>NW_027287095.1:31640291-32240291 GCF_022747635.1 Hetaerina americana | reverse complement strand
CGACGTCAATATGCGCCTTCAGGAACGGTCAAACAATTTTTTAGATGTGGGATATTTGGGAATGATTTAGAGTGGATGAAACGACAAATCAGATTCATTTCGCTCTTTAGCAAAAGGTTCCAAGGGATCCCCAGTTTACCCCATCCGACGGATAGCGTATTGCCCTGCGATTGCGATCTGCCAAGAGATGATCAAAACCCAATCGATGCCGGGATACGATCTTGGTGGCTCTTTAACTTAGGAAGCAACCGAATGAGTCGCTCTACAATTTCCGTCCCCGGGGAGAAAAGAAGGTCATGTCGATTATTAAGCTACAAACTGTTTCGCCAAACACAGACTGTTTGGCTTCTTTCACGAGGAGCCAAACTTACGATACCTCGTTTATGAGATTTCTTGTGTGGATTCGTTTCCCTTGCGCAAATCAAAATTACGAGTATTAGCCGAGGTTAAGTGTTGGTCAAAAAAAACCATATGTCGCCACAGTTAAAAGTAAAATTTATTTTTGTTAATTGGTGAAGGTTTCGCGTATGTCACACTTCTTTTCGGGGTGTCAGGATGGAGATGCAGTCGGCCATGTTCTCGCGGCCAGGAGAAAAGGAAACTTGCGAGAGGGATCTTTTCTCCTTTTGCATTCCCTTCCCGACTAACCCCCCACCACCCCCTTTCCTTCTCTCCTCGCCCCACATGCCCGAGTCGCTTTCGCCGGAAGTTACCCTTTTTCCCCCTCCAATATCCGTGGGCTCGCGCCCCAGACCCTTCACCCCCTTCCAGACTCGCTGCAGCGGCTTCATTTGCCGGACGGGGCTGGGGAACATAAAAAAAAATTCCGGGAAGCGAGAAAACAAAAGGAGACCGTCACTCGACGCCGGGAGACCTTCCTTCTGTACTTCGTCCATAACGGGCGAGAGAGAGAGAGAGAGATGGATAGCGAAAACTTTCGCGTGTTGGAAAAGAGTTGGTTTTTGTGTGCCGGGAAGAGTGCGAGGGACGTTTGGTAAAGGGATCCGTTTGCGCCGTCTGCGAAGGTCTGGATCGAATGCCCAAACGACCACCCCTCACGATCCGTCCGTCTGGTCGCGCCTAATCTCGTGTGTCTGCGTACTGCTTGCGCGCGCGCGTGTCTGTCTGGGCGTTCGCGCTTGTGTGTGTGTTATGGGGGGGCGGAGAGGGGGGGTAACTCGCGTTATCCCCGACTCGGCGTCGTCGGAAGGGGTTTTAATGGAGACACATGAAGTGGCAGGGGGTGGTGATGGTTGGGTGTCTGTGGGGGAAGACAGTGTGGAATTGTGTGGGATAGGTGGGCGGGTGAGGTTTTTTTGGCGTCGCGGGATGTATGGAGTTTTGAGGGGTGGAGGGGTCTGGGCTTCGGTCTCCGGTCTCGCTTTGCCAGCGGCGTAGACGTCGTGGGTTGGTGGTGGTGCTCAATTAATTGAGCTCCCCTCCCTTCCTGGTTCCTCCGCCCTTGGCAGCCTTCCCTTCTCATCTGTCGCCTTCGCCACGACCCACACGTCCAGGGCCAACTTCCTCTCCCTCTCGAAATTTCCCTCCTCCTCCACCCTCAGCCCACCCTACCACCATACCCCCACGAACTCACGCCAGGCTTTCCCCTTCCCGGTCCTCCTCCCGCCCAGATTTCTTGGGTGGTTATATCTCATGACGGCGTTTATGGGATGACGGAAGGGCTTTTCACATCGCTTCCGCTGTTCGGCCGATTTCGGCAACGGGATGACGTTTTTGAAGAAACGGGATTTGCGTGACGATTGTGGACTGAATGGACCGATCCTCAAGACTCTCAAGAGGGAACGGAGACATTTGAAAAATCAAAGCGTCCTGGTCGTTGCTACTGTCGAACGAAATGCCAATGTTGCGCCCCAGTGGCAATAACTTCTCTACTTTTGAGCCTCGAGGCCATTCTTTTGAAAATTATTTTCACGCGACGAAGAGTTATTTCATTGTATTAATATATTCCAAGGCAAATAAATTTTACCAGGTACATTAGTAATGCTGAGTCATTTGGTGTACAAACTTGAATAAATTTTTACAGTATTTTTATATCTTTCCGGAATTAAATTCTCCCCTCCCCGTTATACCTTGCATGTTGATTATCCAAAATGTTTACTCTTGTAAATGAAATGCTTACGGGGCCATGCGTTTGATATCCAAAGAATTTTATTTACTCAGCCCAGGGTGCATGTTGCTTTTTATTGACTCAATTTTGGGGCCAGATTGATGGAGTCATTTCAATGCCATCTTGCTGATGCCTGAGCTTGTACGGTTCTATTAGCATAAAATGCTTGGGCATACATAGCATTCCGCCAGAGGAGAAAAAAACTTACCCATTGATATTTAAATTTCAGGTCCTCTCTATTGGTAGAGCATGAAGCTAATATACACAATGTGATTGATAAGTATTTTATTCGAGTTCTATTTTTCAATTAAAATTGTTGTTAAATTTTGCTTTAAAAGATGTATGGCACAAAGAAAATTCCTGAGGTCTCCCCTCGATATTTAGCAAGCACCAACAAAAATGGCTATTTTTACGAGAGTGACTGTCTCAAGAGCTTGACCAAGAAAATTGATGATATAAGAAATATAATGTAGTGTTTTGGGGGAATATTGACACTTTCAGCTGGCATTCATTCTCAGTTTCAACTGTCAACGTTCTGGGTAGAATGTTTTCTTTAATGCATGTCTCAACATTAGTGATCAACAGACGCCGTACATGTGAAAACGAGATATGTCTCTGGAAAAATGTTGATATCCACCAAGATCCAATGTAATCGAAGTTGATAGTCAGAAAGCATCCGGTAAAAACTATTGAGCGATTCCAAAATTTTGGGGCATAGGAAAAAAATTAACGGGTTTCTCTGCCGATAAACGTTTCCAGTGCAAAACACAACATTATCGGCAAACTAGGGTAGGGTGTTAAACTAGAATATTCGTGTATTACTGGCGGAAACTTCATCTGCATCTGGTTACATATGGTTTTTAATATAACGTGCCTTGAAGCACTCGACAATTCCTTAAATTTATTTGACGGGAGAAGCCTTTCTGATTTCTTATGCGTTAAAAATACATATTACATATACAAGGTGCCACAAAAAGTATTTCCTCAGTTTGTTATACTATGCCGGAACCTATTAGACTGCTCGAGGAACACGTCTAGAAATTGTCTATGATTCAACTCTAAAAATAACGTTCAACCGCTAGCTAGTTAGTTATGAATGGGATGTGCTATTAATGTAGTTAATAATAATCAAAAAAATTACATATAAATTATAATGTTATCAATCTTTTCACAGAATTATCCTTTGCGCAAAGAGTCGCTTTAAAAGAAGCACAGTTGAAGTGTTCTTACTGTTAAAATGGAATGAAAATTTGATTTTGGTAAATACGTCGTAATATTAATAGAACGGTTTATTACTAAAGTAGCCATTTGACGTGGTAGAAATTTGACAGTAGTTGATGATTTTAAAATAGAAGTGTTAATAATGTGATTGATACATAAACCACATCAAAAGAATTTTAAGCTAAACACTTTAAAATAGTTTCATCAAGTCATAATTAACTTAGAAAAACTCTCAAGGAACTTAAAAAATATGTGCATAGACTTAATGCCTTGTAATTTTATGTACATTCCATTAATATTTGTCTGGTTTGGGTGATGAAATTCCGTTAGCATTTTCCTCCTAGTAACATTTTCGTAGCAAAGGAGGCAGTATTGAACTAATATCAATGTGTGAGGTGCATTAAAAACTAAAACACCTGCGCCAATGTCATTGTTCTCATTCCATTGCTATATTTTGGATATGGATTTTATTTTAAGGGTTAGAAAAACATTTTCTTATTACAAACACCAAACACTAGTCTATTTTTAAAGGGAACAAATAGAGTTATGTAATATTAACTTTCAAACTCTTGAATTAATGTAAACGACGTACGAAATTATGAATGCATTGACGTCATTCAAGAAGGAATATTAAATAATAAAATATTATTGAATTTATAGTCATGAAATTTCCAAATTATGAATTGAAATTGGTATTTGTAAAAAGGTCGGTAAAATTTGGTGTAAGGTCGTGAACTTTTAGTATTACATCAACAATGGGCATGCTATCTTAATGAGTACAAAATTAAGGAATCAATATGGTTATTTTCCAAATGTAGCAAAATTAGTATTGGTGCCAAGAAAAAGTAACATGATTTCTTTCCGGTGGATAATTGCCTTCGTTAGCTCCATCTGTGAAGTTTTTCTTTTCATTATGATACCCAGGAAGAGAAAGAGATATCCATACTTGTAGTTTCTCATTCCCTTTTTTTAATGACGCCCAGGAAAAGTGGAATATCCGTGCTTGCTTTTCATATCGTCATTGAAAGTCCTTCGTTTATCATATAGTCTTGGACGATCCAATCTCGCTTATTGAACGTAACAATCATTTTTCCGAATGATATAAATCCAAAGGTATAAATCCTAACCATATTTAACATTTAAATCAAAAGTTAGATGAAAAGGAGGGGATGGAGTTCACTGAATTCTTAAACCCAAAAGCTCGGGTGAAAGCACACTCCTTTCCAGTGCCGCGCACCGTTTCCCAGGATATTCTGGCATTATAGAACTCACTGCTAAGGGAATCTCAGAAGCGTCGCCCTTCAATGAGTAACGGGACGACCCAATCGTTAGGCTCCCACGCTCTTCTATGCTTAATTCATTTGCACTTAACAGTTTTCTTAAATAGTCGATGTCAATATCCAGCAGTGAGAATGGTTGATGTGTCTGCGTGGCTGTTTATTAGCGACCATCATCAGACGTGAAATCATGAGAAAACCTTTCCAAAAATATTAATTTTTATTGAGAAGGCTCTGCAACACTAACTTCGTGAATAGATTTCCAAATTTTCGTTGAGAAAATAAGCCAACTTATTTAACTTTTTATATTTTTTAGATTTTTATAATTAACGTATTCAGTTAATAATTTCCCAAATTCTTAAATTTAATTAATGGTATATTTTTGCGGGTAAGGTTAATCCTTTTACCTTAGCAATGCTATGCCTATCGATCTTCTTCTTCAAGTTTGTGTCCATTGCGAATCATCAACTTGCCTTTTTAGGTTGATTACTAATGTTTGCTTGCGTGCTGAATATCTAAAAATCAATTTCCTAATGCAATTACCATTGAACTGAACTTCGGGGTTCCATACGTACGGTCTCACGTCAGATCATGTCCTGTTCTGTGTTTAGTTTCACACGTCATAAGGTTGAGTGCAAACTCATTTATCCTCATCTATCAAACCAGTAGTTGACTAATTATAGATTCTCCTCTGTGCTATTTTAGTATGACATTGTCTCGGCCCTTGGGGTCATATTTCTCTCAGAAAAAGTCCAGAAAACAATTATTTCTTTTGCCGTTCCCGTCCAAATAAAAAGCCGAAAATCTTATGAAAATATGTGCTCGCAAATTATTTTAAAGAAGAATTTTGTAAATTACTGACGATTAAACTGATACCTCACCTTTCACAATTACCGCGTGGCATTAGACATGAGCAGAAATGCAAACGGTATCATAAGTCTCGGTTGTCATGGTACAAACTGGTAAATTAAAACTTAAAATGGGGCGATTATACTTTGCATGACATTTAATTACCTCTTAAATCCTCAAAGACTTCCTCACTTTTCTCATCGCTGCCTCTTACGCTGATTTATTGAAACAAAGTAATTTGGAGGAATAGGAGAAGAAAAAAAAGAGGTAACGACTATGAATAAGTAATAGCGTCATTTAGCTGAAAAATAAAATATTAGGCTCTTTTTAGTAGATCTTCCATTCCCTGCTCCATTAATTTCCCTCTTCCCCCTCAGCCTCCAGACCCTTATCTCTTCCTAATTCCATTAAATTAACATACATGCATGCACACTCGTCTCTTCGCCCCTCTTGTCTTAACTCCTTCCGCCGTGCCATCCTTGCAACGGTCCCTTAAGGCGGTTACTTCTACGGAACTCTAGTCTAACGTTGCAATAATTCTGGCTACTGTTACAGAATTATTTAGGGAGTTTTGTCGTTTAGTTTGGCGGTAGAGTTGCCAAAAATTAACATTTACTAATGCAATTGCATTCAAAGAATTAAGAGGCAATTCAAATCGAAAAGAAAATACTTTAAGCCTCCAACCACCCACCTTCACCTTCAACAATGCGGTTATTGTGTTTAGAAATTTTTGTATTTAACATTAATATTTACGAATTATATAATATTATTATTTATTACAGCGCATTTACAGTAAATATATTTAGAATACAAAATAGTATAAAAATATTCACAAAATACAAATGTTACGGAAAGGGTGGAATTCTTGAGAGTATATGGATATTCGAATACCTTGAATCCCAAAATTCAGTTTTGTTTTGTGTCTTCTGGGATTGAAGTCACCCTGATTGTATGCATGAATATCCCAGTCATTTGCACCTAGTTAGCTTTCATGCATACTTTCACACTGATGAAGAGTAATAGGAATTAAAAACTGTTTGTGCACCACAAGTATTGCATTGGGATTTATATCGCAGATGTATGTGGTTTTGGTCCTGTCTCTTGGGAATTGGGTGTTAAACTTTCAACTTCGTAGAACACCATCACCACCCTCCGTCAGCCATTTTGTGCATCTTTTAAGTTATTCAAATTCATTTAACGTCTACTATATTTCAGAAAAAATATTTCTAGAATGCTCTTAATTTACCCTTGGTTTTTTCATGGAGGGTTTTTGTTTCAAATGTAATTATTTCCAAATATTCCCTTGCACTCGCTCGTCTCTCAAAGGGGGGAACTAAAATTGCTCTTTTAAATGGCGTTATTTAATCTAGTTGCGCTCGTAATACGTTTATGCCTTCCGCATTTCTCTTTTACGCAAAAAACTTATTCCTCCCTTCAGTTCATTCTCAAATTAGTTTATCAACATTAGATTGTGTCCTCACCGTGTATTTAATCATTTCCATAGGCCCTATCTTCAGGTTACCTTCATGAAAACGCTTAATAAGGTCCATGTAATTTCAATTGACTTTAACTGATTGAATGTAACGCTAGGAGAATCCATAATCATGGTTACGTTGCTTCATTACATTTCCGTCCTATCTATTTGCTAATTTTCTCTCGTGAAACTCAAATACTATTCCTACGTTCAATTATTTTCGACTGATAATTGTATTGGTATAATTATCACCAATTTTCTACGGTTGTAGTGGGGTTTTAATTTACTTCATGATGACCACCGTTTTATTTCATCAATTAGCCAGGGTCTATGCTCTAACAATTTAGATGTAAACACTAATTCCGGACATGTTGCATGGCCATTGTTTTCTCTCTGAGTGTCAGGACTCAGCAATTACTTTAATCCGTTGTTGATTGGATAAATAAGCTCGGTATTTTACAATAGGGACTGGAATAGTTAGCTTACTGACGACTATCTCATTTATTCAAAGACTCGAAGTGCTGGATAGTGGCCCATCTCGTGTGTCAACATGTTTCTAGGGAAGAAGTGGCCTTCACATCGTTGAATTGCCTATTTTCGTCATATTGACAATGCCGCCGAGGATCCTTTATCACCTCGTTTTTTCTCTCGATATCACGCCATTCTTTGCATCATAAAGGAATCGCGCCACGCAGCCGACGCACGAGTCCTACCCTTGACCACGTGTCGAGCGCTCGCCTTTCACCACCGCCCTTATTTGGTACGCGAATTTCACGCCCAACTCTCGTTCTGCTATTTGCCTTTAAAATGGTGCATACGTGCAAATGATATTAATCAGTTTTGAAATCAATACATTATCTTCGTATCAATATGATTATTATTATTTCAGATAAAATTTAAAAGGGCATTCGCGCCATTTCGCGGAGAAATGTTTTTTAATGGTGCGACGCGATTTACATGATCAGCAGTTACGAATGATATTTTACAGTGAATACTGAATATTTTCACGAAATAAATCTTAAATAAGTGTTTTTAATAATGATATCATTTCAAAAATTAACTGATTAACAAAATGCTCTACAGCTCTATTGAGTACATAATTTTGGGACGCCGAAAATTTACCGCCATTTCCATTAACAATTTCCAAGTTGGTTGGACGGAATGAAATTAAGAAGGAAGCATACGGAGATGAAGAGGGGCTTATTGTAGAGTAGGATGTGGAGTTGTTTTTTTAGAAGAGGCAAGATGATTATTTGCTAGTTGTGTCCATCCAAAACCTACCTTAACTGGTAGATTTTTTACATTTATAATAAGAAATAGGTAGGTGATTTCTTCGATTATTCATTTTTCTGTTGTATTGTAATTTTCGTCGGTTTGGGGCTTTGTTTCATTCGTTTCTTTGTTATTTTATTTCGTGTCTCTGATACGACCGTTAGAAAATCTATATCTTCAACAAAAATCTATGGCTGACTTGTTATCCAGGTATTATTATTGTTGCTATCGCTAAGGTCCTCGTGTCGTATCTAAATGGTTTTTGCACCTTGGGTACCAATTAACGTCGCATCCACCCCTTCTTGTCTCCCGCTGTTCCCCTGAAAACCCCCCTCGCATGCTTCAGAGGAGAACTGCACGCGCCATCCAACGGCGTCATTTCTGCCTCACCGAGGGCGATTGTCACGGCCCCGCGAAAGAACAACCCCCCGCCCTTACATCCCTCCCCCGCCCCCGCTATATCTCCTCGCGCGTCGCCGGGGATTGGTGGGGGAGGGGAGGTGGTGCGTGCACCTCTGCATTATTTTTTGCGTTCGGTTTGCTTATCCAGGCTCGTTTTGCACGCACGCTATATTTTCTCCTCCAAAATCGTCGGAATCCCTTTGAAGTTTCGCCTTCGTTTCACATTCGTGGCGCTCCCGTCGCGTCCCTTCCCTCTCCCACCCCTTCTCCTTTTCCGACTTTGAAGACGGGGATCTGTGTGCCTCCGCAACAGGCTTTTTTCCCGACCCCTCTCTCTTTCTCTCTTCACCTCTCCTTCTCCCTTTCCTCTCATATTTGCCGAGTTTTTTCGGGAAAATTGTCTTGTTCCTGCTTGGAAGTTGGAACTGCCCAGTGGAAATTATTAGGGTGGAGAGTTTACCTGCAGCTCTTCAGGATAAAAATTTGGAAATGACGTCTCGGGAAAGTTTTTATGAACGTCATTTGATGGAAACAAAAATATTTTTTTAGATTCCCCCTTTGCTAATGTTATGTTTAGGTGTGACCATATTGTTTTAAAGTGTAAAGCTATGTTTGATTTAAATTAAACCAATAACTTTTGTATACTTTTTGAATGTTGTTCTCTCTAATATTTTAGGTGTAATCGTGAAATTTAAATGTAAACAAACGTTTTTTACATTTGGTATCTGGGATTTGACTCAAATATTCAAAAGAGTCCATTTTTGTATCACCATGGTCGTAGAGAAATACTTAAAATGTTTAAACAGCACGAGAAAAAAAGTCATAGATGGAAGTATAGTCCTCCTATACATCATGTGTATTTGAAGACACACCCATTGAGGAAAACGGATGTGTGGGAATAAGAAAGCGATATTTACAGGTTAGGAGACTAGACTAAAAGACACTAATGAGAAAGTTCACTAAAATCCAATTATATAAAATGGAGAAATTTTGCAAGATTTATTGGTGTACGTATTTACTATATCGACGTCTATTTGAAACTATGGAGTGTTTACTTTTGGCTTTGGAAAAATGTGATATTAATACATTGATCATAGAACTGCTTCGTAGAAGTACGAACGTATTTTTCACCCTACGAGGCGTTGTACTACTGAGTTTCAAAACCATTCGAATACATTGTGTTTCTGAACTCATGAAGGTCAAGAGGCATTATTAAAGTTATTTTAAGGCTTGAAAAATATGACAGTGGTTTCTTTTTATCGGAATCATTTACCTAAATGAGAATAAAAACCTTTTTCTTACATTATTTATCCGATTTTCTACACCAAAGTGTTAAAACCTCAGGCTCTGTAGGTTCTAAGCGAATAGTTAGGTGGTCATTTTGATGCCATGTCAATTCGTTTACTCAGATTTCATTCCTCACATATTTTTGCCAAATATTCTATTTTCTGTCTGAATTGTTAAGAGAAAATTGCAGATACATTATTATACTGGGGCAATTCCCAATATAATAGTGAACTGCCGGAGAAGCCGCGACAGTTAATTTTACGGGGTCGTCCGTTAATGTGCTAGGGAAATTCAGGAACTTCATAGTCTAAAAATCATTCCCGGTCAAGGCCAATGATTTGAATAATATAAAATTCCTTCATTTCGATAATAATAAATACAATTGAATCAAAAAAGAGAACATCTAACAAATGTATTCTGTCAGAGCTTATTGGTCATCTCTGTTTATGCTCATTATCATCGCCAGATAAAACTTCAATTATTGCGCAGATATTACCTCATTCTACCTTCGTGCGTTATTATTCTATTTGATCGCCAAACGAACTGTTGGCCAGATTTAATCGACAGGAGTTATATAATCATCACACTTTCATATAATGAAACGACTCCTTCTTCATATTTGCAGTGGGGTGAGTAACTAGACATGTGCACCGATTTATCACCGTCTTTTTTATTTTAAAATGGAATCTGTTTTGAGTTGTTGGTACGTGATGTGGCGATAATAAGTGTGGCTTTTGTGAGTGCTAAGGAGGGAGAAGATTTTTAGAGCACGATATATGACTGAAACCTGTTTATCATGAACGCTCAAAGAACTATCTCTCCTTTCATTTTGCAAAGTTTAGTGTGAGGGTGGGGGGGTTGGGGGTGAATGTTCGCCGTTCATTCTCAAGGAATAGCCCTCATCCGAACATATTCTTCGAAAGCTCACTCTTGCGAGGATGGATTTGTGTGTGGAGAATTTTGGAGAGGGCTAAGAGGAGGGACCATCGCGGGACTATACGGCTTAAAAGGCGGGGGTGAGATAAGAAGAAGGGTATATCAGCTGCTCACGGGAAAAAAAGGACGACGCGATACGCTCGAAAAAGTTAAGGCTAAATGCTGCCAGTCTAGGATCCAGTTCGGCAGTTATCCGGGTCATGTCCGTCTTCTAAGAGCGAAGGATGAAAAAAGAATGAATGCTTGGAAGTAGAGGTCGGGGTATTGTGTTAATCGAGCTTTTTCTTTCTCCTTCCTTTAAGCTGGCACACGGAAGAAGTGGAAGACACTTCTTTTTGGATCTGTAATCCGGTATTTGTCCATTGAGCGTGACTTAAAAGCAAATGCTCACAAAGGAGAGTGCTTACTTTGTTCCATCCTCATCACTCATCACTCTCCTGTTCTCTTCCTTCCCCTCTGATATACAATCCTCTTGTTTTTAATAAGGGCTAGGGGTGTCTATAAAGTCCAAATATAACTCTTCCTGTTTTTCCAGATATCTTCCGAGAATTTCACGTCTTTTTTTAACATACTATGTACTTCTGCCATGGAATCGTCTCCGGCAGAAAACAAGTCACCGGGCTGGAAATTCATTACTTAGCACCTTAAAACGCCTGCCATCTTTGTCATCTATGGAGTTCCTTGGAAGGACGCCACAGTATTGATTTGAAAATCAAATGAATTTTTCTTCATTTAAGTACGCGGAAATGATATAGCGAGAAAATTCCATGATTTCCTTGAAAGATAGGGTAGAGCGTAACATTTTAAATCTCACAACATTTTAAATTGTCACTTCTATGCAGACGTATTTGGAAAAATATCTGAATATTTATTTTTATACTGCCCAACTAATCTATGTTATGATTCCTCCAATGGTCACTCTTGTACCATTGCTACAAGAAAATCAATCAATATGACTGGTCCATTGTTAATGAAAAATGAGAAAGTTAGGGAATGTTGTTGAAAAAGAGAAAAAAATTGAGAAAAAACGCTTGCTCTGTGACCAGCTGCACTTAGCTGGGGTAAGCTCAAAGGCGAAGGCAGTAGACAACAGTTATTAGATAGTCTTTGCTATTAATACACAGTCGTGAACATTTATTTGGCATTTCTGAAATTATTTAAGTATTAAAAAATTATTTTTCAAACGATGCTATCTACTGAAATTTTAAAAGCTTTAGAGTGGGGTTTTAAAATCTGACTGGCGTTGAAAGAAGCTCATAATTAATAATTTATTTTTGTCTATGACAATTTCGGCAGCTATTTCAGCATATATTGGACTACAATATAAATTAGTAAGTTTGACAATTAGTTAAAATTTATCGAATAACTCTTTTCTTACTGTATAACAAGTCGAACTACAAAATCAATGGCTAAATATAATTTGGCCCTTGGAATAGGACAGCAAAATGTGTGGTAATAATGCTTTTGAAATAAATATAATTTATGTTGGAAATTCCCCAGGCACAAAATGCCGTTGATTCCTCATAAGTTGAGGTAAATTAACATTTTAAATATATTATTATCAATTTAAATTGAAATTTTAATTAAAAATTATGTCATTTAAATTCTTGTTTTAATATCGCAATGTTTTAAATCAATTCGTGATGTTTTAAAAATAAAAAAATAGCGTACTTTCAAATTAAAACGCATCCAGGAGACACGCATCACTATTCCATTAACAGAAGAATGGTGGAATTTTAGCTAGAAAGACCTCACAGTGAAGAATCATTTCTTTCATGGAAGTTTTTCTTGTGCGTATTTACAAACCCTATCGACATTCCTTGAAATTAATATTCTCAGATTATCAAAGTATGTTTAGCATTCCATCTTTATGTTCACCAAAACCCTTAGACCTTTGATAAATTTTGCACCTGCCAACCCCCCAGTCTTGGTTCATACAATACTGTCCTTTGAAGAGATAAATTTCATTACTCAATCCCTTTTTGAAAGTCGCAAACATTTTAGAAATGTGGGCTCTAAAGCTGTGACAAATAAAAAATGAAAATGTAGAACAAAGGAAGGTGACTAAGAGAGAGAGACAGGGGGGGGGGCGGGTTTTTAATTTTGGAGGAATACGAGTGCAGGGAGAGGAGAGACATATCATCTTCTCACTTTTGACACGCTCACCTTGGAATTATACCTTCTAAAAGTTTGTTTTTCTATATGCTGGTTTTTTTTTACTTCGCCTAAATCGCTAAGTAAACTACGAGGGTCATCCGGAAAGTAGTACCCGTTCGTGCCGCATGAAGTGCTGACGACGCGAGTAGCCGCTGGACGAGGTCAGATAGCTTCAGTGGCTTGTCTGCCTTCTCTGAGCCAAGTTGCGTGACGCTAGCATTGCCTGTGTTGTTTCTGTGATTGTTTACAATGTTTAAAAAAATTGAGAACGCCGCCAGTTGTGAAGTGAGGGCAGTGATTAAATTCCTCAATGCAAGAAACGTTCGCCCATGTGATATTCATCGCCAATTAAAGGAGGTGTATGGAGACAATGTAATGGACGAGTCGTCTGTTCGGCGGTGGTGTCGCAACTTCAACATGGGGAGGGGGAATACACACGACGATGAGCGTTCGGAGAGACCGTCTGTCATTACAGACCAACTGGTGAGCTCAGTTGACGAATTCGTGAGGAACGATCGGCGCGTCACAATTGATGACATCTGTGAGCATTTTCCCAATGTTTCTCGAACAATAGTTCATGAAATTGTTAAACACCATCTGCATTATGCAAAAATTTGTGCAAGATGGGTCCCTCGCGTATCTCAATGAGCTGGCGGCGAAGGACTATGCAGCAGGAATACAGAAACTTGTCACACGTTATGACAAATGCCTTAATTTGCTTGGAGATTATGTTGAGAAGTAGTTTAAAGTATCCTCTTTCAAATAAAATTTTTTATGTTTGTTAATATTTACTTTTGTGTCTTTATTTCACGAACGGGTACTACTTTCCGGATGACCCTCGTATATGCTGATGGGAGCGAGACGTGCCAGGAAGAAGGTTACGGTAAAGAAGTTGCGAATCGGGAAAGAAAGAATTTTAGCTGGGAGGTAAACGGCGGGGAAGTTTTTATTTAATTCGCAGGAAAGAAGGT
This sequence comes from Hetaerina americana, assembly GCF_022747635.1. Classification (NCBI taxonomy): domain Eukaryota; kingdom Metazoa; phylum Arthropoda; class Insecta; order Odonata; family Calopterygidae; genus Hetaerina; species Hetaerina americana. Next base: position 32,226,317 of record NW_027287095.1, on the reverse strand, counting down.
AGTAAGGGATAAAAAAAAGGAAGAAAGAATTTAAAAGGGTAAAAAGGCGGCGGACGAGGAGAGCATTGAGAAAGGTCTTATCTTCAACCAACTCTTCTCCCTCCACGTTCCGAGATTAAATTCGAGAGGGAAGGGTCGGCAACGTCACCTCTCCAGCTGGTTTTACGGCAAACACAAAATTTATAAAAAATATTTCGTCGGCAAAGGGATTTATTCAAGCGTCAATTTACATTAAAAGTGATCTAAAAATAAAATGCCTCCATAATTAAAACCCATTTCAGAGAATCAGCGGATCCTTGGGTATGTGTACGAAATATTTGATTTGTTTTTTTTTAAATTGCAATTTATTATATAAACGCTCTGGTGTCGTTGGGGCATACCTTCGAGTGCAAAATTAATCACGGAAGACTTCGCTTTTTTCCAAAAAGAGTTTATCATAGGAAGGAAGAATTAAATGGAATTTAAAATTAGGACGAATAAAATATTCCCTACAAATATTGTTAGGTTTAGGTTGTTATCAATTTTTTTTACTAGAAAGGTGTCCACAAAATTTCAATCGTAGTTCACTCATATTTTAATACGTTGGAACTGATTTGATGTGATGAAATTAATGGTTAAGAAACATTTATAATAACTTGTTTTTCATAACGTTAGTTATTTTTTCCTCCTTTTTTCATTGAATTTAAATCATGCGCGTAATGGTCCTTGAGGGTACATGAGGTATCTCAATAAATAGTATTACGAAGGTTACTTTAATAATTAGGTTCGTGCTCTCTCAAAAAATATATTCGGTAAAAGAATTTCATATATACGGTTTTAGTTTCTTACAAACCTTCTTCATTTTTCTCTCCAAAATCGCCCTTCACTTTTAAGCCCTTATTGTGACACTGCACCAATTTCTTTAACCCCTCACCGCTTGGGAATGAAACTTGGAGAAAAAAATTGAAAAAAAAAGTTCGCCACTTTGGAATTAGACCAATTGACGACAGCGGTCCTGAGTTCCGCGTCGTCTTCAAACGTTGTTCACCATCTCAATTGCCATGATAGGTAATAGTTAGTTGGAACGAGGTCGAAACCGGGAATGGCAATCCAGAAACGCTCGTCCACTCAATATTTTTTGCTCTTTGTGTTGGTTGGTAAGCATTTTCGGTACCCACCTTTCACTCAACTTGTGATATCCGAGCTTTTCCGTAACAATAGTGTAAATAGTGGCGCATCCTGCAAGAGGAAATTCATCAGCCAGAGTACTGATTGTCAATCCTCGCCCATATGGCAGTTCTCGGTCCACTCTTTGAATAATTTCAACGGTCTGGATACTGAGCCTGTCACTTCTATCTTCATCTTTCACATTTGTGCGGCCATTTTTGAAGTTTCGACGCTATTGTCAAACTTTTCCTTTACTCATCACTGTAGATCCATAAACTAGGCACAACTCCCAATGAATTTTGGCGGGTAATGATCCTTAAGGTTACAAAAGCCGAATCACAGCACGCCATTTATAGCTGGTTGTAGCAACGGTTTTCGCGGACATTTTTATCTGCATTCAGCGGCAGGAAACGACTACTTAATCAAAACAATAACTTCAATTGCTTCGGAAACAATAAAAACTGGCGCTCTATGCGTACAACTCGCCAAAACAACAAAAACTCGACAAAATGCTCTGACTCGCCAATATTTAAATGTAAGAAAATGGCCCTTACTTTTCGAATAGACCTCGTTGAATAGAACCGTAGAATAGTTGTTTGTAATCTCAGGATCATCAAATTGGAATGACTCCTCTATGTATGCAATGTGGCCGGTATTATTAACTCAGAGCGTGTGGTTTTTGCAGTTAAGTATTCCTGCCATATGGCATTGATTGTGTGTGCATCCTACGTAACACGTATTTTATTAATGAAATCAATATCATCTCTATTCTTTCGACCCGGAGGTTGAGCTCTGAATTTCTCCCAATCCCTTTTCTCTAAAGCGTTCTTTCGGCATCCCTCTCTTTTTGGCTTACGTCCCATCCCTTTTTCGTCTTAATGGGACCAAACCACCCATTAGCCTTTAATTTATTTTACTGTCCTGTGAAGTTCACTGTGCCTCAAGGTATGCCCTATCCATCTCGTTCTTTTTTTCTCTGTAGTACTCCAGCCCTTTCCTGCACTGATTTCCCGATGCGATGAAAATAAGCAAATATTCAGATTATTGAGGGAGAAAATTAGTTTAATTTAGCCATGTTTATTGCCCTCTGACAGCTTCTTTTTTGTCGTTGGAATGCCTTGTAATTGCGACTCATTAGTTATACTAACCTGGACGTACCAAAATAAATATGATGAACTTATTGTTTTTGGATTTTTCCTAATATGCGGGCTGGAGATGCAAAATATGTCCTATGCTAGCGTACTGGTCAAATTTCAAAGGCCGTTTTGTTTGCGATAGTGACATTAGAGATGGTTATTTACTGAGGTTTTTATGGCGAAATAATAAACTTACTCTCCTTCCATTTCGGGGCGGTTATTTTATAAGATTCGACGTCCCGAGAGACGGAATTACCACCTTCGCCCAAAGAGCTCTGGATTTTTCCTCCTGAGCATTGAGCACGAGACCGAAACTCGACTTCCCCCAGTCACAGTCCCTTTAAGAAGTGATGTGCGTGCGTGTTGTCAAGCTGTGCAGGACGGAGTGCAAGTGTCGGGGGATTAATCCACCGTCGATGAGAAGGGAAAACGCTCCCTCTCTCTCCCGTCGTCCCTCGGTTTCCTCAACTCCTCCAAAGTCCTCTCCCCTCTTGTGTGTCACCTTCCCGCGCACCCGGGTTAAGAGACGGACGACACCCATCTTGCTAATGAAAGCATCGTCGTGTCATCCTTATGATAACGAGACACGGCCCTCCCTTTCCTCCTCCTCGTCCAAATTTTCCTCCCGTCCTTGCTTCCTTCCTCGTCGTGGAAATAAAAATATGAGATTCGGAAACATAAAAGGGGAGATGACGGAGCCTAAAGAGGAAAAAAACATACGAATATAAATAGACGGAACTCTTTTGAGTTCTGAGGGTGAGGGCCCCGCCTGTTTTTTTTTGCGAGGCGGCATCCCTTTCGCCCTTTGTCATATCTTTGTTTCTCTCGCTCATTCGTCTTTCCTTCGCCCCTCCCACCCTCTTCTCCTTTCGTCGATAAGGAAGGGGTGGAGTGTCAGAGACGACAAGGGTGCTGAGTTTGAAGAGTACACTGGAGACAGCCCGTTATGCTATTTTCTGGCAAGGACTCGCGGCGTCTGGGACGGGTTGACCCCAATGCTGTGCGGGATTATGGCGACGCTCACGGCATCATAACCCAGGGAGAATATCTGCGACCTCATTTCATTAAGCCGCTTGCGTAATGAGAGGTGCGCATTTGGACGGTGCTGTCATTCCCCAAAGCGGAAGATGTTACGGTCTCGATGAAGCTAGTTATAAAAATATATGAGATGATATGATGGTTATTTTTATCGCGATACGATTTTTATACGATTCTGATAAGTATACATGAAAATTTTCCATTCGTATGCACACAGTAAATATTTGTTAATATTTTATCATGATTTTATAGGAACATAGGAATTGTGAAAACTGCATAGTGAAAATAAATTTTAATCATGGTGCTCGGAAGCTTAAAAAGTAAATAATTCTGTAAGACTCCTGCTTCAACTCATTTACATAATGCAAGCTAACTATATTAATAAACCCTTAGCATTTTTAAAATAAAAACTGCTTTTTCAAAATCAATTCTGCTCATTTAACTAGCCCTGTTATTACTCTTATCATCAAAATATTATGTGTATGAAAATTAATTCGAGAGAAACTCACTAAAGATAGTTGCACCATATTTTAGTTTATATGGCTATGTTTAGATGGAGTTAAAGATAAATCCTACATGCAATGCATTCATTGTGTTGTATTTGTTGTGTATCCTCCTTCTAGCCTCTTATATAATTTCTCTTTGGAGTCTTAAACAATAGTATTACCGATCTTCTTTTTAGAGAAATTGATGGAAAGATCAAAAGACAATTCAAAATACACGAATAATCCGCTCTTTTATTTTCTCCTTAACACTGGTTCTTTTCCAATCAGATTCTACTTTTTACTAAGTCTTTAATTATTTTTGTATTGATTAAATTTTTGATATGTATGATTAATCAGGAATTCTTTACTGATAAGGAAGTGAAAACCACCTTTAAGGCCAGGTTTAGATACTATTTTCGTTGTTTATGACAGAATCTCTTTGAATCACTAAGGACGTTCGGATTTCATCGTTACTTCTCAATTTATCTATTATTTTTTCAATAAAAAGTCATAATTTCCAGTTAATGCGTGACCAAATTAAGTTTTAAAAATATTTTTCATATGTTTTAAGATTTTTTCCAACGATTTTGTGGGTGATTTTGGAAAAGAATTTTCATAACCTTTTGCAAATATGTACGTCAGCGACGTGTGTGTGTGTGGTGTTTATGCATGATATAAATAAAAGTCGTCCGGTTTGAATTAAAATGAAATAATTATGCTCAGGTTATGCAATAAATCGATTGGAGCGACAACTGGTTGCTTAACCTGATTAAGATAGCGTTGTAACTTTCTGTTTCATTAAAAGAAATTGCTGTTCAGTTCTATGTATATTCACAAAAAAACGGGCGGTTAATTTGAAACTATGGTTTTGCGTTATTTTAGTGGCTTTATAAATAATATAAATTGATTAAAGGATGCGAAAACTGATAAAGAAACTTATGAAAAGTGATTTAGGGGGTTTGTTCATCAGGAAATTTCTATTATTCCGAGAAAATGTCTGATGGATGGGTATAATGCTACTCGATTAGCTTAAGTTACGTGGTGGTCTCTTGAATCCTTGCCGCAGACCATGGGGTAATCGAAATTAACGGCTTCCATTGATCGAAGAGGTAATCGCCAAGCCCTTTCGTTAATTTGTGTACTGTAATTCGTTTTGCCTCGGAGTTAAATCCCATGTGACTAAAGATTAACCGATGTGTATCTGGCTTATTGTCTTTTGTGGAGGTGTTCAATCAAATGCTTCCGATAATACGAGTGTGTCAGATCCATTACTTTTCCGAATAATGAACTTCTCCGACTCTTTTGCTTAAAAAAAAACTTCATATGCCTGTTTTATCTTTTCATCCAGTATCATTATCTGTGCGTGTGAATTTAAAGGTCAATGTCTATTAGCAAGTACATTTATAATAAATTGAAAGAGCTTCTTAATAAACGTGGAGTTAAATGAGATTATTTTAGCATAAAATCAAGATTTTATCATTTGATAAAGACAACCTTTCTTTACCTCTTCTTGATAATAATTCATAACTATAAGAAATTTGGTAGGAGATCTCACGTCGTTAGCCACAGTTGACTTGTTTGCGCATTTTGTAATATTTTGTTCTAGCTTTTTTCGATTATAGATTGAGTGTTATTCTTTTCGTGCGCGTTTTTTCACAGAGTGAGAGGCGCGTGAATATTTCAGAAAAGTATACTGAATTTCATCGTGGTGTTTTCTAGCTATCATATACATTTTGATGCTACGGAGCCTCCAATCTGTGGCCCAATTCTCCACTCACCTTGTTTCCTAGACCCATTAAAATTAGTCCCTAAATGGATAATTTGATGGCCAAGCCTTTATCAATAATCACCAGGGGCAAGTGAAATTATTTTAAAATTACTTTTCTCACTCAAATCTCTCGCTTTGATCTGGTGTAGATATTCATTATATTGAAGACTTGATTTACGGTGGAATCGAGAGTAGATTTACAGGTTCTAACGCCTGCTAGATACTAGATCCACTTTCGTGCTATCGCTTCAGTGGACAGTTGATATAATGTGCAACACTATAGTAATTAATATATCTGCGCCAAAAACTACATACATGCTTGCATGCTATAGCATGACTGTTGCCCATTGTGAAAAGTCACATTTGCCGTATTCCAAGCAACTCTTTCCAATCGATCTTTCAATATTGGTGTGCGTGATTGGACTTCGCAATAAATGCGCAGCGATGGCATGTAAATAAAGCGAACCCTGCGATTTTGTATTGCAGAGCCATTTAACTGGTGGCGCCGGTTAAACTGAAAGTGGGAAAGTGACTTATGAATTGCAGGTTATCACGGCGAGATATGTATATCTCTATGCTTTTAATGAGCAGTGCGTGCTCTAACTTTCCACATTTTCCGCTTCTATCTCTTTGGTAAATCAATACTAATTGGCAGGGGAACCTTTGAACTGGAATATTGGATTTTAGTATTTCCTCGGAAAGGTACGTCGGATGTGTAAAACCGAGTTCTGGGCCCTTCTCCACAGTTAAGTCTATGGCTCCGTTTTAACCAGTGAGGTAATATGTCGTTTCAAAGCTGTCTCTTTATTTCAAATTAATGATATATTCGTGGTGATGAATAGTTAACGACCCGAAGTTTGTTTTTTTAGGCGAGGATAAAGCTATCTACTACCTCAACCCAAAAGCATGTGAAAAACGCAATTCAAGGTACGGAGACTAATTCCTTTTCCTGGACTGCTTTTTAAATTTATCCAACCTACTTCTGATGGACCCAAATATGAGTTAGAGTCCTAGCAACTAGGAGATGGCAACTGGCCCTCTGGATGGTGTGTCTTGCTATTAGCGGGAGAGGCAGGGCTTTCCCGGTCCTCGTCACACGAAAACCTTAAGGAACCGATAGCATCGGCAGTAATAATAATAATCAATAGTTATGAAGCTACAATATGAAGTAGCCGTATTTACCAAGTATTTTTAGAAAACAGCGCGATGTTATTTTAACAATTTTATTTGGATTTTGTATTGTGAACATTGTAATTCATTGTAAATGATTACAAGGATTGATAATTTTCCCATATCCCATGTCGTTTAGTTGTAAACTTCATATTAATAATCTTATCTTTCCTGACTCTAGTCAATTTTTTTACATGCGGCATCATTTCAGAAATGACAGACTTGAAAATTGCTTTACGAAATGTGTCAACAGAAGAAGTGGGTGTGCCTAAATGATGTAGTTCACTATTCTCTCTTAGTTCTAAAAAAAATGTGCTCCTGAAAAAAACCTGACCTTTTGGTGGGTTAACTAGTCATCAAATGATTAAGTCCGTCTAATTAAAAAAAATTAATGATACTTCCGTCACGGGTGGCTTCGAAACTCGCGTAAATACGTGGTAACGAAATCTCCCATACAAATATTTGCTTTGAGGCGAACAAGCTCCCTCCGCACTTGGCACCCAGGCCTCCCGGGCATGAGTGACGGGGAGCAGAAAAATTCCCGCAGGAGTAGGAACGAGCGTCAGTTCGAGTGCAGTGCCGCCATTGTGGTTATATCCGTCAAAAGAGAAGCTTATAAATCGCAGCGCTCAATTCGCGGTTACCGCGAAGAGCAGTCGCAGCTGAATTAATGCACCTTTGAAGGGATTATGACGACGGAAATAAGCGCTTGGTGCATCGCTGCCGGAAGGTGTTCGCGCTTCTTTTGTTAGGAGAGCTGTGACGTTTTTACCTCCTGTGAAACCGGTGCTTTCCTTTTGATGACGAGACGTGAGAAATTTTTCTTATTTTTTTTGTTGAAGACACACGTGGTCTTCACCGATGGCTTTCCGGGATTAATTGGAGACTTAAAACTCTGGCGCGTTTCGTTTTGATCGCGTGTTTGTTTTTTTTAAATAAATTATTTTATCTTCTCCGGCTTGGTGCTCCGTCCGCTCGTCTCTTTTGCGGCATAACTCGCTTAATTGCACTCACCTTTGTGCGAATCGCGCGGGTACTAAGAGCAAGCGGCTGTCAGCGACAGCGCCATCCAGTCGTTCAGTTTTCGGCGCAAGGAATCGGCGTTCCTAAAGGTGGGGGCGGGGACGTTTAGTTCGCTCATTTCGCGGAGAGAAGGTGGGGCGGCGGACGGGTTCTCTTTTGATGTTTCGTTTTTGTTTTCAAAACGCGAACATTTTGAAGAAAATGTTCATTTAGGCCAAAGGGTGGAATTCAGCAAGAGTTGAAGACGAATGTTTTTGAGATTACCAACGGAATTAATTAGTAAAAAACGGTCTTGTAATACGATTTATATTTCAACCTCTAAGATAAAATTTTTTGCGATAAAAATCAATCTTTTTCTAAGAGTTAGAAGTCCTTAGATCGGTTTGAATGCAAAATCTCCATTTGTCTCTTTTTTGAGGTATTTTTTATGCTTTGACAAGATGTCCTTCTACAACCTTTCCCAATTTGCCAAATACTGTAGTCTTCTCATAGTGTCGTAACCCCTCATTAATTTGTCTTTTCATCAATCTCATTTTTTTACTGGAATTACGTGTCTCATCAAATGTCCCTCTTCGAATTTCCCTACCCCTTCAATCTTTCTAATACCTCTTAGCGTTGTAACTCTGTGTACCCAACTAATTTCCGTATTTGTCGATAACATTTACATTCTCAGGCGTTAAGTTTTTTCTCCCTTCCCTCCACATGTTATATCCACGTACGCAAATATTGTTATGGCATTTATCCACCGAAATGATCGGAATAAATAACATTTATTGAACTATTTTATTGATGAAGAGTTTTTTTCAGTCCAAACACTTGGGATACATTGGTTTGCGAGATAAGTGCATCTATTTATATTATTCATTCAGGATTCATTCATACAGTCCAGTATGCTTTTAATCATACTCACTTTTAAAACAAATCTCTTACAACTAATACTCTTGTTTATTATAGGAATTGGATATTTCATTCTTTCACACAATTTACATTTAACTCAAGAAATCGGTAGATGGTTGGAAAGAGAATGATTTCATGTACATATGATATACTTTTAAAATCAGCCGTGCCTCATGAAACAAAAATAAAAATCTCGAAGAGCTATCATCCATTTTGTGATGTCTATTCCTTCATCAGATATTTTGCCGAACGGCTTCTCCCTCTTAGGCGTGAGGGAGAGGCGGAGAACAGTCACGTCAATCACGAGACTTCACGATCAATACGTTTCCAGTGAAGAAGGCGGTTTTGTTCGTAGAGTTATGAAAGGTAGAGGACAGAAATGCTAAGAAAGAGGAAGATCGCGACACTAAGAGTCACGTGACACGCAAAAATTACTTTCACACAAATATGATGTAATGCCTAAATTACGATTGTCAATCAACTTAAACTTCACGAAAGGTGTTAGTTAGTGATCACAGAAACAGTTTTTTAAAGGAAGAATGTGAAACTGGTGTAGAACAATAAAAATACCGTAACAATGTGAACTAACTTTTGCGTTGCGCTTAGCGGTTATCTTAATTTATTATTTTGTGTATCGACTTATATGGCGCAAGTAGGCTAAATACATGTATTGTCTAGTCCTCCAGTCACTAAAACTCATAATGAATTCTCGTGTATTCTATACTCCCTATTATCATCGAAATCAATTAAAGAAATTCATGAAGTAAATCGGAAACTTTTGCTGGAGTGGCAAACTCCTGGACAATGGGCGAAACTCGCGTGACAGCGGCGTTCTTCAACTATTATATTGGTACCGCTACGGGTGAGATCATGCGGACCTAACCTCTCTTAATTCCATGATTTAGATTTAAAACTCCCCTGCCGCATTGTCCTTTGCTCGAGGAACAGATATTTGTATATGATCGATATTTGTATTTGATCGATATTGGCAACATTATGCACCTTTTTATTTGGTACACATCCCTTGTAAAGTTCATTAGAGCTGACCTAATCACGTTTTAACATGGAAAAGTGCTGTCAGTATAGGGTCATGGCAGGCCATTGACGAAAGCGGGGATATCAGGGGTGATTGTCGGGAGGTCAGAAATCCTCAGAAAATATTCATAATCCAAATTGTGGGGCGCAATATCGATTTCATAAATTTCCTTACAGTTTCCCTATAGGTATTAATGCGGAGTTTCCGAAAGTTTTTTTGTGTTCTTCTCGATAAGACGAAAATGTAAAATCATAGAAGATCGGTAGTAAACCAGTTATAAGCTTAAGAAGCGGAAAATAATGCCGCATGATAATGTGTGAACAAAGGAAGAGTACAGCAACATGATACCACGTAAGCCGTCGCAAGGGCGTTTGGCGGGGGGTGTTACGTCACCAGCCATGGATGCATCATCATAATGATTACACCTCCGCACAAATATCAGTTGGATCATGAACTGCAGTAAGGTTCAGAGAGATATTTAAATGAGACGGACGACAAACGCGAGATTAATAGCGTTTACCCTCTTCCCTCCTGTATCGAATTTCGCGCTGATTTTCAGTAAGATTTTGCTCAATGCACACTAATATGTCTGAAGTTTGCATCTCATCTACGAGGGTCATCCGGAAAGTAGTACCCGTTCGTGAAATAAAGACACAAAAGTAAATATTAACAAACATAAAAAATTTTATTTGAAAGAGGATACTTTAAACTACTTCTCAACATAATCTCCAAGCAAATTAAGGCATTTGTCATAACGTGTGACAAGTTTCTGTATTCCTGCTGCATAGTCCTTCGCCGCCAGCTCATTGAGATACGCGAGGGACCCATCTTGCACAAATTTTTGCATAATGCAGATGGTGTTTAACAATTTCATGAACTATTGTTCGAGAAACATTGGGAAAATGCTCACAGATGTCATCAATTGTGACGCGCCGATCGTTCCTCACGAATTCGTCAACTGAGCTCACCAGTTGGTCTGTAATGACAGACGGTCTCTCCGAACGCTCATCGTCGTGTGTGTTCCCCCTCCCCATGTTGAAGTTGCGACACCACCGCCGAACAGACGACTCGTCCATTACATTGTCTCCATACACCTCCTTTAATTGGCGATGAATATCACATGGGCGAACGTTTCTTGCATTGAGGAATTTAATCACTGCCCTCACTTCACAACTGGCGGCGTTCTCAATTTTTTTAAACATTGTAAACAATCACAGAAACAACACAGGCAATGCTAGCGTCACGCAACTTGGCTCAGAGAAGGCAGACAAGCCACTGAAGCTATCTGACCTCGTCCAGCGGCTACTCGCGTCGTCAGCACTTCATGCGGCACGAACGGGTACTACTTTCCGGATGACCCTCGTATAAACTTGCTACTTATACTGTTTTCAAAGTAGTATATTTTAGATGTAAATATTCGTTATTTTAATACAGCAAGCCACTAAAGCTGAAAACACTATTCAGGATTGATATATTACAATAATGTGAAACTTCAGTCACCAATTGATTTTAATTAGCAGGTAAGTCATCACAACAACAAAAATGTGACTCCCATATTTTTGAATGTCACTGTATACATTAAATAGCGATTGATAATTTGGATAAATGGCAATGAATAAAGCTAAAATTAAAATATAATTTGAATTATGATAAAATTGATCTCTGAAGTTTTCAACGCATTCCAATTTCTGAGCTTTTCATTGTTGATTGAGAGTATAAAATCAATCTTACAACTATAAATTACTTAATCTATCGATCTTCATTCGCAAGAAAATAATAACTGCTTTGTTTATCTCATATTTCACGAAATATAACATGCCATTTATATTGCAGATAGTAATTTGGTCTGGCTAAGGACCATATAGGTTGTCTGAGAAATTGCTTCCTCACTAAATTGCTATTATTAGTGAACATTAACCTCCTTTACCCAAAGGCAATGATAAATTACGCCGCTGCCAGATACTGCGTTACTATTTAACTAGTAGTTGTATCTCTGTAAGGATGCGTGCTTACAATTGAAGTCAATGGAATAAAGGACTAAGAAGACGACAAGGACAAAAGCAAAGTTGTTTGATTACGTAATAGAAATGAGGCGGATAAAATGTAATTACACTGCGAGAATATAATGCAATCACTGAAGTTTTTCATCTCATAACAGCGATGGGAAAATATGGCGAAACGAGTAAAATGATATTTTGGAAACTGGAGCGCTTAAGGTTTACACAATGGATTCGTTGTGGCAAAATTGCTGTATCAATATCACAAAAATAAGAAATAAGATCTAAATATGTTAGGAGCATAGATGCACTTAATTAAATACCTTGAAAGAAACTGACTAAAACAGAGGGAACGATATAGTCAAAAATGTGTACGGAATGAATTAAGAACGAATAAATAATAATGAATTGAGAAAAGGAACATTACTGTAAAATATTTAAAAGAAATGTAATCAGTCGAGAGAAAAGCTAAAAAAGAGGGTGATTATGGGAATAATAATTCCAATTGGTGCAGAGCTAACGGAAATGCCATTATAACTGCCTTAGGCTAATGTTATATTTTTGCTGTTGAATGATGGCATCAAATAGAAAAAAGGATCTAGGGTTATCATAGGACCGAAAGGAAAAATTATGAATTAAATAGGGAGAAGGTGCGGAGAAATTAAAATATTGGATGCTGTAATACAGGGATGCTCACTAAAACCTTGACCTTAACAGCTTGAAAGGTAATGAAATAAATATACGAGATTAAGTAAAAAACCAGAGGCGTATATGAAAAATCATCTATCTTCGGGTCGCTTCAGGATATCGCGAGATTTATCGACCGATATATTAAATACAATGCGCACAGAAAAGATGCATCGAGGTCATTCTACTTTTTACTCACGAAAACAATATGGACTCATTGATTTTATCAAAATGCTCCAGTATCAAATTAATACCGTAGCTGTGAAAGGTTGATTAAAGTAAAAGGAGGCAAAAAGATACAGGCAAAAGAGATAACTTAACACGTTGATTATACCATACGGCAACTTCATATCAGCTAACATATCGAGGTTATGACAGTTTCCCTAATAAATTATTTTTTCCTCTATTTCCTTCACTAACAGGCCGTATTTTGGTACTCATTTTGGAAAAACATATGGCTTTAAAGGCTAATAAAAAACTATCCTTTGGATACATCCAAAATCTTTCGAACTAAGGAAATTTACGAATGTTTATGGAATATGTTCAACTATTTTGGCGTCGGCCCAGCCCCAGACGATCGCAGCAACCGCTGTTAAAGAAAAGTCAATAATGAGTAATTGATAACACTGAAAATGTGGCCATTATACGAAAGTTAGCCTGGTCGCCTCTGACCAGACGGAATACGTTGTCCAATGCTACGTTTCCACGTATTTCTTGAAAGAAATTCCGGGCCATTTTGCTCCCGATTCGTAAATTGATGACCCAATATTGATGCACACTAAATCTACACCTTGAATAAACTATACTAATTATTGGTAACCTTAATACCAATAAAAAATATTACTGATGGCTATGCTTTGGGTAAATACTGTAATTTAACTGGCGGATTCATGACAAAAAAGATTGAGTTTCTTTTATTTTCTTCATCAATCCTGCCCTGCCTCTTCATTTTTTTATGGCATGTTACTTGGTTTTGCCTTTCCTCTTGCTTCAAATTGCGCAGTTTTCCACTGACATGGTTTTCTCAATTACGGTTCCTCTCATCCCTCAACGTCAAAAAAAATACGCCCAGAGCCATGGCTATTTTCCTCTAATCTCTTCGAAAACGTCCAATTTCACACTTATTTATAACACGTCGACCATGACTAACTTGGCCTTTCTTTCCCATTTCCCAGGGTTAGCTCATTGCCTCTCTTATTTTTTTTATGTCGACGTGCTGCTATTGCTCCTCTTTTGCCTCACCAGCTCCCTCCTCATCATCTGTCCTTTTGGTTTTACGAACCATCCTTCCTTTTCGCTTCACGCTTGTTTTTATCCTTACACTTTTTGATACTATCATAGTTCACTCATTCCTTCATAGTGAATATTTAAAAAAGAATGGATTATTACCATTTCAAAACGATATTAATAAAATTGATAGTTTTCGGAGTAACTTTATGGAATCGATTTATTTTGGAAATGAAAGTATAGTGACATTGTGATTATACAGAAAATTCATTACGATACGACTCGGGTTTCGACGTTCAACGTCATCTTTAGGTGACAACTCTTACAGACATCCATCTATATATATATACTACACAAATACCGCCCTACCTGAGTTTACAATGTATAGATGGATGTCGGTAAAAATTGTCACCTGAAGATGAAGTTGAACGTCGAAACTCGGGTCGTATCGTAATAAATGTTTTGTGGAATCACAAAGTTTCTATTTTTTCATTTCCGATATTAATATTATTGGTGTTCTATCGGTACAGAAAACGGATTTGATAAAACCGCACAACTCGTAAGCCCTAACTAACATGATACAATATATACATTGATCCCATCCTACATATTACAATAACTCATTCTTTTACACTTCATATTTCCAAACTCCCTTAGTTCTATCATCCAAAATGCCTTTTCTTTTCCTCTCTCTAACCATCATTCTCAGCATTCTAGCTTATATTGATCCAGTTGACCCTTATTATCTCCTGCATTCATATGTCCTATAGTGTGAGGTCACAGATTATCAGGTTCTGTTTCAGTCCAATTAAAAAATACTATAAACGCACTAAGTATGGATAGAATGTGAAATTATTTATTACGATTTGTCGAAAATTTCCATAAAACTTTTATATTTTTGTACTCATCGTTGAAAGTCCGTGCATAATAAACAAAAACTGATGAACGGGGGAAAAATATGAATTTATTTATTTTCATTTACTTCACTATTCATCCGTCGTATGTAATCACTCAGTTGTTACTGTTAATGCCGGTGAAGGTTACAAAAGAGACAACTGTGCGTAATACAAAATAAAATATCAGATATTTTTAGCAAAATTCGTTCTTGCACACGTATGTTACATGCTTTTATAGGAGATATATGTAGGGTTTCTCTTGGGATTTATACGTTTACAAAGTTCTTTTGCGTCAATAACTCTTTAAGTGCACTATGGGCATAAGTCTTTTACTGCTGCGAATCCTATAACAATCTGTATTTTGGGAGTGACATAATATATATTATTATTATTAGGTAATCTACCGGTTAAGGTAGGTTTTTGGATGGACATAATTACTAATTAAATAATTTGTGACCCCTAGCAAAACACAACATCCTACTTTACATCAGGTCCCTCTTCATCTCTGAGCACTTTCTTCCTCCCTTCATCCCGTCCAACATCCCTATCCTGTTCCTTCCCTTTCCTCTTTTGCCCAACATTCTACCCTCTATCACAGTCTTCAACATCCCACTGCCGGTCAAAACCCCCTTCATCCACTTTTCCTGCCTCCATAGGATTGCTCCCAACAAACCCCTCTCTTCGCCCACCATACCAAGTACTTCCTCATTTGTTTTCTTCTCTGTCCATTTCACCTTCTCCATTCTTCTTCACACCCACATTTCAAAAGCCTCCAGTCTACGTCTATCCTCCTGCTTCAATGACCACGTTTCCGCGCCGTGCATAGCTACGCTCCATATCAAAGTTTTTACGAGTCTTTTCTTGACGTCCTTACTCAACGTCCCTGTCATCAACTCCCTCCTCCTTGTGAAAGCCTCTTTGCCTAGCGCAATTCTTCTCCTTACGTCCCTACTACTTTGACCGTGTTGGTCCAAAACACTACCGAGATACTTAAACTGTTCTACCTGCTCTAGTTTTTACCCTCCTATTTTAATGTTTAGCTTAGCCTTTTTCTTTCTAGAAAATCAATATATATATATATATATATATATATATATATATATATATATATATATATATATATATATATATATATATATTATTTAATATGTTGTTTAATACATTTTAAAAATAATTTTTAAATTGTAAACTTATGGGTAAATTTTCAAATGGGCACATTTTCAACATTTAGCCATGGCCCCTTGAGTCGAATTTAATTTTTTCATGAGGTTTTTCTGGGTAAAAAACAATCTAGCATTAAACTCATCCCTCCGACCGGACTCCTCAACCGATGTGGCTCTAAATTTATATTTATATGTGTGTGTGTATGTCTTATCCTGGGACGTGGTATTCCAGTGGATAGAGGTTTGGGCTTCTACCTGGTGGCCCGGAGTTCGATTTCAGTGAGGAATCACGTGGTGAACTCTACCATCACCTGTAAAACTAACCCTCGCGTTGATATCTTTGAATGTCTTCTGACAAAGATTTCTCCTCGCTATTTTAAGTATATTAATTGGAATGAGATAAAGGTCATCCTTCGTTAAATAAATTCACGTGGATATTCATGAATACATTCCTCAATTCATGTTCGATGAGGAAGAACTTGTTGATTTATCATCTGCCTGATGGGATTATAGATTTTTGAATTGCTGGGAATGCTCATCAAACCTGTCATAATGGTTAAACATCACGTTGGTGCGTCATAAATGGAAGAATAAATTCCAACCAATTGTTTGGCGAAGTGATAACATTATTGCCAGATAACGTATGAGAGCAATGTATCCGGGCGTCGATATCTATATGAAGAAATCCGAGCGTTGATATTTATCATATATCCTTACGTCCTACGAAATAATTTCTTCATGGTTCACCTTCATACTCCTAGGTTAGAAAAGGTTTATACCGGAAATTTGTACGTCATATTCGCACACGCGCATTTTTCTTCCGCTGTGGGTTAGATTCTCATCGAGAAAGGGAAAATTCAAACTTTGCAAGACCAAGACGTATCCAGAAAACAGATACTCCTGTGGGAGGGGGTACGGGGAAAAGTTCTTATCGCTGTAATACACTCAAGTCCCTTAGGGCCCCAGCTTCGGATACGAACTTCCAGAGCGTGTCTTGAAACGAGCTCATGTTTCATCTTTAGTCTCCCTCCCACCAACAGGTTGATAAAGCTTCTCTGAAAGTATGACTCCTCTTAGGGGCAATTCTACCCACTCTCATCCGATTCAAAGATATAGGAATTTTTTTGTGGATTTTTAAATGAAATTCCGTCGGATTCGACGGGAACTAATCGTAGGAAACCTTTGGGTCATAAACTAATTGACGCAAAGATTAAACTTGCAATTAATAAAGACTTGTTTCTTATACTCATCTTGATCTCGGCTTTATTTTTTGGCATTGTAGCTTCCAATTTTCTGCTTTCCCGGGCTCCAAGGAGTATACCCTTCTTCAAAAGATCAACAAATCATTGGTTATCGTAAGAAGGCTCCCGAAAGAGTTGTACTTGGCCATCTTCCGTGCTACCTGACATGTAATCGACGGACTGCGACTCGTAATTCATCAAACAGCTGAATGAATGAGCGAATATTTAATTGGAGGGCATAAACTTGAAAAAGTAATGAAGGAGTTGGGTTATGTACGACAAATAGTTCTTAAACTACACTCTATGGCACCTGGTATACCTGGAGGGAGTCCTACCGTTCGATTATATATCCCGTTAAACCGGTTATCGATGGATTACAAGCAGTATAAGAATGCAATAAATGGGACGAATGTATTTATATGCGGTATATATATATATATAAACCATAAACACAGTAATCAACCCGAAGGTCGGTTTAGTAGATGATGGTAGAGATCACCCAGTACTAAGCCCTATACGGCGTGTGAAAATTCACACATCAGGGTAGGGGGGCCAGTTCCTTTCCCTGTGCCGGTTATGGTTTCCCAGGAAGACCTGGTACCCGAAATATCACTTTAGCTTGGGTGGAGCCGCAGGTGCCCAGAGTGCCTTGCCCGGGAATGAACCCGGGACCTTCTGGTCAGCAGTCCAACGCTCTACCCACTGGACTACCGCGACCCAGATATATATATATATATATATATATATATATATATTCTTTCAGATGTAGAGAATATATATATATACATAAAATACATATATATATATATATATATATATATATATATATATAATGTATAACAATTAGCAATAGTAGACACAGACAAAAACACACAAAAAAGAGACTCACTATTTTTCGAATTTTCGGTGGTCGTTACCACCTTTATCAAGGAAAAGAGGGACAGAACTCAGAGTTGTGTGTTTCTGTGTTTTTGTCTGTGTCCACTAGTGCTAAAAGTTATACATTATTATTCACGTCCGTGAGACTTTCAAAAAGTGTTCTATATATATAAAAGTTGTTATGATAAACTGAGTATTATATCCAAATTATCAAAGGGACTATGTTGGGAAAATCTCTATGAATGAAGGTTAAATAAATACAGATTAAATCTCTTGAATAAATTGTAAAGAAGAAAGAAGCTCTCTTTTAAGGATGATGTTGAATATGTTTTATTATTTTATTATCCTCATCCTAGATGGATTTAAGATGTCATTTTTCCCACGCACGATAAGGTATCAGAATAACTGTAAGGAACAATGCAAGGGAGAAAAAACTAATAATTCTTTTTTATTTTGGGTAGCATGGTATGTCGTCATTATTTCATCTAACCTTAGTTTGTTGACCTTCTCATTGCTAGCAGGTCGTCTCTGATAAGTAGAAAAGTATTTTACTCTTAGAGATGTTTTTTTAGATAGCTAGTAACAACAAATACGTGAAACAATAATGAAAATAAAGCAGATAATGATAATTCAAGGTGTATGCAATATTGTATCTGAGTTGATGTTACAGGCTAGGTGTTGAGTCACCTCCTGTCACACACCCTAGCGATGGGTTGTAGAGTTCTATGCAGGCGTGGAGAATGGTATTTGGAAGAACAGGAGCCTACAGGAGTGAAATTTGCATTACAGAAAAATCCTCTCAAGGGACTGTGCCGATGAATTTTCCCCAGAGTTTCTTTTGGCTCTTTGAAGGCAGTTAGTTGAACGAGCAAGAGAGTAACAGGCCCTAGTGGCGTACATAGAGCTTGTTTCCTATGACTTCTTCTGTGCTGAGCTGCCAAAGTTTACCCACGGAGCCGAGGGCAGAGCTCGGGATTCGAAATCGGGAACCCCGCAACCGGGACTGTTCGGAGCCACTTAGGTGCTATTTCGGTAGGCGATCAATAAGTTGCTGGAATGTGGCACGATTACTGCAGCAACACGCTCTCCAAATGAAGGAATTAGTCATTTAATAGGCGTAATGAGTCATGCATGTTGATTTAAACTTGGATCCTTGGTCGCATTTCTTTTGAAGTTTATAGTGGAGTTGCCAAGAGACTCAAATAAAGAAAAATGACTCGAGAAAAAGTCTCCCATGTCAGAAATAGCGCAATATCTAACTTTACATTGTGCAGTTGTCTTGCCCCATTCTTTAGAGTTGCGATGTGTCTTGAGATAAAAAAATTTAAAGGGCTCTTTCAAGCGGGAAGAAATAAAAATGAACACAAAAGTTTGGCGTAGAATACAAATTAGAGTTGGACTTGTCAGCCTTCTCCTCTTATTTCCAAGGGAGTATATACAAATACAGTTCTTGAAGGCGTACGGCGCTTTAGAAATTTTGGTTCTATTCAAAAGATTACCTAATTATTCTCCGTTTTTATCATGAATATGTACGTATTATCGAGTCTAATTTACGTAATAAAGTCACATGACATCAAATGAGAAAAAGGCTCTCCAGTAAAAAATTCATTTTCACTACCTTTTACTCTTTCCTACGTTATAATAATAATTTAAATTTGATGGATATTTTTGTCACATGAAATACAGAATATCTTAAACGATGGCTCATAATAAAGGGAGAATATCTTGTAATAATGTCGCATGCAGGATGAGTCAATCGAGTATGTGGCTGTGGTAAGAATAAATTGCTTTTAGCGGAAGGATTTACCATTGAATTATAAATCATTTGTGAATTTTCGTATCTTTGACATTGGAATTGTTATTAAGTACGACGTTCCTGCGAAAACCACGAATCTATGATCATGGATTTCAGGCGACGGCTCAATGGGAACGTAAATTATAACCCATTGTGTGCTAAATACGACATTACCCAATGAAGATTTAGACTATAATCGCTAATTGGAAAAAATTGATATTAACTAATTCAATGATTCGACTTCGATTTAATATCGAAGGGATATTACAAAATATACTCCTGTATCAAAATAATCGCATTACCGCAATTCCGTCTTTCATCGCATGCATTACTTATATCTTATTTCTTTCATCACACGAAAAATTATCTAATTTAGTTGCAATATATTATTGATTAAAAATATTGACACCTACAGTCTTGATTGAATCCAAAAAAGTGAAAATAATGGTTAATTGGTTCATTCCTAAAATTTAAATTTTGTGCCAGATCAGTCTTGTTTTGAAATTTTGTGATTGAATTGTTGCTCCACGATCTTCAAAAAAAACCATCAAAAGTTGTTTTCGTATCGTGAAAATTAGACTACGTTTACTCATTCGTCCGTCTTTCGGGTTAACGAATGCTCCGGTTGAATAGCTCAATAGAATGATAAATTAGGATAATTAAGATCTGTTTAGGAGGCATACGGGATCAAATAATTACCTTACTTAAGGAGTTACCGCTTTTCACAGTGGCTCAAAGGAATAGTTAATTGCCCTCAGCTCCGATATCCTTTAGTTTGGGACTTTGGGTAATGCTGGAGTGAATACTGTCGGGAAATCCGAAATTTTCAAAGTGGATAAACTGCCAATAAAATTTCCTCCTGCGCCATCCCTTGAGATCGTCCTTTTAAGCACCCTAGCGGGACGAAATGTCATTATTTCTTTCACACGGCTCAACGTACGGAATTATCCGAGCCCGCCCCCTGGGCGCCTCAGTGTCGCACCAAACCTTCATTTTGGGAAGAGACGATTTTTGACGCAGGAGACTCGGATGAAAACAATCCCATACCCGTCCATTCCTCCCTGTTGGGAAATCCTGGAACCGGTTTTTTTCGTCGTAGTTCCTTTTATTCCCTGATCTTTCGTTTCCTGGCGAGGATTAGCACGATTTTTCGTTCGACACGATATCTATGTTATCGTTCTTTTTTCCCCCTTTCCCTTGGATATGCATAAATCATGGCCAAACATTCTTTTTTTTTCGAAAAAAAAGCTAGTGGAAAAAAGAGAAGGGATATTGAATGGACGCATCAACGGGGAAGACTTCTGAGTGACTCTGGAGGTCATTTTTCTCATCTCTTCCACCTTACGCGTAATAAAATCCAGTCGGAAAAATTGACAATTTTTAAAATACCCGCCCAGGGAATTTTCGGGGATGGGAGTTATTTTTTTCTCTTCCTCGTCGATAAAAACGGGCGGATTGCGTGCGTGAGCAATGTTTACGCGTGTTTTTCCGCGTTACGTATTTGCTTCTGATCTGGATGTTATGATAACGATGGGTGATTGATTTGCGTGGTGGAATAAAAAACTAGTTGGCGATGATAATCGGTCGACGGAGACCGTTTTTGAGCAGTGTATTTTTTACGCGAGCCGCTCTTGGACGTCCACCCTGGATTTATCAGAACTTTTAACGCTTAGCCATCCATTTCAACGTTTAACTGATTTTGATGGATATTTCGTATTGCCTTAAATGGTGAATGTCACCAAGAGATTGGGATTCCCCCATGAGTTAAAACCGCGGTTGCCTCGAGGTATTTTGGCACTCAAAGCGGAAAAGCTTCCGCGTTCCTTAGTTGAAGAATAAATGATACAGTGTTTCGGATTCAGTTGGGACGAGACGATTCTTACCGAGTCATATATGACGCAATGCTAGATTCCAATCAACTTATACCACGTATGCATTGCTCATTAGGCACAAAACATAACTTAAAATTAAATATTTGAACGATGCATTACGATAATAAAAAATGAATGATCTCTCTTAATTGAACATCTGTAGTGATAAAATCATATCCGTATTATTGCACGCACATAATCTAAACTTCTTTTGTTTCAGGGAAAGATTTTCGCTTGGGAAAGTATATAGGAGTTATTGCTGAAAGATGTCTATTGCCCATATCAATTTATTGATATTTTTAATGTTGGGATTTGAGAGCATTATGACAATTGTTGATATATTTATGACGAATTCCAGTAAAGGTATTTTGACGTCCCTTGTAGCTTATGACACAAGGCAGGTCTTCGTTTTCTTGACATAAGCCTGAAAGACAGGAACTCGAGTGTCGTATTGAAATAGCTAAGGTTAATCCGCGAAATAGGCCAACCCATCTATATACTACGCACCGAACTTTGCAAATTTTGCTACGGTCTGGATTTTTCATTTCTGGATAAGTTCTCGTGTTGTTAGTAAATTTCATTTCCCTGCTATTGACTCAATATTCCTAATATTTTAAATAATAGAATAAATATTCGAAAAACTTTTGAGAATTATTTAAAATGTCACGTCTTACATTTATTTGAGATGGATGCGACTTTTATAATGGCTATTTGGTCTTTGAAATAATTGTATGAAAAAAACTGCGGGAGATGCCGCGAAAGTTATTTTTGCGGAATCATTTGCTGAAGTAATCTACATCTAGCGGAATCATTTGCTGAAGTGATCTACATCGTAATACAGGAATTTGCTAGCGTAGAAATCATTCGCCTAGCTGAACCCAGATCCCTCAATTCTGAGTTCCGACATCGGAAATTGAGGGATCTGGGGTCTAGTTTTTCACATTGTGAATTAATTGAATTGTTACAGCTGGGAATGCACTGAGCCCATTTGTCAAAACACTGCGAATGGATTACTCAATTATATTCGTGCGCGGATACGATCTTGATTGAATCGAAGGAAAATTGATAATGATTCTTACCTGCGTAGATTTACGGAGATATAGTTCAAACAAGAGGGATAGAAATTGAATTACTTTGTTCAAATAATGATTAACCTATGAATTATAACAGATACATTTTATTTATCAGGGTATCATCCATTTGCGAAGCGGAAATCGATTCTGTGATCTTTCATAGGGAAGGAAGGCGCGTAAAACCATTTGAATAACACTGTGTACTTTAAACCAGTCCTGAATGTGGATTCTTCGCCAAATATGCGTAATTCACAACGATTTCATGCAATGAACCTTTCCTTTTATCCGCCTCATTTTTGGCAAGCATTTAAAATCTTTACTTTCCTTCTGCTCTCATCCATTTCCACTCGCAGCAAAGAAGCTCGCGACAACCAACCACGACAACCAACTCATTTTTCATCGTCACTTAGAATACCCCAGCCAAAAATACTATTTTTTTTTCGTTCCACTTTCACATTGGCACGCTTAGATCCACTTCCCGCTTCCAGAAATTCGTCTCCCAATATAATTCTTTCACTCTGTTCCGCTGGTTGCCCGCGTCCTCTTGGGCCCGCATCCTTAGAGGAAGAGGAGCGGGATTATTGTCGATAGGGGGAGGATATTTTTTCCTTTAAGATTTCCTCCTCTCCCCGCACCGCATGCGGGGGTCGAGGACGGGGGCTGTGGGTTTTGGCGGGATCCCATTCCGTCTCCCGCCACGGTCCAGCGCATCTACACTGGATATTGTTGGCTGGAGGGAGGGAAGGAGGAATGGGAGGTCGTAGTTTGGAAGATGATGATCGCGAGGCGAAGGCGGAGGGGACGGGTCACGACGGAAGGCGCCTCATGCTTCCTCGTTTCCCTCGCGTCCATGAATATTCCGAATCTGACACAATAACCTATGGGGACCTCCCCCCAACCTCCCACGTCCCTACACATCCGGAGAGATTAGAATGGTGGATGTCAGAAGGATTTGTGCTAATACTCTGCTAGGTTGAGTATCGCAGATAATCTAATGTTAAGTTCCATTTGCGTTTTATCTATATTTTGAGAATACCGTAAAAGATCGAATTGGAAGACCTGGCAAAAAGAACCCGATAGTGTAGGCGCGCTGAAAATCAACCTGGTAACCACTTAATATCAATGTTAACATCTCTCAACGGAGGTCCTTTTCTACTGATTCTCTCATTAGAAAAAAACGATTCTATTTGAATAGACTATTCGTTATAATTGACGAGAAATCTTACATTACGCTTGCAATTCAGTCGAGAGTTAGTTTTATTGCCCGAACACGGTAGTTTAATTGGCGGTTATTATAATTAGAGTCAATGGAAACATAACATGTATACGCACGCACACACACGTATTAAAAAAATGTATATACTCATTTGACCCGCGTTTCGACGTGAAACATACGAGGTCGTAATAATCATCTTGTGGTGCTGGACATATTTCGTCGATATTCGGGCATCGAGTAAATTAAAATCACGTCGAATAATCAAATGTTTGTGTTTGAATACATAATGATTCCATTCCGGGAAGTTACCTCGGGAAACGACTAAAAAATGAATTCCAATGGACGGAAGAGAAAGGAAGGAGGGGAGCTATTACAATGGATCCCCTCCTCCAAACTACCTCCCAACTCCTTCCCCACCCCACCTCCCTCCCTTCCCCCAATTCCCCTCAGTTGATCAGTGGGACTCCCCTCGATCCTTCCGCCAGCGTCCTTCTCTTCGCTGTCCCACGCCGTTGTACGGCCGGACGCAAATATGCACACTGCGCCCCCCATTCGATGATTTACACGGTCGTGTCGGCCGAGTAAAGTTCCATGAAGCATTTTTTATTTTTTAAAAAGCAAGGAAAGACTAGTTACTAGTAAGGTTTCTAGTTTAATTATTTTTTATTTTCTCACAATGATTTTTATATAGATAACTATGCGTTTAGATTTCAATATACATAAATTGCAATTTAATTCTCCTATTTCATTCTTTACTTCAAAACATGTATTTAGCAATGGAGCCCTGTGTAGAAATTCAATTATTTCAAGTGGCATGATGAATGTTCATGATTTAGAGCCTGTAACAGTAATATTAATGGTATCTTTAGGCTTTGAACAACAATAATTATTCAATGAATATTCTATAGTATTTCATAACTTGGTGGATGAATAAATATTATAGCTTTTACTTCCCTTCATTGGGAATGCATTTATTTAGTATTCTCTGGGTGAAATACTTTTCATTGTTTTCATAAATTTTGACAAATCTGATTTGCGAATAAATTTATCTTTCCATCATAGTTTTTAGCCATTTATTCATTCAATAGTGAAAAAGTACAGTTCCTACGTAGCCATGAAAAATTGGAATCCATTTAGTAAACGATTGTGGTAGAATTTTGTCTCCAAATTGATGCTTTGGAGCATTAGAAAATAGCCATGAGATTTGTTGTCTCAGGCGTAACTTTGTGGAATTTGCATAACATATTGAAATGTAATGAAATAATTGACTTTGTAATTCCACACACTTTATTTTAAAAACACGACCCAGGTTTCGACGTTGAACGTCATCATCAGGTCATCACCTGATGATGACGTTCAACGTCGAAACCTGGGTCGTGTTTTTTAAATAAAGTGTGTGGAATTACAAAGTCAATTATTTCATAACATTTCAATAGCCATGAGTTTGATTGATGATGACATTATACGAATATCGCACTGTGATAGGTTAGATTGGCGGCGGAGATTCTATTTAATCTTGTATTTACCATGATATGGACATGTATAAGTAAATATATAGTGGTCTCAGTTGTATTATTCTAGTAGTCATCTAGTACTAGGAAAGTTTTTAATTCTTCTATTGGAAAAATGTGTACTGAATGAGAAGCAGGTCTTGAGGTTTTGGTGCTCTAAAAATGTGTGCACACAACATATAATGGAGAAGTTGTAATAGATAGATGGGAATAGAGAATAAAATTTCTCTAGATGCTTTAAGAAGATGGTAAGTCGGTCAGGAAAACTCAAAGAAAGCAAAACGGTGAGCTAAGCGGATGGAGGTTTTAGACGAAGACAGTGGCAGGTTGGTGTGTGTAAAGTTAGCGGGGGAGAGTGAGGATTAGTTGGGGACGCAATTTATATAGTAATTGTAGTTTGGGACGCAATTCATACCACATTTTTCCATGTATTAAAATTTCACAGTCTTTGAGCCGTTGATCCTGTCTCCTTGGTAATGTGAGGCCCATTTGCTTTCTCAGAAGCGCTCCTTTATCCGTATGAACGGGAGCATAGATTATGAAGAGATGGAAAAGGAGAATTTGACGACGCGGGGTTAAAGCTTAGAGCACCTTATACCAACATCATCACCTTCTTCAAGCCTTCATAATTTCTTGGAGAGTTCTTTAGCTTTCGACGATGAAATGTAGTAACAACAGTCTATAACCTAACTTATGCATATATATTTTGAAATTTTGAATTGTGTGATCAAACACTAAGTCTTTAATTATTACAAAAGAGGAAAATTATATTTAATTTGTAGGATTAATTTTTTAATAAAATGCCATTACTCTAATATTATGCTCCAAAAGCTGAGATCGAAAATCACGTGTTTGAACTCCGCCTGTCACTTTGATTTTGCGTCGAAATGGACTGATATCTCACCATTTTCAATACAAAGCGATCTTGTAAGACCCATCGTTAGTACCTAAAATGAAATATGTGTTTATGTTCTCTCGTCTTAGTACTTAGGTATAATTTGCCATTCCCAAAAATAGTGTCGGATGAGAATAACATCTCTCTGAGAGATGTTATACGTAGCTTTTAGGAGGATAGCAATAAAACGTTTTCCATCGGCCTTTTTGCTACAATGTTTTCGTGTATCTCTGCCCATTATCTTTTACCCTCTCCAACTCCTGCCCATCCCAAAAAACCTTTTTTCCTCTGCTATTGGTTTACCGCTCGGAAGATACACTAAATTCTGCTTCCCGTATGTTTTTCATGGTACTTTTCCCCCTTGCGAAGTCGCATTAATGTTTTTTGTCTTTTCTTTTAAACCTCCAACGCACTCTGATGCCGACTTTATTCTTTGGAACCCTTTCAAACAAATTATTTACGGTTATCAAAATGAGCTGTGCTTGTTTCATGAGAGCAAATGGGCAGAAATTCCCAAAAATTATGTGAATATTGTTTCCTTTTGGTTGCTATGTGATCTCACAAGAAGCCCTGAGGCAGTTGTCTGGTCGCTGACCTGCGGGTGAGTTTCTTAAAACTTGGATACTGATTGTCTCATTCCGGGACTGCACTTTCACGTTTATTTTATTTTTTAACTTTAATATCCCCGTTTGTAACATTATGAATTCTCCCTCCGTCAATGGGAGAGAGGTTTCTGATGTTTTTTAGGGGTTTTGCTGGGTAGTAGGCATTTAGGGCAGGAGGTGGCGGACGGCTGGGGTTATTTACGCTTTTAACGATTGGTGGTTAATTTAACCGTGGGTATGATTTTAGGATGATGAGTCAAAATGGATGGAAACGAAACAGAATGCCCCTACAGTTCAGCTTTATGTTCGAGTGATGTTATTTGAAGGTTACCCAATTACGAATTGAAATGTCAATGAAAAGTCATGGATCGGCGGTAGTCACAACTTGGACATTGAAAGAAAGTGCACCACGTAAATAGGAAGCAGTTTACTTTATAACACCAATAGCGAGTGAACAAGTTCGCATTCACTTCATGTGCTATTTGGCCTTTCTGTCGACAGATTACATCATCCTGTACTGTAAAATAATCTGGTAATGGGCATTCATTGTCAAAATACTTTTAGTCTACCTCATTAACCTTCAATTTTG
Source organism: Hetaerina americana (assembly GCF_022747635.1). Lineage (NCBI taxonomy): Eukaryota > Metazoa > Arthropoda > Insecta > Odonata > Calopterygidae > Hetaerina > Hetaerina americana. The sequence continues at coordinate 32,198,973 of NW_027287095.1, read as the reverse complement.
ATTTCCTCTCAATTAATTGGCCGGTTTATGTTCATCAATGGTAGATTGTTAATTTTTTCCTGAAAAAAATCACCGCAAAAATGACATTTCCCATTCATTCTCCAAAGAAACTGTTAAGAGTAGGAGAGGATACCAATTATCAAAATATCTCTCACTTCAATGCCCATATTAAAATTTTCACTGTATTTACGCCTCCAAGACTCTTTTCTTTTCGTAATGTGAGGCCCATTTGCTTCCTTTGAAGTCACCCGTACGCAAAGTGGCCATAAATTCCCTATGAAAATGCAAGGCATTCTTCTTTGCTCGCGGCGGTGCTTAGTTTGTTGCGTTAATTATCTCGATCCGAGCGCGAAAGACGAACATTTAATAAATTAAGTTTTCTTGACTCTCTCAAGCTTCCGGAGAAGTCAGTAGAAAATGTTCGCCGCTCGTGAGTCCCAGTGGTTTCTCTCGTTTCTCGTAAATCCGTTCCTCGTGTAAATTTACGTGGAATAATGCAACTTGGTGACGGCGGGCGCTTTAGTCGCGCTTCGCGGTTCTTTTTCCTTTCAATCTGTTCCTCTCCCACCGCCTCCAACCCCACGGCCACCCGTCCGAAGCCCTCGCTTCTCCCCCCCCCCGTGATATTTCTCATCAATTCCGCTTTTCTTCTCTCGCCCTCCTTTTCATCTCCACCCCGGGGGTCTCCCTTCTATTTATAAGTGTTCCACAAATTCATTACCTCCGTTCCGTTGGATTCATTTTCCTTGGATTTCTCTCCGTGTAATGGCTCTCTCGCCGCGAAGGGAAGGAGGATCTCTCTGTCTCTCTCTCTTCCTCCTTGCTCCCCCCCATCACCCGCCGCAGACCCGACTTTCGCCTTCCTTCCCCCGCGTCCTTCTTCATCCTCTCCCCTTCTTCGAGCAAACAGCCTTCGCTTCCGTCCTCTTCCTCCTCCACTCTCCCTCCTCCACTCTCCCTCCTCGCTCTTCCTACGCGTCCGTGCGCTGATATGCCCCGCTGGCTGGCACAAGTCTAGCCAAAATAACTTCTCCTTTCAGCAGCTTTTCGTCTCGCCCACTCCTCCGTGTTCACGGGTGTGCCCTCTCTCTCTATTTCCTGAGCGTCAGGCATAACGACCCCCACCCCGCCATTTTCCCCTCTTTCTCCTACCCCTTTCCACCATAACATTTATTCTCCTGCCACCCCGATGATTCACTCGGCTTAATCTCCATCAAGTCTTTTGTTTTGTTGCCTCTCTGCCTATTCCATACCATCCCTTCTCCTGTCCCTCCTTCTCCCAAACTGCCTCGTCTTTAATGTAAGGCTCGCAACACACACTTACCCGGTATTGGAGAGGGCGACAATTTTGGCGTCGGTTCGGGGAAAGGATTGCGAAATTATAAATACACACCAATCCAAGCTACGTCTAATCCTTTGATTACTATCTCAGAACATTAGGTGTTGTCTTGCTGATCAGTTAATTAGCCTACTTGGATTAAATTCTAATTTTCCCATGCTCGATTAGTGAGAGCGTTGATGCTTATCCTTTAAGTAAAATTGAAAGAGTACCAAGAGTAACTTGTTAACTAATCCTATTTTTTCTTAAACCTAGGTCACAGTCTGTAAGGCGTGTCATTTTGTAACTATCATTTTTAACCAATCTTCGATTAAGAGAAAGAAGATGTTATTGTCAATACTATTTGATGCAAATGTATAATCCGAAGAATAGGAGGGAAAAAGTATCAGTTCGAAAGAATTAAAGATTACTCCTTTCGCAGCATTTAGTTCATAGAAGGGTTAGATTACAATGGCGTTTTAATATCTCAATAATATTTAAGACTACTCCAGGAAAGAAAATATGTGAGACATCTTTAATCTAATTTGACACCCGAGTACCTCTGGGCATCACACATTCTAAAAAAATAGTACATGTTCATTTAAATAATGAAGGAATCGCAACGTGGCGGTCATTGGTATTGTTAATCTGTCATTGAAATCCCAGACTTAAAATCTCCTTTATAGCGATTGATTAGATTGCCACGTACAAACTCATTTATGGCATAGGATTGAAGTTAAAAGGATATTTTCATAGCAATCGGGAACATATTCTAGTATGCCTTTTTTTCATTTTTTTGCGGAGCTAACAAATGGAAGATTTCCGATAGAGCGAACAAGCCCACAGATTTTTATACTCAGAGCAAAAATCCGTCTTTGATAGGAAGTTGTTTTGCTATGCCTTAAAAAGAGAGACTTTAACGGATAAGCAACATTGTAGTTTCGTTAGTGCGTTAGTATTCAGCATCATATTGCGGAATTGCTGATTAGAAAAAAAAGTTAACATAGAAACGAAGGCTTATTGCATTGCAAAACCTATTGGCGAGATACGAAGGGAGTTTAAAATTAATGGCATAATGATTGTATGAAAAGTCAAAATTATATCAGAAAGCACAGTGGAAATACAGAGTAATAACTCAAAATAAGAAAACTCCTTGAGCGAAGGAAGTGTTTTATAATCTTATACCCCGGTGCATAGAAATTGCTACATGATAATAACTAACTTCATCCAGTGCATCGAAATTGAACTTCCTAAACTTCCTCCTTCATTAATTGAATCTTAACTTAACCACTATGTCCTCAAATTATTTCGGTTTCTATTCTTATAGGACTTCTTTTCTTCATCAATACATATTGATTTTCGAAAACTCGTATGAAGTTTATTCAGTCATAAAGCGATAGATAATTTAATTAAGAGATTACAGCAACAGGTCTGAATTTATTAAAGATTGACACATGTTATACTCATAAATTAGTAGAATGAAGCAGTGCCCATTTTCAACTTCTTAGATTGCACAATTGTAGTTTTTTGTGAGTGCCAAATCATTGAGGAACAATATATGGCATGTTACGTAATTATTTTAGAAAATTATGTGATGTGGATATCCAAATATTACTCCTTGTTTTCTTTGACAGCCATTTTCCACCTTGACCCATCAAATATGTATCAAAAAATCCTTATCAGAGCGGTCAAATTATATCCAGCTGAAACCCCATAGAAATATCCAGATCATGAAATTGTGATGGCACCCACATACAGGGTCGCACCCAAAAGTGGTAGGACTGATTTTCTCTGGCGTGAACGGACCGGTGGAGGGGGGTCTACCTGGCAGGGTAAGGTGAAGGGGGCTCTTAGCAACAGACTGACACCAACCTCAGTCGCCTTCGGGCTGTCGTTGAGTGAGGACACCGTTTTTAGTGAAGCAAGTTTTTTGGCCGCGTCGAAAAACAAAATGAATCTGAATTTAGAGCAACGTTATTCCGTGAAGTTTTTTGCGAACCTCGGGAAGACGGCAACTGAGACCCTCGATATGATCAAGCAGGCTTATGGGGACACTGCCTTAAGCCATTCCACAGTATTTGAGTGGCACAAGTTGTTTAAAGAGGGTAGGGAGCTCGCTGAAGACGACCATCGCTCCGGATGGCCGTCGATGGCAAGAACCGACACGAATGTGGACAGAGTGAGGACACTGCTGAACACAGACCGACGCTTAACCAGTGAAGAAATTGCAGACCAGTTTGTTGTATAAGCAAAGATACGGGTAACGTGCTAAGTAGTGTGAATTTCCCATTTTAATGAAAAATATGATTAAAATCAAGGCATATGCATGTTGTAATTGAACGCTCGTATGCGTTTGCATTGAGCTATACCTATAGAATGTTTGCGAATTCTGTTCGAGAATTTTACTAGATTATTGTAGCATGTTCCGTTTCCATTGTGATTTTTCCTTTCAGTTCGAGGCGCACTAAAACTTACCAATTATTCGAACATGTTCTAGTTTGAGCTGGAATGAACAACGCGGGGTTGTTCGTCGTCGTTCATTAGAGCGAGAATTTCTGGCGGTTAAGTAGCACGTATTTCTTTGCCCAGCGATGCGGTCATTATATTTCCTAATGTGGGAATGTTTACTCAGAGGCATACGCAATAGGATTCCCATAGGATATCGATTTTTTATTGAAAAATGTTCGCGAAACCTTCACCACGGATATCGATGGGATTTAGAGCAGTAAATTTTAGATTCCTTTGTTGAAGACCGAAGCTCGCTGAAGTAAATTTGCGAAAAATATGATGAATGCGTTTAAATATCAAAATATTCATGTTATGCACCGAGATGTTCGCAAATATTTCTTACATAGCCATAAGTTCCGTGTTTTAACAAGAATATTCTTAATGCATTTTAATTGAAAAAAACCTTCGCAGCCAAGGAATTTGTGTATAAATATGATGGTTAAATCTCGTATACAAGTGTTCTGCGTATCCCTCCTGATATATGCTGCAGCTTACCTAATGAAAAATATTTGTTCAAGAATCAGAATTGAATCGCATTCTGTGCATGTAGAAGTTGAATTTCATGATTGTAGCTTTGGAATGCCAGTGGGGAATAGATGGACATTAACCTTTAACATAATTTAGCTGCTCAAAATAGAGTTGCTGACAGATTTTGAATTCCCAATACAGTTCGGCGAATGGTATATTTAATCTTCCTCATCAAACATCGGGGATCGTTTGGATGTATTGAAACCTTGGCGTTTCGTGTCTGTTTCGCTTCGCTGAAACCCTCTTACTGAGTTGGAGGCAAAAGGCCCAATTCGGAGCGGGAGAGAGCAGATTTTTTTGTGTTCGAGAAAATGACTTTATTTCAGTGGAAATGGAGCCTGGGGAACCAAGTGGATTTCCAGTGTGCTCTTCGTGAGTAGGAACTCTTTTATGAAATGTTATACTTTTTTGGAAATGACTGAAAAACGAAGCAAAAGTGCTGTGGTTTTGAAATATGGGCGGAAATCGACCGTAAGAAATACAAAAATTTTTAATATTTCGCTTATTATTTAATTTTATCAGAGACTTCCAGACTGGTTTCATCACCTCTCCGACATTTTCAAGGAATACCTGTAACAGAACGCATAAATCCTAGAAAATGGCTTGTAGTATGTGTCCTGCTTATCCAGTTTTCAGTCATCTTCATCATTTATTCCTGATTGGAGTTCCATTGTCATTTTTTCCCCTGCATTTGTCTTTGGTAGAGGGTCATTCATTCACTTATCTACTGCGGAACTGTGTTTTATTCTCTGCAAAGGGGGATAGAGTGTGGGGATAGAACAAGGCGTCCTCCGAAGAACAAATAGAGGCCTTATCTCTTAAAATCCAGTGTATTTGAGAAGAGTAGTATATATACAATCTAGAACTTACATACTTTGAAATTCAGTTATTTGAATAAATGCTGGCAGTTACTATTCACAAGAGAATGAAAGCCTCGAGAGATGAATAATAATTACCTACCTAAGCAAACATTAACGCATTTGGTAACTTGGATACTTCAGAATACATCACGTATTTCTGCCAAAACTTGTTCCCATTTCCTTTATGCTAAAAATTATTTAAAAGAAGTTGGAGATGAATTCATAGAAAAAATATCAAACTCAAAAATTCTAAATGTGTGCTAACAATATTTAAGGGACTTCCCTTAATTCTAACATTTAGTTAAAAATGTCCAAATATAATCTGGTAAATTGGTGATGACTGGAAAAATATTTTTACTTTGTAATGGGCTTTAGCAAAATAAAATAATTGAATTAGATATGAAAAGTTATTTTTAAGGTGATTGTGAACTGCATACTCATTTATGCACCAATGCACGCATCTCTTCCTCTCATGATGATTAAAAGAAGTCTTTTTTCGGGTTACGTTCATGTACTTAGGATCCCGAAGAGAATTCAGATAGCACATAAAGAAAAGCATGAAAATACAAGTATTAAGTGTGAATTTGAAATTTGCAAAAGTATGATTCCTTCCTGTAAACTAATTACCTATTAAACTAATTATTAGGTTAATTTTTCCGTCATTAATATCAAAATTGTATTTATTTTCCCATTTTTTAATAATGAAAAATATATGCAGTGTCATCATCATCATTTAGAATTTTCTCAGTTACTTCAAATGTACAATTTTTATCACCATTCACCACCTAAAAATATTGGGGGCATCAGTCATCTTTGGATATCATAAAGTTTATGAGAGCTCGCATTCAGAAAATCTTGATGCGTACTTGATTTTTGGCGTGCCAGTTGTTCCTGCCACTGTGGAATGTGACGAAGAAATCCGTTTCCTACTCACCACAAAATTTTTCGAAGCGAAAAATGTATTCAAGCCCACGTTTCTCCCTTAGGAGCTGCCACTCAGTTCTTTCCTTAATTTAGAAGTGCGAAACTGCACCCCCGCACATCCCTTCAAATCGAAAAACCATCCCAAGCCACGTGACGGGAGTGGATAATTTCCCCGTCGGTGTAGTCACCACGTGGCGGAAGCTGACTTCTCTCCTTCGGGTTGAATGGGCCACTGACTCTTGAAAGTTTTCCACATAAATTTGACATCAAAGAGACTTTTCCCGACCGAGAAATCTCATCTTATGTCATAAACGAATAGTAAATAGATTTGTTTGGGTAAACGTATCTTCAATTGTCAGATGCGACCTAGTGTTCGACAGGTTCTATGGCATCTGCTGAGGTCCGGTTGAACTTCTTAAGGCTGCCACCATTTGGAAATTTGAGATGAATTGTTATTCGAAGTAAATATAATGTTTTTTTCCCAAAGCCTACCTTTTTGGATTCAGTTATCGACACATTCCCCCCTTTCGTAATTACTTTATCGCGGACTGGAAATAATCATTAAGAAAGTACTATAACGTCAGGAATGTTTTCTGCATATCAGGGTAGGGAGGCCAGTTCCTTTTCCTGTTCCGGTTATGGTTTCCCAGGAAGATCTGGTACCCGAAAAGATAAATGAAACACCTCAATAGTAAATTCCTTCAAATTTCCACTCCCTCAGACTGGGATTTTCTGGTGCCCGAAAAGATCTCTTCTTTCTCTGGACGAATTCCTGGAGAATTCGGGTATTCCGGAAGAGTTGGCATCTCAGACCACATCCGAATGCGATTATGCGACTGGGAGACATGTCCAGTGAGCATTGGATTACGGAAGGATAGATGTCTAATGGAAGGACAGAGAGAGCGAGCTGGAATTGATAGGGAGTGGTCGAAAGGAGAGAATTATATACATATACTCGTATATCTTATTGAGAGGGGATATATAGAATGAGAAAGGTAAAAGGAAAAGAGATCTTTCTTAGCAGTTCATTTTATTTAGAACGTAGAATGCGGTTCAACGCGTATGACGTCATCCTCGAGGTACTTTGCCAGGGAGTGACGTCTTTAACCTTAAAGCGGGCTGTGCGTCAATAATATAAAGAATAGGGGAAACATGGAATATCTGTTTTCGTTTCATAAATTCCATCAATTGGAACCTACCTCAGCGCCTGAAGGGTAAATTTAGATAGATAAAGGGAGAAGGACATGGAGAACGAAAGACAAAAAGAGAAAGAGAGGGATAGATGAGGAAATGGTGAAATGTGGAAGATGGGACACGGGAGAGAGAGAGAAGAGAGAGAAAAGGAACCGACGATGGTGCGGGGAAGTATCCTACCACGATGGGGTTCGATGGGGCGGGTGGTTTTTTGGTTGGGTTTCCGTAGTCCCACACCAAATGTCCTCCTGCCACCCACGCTTGTTCCATCCGCATCACTCCCACACGCCCTTCTCTCGCTTTTTTCCGACCGACCAGCTCAGCCTCCTGCAGGGAATCGCGCTTCCGTAACGCATTGGAAAGGAATGATTCAGAGTGGGGTGAGGTGGAAAGTTTTCATTTTATTTTCCCGCAGAATCCGCAATAAAAGAGAAAGGACTGTTTTTTTATGGTGTTCATAAAACTAATGCGTGAATAATGAAATCAGAATCCAGTATCGTCGACGCAGAGTAACTGAAAATTGAGCCGTCGATCGATTTCTCTATACTAAGTGTATCATTGTTTCAGTGTTTTACCCATCAGGCAGCGACGAGATGTGCTATCAGGTAGGGTTATAAAATCATATGAACATCTTTGCAAATGGAAATCGTGCTGGGATTCACCATATTAACAATTTCTACATTCAATATTTAGCCTTCTATGTACGCAGTGGTGGGGATGGAAGAAATATTTTAGCCCGTATTCTTTCATTTAACTGGGGTCGTAGCTTAAGGCTTGATTGTTACCATTAATTGAAGGTAGTTGCATAGTTGAGCGGAACGAGACGATTCGCTCGCTGTTTTAATTTTTTTCTGGGCCGAATGCGGTCAGCAAACATTTGCAGTCTTGACTTCACGATTCAATGCTGAACAATGGAGTCATATTTCAATTGCCAGCGGAGAAACAATTCGCTTTTTTATTCACGTTTTTTGCACTTTTTAGGATGACCTTTTCTTACAATGAGTACGTCATTAGAAAAAAATGAATTGAACTCAATGAACTCCTGTCGAATTAGAAAAAAGTCTTTGAAAAGAGAAAAGCGCAATACAATCTTGGGTTTAAAAAGATGTAGCTGTGACGAATATAATTCATAATTTAATACTTTTTCATTTATAAAATAGCTTTTTTATGGATAAAAAATAGATATTAACGGGGTTCATGCCACTTATAATAGAGTGAACGAATTTTTCAAATGTGACTGATTTCATCCTGGCAGGAAAGTGGATTTCTGTTGAACATAGGCTAACTGTGGTAGAATGGTGGAAGGAGAGTTAATTGATGGAAAACTTATGATATTCTGAGACTTGGTACTTGGACTTCGTCCTCGGCTCACGGAGAAATCTTTTTGAGACGAATTATTTTGAAATAAGTTGATTCTCCCCGTACAAGTGGCATGAATTCAACTTTGATGTGATCAAAACACTATGTAACTACAATTTTCCGATTGAAGTTCCAATTTTATAATACTCAGTCCGGACCGAATGGACTGGAGGTTCCTCCATAGCTCATTGTGGCCCAATAGCACAGCTCCGTCCAAATTTCGAAGGGATAGAGAAAGTTATACCTTTGATAAACATCCTTATCTCTCGAACTACTCACGGAAGGGCTTAATGGTCAATGCTAGCATTGCTAAGCAATTTATTTCACGTCTAAACTGCCCAAGAAGCATGCATATCCTACGCGAGACCCAAAATCCACAACATTGATTTTCGCACGCGGACGTCCGTGTGTAGGGTCTGTCCCAAAAATAAGTGAAATAAATCCGGGAAAAAGAATTTACCACTGACAAAAGTACAAATGAATAAAATTATTTAAAATGGCGCCCATGTACTTCGGCTCTCCGATGCCAGCGCATCTGCCAGTTGCGAAAGGCGGCGAAGGGGACCACGTCAAGGCACCTCGTCGAGGTCTTCTCGACGTTATCCAGCGTTCCAAAATGGCTGCCTTTCCAGCTTATTTTTATTCTTGGGAACGAAAAGAAGTCCGGAGGTGCCAAATTGGAGCTGTAGGACGGCTTGTGCAATGTTGGCACCAAGCCCTTGGACAGGTACTCACAGGCCAGGACACAAGGAAGGCGGTGTGGGACGGCGCGCTGTCGTGGTGCAGTTTCCAGTTGGCAAAGACCTTCCTCACGCGTTGCACTCTTTTCCGTATCCTTTCGAGGACCATCATGTAAAAATTTTTACCGTTCATTGTCTGTCCCAGAGGAACTGGAATCATAATTTTAAAATTATTCTAATTATTATTTGGACATATCCTGTATCTAACTGGGCAGGTAAATTTGCTAAGCAAAATGACATGTTGTCCATTTACGCCACGGCACATATGTATTGACGCTTCTGCGATGTCCATTTCGCTCCGCGATGTTCAATTTAAAAAAAAACACCCAGTCGTACCAGAAATAGTAATTCCATCCTATTGGCGACTATCGGCTTCATGCCGACTTTCCTTCCTCAAAGGTCCTTTGGTCATTTGTCTTCCCCGCCCTTTTCGTTCGAATTCCTCCTCACATCCTTTCTGCTTCCTTGCACACCCACATCAACCCCCCCACCCACTGACGTCCATCATCTTCTCTCCTTCGTACCTCCCGCCGCCGTCTCCCTCACCAGTTGTCGCAGTAGCTCGGTCGTAAAACATTTCGCGGCACGCGGTAGAAAAAACAAATCGAGGGAAAAATAGGGAGGAGTGGCGGAAAAAAACCACTTTTATCCTTCGACTCTCGCCCTTTCTCCATCGCGCGTGATGGATCTCGTAGATTTGTCATGCGAGATTAAGCGGGATGGAAAAAAAGAGGCGGTCTCGAGGATGCGAAAGGGTGGGCAGGAGGGCGGTCGTCGAGGAAGAACATTCGCGGCAGGGGATGGGGAGTATCGTAAGAATTCCGGGCGCGTGGGCTTCGAGGGTGTGGGTCGGAAATCATTGAGGAAATGGAAATGCTTTGAGGGTGAGGCCGAGGGAAATTAAATATTCAGGGAGCAGCGAGAACCGTGGAGCCGGGAAGCGCTAGAAATACTCGACTCGGAGTTACGAACGAGTTTTATGGGGGCGGATCGAGGTGGATGGCACACACAAAAAGGGTTTCATCTTATTCATTTGAATGTTAGCGTTTTTCTCGTCACCCTACTTTGGTCTGATGAAAAAAAGAACTGCATTCATTTCTGTTGGTCCATCGCTATCAAATCGCGATACCACTCATTTACTTGAAACGGCAATCGTGGATGAGAACCAATGCCTTCGTAAATATGTTGTAAATAAGTTATTTTTGAATTGAATGAGTTGCAAATCCGAGCAGCATGAATGCAAAGAATATAGACGTATTTGTGATGTTATTCAAATGAGAATCCAGAGAAATGTACGAGTAAGAGGGAAACTAATGCGACACCTCTTTGCATATTTGGGTCCAGGAGGTCGCAAATTCAGGAGCTTCAAAGGAAATGAAATGATGGATTATGGTCGATAATGAATTTTTAGTGGTAGATAAAGGCTACAGCACCTTAAAATTGGAAGAGATGATGATGTCCGGTACCATAATTGACCAGCAACAAGGCAATTATTGGTAACTCTTCCGATTAAAGAGCCGCTACAAATCAATTCCCTCATTGAAAACACTTGATGATGATGATAAATTTTAATTAGACGAGTAAATACTTTGCAAATGCACTTAAAACCAAGGAAACAACCAAAGTACCCGTAGTTAAATTTCAATAATAGAGCTGAGGAATATGTGATTTTGGGACGCATTTTGCTTGGATTAGTCACGACAAGAATTTGACTTTAAAAAGTGTGGACTACAGGACTGTGCATTTTTTAAATAATGTCGACTTCATTGATGAAAATAACCAGAAAATTGTACGTTAGGTATGGTACGAATAACGCGCTCGAGCAATATAATTCTTATGAAAGGTGTGTAATGTATAGTGAGTCCAATTTTAGCCTGTAAATTGTGGAGATTTTTCCGGACGGCATGCCTACTGACAAGACTCAAAAGGTACGTAGGTCCTTGCGTGTCGGAGGAAAATATTAAAATTGACGAATGGGAGACTTTTCTGTGGGAAGTTCTTATATATCTCTCACATCGCCCAACCGAAATTCACGGGTGGATTCTGCCGCGAACGCCACGAAAAAATAACCACACTCCACTGGACGCCTTTCTGTATGAATACTTCCATACATTTATTTCCCCGTGCCCTCGGAAACGCTGCTCTTTCTCTCTCTCTCTCTCTCTCTCTTTATATATATATATATGTGTGTGTGTGTGTGTGTGTGTATAAATATATGAATATATACATATATATACACATATACGTACCCACGTATATATATCTCCACATTGCCCCGGGAGAAGCGAGGGTTCGTGGCGATTTCCCGGATGGTTCCGGACAATGTCCCGACCTTTCCACTTGGCGAGCGATTCTTTTTAGCACCATGGAGTGATGTTATTCCGCCCTGCGTGATATTTTCCTCCGTGATCCCAGAAATACCTCGGCATATTTTTATTTTATGACGTTCTTCGGAAATATACGCAATAGCGTGAAGATTTCACGCGTGGTTAAGAAATGTTAGAAACGCTCTTCCGGTACATGGAGACTCCCTTCGCAGTGTCAGACCGCCCGAGAGTCCTTTTTATTTTTCGTATCCTCCTCACGTGCGAAGAGACCCGACTTATCCCTGTGGCCTGCTGGAGAGGCGTGCAGCTGCACAATACACGACGGTATTGTGTGCGGCAGGGCCCCGGACCGCACAAGTGTGAGTCACGGGTCAGCGGGAAGGGCGTGAATGATGGCGGGAAAAGTTATCTCTCGGCTCTGGGCGAGAAAAGGGTTGGCGTTGTTTCACCAGGGTGCAGATAAAAACACACCCACTCGAGAGAAGTCTAAATAACTCCTCGCATTGTGCCTTATCAGCATTCCATTCATTCCGGGCGAAAAAAATATAATGAATCTATCGCCTAGCTCTGTAGCTCTCTCTTTCTCTCTCACCCTATTTCTCTCACTTCCACTTCGTGAAAGATTCCCAAGGCAGTCAACGTACTGTTTGCTGGCTTAGCAACCATCAGCAAGAAACAGTCGGCAGACATGAAACGGAAGGTTTTACAGACAAGCCTGTATTTGTTCAGATAATGGACTTTTTCAAATAGATTCTTATTTTTGGTCAATTCCGGTATTACTCTGGCTCTGTGGACATATCAAACTGGCGCCAGTTGGCATTCTTTTTTTTGCCGATTTTGAGAGTATTTAAGTAGACACGATGAAAAATACACATTTAAACTCAAGTGCATCCTTACTATCTCAAAAGTTCTACACGAAATGGAAAAATGAACCATTTCTCCTCTAGTTTTCTTCTCCCCATGCGATAAAAGTGCATACAAAAAGGAGTACATAACTGTAATTCAGTTCAGAATTACCTGTAGACATGAGAAATTCATAATATTTTCCTCCTAGGAATATTACTAGGACACATTTTAACTTTCGAAAATTTAAAATTAATTTTCTAATAATTTGGTGTTTCCAGTGCATATTTATTTGACAATGCTTTAATACAGATGAGCTATTTTCAAGTTTTAAAGAAGTAAACTTTTAAAGCTCCGAAATTTCTGCAGTAATCATTCACAGGTATTAAATAAGTGTTGAGAAGAGAGGTACTAGAAGGCATATACACAGCTAGGGCGCATTCCGACCTTCTTTTATCATGGCATGGAGTATTTTGGATAAAATGATAACCCGAGGTGAATTGGGTAGTGATTCTGATCATATTAGCCATACAAAACATGTAAATTACGGAGTGGTACACATTAATTAACTACCGTAAAACGTTCAACTACCGTAAAACGTTTAACATATACTAATTAATATTGTTGAACTATGCTTAGTAATTTCTTGGCTATGCTTCCTGATTTATGTACTCATTCATCTGCCTTGTTCTTCTTCATTACTTCAATAAGAAATGCACTGTTGAATATGGTGGTATTAACTTTTCTCCGGCTACAGCAATCGCGTCATATGGTCAGTTTAATTGATATGAATAGGTGCGGAAAGATGTTTTAGCGAATTGTAAAATTATGGCTAAATCACATATTCTGAGTACTACGAAAATTTAGGCAATATACAGATCCCTAAGTTAAGAGATTTACCCGAGGTTGTTTACGCAATTTACCGCGCCAAGTAAAAATAGACTATATTTAATTACCTACCTCACTCACCGGTGGGGACACAAAGAAAATACCGAGATACTTTTACGAAAAATACATGATGTTGCTCTTAATTTGGCTAAAATTTGTTCTCGCATAGTTTTTGCTTTGATTATTCGTCATAACTGCAGCAAGGATTGGCGTAGAATGTTATTTATGCTGATAAAAGTTCTGGATCTAGAGTTTTAATCCATAAGAAACTACAAAAAACTTGATCACCCTGAAGTAATGCTCTTAATTTCTATTTATTGTCAATGTTTTTTTAAACTATTTAGGCTTCCGGGTTGCTTTCTTCTTGGTATATTTTCAGTTTTACCTTCTCATGGGAACCCTATTTTCACTCGCACTGTCGCAATTCCCAGGTAAAACGTCTAGAACCATTGGAAGGTTAATTTGTGACGATCAATAATAGAAAATGTTGGTTGTAAGGAGCACAAAAAGCTAAATAAATATCGATAAGTATATTAAATACATGCACTTGAAATTAAGACACAATAATCATTCGTTTCAGTGAGTCGAAGCCTTGACCTTTGATTGGAAGCTTAACAAACAATTTACTGCCATGAGTAGGTTAAAATGATTATGCTGGTGTATTATACCCTAAAAATTTGGCGTCTAATCATGCTAAGAATGCAGTAAAAACGCGTGTTACTGACAGAGAAGGGCAGTAACACTTTCATTCCATTCTTAGCATATTTGATTGAATAACTAGATTGAAATCAGTTGACAGTCATTCTAGATTAATTTCTGGATTAGGTCTATTTCATGCATTGACATTTAGAAGACGCATGACGTTGATTTTGGATTTAATTTTGCCTATATACTCGTTGTAAAGAAGAAGGGAGCCTTTATGTTTTGATTCCCGGCATCATTTTGAGTTTCGCAATAATTAACTCTTGGTTATTTAGTTGATAATATCTAAATAATCAAAATTTCAATTGCATTGAAACGCTATGAGACATCGTCTGCGTGTTATTATTTGAAATTTCAATCAAGCCTAATGACATAATTGAACTTGATTGATCAGTTATCTGGGATATCACGAGAACACTTCCTTACTTCGCTGGAAAGCTTTCTTCTAAGATTCTTTTCTTTACCTCCCACTCTTAATCATGTTAAATGAATCAAATTTAGTTTCGCCATTGTAGGTATTCATCCCCATGATTAAATTACATAGAGACCATTATAGGAACCCGAGCTTGGTCTGAATGAGCAAATAGACACCTATTACATCACTGTGAAAAAATACCAGTCCGGGATTTCATTTGCTAACCTACGAGGGTCATCCGGAAAGTAGTACCCGTTCGTGAAATAAAGACACAAAAGTAAATATTAACAAACATAAAAAAATTTATTTGAAAGAGGATACTTTAAACTACTTCTCAACATAATCTCCAAGCAAATTAAGGCATTTGTCATAACGTGTGACAAGTTTCTGTATTCCTGCTGCATAGTCCTTCGCCGCCAGCTCATTGAGATACGCGAGGGACCCATCTTGCACAAATTTTTGCATAATGCAGATGGTGTTTAACAATTTCATGAACAATTGTTCGAGAAACATTGGGAAAATGCTCACAGATGTCATCAATTGTGACGCGCCGATCGTTCCTCACGAATTCGTCAACTGAGCTCACCAGTTGGTCTGTAATGACAGACGGTCTCTCCGAACGCTCATCGTCGTGTGTGTTCCCCCTCCCCATGTTGAAGTTGCGACACCACCGCCGAACAGACGACTCGTCCATTACATTGTCTCCATACACCTCCTTTAATTGGCGATGAATATCACATGGGCGAACGTTTCTTGCATTGAGGAATTTAATCACTGCCCTCACTTCACAACTGGCGGCGTTCTCAATTTTTTTAAACATTGTAAACAATCACAGAAACAACACAGGCAATGCTAGCGTCACGCAACTTGGCTCAGAGAAGGCAGACAAGCCACTGAAGCTATCTGACCTCGTCCAGCGGCTACTCGCGTCGTCAGCACTTCATGCGGCACGAACGGGTACTACTTTCCGGATGACCCTCGTATAATGATTTAAAACTTTTCTATGATTCTAAGTCTAAGTCTTACCTATCGTAGGCTTTATTTAGGTCGAATATATGTGATATATCAATTTATCAAAGCGTGAAGTACGAGGAAAATAGAAATCGGTACCTTTTTTAATATAACAGAAGTAAATTTCATATCTATAGAACTTCGAAAACTTCAAAGTTTTGAACCCATGATATAGCTACTCAGAGTATTTCACCGTATAAAATGTAACGCAAAGTTAACAAGGCAGTATTCAATATAATGTAAGACCTTACTCATGTCGATTTAGCATTTTAGGGGTTTCACGTGCGTTACCTTTCCTGGATCTTATATCACATTAATTTCGTTCATATTTTGCGCATCATTTCTACTGTATTATTTCCAATTTTAGAATAAATTAAACGATAAAAGTTTTCGTGGAAATAAAAATGATCCGTTCCCTCAAAGGATAATTTCGGCTTTCTCCTAGTTATTTAGAAATCATAGAAATTAAATAGTAATTCCATTTTACTTCCCAGTATCCATGCTCGATTTTTTAGATTTCTTTTTCCTCGCTCTTACTAATGTTGTACGTGTTTGATTAAATTACACGACGTATGAAAGCTTACATTCACCGACGAGTCCCCAGTTGTCTCTCTCTCCACCTATCGAATCAATCTCCTTCCCTTAAAATACCTTCCCGAAATCGGATTAAACCTATGCGGAATCGAGCCTGCGATGCCGAATTCACCGTAGTCGGGTAATGAAAAAAGAAGGGATTATATATTTTTTGGAATCGTCGTCATATCTCTCTCCCATCTCTGAATTTTTTTTTCATTCCATTTTCCAATCAATGGTATTCTAGTCGATTCGAAATTTTGATCCCTTTTTTCTTTTACTAACATGAGGTCACTAATCTCTGGAGAAGGAAATTAATCAGTGGGAATACTCACCTGGTTGGATCAAGTTTGGAATGAATTCGCTCAAAAAGTACTTGAGTATTTTTCGTCAGTACTAACACTTCCTATTTCATCAAAAACTTTTGCGTTCGAATGTGATGGATAGGCCAATCTTCGGTTCTGGATGTGGCCATTGTTGTCGTAGAGGCATCCGCTTCTGGACCGTTACCTTAATAGAAGCAAAAGTTATTTCGCGTCACGTTCATTCTTGTGTCAAAACATCCGCATTTTATCACCCGCTATAAATCAAAGAAAGGGCATGTGTGTCGATATCTTCGTATAAGGAAGAAATATGACTCTAGGACGAGCAGGGCCTTGGAAATTTCCGACTTTTTGAGCAGAGCTCAAAGTCTTATGGATTCCGAAGGACGTTTAACGAAGGATAGAGACTGTGATATCCACAGCATATTGATGTAGTGGTTTCAATTAAAGGGCATCCCATTTTTCAAGAGTGCTTGAAGCGTTTGAATTATTGCACGCAATATCTTACTGTAGTGTTTTGTTACAAAATGAACGCCATTTTGTGGGAAAATTTCTTTAAACCGCTTGTTTTATCAATAGGTAATAAAATGAAGTAACCAAGAAAGCCCTTGCCCTGTGAAATGTCATATTTAATTGAACAATGAATGTGACTATGTTTTCACAATTATGTTATTGTATAAAGATGTTTGGGAAGGCTATAGTCCTAAATAAAAATGCCCTACACCTTTTTTTTAATTTTTTTGACATTAAGACTCAATGTTTTATTGATAAAAGTTTTGAACTGAACTGGAAGTGTGGGTGACAAATCAGAATTGTCACATTTATGTCTTCCAAACAGTTTTCCAGACAAAGAGCACTTATAGATATAAATATCGTGCATGTAAATATTTCGCTAATATGCATTTACTTAAATTCCTTGGTATTTTGGAAGGAAAATAGTTTAAATACAATGAGTAAAAATTCCGATTCAATTTATAGCGTATTGTTTACTCATGTGTTCGCCTAAACTACGAAAAACTTCATGCGTAACACCAATTTGTTACACAAAATCTCATTATCTTGTTTTTCAGTAACATGCTCAATTTTTCATGTGCTACACTAGTTTAAACAATAATACCATAATTAGCGATCCTAACCAAGGATTAAAGATTCTGCGATGAATCAAGCTTCTCATATAAAGTTAGAGTTACAATATTTGGAAGAAGAAACGCGAGATGGGACATTCTCATTTAAACTAGCTCAGGTGTGAACCTGCCCCTTCAAACTCGCTTGCTGCGGTGATCCCAAAGGTAAAGCAACAAAAGTAATTCATTTGAGAACTTGAGAGAAATATGCCGCCGGGAGATGCGAATCTTCTTATCTCGGGACCGTCACGCCCTCGTTTGGAGGACGGTCGCCCGCGTTCCGCAATCGTTCCGACTCTCTGCGGTCCCTCGCTGCAGTGCTTTAAGAAGTCCACTAAGGCAACGTAGTAACACGCCGTAATTCATTAATCAAGCCGGGTTTCGCCATGCATATTCTTCCGGGTCGGTCCCCGGTGTACCGTTTCGTTGCCCGAGATTCCGAGAGGCACAAGGAGCGGAGGGTGAAAGAAGTCGGAGAGCGGGGAGGAAGAAACCCGCAAGGAAAGACGGCGGCGGTGGTACGATGGAAAATTTTACAGTTGATGAAGGAAGCATGAATATAAATGCAAGTACTAAACGATAAGGAGAGAGATAGTGTTTATGTTAAATTAAAAGATGATAATTGAATTGGAGAAGTATCCAAATATATACTGAATTATTAAAATAAATTGTTGATGCTGGACAGTAGAATGAAAAATGTCGTCATAGTTTTCACTTTATTCAAAGGGATACATTGTAAGAATGACAGAGGAAAGAAAATATCAGAAAAAATAAGCGGCGATTATAGAGTTAACTGTAGTTAAGTACGCTATATTATTGAACTTTATCCTAAATACCTATAAATAATAGGTTTGACGATTTGGGAACTGTCCTAAACCTTAGTTTAGAGAACTAACTTGGTGAAAATTTAATATATTTTCCAGAAGCTATATTAATATTCCCAAAGAATTCTAAGGGACAAAAGCAATTACTGCCTACTATTTCCGCCAATATCCACGGCGGGAATTATGCATAAGCGGCGCAGAATACATATTTACAACCACTTATTGTATTTATTTTGATTCTGATATAAGGACGGACGAGGCCCGTTGAATTAGTGTTCAGATTTAAATATCGAAAAAATTCACTTGCCGAATCTCTTGAGATCCATTTAGGAATTTTGGAAAATATCAACAACCGAAAAGACAGTTTTGAAACAGCGTGTGTTTGCCATAAAAATCAAACTGTAACGCACCTATTGTTTAGACAGGCGGAACGAATTCAACTTATGCATATATTTTCCCGTTCGTTATCTCCATTCGGGTAACCCCGGGAAACATCAACGGCGGAGAAAACATGTGCGAAATAAACTCGAAAGCGAGGAAAATACGAACAGGGGAAAGAAATATGAGAGAGAAGGGAAGAGTTGAAGAACCAAAACGGGAGCGTGGGTGGAGTGGGAAAGGGCCGGGGTGGGGGCCCATGGAGTTGAGGGAAATGTGAAAGAGAGAGAGGATAACGATGAGGAGGACCGCGGAAGAGGGATTGAAAAATTAAGTGCGGGGTGCATGACGGGGAGGAAAGAGGTGCGGGAGAGAGGGAGGGAGGAAGGAGGAGCCAACTGCGGTTTGCGGGGAAGGCTTTAATGGGCCGGCGCGGCGTGATAAGAGCCGTGAAAACCCTTTGATAAATTCGCCGCGGCGCGCGAGAGAGAGAGAGATGGAGAAAGGACGGGAGAAAGAGAGCTGGACCTCCTCCCACGAAAGCTTTGTATGTTTGTGTGTGTTTGTGTGTGTGTGCGTGGTTGAGGGGCGAGGAGTGGGTGTGGACTCTAAATTGAAATCGGGGGACGCAATTCGCGAGAAATCACCGGCGAGGAGAAAAAGGAGGAACGCGGAGCTTTGGGAGGTAGAGGAAAGACTGCCTGCCTGGCGATCGGGCCCTCTCTCTCTCTTTAACGTTTCCCAGTCTGCTGCGGGTGTTGGTGACGGCGGTGGAGTCAGTTTCACCCCCGTGCTTTGATGTCTATCACGTCGGGGAGAGATGCATGCATACACTCCCAACTTGGGCTTTCCCTCCCCTCCCCCCCTCTTATCTCCCCCTTCACCTTCCTCTCCACACACACACAAACACCCCCGCTCTCCTCGGAACAGCCTGGCCCCTTTGATCGCGTTTCGCTGTTCGGCACGGATTAGCTCCTCTTTGTGGCGGCTCCCCTGGTTTGTTTTTGATCTTTTTTTTTCACGACCGCGCAGTGCAGGAGTTTAAGCACTCTACTTTTTTATTTGCTAATAGCAGGCACCGTTGGATGACCCGCGCAATTATGCGATCACGGCTCATTACGGATGAATTCTGTTTGTTATAAAGCATTAGGTTTTTTCCATGGCGGGTTCTTTGAAGCGAAAGTAGAGGCGAAGGAATGCTACGCACATTACCTTAATGATAAAAACAAAAGGAATGCAAATATATTGTATCTTGATGTTCCGTAAATGTGAATTGGGAATATCTTATTCAGTGAAGTTCGTGTGATCAATGGCATAAGTCGATACATTCAAGGAGAATTTCACACTCCAGGAATAAAGATCGGAAACCTTTAATCTTTTTCTGATTAAAGTTTGATTCTTTTCAAACTGAAGTTCTTATTTAATACTTATGGAAATATTGCAAGTGAATTTGAAGAGTTATCATGGGAATGTAGATCTTGCCGTAATGATGCGTGCCGAAGTCTTGATGAACAACTGCGTGTCGAAGATGCTTTATTTCTCTGACTATTTACTGGCACATAAAGACGGCTTTAGCGTGACATTTCAAATTTTTTTACTGCCTCCGTTGTATGTATTGCAATAATATATCCCATCACTCTATGTTCATATGACCGTTATCCTCTTTTAGGATAGCCTGTGTTTTTAATTTAATTCATACCTTCTTGTTTGTGTTGATTATGGCACTGTAATATCAAAGGACAGCAATTTAAAAATTTTCCCTTGATTTTATTTTTTGAATTTTTGGCCTTTCCTATTGGTTAAAGCGCAATTGACGGTTCGTAGCTGTTTTCGTCGTAAATACTGTAGATATGTGTAAAATTGATCGGCGTAAAAAATTGACATATTCTAGCTGAGAAGAAATACGTATGTACTTTCGAATCTCAGAAAAAAGTACATCAACAGTGTGGAACCAAAGAGTAGTTATAGATGATTAATTGGAGAACTGGTTTTGAATACTTGTTTTAACATAAAATAAATACCGTTGCAGTAATTTTTAAACAAGTGAAATTAATATATATGACAAGACGGCCTTTTCTTTAGTCATTCATTTATTCATGCTTTTAAATTACTAAACCAGTTTGCGACGTAAGTGCTTCATCTTACTGCCCAAGTAACAGCCACAAGTGTCCTTCAACGTGATGGCGCTTTAAATGGGCATGGAATAAATTGTTATACTTTTAATGACCTTCAGGCAATAGAAAAAAATCTCAGCAGAAGGTGCTGTTTTGCTGAATCATTAGTAGAGAGTATGTTGGCCGGTAATTCTTTGAGATAGTGAGCTAAAACATATTGGTGAGCTTCCTTATTGATGAGAAGGACCAACATTTTGTACAAACGTTTGTATTCTCTTCCTTTTTATTAATCTGAATGATTTTAAAATATTCCATGATATTCTCTCCCTGCGGAAGCGTTTAGGAAAAAAAATGATAACTCGTTAAAATCACCAATGAATCAGCCTCAAGTTCAAAACACGTAAATGTTCGTAAAAGGTATTGAGGCGAGATTCATACAGACGCATGATTCTGTGCTTTATTTTTAGATGGATAATAAGTATTTCGTGAAAATTGATTATATGAGTGCTATCAATTGTAGAGCACTAGAGCACATGGAAAAGTGTGTAGCATGAGTGGACAGAAGAATTAAACTGTTTCTAATAAAATATAACATCTAGAAATTGGATGATGATACTTTGGGTCAGCAAATCCGCGTTATAAAAATCGAGTCTCGAATTACGTTTAGTTGTGTGGCGTTGCAAAAATCAAAAGCGATATTTCCAAAAACATAATTTCTTAAGAAACGTCATCAAACTAAGATAACAAACAAAATATACACTGTGGTAAACATTGTTTTTTTTTCGTTTTATTATCGGCCGTTTAAAATGGCGAAGAAGTCCTAGGCGTGGTGGGGGAGGAGGGAAGGTTGTTGATAGAATTTTAAATGAGGTAGATGTATTGCATGTACTTAGAAGGAATGAGTGGCAGTGGAATTTTGAAAAATGGAAGAGGATTAGATTGTTGGGTAGAAGTGGCTGAGATAGGACAAGAACATGCATGTTGGATGGAGTAATGGGAGGAAGGAAGTAGAAGTATGTGGAGTTGAAGTATGATTTATTGCCATGCAGGTCTTGGAGTATTCACTTAGTTTAGTGTTGGATGAAGCTTAGAATAGAAATGCTTAGGTAGTGGAGCCCTGAAAAATCTTCATAGACCGGTATATTAATAATGATAATCTCTAATTAAAACCCAGTACATTGATTCTCCTGTTTAAAAATTAGTTGATATTTAATGGTTTAACCATGCACGTAGAATTAATCGAAGTTATTGCTTCCAACTTTTTTCATAGGGATTCACATATTTAAAAAAAATTGGAACATGAGGCGAATAAACCTTAATAATTTTGGATGTGAATAGGGAGGAGGTTTGGGAAACAATTAAATAATCATTACATTCACTATAGGTTAGTAAGAGCGGTTGGCAATTCTTCTATTTTCATAGGCTCCGTGTATGTCCTTAGTGAATATTAATAAGTTCGCCAGGTCGGTGATCAATAAATGTTTTGGCAAGGCGTAGGAGCATCCCACTTTATTGAACCTCTCCCTACTCAGGAATCGGAGAGTCGGAGGAATTAGGAACATTCAGCCTCCCGTTTTATTTTTCGCCTCACGATTCCGGGGCTCAGGGAAAGAAGGGTGCAGACGTAAAGACCGCCGACTTCCCGGATTGGACAAATTGATTTACCCGCTCCTTGAAAGTATCGCGGGAGGAAGGAAATAAGGAAAGAAAGGGCGGTGAGTGGAGGAATTGGTGCGACACTTGGAACGTGAGAGAGGGGGACGATTCGATATTAAATTTGCAAGTCGCAGCAGAGGAAGGGTGGGTAGCGGGGAGAGGGAAGTAGATGGGGAGTGAGAGGGGTGGAAATGGGACGGGAGAGAGAGAGAGAGGAGACTTTTGAAATTGGATTTTTGGCTTACGGGAAAACAAGCGAACCGTGAAATTCGCGGGAGTACCCTCCCTCGGCCTAATGTGGAGGGTGGCTGGGATGCAATGGTGAGAAAGGGGATGGTGGGGTTGACAGGAATGGTTATCGGAAGTTGCAGGAGGGAGGTAGGTAAGATGGGAACGGAGGAGAGGAAAGAGCAAGAGAGGGATTTTGATGCGAGGTCGACTTCCTCAGGCAGTGGGAAGTTTATTTGTTTTATTAGAGAGAAGTAGAGAGAGAAAAGGAGGAAGGCTTTGGAAGACTACGGAGTTAAGGTTGAGGTTTTCGAGGGGAAAACTGTTTCAAAATGGTTACGGAAGGTGTGGATGTCGAGGAAAGAGGGAGAAATTAAGGAAATTTTCTTCCAAGTAATTTTTCAATTGACCGTGCACTGTCGCTCTAATGTATCAATGTAAGAACCAAGTGGACCATGGAAAGAAAAATATAAAAAAGGATATTATTATGCTAATTTCACGTTAAATGATAAATCTATGCACAGCTTATTGGGCTTCGTGACAGCGGACTGTGGAATATCTTTGGCATAGTTCACAGTAATAATTCAATATAGAGCAATTTGACTGGGAAAAATTATCATGCCAAACTTAAAATAATTGCTGTTGGACCAAGTTCATAATTCAATCCGTGGACTCTTATGCTACCATTTATGGGGATCATTAATACAATGTTGAGTCCTTTGGGGTTCCTTCAGGCTCCCCAGAATCAACAATTCGTGAGGCTTTAGTAACGTATAAGACATCCGGTCCTGGTGACGGTGGGTCAGAGTCTTCGCCTTCTAATCGCATGTTCGTATCCCATATATTTGGGTTTTCTTCCACCCAATACATGGACTTTTCCTTTGTTCCTCTTAATTGTTATAACACCGTAATTAAATGTAATGGGGCATTCATAGACCGGACGTGTTCACCTAGTATTCAGAGCGTTCAGCCATTGACCTGAGGTTTAGAGTCTAAATCCGGTGGACGTCTCTAGACAACATCAACTGGCCCAAGCCCTATGATTTTTCGGCTAACGTACAATATCGTACTGTAAAACCGTCTGCGGCTCGGCGAAAGGAACTGCCCATCCATTACCTTGAATGTTTGAATGTCACCCTCGTTCTTATTACTATGTGAGCACTACTCTCACCCTGTCGGGCCAATTAGAGTTAATTATCCACTTTGGAGTTACTGAGGTGTACGTGACTGTGCCAAAAAGGATATACTCGTAATATTCTTATTAAAACCCGCGCATTCGATGATTTGGATGCATGGTCCTTGTTGGGAAGAATTTCTAGAAACCACAAATGAGATTAACCTACCCTTCTTCAGACATTTTATTTTCAGTCACGTGTAGAATAACAGTGGATAAGTAAAACAAAAAAAAACTTTCGACTACATAACGTCCGAGTAGTCGTCGCTCAGTATTTTTTGGAAATGTTCACTGAGGTGATTAAATGGGTGCACTGGTTAGTACAACGGCTTCCCGCATCGAGGTCGCGGATTTTAATTCCTAAGATGGCAGATGTTTTGTGGTGTGGATTTCCGATCACTAATTTGATTCCACGTGGATGGTGCCCTTTTCGAGTCCATTGCACTGTGCGTCGGAAGAGACACAAACTGAACACCTGGCCACCTCCATGACAGGCGCTTTTCTCTTCCACCTACCAATACTCCCGAAAAATCCTCCCTGCTCTCAACATACCCGTCTATCCTTCAACTCAGAAATAACATAATCTATTGATAAAAGATTTGGTGTTTTCCTGGCGTATCAGCTGCGTAAATTCCTCTCGGGTCCTCCACCGGGTTATATCGTCCATAAGGCCGACGTTTCGATGTCCGACTCGGTCATCGTCTTCAGGGCTTCTGAATGCCATTTGCCTCTTTTTTCCCGTATATGTATGGTTTTCCTCCCAATCAGGTGTCATTTGATTGGTCCGTATCAGGGCGTCTTCCTATTGGCCGCCCGTCGTTCCTGGTTTCACCCATTACTCTAAGGATCGGTTTCCACGTGTTGCTCTGGTAAAATCCCGAGTCCCTGTTAAAATTATGTTTTTGGAGGCGGATCTCGATGGCCTCCTTAGTGAGCCGGTCCCAGTATCCGTAGGATCGGAATAAAATTTTGGTCCCCTCCCACCCTATCTTATGTTCCTTAGTAAAGCTAAAGTTAAGTGTTCCGCCACTGCTGATTTCTCCAGTTGCCCCAGTCTGAGATGTCTCTGATGTTCTTTCAACCTTTTTTCTATCGTGCGGCTCGTCTTACCCACGTAGACTTCACCGCACTCACAGGGGATCTGGTACACTCCTGGGGTCTTCAGCCCTATGGGGTCCTTAGCTTTGACCAGCAGTGCTCTTAACTTATTTGGTGGTTTGTAGATTGTCCCAATGTCAAATCTCCTTAGTATTCGGGAGATTTTTCCGGAGATTGTCGAGACGTATGGCAGAAGGGCCTTAGTGGTGGGTTTGTCGTCGGGTGTTTAGTTAACAGGATTCTCCAAGGACTTTTAAGGGCCACGGATATTTCACGGTCATTGTATCCTTATCATTCCTTAGGCCTGCATTCTTTCTACCTCCCTAAAAATCCATTCAAATTATGTATTCCTTCCTCTCTCTACCTCGTTTTCCGAGCATTCTCATCTCTATCACTGTCTTCAGCTTCCCATTGCCTCTCAGAATCTCATGCATCCAATGTCCTGCCTTCTCTAAATTAATCCCAACAACCCTCTCTCTTTCCATAACATGTCCAGTATTTCATCATTTATTTTCCTTTCCGCCCATTTAATTTTCTCCATTCTTCTCCACGCCCACTCATCGAAATCCTCCAATCTACGCGTATCCTCGCGGCCTCCGTAACCAAATATCTGAACCATACAACAATGCGCTCCATTCAAAATTCCTCACTAGTCCTTTCTTTGTATCTTTACTTCTAAGGTGCCTCTCTACTCCCGCCCTTGCGTAAACGCTTCTTTCCCTAAGGCAACACTTCTTTAAATATCCCTATCTCTCTATCCACCGTCATTCAATATATAATATAACATTTTCCTATTATTAACAGAACCTGTTCATATAATGTAACATCTTCAATAGACATTCGGTAGAATATTACGTGACAATGATTTGACGGAAGAAATGAGAGGAACTGTAGTTTTCCTTTCAGGTAGTCTTCTCACTTCTAAGTACCAATGCTGATGTTTTGTAATCACATGCCCTATATATATATATATATATATATATATATATATATATATATATATATATATATATATATATATATATATATATATATATATATATATATATATGTAATTTGGGTGCTAAATGTTTGCTCAAAATACTATATTCCCTACCCAGGGGCAGTTTATCCAGAAAATCTCGATGATCGAAATATTTCGCGGGTCAGTCACCGGGACGTGAATGCATGTAGCGGTTTAATGGAATCATGGGCGTTTTTTCTTCCCCCTCTCACCGTCGTGCACCAAGGGTAAATGCATCCGTCAGTCTTGCAGTCGCCCTCACTCCTCCTAACCGAAATGTTTTGCACCCCCCGCCCCCAGCTGACGCCGATATCCGCGGCGGAAGGGAAAGTTGGCGTGCAAACACTCTCCCCGACACCGATAAATCTTTCAGTTCTTCGGGGGGGGGGGGGCGTGCGGCGGGGAGGGACGAAACTATAAACACGCCATGGTAGGTTCCAGTAGCTCCGCACAGGGGCCGCCATTGTTTGGCCCTCGTCATCGCTGCTGGGCCGAGAGGCATGGCGACGAAAAATAAAAAAAGAAGTAAATATAAAGAAAAGTCTACAGCACACTGCTGAGGCGGGAGGGTGGAAAGGGTGGGGGAGGGTTGGGTACCACGTCGGCAAATTCGAATACCGGGGCCATAATCGACGTGCTCTCTCAAATTTACGGTTCATAGCTGCAAAAGAGTAGTTTTTTATTTAAAAATCTTTCTTTCGTTTATTTATGTCAACTCTCTATGTGGTCTCCGAATCATATGATGGTCATCGACGATGGGTTTTGAGTCTGTAACGTGATTTCAGGGTCATATAGATCATAATTAGCGGTCGAGCAAGTTTTGTCCTCGTTAATTCTTGTGAGAGAGACTTGTCATCTCTCTCTGTATCGACAAATCCGGAGCATGATAAAATGTTTTGATTGGAATTAAGATCTAGGGATGGGTCTTGAAAGTTTTTCTGTAACCTGAAAAATCATATTTTTTTTCTTTCAAAACATCCCAAGTCCAATTTTTTTATTTTTGAAGCAAATGTTTTTTTAATTCTTTATTAGTGTTACGATATCTTAAAAAACAAGCCCGTCAGTTTCTTGGCTTAGTTTTACTGTGATGTATTTTCCGATGAAATTATCTTTTTGGGAATTGGGAAAGACGTGAGTAAGTCAGTGCATAACCGTGAGAATCGGTGGACCGATTAGTTCTTGATAGCGGTAGACGAACCAACTGTCAAATGTAAAATCTAAATAATGGAACATAATGAGATTTTGTGGTGACTATGCATATAAACCTTCTCATAAGTTATTATGACTGACCTGACTCTTTATTTGACGGTCATTTCATATAGTTCAGTTACCCCAAAACGGAACAATAAACATTCCAATAATTAGGACGGGATAGTTGTGTCATTTTTCACCCTGTTTTTAACTACACTAATGAACTCAAAGACTATCAAAGATAGACGAGCGTAGAGGTCAACTCGTAATGATAAGTCCAATGACTTATCGAATTTACACATCAAAGTAGGGGGCGGCGGGCAGTTACGTGTACATTTCCTCTGCCATCCCTGGTGTTCAAAAATTTACCCAGAATGGGTGGAGAGTCGGTATTCGGAGTCACCCGGATTTAAACTCGGTCCACTCGTCAATAGACGGCCACTCTGCCCTCTTGACTGCTATTCCTCTATCTAGTCGTCATAAATGCTGTTTTCAATTAAAATTTAATCATAACATCATCCACTTTTGGGATGCGTAACTTCTTGACGTTGACCTATGACGATATTTATCGGGGGATATAAGCACGCGCTCTGATATTGGTACGTAGCTGTGTAAATTTGAGGTGATATGAATTTTCAGTGAATGAAATACAGGTATGAATTGTGTCCTGGACGTTGTGATGTAAAATTGTAATATTTTATGGATAAGTTGCTTCCGCAAGTGGCTAAGTTATCTTAAGAAATATTATTATTATTATTGTGAAATATGTATTAGTCTCTTAAGTCACTGAAAGAGTCTATTTTTTATCCTCAGAAATAGAAATTGCCATTCAGTTTCATTTTAAATGTTCATTTTTGCACAATCCATACTTAATTTCGCATAGTTTAACGATTTGAGTTAAATACTTCACGGTCACGAGCCTACTAGTTCTCAATATGTAAGATGAATGTGTGCCTTGCAGTACATGGAATTTAAACCGTATTATGTGGTTAATTTGAAATGTTTGGTTTAAAAACGCACCAGAATTACTTAAGGTTATCTTTTTTATTAGTGGCAACCGAAAGCATACTTATTGTTTGTATATTTATCCGACGGGAATCACGATTTAGTAGCGTATTTAGTTAAAGTCTACGAATGGGAGGGTCATGTCTTGCGTCCGGGTAGGTTGAAAGATAATTTTTACTTGTATGGCGAACTGAAATGATAATGTTACACAAAGATTTCGGGTAAGGGACTCGCCAGCTGTCAGTTCCAATTTCCCTCACGGGAATGGCTGCTATGTTTGCGATGGTGTGATAATATCTTTAGCAGATGGAGCGCCCAAAAAGGGAATGTGAAACTGCTGTTTCTTTAATTGGTTAAGCTGATATATATATATATATATATATATATATATATATATATATATATATATATATATATATATATATATATATATATATATGTATATATATATATATATAGTTTCGATTTTAAATTGGAAAAATTTATGTCCAAATGAAAATATTATGTGACATGCTAAAACTAACACAGACTGAACTGGGGATTTTTCGGGTCACCGGATTTTCCATCGAATTGTTCTCTGTTAAATCCAGTTCGTGGTCTTCAAAACAAATAATCCAATGGTTTGACGCAGGTTTCCAATCAGTTATTATTTCGGCGGGCCTTTCGAGGTCTGTCATTATGTATTTTATTATGCCCCATTCGTGGTGTTTTGTTAGAATATATTTGTACGTTATACAACTATAAGTACGTTATAAGTATAAGCTTTAACCCTGACGTTAAATTAATCTTCTTTTTCGTTTTTTGTTCTTTTCAGGTAGGTGTGTGTTCCTCCAGTGTCGAGTTGGTCGGCGCCTGAAAAGCTTTTCCTACCATAAGTGGAAATGGTAGCAGGGTCGACTTGGCTATTCAGTATCCCAGAGGAATAGGATAGAGGTAGGATTGAATAATGCAATCCTTATATTCAGGTCGCCCTTATATTTTCGCTGTTTCGCAGAAATTTTGTTTTTTTCTCCTAACTGGTCTCCGGGTGCGGAAGGAAGTGGCTAATCGAAGAAATCGCCGGCTATCACCTATCTAGAGGCAACTTCGTCGTTTAGCATTCTTTATGAAAGTAACGCATGATCTGAATCGATAACATTTACCTCATTTGCACATTTTCAGGAGCGTAATTGTACATTTGAAATAATGTCCCGTGCATGTACATTATAACCTTAATTTTATCCATCGGCTGGAGTGGGGTGACCCAGTAAAATTTCAAGTGATTGTAAGGACGTTTGAGTCTTGGAAAAAGTCTTACGGTTTTTTTTTACCTTGCATGAGAATTGTTTTGTTTTAATGTGTAGAATATTTCTCGTCATGCGATATATTTCCATACCTATACATAGTCATAGAAGTAAGTTGGTAAAGACATTACGTAGAATGCCAGTTGTTATTGTTATTTCTGGCAATGATTTTAGTTGTTTGCTCATTCCTTTTAATCGTGTCAAAAATCAATGCTTGTTATGCATAAGTACTACAGCTATCTAGATTATTTTTAAACTACGCCAATGATTGAACCTTTGAAATATGATTCCATTATTTAGTATAAGTACATACTATAATTTAATCGATCAAACCGTATTTGAAATCTTGCATCTTTACTCATACGGAAAAACTCAATGCATTCTCATCTAATTTTCAATGGATCAAAAGTCGGACCGTCATGAACGAAGTTAGGTTAAGTACATAATCCAAACGGTGGGACTAAGTCCTCTCGCACTTCCGCATAAAGCAACCCCAATGTTCGTTTAAATAATGGTGTGACATGAGAACATAATAAGTCACAAAGTTGTAGATTATTTGATTAATCATTAAACTGGATTCCAAAGGCATTCTTGTCTTTTGAAATAACCCACGTGACTGTAGAGAAACAAACATATTATGGTAAATTATTAAAACCACAGGGGTTACCAAGGGATGGATGAGGTTAGAGCTCACCTAATGCTAAACCCAACGGTTTAGTATTGCTAATTTACTCATCAGGATATGTGGGCCAGTTCCTTTATCAGCAAATCCTGGTTTTCCAGTAGGTAATGCACATCCTATGGTTACCCGAAAAATCACACAGCTTGGGTGAAGCTGAGCGTGCCCGAGGCGTCCCCGGGACCCTCCAGTCAGCAGGACCCACCGGTCCCTACCAACTAGTCAGCAGCTTTACCCACTGCACGTTTCCCGAATATAGTAATATGGAGTATGAATATAAAATCGATGTTTTAAAGCAGATCTACATGAATCAATTAAATATATATATATATATATATATATATATATATATATATATATATATATATATATATATATATATATCGCCCTACCCGGACTACAACCTTGACGTGGTGGAAGGGCTTGTGCGTTCCGATGACCCCTAGAGCTGTGCTGGCGGGAGTAATAATTATTGCTCCTGGTAGGGTCACCCATGCCAGATAGGTCGAAGGTTAGGAGCCAGACGAAAGGTAGTCCACGCAGCGTCTGTTCCTCAGTGAGGCGGCTGCAATGGCGTCTGACCCCAGTGGGGCGGCCAGTAAGTGATGGTGTCACGTTAAAAACACTATTGAGGAAGGCAACGGGAAACCACCTCAATTATCATTCCCTAGAAAAATATGATGGACAATAGAGATATTTTGAGTCCTGGCAACCACGGGGCTCGGCCCAATCGGCCGTGTGTCGTGCCCGGCAGCGGGGGAGGCAAGGCTTCCGCGGTCGTCATCCCACGAAACCCTTGCAAGGGAAAACCAGCAGCAGCAGGACAGAAGACGCAGGAGAAGAAGACAAAATTAGTTAGAATAGGAACGTGGAATGTTAGGACAATGATGAGGACAGGGAAATTGGAGAATGTTAAGCGAGAGATGGAAAGGGGAAATATAGATATTTTAGGTCTATGCGAGGTGAGATGGAAAGATAGCGGGGATTACTGGAGTGATAAGTATAGAATAATATACAGCGGTGGGGACGAGAGCCAACGAGGGGTTGCCATAGTATTAAATGAAGAGGTAGGAAGAAGCGTAGTCAACATAGAGCAGGTAACGGATAGAATACTACTAGTGGAGATAAAAGCAGAACCGACGAACTTAGTTATTATTCAGGTATACATGCCACCGAGCAACCATAAGGAAGAAGAGGTCGATAAGATATACGATCAGTTAGAGGACATGGTCGCGTGTGTTCCTGCAGGGAAACATTTGATAGTGATGGGGGATTGGAATGCGACGGTAGGCGAAGGAAGAGATGGTGATGAGGTGGGCGACTACGGTTTAGGCACGAGGAATGACCGCGGGGAGAAAGCAGTTGAGTTCTGCAGGAGACAGGGGTTAGTCATCACCAACACTTGGTTTAGACACCACAAAAGACGCAGGTATACATGGAAAATGCCAGGTGACTCGGGAAGATATCAGCTAGATTATATCCTGGTTAGCCACAGGTTTAGGAACAGTGTGATAAATTCCCACAGCTTCCCGGGAGCGGATGCGGACTCAGACCACAATTTAGTTGTTATGAAATGTAGCGTACGTTTCAAAAAGATAAGGCAGGGGCGGCGAGTTAGAAAATGGAATGTAGAAGCATTAAATGGGTTGAAAAGGAAGGAATACAAACAGGCGGTAGAGAAAATCATGGAGGATGGTAAAGGGCTTATTACTATCGAAGAAAAATGGGAAATGATCAAAAAAGGGTTGTCTAAAGCCGCAAAAGACACTATTGGAACCGTTAACGCTAAAAGGACTAGGAAACCATGGATCACGGATGAGATGATTACAAAGATGGATGAGCGGCGAAAATGGAAGAATATAAATACAGAATTAGGCAAAATGAAGTACAAAGAATTGAACAATAAATTGAGGCGGGCAACAAATAAGGCAAAAGACGCATGGTGGAAGACGCAGTGCGAGGATATGGAGAGTCTCCAGAGGAAGGGTGAAATCGGTGCGCTGTACAGCAAAGTTAAATCGTTATCGGGAAGTAAGAAAGGAAGAGCTATGCTAATAGTTAGAGATAAGGCGGGTAAGGTAATAGTTGACGCAGGAAAGATCCAAGAGAGATGGAAGGAGTATATAGAAGAACTGTATAGTAAAGAACTCAGACCAACACAGTTAGACATTGAAAAAGAAAATGACGTAGAGGAAGACAGCTTAGGTCCAGGCATACTAGACAATGAGATAGAAAGGGCATTAACGGAGATGAAACTAAATAAGGCCGTGGGGGTAGATAACATTCCCGTGGAACTTTTAAAATGCTTAGGAAAATGTGGGAGGAAGAGGCTATATGGGCTGATCCGTAGCATTTATGAGGAGGGAATCTGGCCGGAAGACTTTGTGAGAGCAGTTTTAGTTCCGATTCCGAAAAAGGTAAAGGCCACGTCATGTGAGGACTATAGGACAATTAGTTTGATATCCCACGCAGCTAAAGTTGTTCTCAGCATCATAAACAAAAGGATAGAGAATAGGGCCAATGATTACTTAGGGGATGACCAGTTTGGGTTTAGGAAGGGGAGAGGTACGCGTGATGCCATTGCAGTAATGAGATTATTAATCGAGAGGAATATAGAATACAACCAGGATGTATTTGCCTGCTTCGTAGATTTCGAAAAAGGGTTTGATAGAGTGAATTGGGAAAAAATAATGAGTATATTGCAGAAAATAGGAATAGATTGGAGGGAAAGGAGGCTAATCCGCAACCTGTACATGTCTCAGACTGCTCAGGTGCGGGTGGGAAACGGGGAGTCAGGATGGGCAGTGTTAGGAAGGGGTGTAAGGCAGGGTTGCCCATTATCACCGTTGCTGTTCAACCTGTATGCAGAGGAAATGATCAAAGAGGCATGGGAAGAACTAGAGGTAGGAATGAAAGTGGGCGGGGAATTCGTAAAATCAGTTAGGTTTGCTGATGACCAAGCTTTAGTTTGTCAGTCAGCCAAGAGGCTGCAAGCATTGCTGAGTGAATTGGAAATTCAGTGCGACAGGTATGGGATGAGAATCAACATTAATAAAACAAAGGTTATGCGATTTTCTAGAAAGAAAAAGGGCAAGCTTAACATTAAAATAGGAGGGCAAAAACTAGAGCAGGTAGAACAGTTTACGTATCTCGGTAGTGTTTTGGACCAACACGGTCAAAGTAGTAGGGACGTAAGGAGAAGAATTGCGCTAGGCAAAGAGGCTTTCACGAGGAGGAGGGAGTTGATGACGGGGACTTTGAGTAAGGATGTTAAGAAAAGACTCGTAAAAACTTTGATATGGAGCGTAGCTATGTACGGCGCGGAAACGTGGTCATTGAAGCAGGAGGATAGACGTAGACTGGAGGCTTTTGAAATGTGGGTGTGGAGAAGAATGGAGAAGGTGAAATGGACAGAGAAGAAAACAAATGAGGAAGTACTTGGTATGGTGGGCGAAGAGAGGGGTTTGTTGGGAGCAATCCTATGGAGGCAGGAAAAGTGGATGAAGGGGGTTTTGACCGGCAGTGGGATGTTGAAGACTGTGATAGAGGGTAGAATGTTGGGCAAAAGAGGAAAGGGAAGGAACAGGATAGGGATGTTGGACGGGATGAAGGGCGGAAGAAAGTACTCAGAGATGAAGAGGGACCTGGTGTAGAGTAGAATTTAGGGTTGTGTTTTGTTAGTAGTCACAAAATATTTGTTTGGTAGTTGTGTCCATCGAAAAACCTACCTTAACCGGTAGATTACCTTAAAAAAAAATATATATATATCGATTTATGAACAAATTAAGCCGCTCCAAAAGGGGAAGAATATGTTGGAAAAAGCATCTCGTCCGGTAAGGCTCGCTAAGGATCTTTAAGACCTAATATATTTTGGTTTATACAGGTATAAGTTTGGACGTCCCGATAAATGTCTTCATGATTCCGTCCTACCATTTTGACTCAATCTGCGACGGACGTACTATAGCTGACGCGGCGGAATGGAAAAATAAGATTGAAGAGCTGTCGCGGTAAACTCTCTGTTTCGCTCAGTCGGAGGTATAAAGCAGCAACCTAGAACTCGTGGCCATTTCTTCACTGCTCAACTACCCAGATCGAAGCTTTTTTAATTTTATTTCTTCAGCTCTCACCTCGTGATGTATTATGGAAATTTAATCACTTTCGTAGCACGCTTATTACATTAGAATGTTTCGGCGTCGAAACTATGTAATCAGTCAAAGAGGGATTATTACTTTAATTTCCTAAGCGTGATGGCGTTTACCCCCACGTCACCTCTAATGGTCTCTTGGAGTGTTAAATTTATATTTCGGCTGCGTGATTCCACGACTAATTGTAATTGCTATGTATTTCCGCATCATTTCAATTCATTCCGAGTGTCTTTGCATTCACTACTGTGTTCGAAAACGAAACGAAACGTCAGAGTGGTATTTTACATTAAAAAATCATTGAATAATTCTGAGGTATCCTTAAGCAAAATTTGTAAATGCATTAACTAGAAGATAAATGCTATAAGTCGAAATGAATTTTTGAATAAAAAGTAAGCAGTAGAAAATTACGAATAACGTTTTCGCATAACCAATGAGTATGTTCTAGCAAACCTTTTCTGGAGCGGTATATTTTTTCTTTATTAAAATTCCACGGGAGTAAATTTGTTTTTGCGATTTTATTTATTTTTATTTGTTTAAAGCATCATCATCAGATGCTCTGATTATTTCTACATCCTTATTCTGTTCATCCAGCATCCGCAAGAGGGTGAAGTAAATTGATTTTCTGTGGAATTCTACACAAAGCTGTTTTTATTTCATTTCGAAGAGGAATTCACCCGAGTAAGAGCTGAAAAATTTAGCTTTATACCAACGGACGGCTTAAAGCGATGTTTTTTTCGACCGTACTGGAAAGTGTTTAGAACAAATGGATGCTCTTGTCAGAACCGTCGCGATGATTTAGCGACCCACCGTCCGGGAAATTTATACTGCGCAAGAGTTCTGCTGCCAGAATACCTGCTACAAATGTGTAGAATGAAAAACATAAGGGAATGAGAATTGAGGGAAAAAATTCAAATACATGGGGAAGAAATGAGATGGATGCCTTCATTAAACCAACGGCGAAGCGCGCTTCTTTCTTTTTTTTAATTTCCGCAGAAATTTGCGCTTTTTGCACCTTTCTGTCCCATATATCCTCTCCGTCATCTTTCTCCATCAAGGGGAGATGGCGCGTGGCTGGGAAACCTTATATAGAGGGAGTTTTGACGGGGGCGGTTGACGCGTGAGGAGTGGTGGCTTTGTGGTAGGGGGAGGCGTGCGAAGGCGCCGGGAGGGAGCGATGCCTCGAGACATACGCACGTACTCGCGCGGGGCACTTTCGGGTGCATTTGGCGTGCGAGCGGAGTCGCGTGCGTCGAATCATCGCGTCAAGGCACGCGGAATGAGCGCGAAATCAGTTCATCTCCCTGCATTTGTTCTTAAAGTATGAGAGGCGGAACGAGTTTTCGTTTTCGTGTGCAGGTAGGCCTCGTCCTGTTTTTCAAACCTATCCGTTTTCTTGGTTGAAAATCGCTGCGGTAAATTCTCAGGAGATCCTTCCTAGAATTTCCCACGGTAAACCAAAAGTTACATTGTGTCTAAGGAATGATTTCCTTGGTTGTTTTTCCTTATTGAAAAAACATTGTTCCTGCCAGTGGAGTGCCTAAACATCCAAATCACCTCCCCTATTTATAAAATAAGTGAGTTTTCAATGGCTTGGGCTAAAATCCAAAACAATTTATGCATATATTATTTCAGAATATTTGACCAAGCATATAGTTTTCTTATCAAACTCGATGCCATTCCTATCGTCATGGTAGTGTAGCAACTTATCGGGTTGAGCGTTTTATTACTGGCTAGGGAGTTTCGGGTTTAAATCCTACATCCATTGGGCGTGCCTATTTAAGTGCCGCTAGGTACCAGAGCTGTGTAAGTATCCGCAGAATTATATTTCCATTTTTATTTTCATCTAAATACATGGCTAGTATTTTGAAATAAGCACAGAATTCGTGATTTATTCTTAAAACTATCTCTGTAACACGAACAGTTTTGAAGGCAACAAAACCATGTGTAACGTTGTAAAAAATATTATTAGTCCTAGAACACATTGTTATTGACATTTAGACACATGATTACTTTATGATCAACATTATAACTGAGTTTCATAACCAATTTGGTGGAATCGACCAATATTTCAATGACCGACATTAAACCTGTACATCAAACCTCAGCGTTGATAAAACATTTTTTGGCATTGAATTTTGTAAAACCTGATAGGCTTCATGTGCAATGCTAATACGAAAAGTGAAGGTGAGAAATGATCCAAAAATATTTTGGTTAAATAAAAGATATACATTTATTTTATAGATATCATTTATATAGATATATGTGTATTCAATTTTTTCCTCCATCTAATCTCTTTCTTGAAACTCCAGGCGTTCCATTTTTCTGCCTTATTGGTTCCGGATACTTGTCGGGCTAAGATTTTTTTGCGCAGAGGAAATATTCCCTTTCCGGAATTTTCCTGTCCTTTCTCTTCTCCTTCCCTTCAGTAAAATTGATACGTTATTTTCAAATAATGAGTGAAAGGGCTCGGAGCGGTATATTTTGTCCAAAGTAAATATTCGCTTATTTAAATCTGAAGTAGAGCGTTAGCATTGAGACTACACTGGGATTTATATTGTAAGAATATGCTAATAACTATTTGGAAGTTAAAATGCTTATAAATATTACTGGTATGTCCCAAAAAGTCGGTCTACATTTTAAAAATTAAAATATGTCATTGAACTGAACGGAATCCATAGCATACTCCACACATACAATTGTTTTGGCCGCTCTTTTATTTCTCCTAAAGCTATATTTCTATTTTTTTTCCAGGCTAAAGAGCATGTTAATTTTTTTTAATGTTGAAATTTAACAGTAAAATATATTTCTAAAAATCCAGTGTTGTGCAGCAAAGGAAGGTGGAAAGAAGTATGCAGATTAAATCCACGTCTATATTATTTGAGAATGTTCATGTCACAGCAGAAAAGAGACATGGTTTAGTTATGAGGTTAAAATGAGAGAAAAAGTAATTTTGTTTTGCACAAGGGTGTGCAATCAATCGCCTTATCAAGTGTACCTGATGAAATCAAGTGATACCTCGGCGGATATTTAGAAAATTTTGCGAACATTTCGCAAACAACGACTGTATCATTTTCTGATGGGAACTTTCGTTTTTTGAAGATGCTGCTTCACGTGTTTATGGGCAACTTAGGACGTTCGATAATAGCTACCGCGTGGAAGTGCATGCTGAGGTCAATTGACGTTGGTCAGTGGTCACCAGGATTTGGTTTGATATTTCCTATGTTTTCTTATGCAGCTTCCCTTTTTCCTCATTACTATCATATTTCTGTATGAATATGTCGATTAAAAGTTTGCGAGGAGTTCCTGTAAAATTGAAATCAAAATAATTACGGCTAGAAAAACTAGGCTGGGAGGACAAGGGACGACGCTAAGACATTATGCATGGTACGGGACATTTGAGTTGACTTGTGACCTAGTGGGATATATTAGGACAGATTAGTAGAGCCAGATAATATTAGGAAATCCAGCATACGGATTTAAATACTCCTCCATCCCTCAAATAATTCGTTATTACACGAAGGAGGTTTGTTCCCTCTCCGACAACTCCCATTGAGGCATTTGGTTGCGAGCTTGGGTAGTCCCAGTATCCGCATAACCAATTTGGGGCGCAGAGTGTGTATGTTAAATATATATGATGTAAGTTGCTGTATATCTATTTTGTATTGATCTTAGTAATTATTATGCGAAACATTCTGGAACTATAAATATTTGGATTACGATAGGTGCCAAAATAGTATGCTAGTGGCAGGGATCTTTATACCTGTACATAACTGCAGGTTAATTTAATGTTCAAAAATAAAATACATATATTGGAGTAAAAACAATACTCTGTGTTTCCACATGCAAACGTGTTTATCACACGACAAGGTTTACTCGTTGTTTCAGAGTAACATCTTCAGGCCCCATAGATGTTACTCTGCAACAAAGTCTGGTGTTGTAATGAACAACTTTTTCTGTATAAACCCATAGTATAGCTCTTACCCTAGTGTAAAAATGTAGTTTCGTAAAGTACATCCGGAAAAGTTTCTTTAAAAGAATAGATACGGAAAAATCATCCGCAAAATTAAGGTAGTTTATCGTGATTTGGAAGCAGTGGTAATATCTCATGATAATTATAAATTATTAATAGAAAAGTCATTTGTGGGAGTGCAACCGTAAATAGTAGCAATTTCCGATGAAATAGGTATGATCTAATTAAAAAAAATAAAAAAGTAATAGCGCCCCTTGTTTCAAATCGAGTCTCCGTGAATAGAATTGATTAACATTTCGATGTGCAGTGACAGCCTGACGGCGGTAACCATGCGTGTGTTATATTTATGATCGGAGATCCGTTTCGTTTGGAGACTTGACATAAAATTAAATGTTGCGCTTGACAGACCTTACCTTCAGGACGCGAATGAGAAAAAAAAGAGTCATCGATCCTAAAACGATTCGGGAAGCTTGACCAACATCGAAACCCCTTCGAATGAGTCAAATGCTTATTTTCTATCCCCAGTTCATTTCCCCCGACCCACCTCGTCCGCCGGGAATACCTCTTTCCTCCGACCCCACAGTTTTCGGCATCCTAAATTGCCCGCTGCGTGACGCCATCGAGGCGTGTGACAGGTGATGTTAGTCACCAGTCATTAGTGCACTCGGTAATTATTGGTATTCGGTATCATTTCACTCATGGACAACCCGAAAAGCCGTACGCGATGATCCGTATAAATTTGTTCACGAATTGTGGGAGCTATCCTTTGCTCAGTAGTCGGGGTTCCCTTAACCCCCTTGTCGGGATCTCATGTACACATTTGATGCGGGGTCAGAATTATTCTCTCCATATCAGCGTTAAACTCATACGATTTGAATTCATGAGGTACACACAAGTCCTGCACAAAATCTTCGCGGTGACTCCCAACCGTTCCCACAATAGTGTGACGCTTCACGTCTCGCACTGAGTTGATGAGAACAAGAGAGCTCAACCGTGTCCTTTTTGCGACATCCTGTCCTTTCGGCCACCAAATTATGTTTCGGTCGAGAACACGGAATTTACGATTGAAACGACCTCACTCTGACTAGTTCGTGGCGTGGGGAAGGGGGGTTAGCGAAATTTTTTCACATTTTTCCCGAAAAGAAATGTGACCAGCGAGGGAGTTTCGGAGAAGAGGGTTGGAGTAGAGTCGAGGAGGATGATCACCGGAAACGTCGAGACAACGAGCGAGAGCAGGTGAAGGGCGAGCTCTCGGTCCATGGGAAGTGGCGGCTGGGGTGATTTCGCGAGACGTCTATGTCCGTGAGGGTGCTCAGACGGCGTCGCCCATTTCGTCGTCCCATTTCCACTTCTTCTCTTCTGGAATAATTCGAATGTTCAACACCATGTCCGAAGCAACGGCGCTGGTATCTCAAGTGCGAAAATACTACGTGCACCACTGCTTTTAGAGGTTGTCATAAAATGAATCCCTTCGTCAGATGTGAACCTTGCGTCATTTTGAATATCTAATCTACGCAGCGGCGCCGACGCTTGACGTTTATTAAGGCTGTGTTCACCAATTCGTCCCCTCCGTCCCTCAGAATAATCTGCAAAGTCACCGTCTTCGTCTTCATTCTTTGGACTGCTTTTCATTTCCTTCGTTTCTCATTTGCCTCTGTTTTTTTATTCAACCCTGAATATCCTTCTTTCCAGATTCCCCATTTCCCGGCAAGATTATGCGACCGCACCTTTCACTGATACTCTCCGATATTTTCAGTATTAACAGTTTTTTTAGTCTCGCAGCGAAACTGTTCACTATTAATTCACCCGCTAAGTGAAGTAATTATTTTATAAAAGTCTCTTCTGCGACTAGTTCAACTCATTTTAAATAGTCCTAAGTAATTCTATCTCACATGTGAACTAACTCTAGTTGATAGACATTCGTTATAATGAATACTCTCGAGTGACGCATAGTTGACAGCACGCATCGTGGTTGGCCTCCCACGAAACTTTTTACGCGCTCCTGGAGATTTTCAAATTCCCAATCTCAGAGAGGGCGATGAAATCTCGACACAGCCGCAGTAACTAAGCGATTCATTTTCTTGTGGCAGGGAGCCAATATCCCGAAGCAGCGGTTTCTGGGATAGCACATCGATAGACATGCTAAGCCCCGTTGAAAACAGCCCGAATAAAAAAAAATAATCTCGTTTTGTTTTAGGTCTCTCATCGTCTCAAGTTTACAGAAAATATTAATTCAAAGGGAAATAGTTGGCGTTTATTTAAAGATCGTATGATTTTATATCATGACGTGTTTTGATGGTTATTTGATGTCGTGAACACATGGAAGGGAGAAAATCTCGTGTAACGAGAAGGAGGCAGAGGAAAAACATTCCGCTAAAATGGCGAACGATGAGAGCTATCCATCTTTGTTTGGTCTATTTTTATCCTCGGCGCCTCCAAATTCAGCGCGTGCCTGGAAAACATGAAAAGGTGCTGGAGTTTGAAAGCGTCTGGAAAGCCTAAAAGTACCATGAAAAATTGAAAATTCTCGTGCTATAACGGCGAAAATATGTTTTTGTTAATTTAAGAGCAAATTAGTGTGATTGATGCGGAGCGCCTTTTTCTTCCACACATTCTCCCAATTCTCTGTGTTTGAGGAATCCACCGTCAATGTTTAAAGCTATAGGTGCGCTTACGTTATGAATTTTTATGAATTACACGTACAGGATCGCACCTAAAAGTGGTAGGACTGATTTTCTCTGGCGCGAACGGAGCGGCGGAGGGGGGTCTGCCTGGCAGGGTAAGGTGGAGGGGGCTGTTAGCAACAGACCAACACCAACCTCAGTCGCCTGCGGGCTGTCGTTGAGTGAGGACACCGTTTTTAGTGAAGCAAGTTTTTTGGCCGCGTCGAAAAACAAAATGAATCTGAATTTAGATCAACGTTATTCCGTGAAGTTTTGTGCGAAACTCGGGAAGACGGCAACTGAGACCCTCGATATGATCAAGCAGGCTTATGGGGACACTGCCTTAAGCCGTTCCACAGTATTTGAGTGGCACAAGTTGTTTAAAGAGGGTAGGGAGCTCGTTGAAGACGACCATCGCTCCGGACGGCCGTCGACGGCAAGAATCGACACGAATGTGGACAGAGTGAGGACACCGCTGAACACAGACCGACGCTTAACCAGTGAAGAAATTGCAGACCAGTTGGGTCTGTCTGCATCCAACGTCCAACGCATTATTTCACAGGATTTGGCCAAGCGCAAGGTGTGCGCCAAGATGGTGCCGAAAATTCTGCCATGGCGCGCTCGTCGTCAGACAGCTCCTGGCCAAATACGGCGTTGCCACGTTGCCGCACCCGCCCTATTCTCCCGATCTGGCACCACCGGACTTCTTCTTCTTCTCCCTGATGAAAAGACAGCTCAAGGGACGACGTTTTGACTCGATAAAGGCCGTTCAAGAGGCTTCGACGAGGGTCATCAACGGCATCTCCAAAGAAAATTTCCAGCGGGCGTACGGGGAATGGGAGCAACGTTATACTAAATGTGTAGCAGCTCAAGGAGCATACTTTGAAGATTATTAAGTTGATGTAAGTATATCGTCAATAAAATTCTTGTAAAAAAATCAGTCCTACCACTTTTGGGTGCGACCCTGTATGTTTATCGCGATGTAAAGAAACTTTTCTCAATTTACAGCAGATATTTGACATTATTTCTGCGGAAATTGGCTCACAACGGAACAAAGAACACAAATAATGAAATGCAGCGTATTGATTATGGTTAGATGAGCCCATCTGTATCATTGCTGGCGGGGAAAATAACTAGGAAAAAATTGGTGCAGACATTTTGGCAAGCCACCGGAATTTCGTCTTTCTTTTTTTTGTGGTCACCTCGCGCCTCGTTCCTTACCTTTTCATGACGCGTGACAGTCATGGAAACAAACATTTCAAAGGACCACGATCATCGATTACGAACACCTCTTTGGTAGATTCATTTTAATTAGTTATGCAACCATATACCAAGAATTATACAGCCTACGAGAGCAATTACGGGTGGATTGAGCCGACTCGGTTTACTCCTCAGGTAACGCCTAGCTCGCCATCTAACCAGATGGCTCTCCGGTTCAAAATTATGGCCGAGGGTTACATTCAGAGTTTCCGCGATATGATGTTCATTGAGTTGAGTTAACGGTGGGATATGACCTCAACCATGGAGATATTTACATTGAATCAGGTACACCTACTCTATGTCCTGCGAGCAGCCACGGGTTATGTCACAGAGGGTGTTGGAACATCATCCCAAGTCACCTGAATTCTAGGGGAATGTTCTATGCCCATAATAGAAATTTCAGTTAACGTATTGGTTCTCTAAGCATTGTTATTGCACTGGCACTAAACTCTCCTCCGTTTGCTGCCGCGAATCGTGCGAGAAGTATATATAAATCTATAAATCTTGCATCTATCAAGCCACTAGAGTATACATTTATTTTTCCCAGGTCTACCGATGCAAAGTAGGCTCATAAAAATACTTTCGGTGCAATTATTAAACTCA
Organism: Hetaerina americana; assembly: GCF_022747635.1. Classification (NCBI taxonomy): domain Eukaryota; kingdom Metazoa; phylum Arthropoda; class Insecta; order Odonata; family Calopterygidae; genus Hetaerina; species Hetaerina americana. The sequence continues at coordinate 32,156,062 of NW_027287095.1, read as the reverse complement.
AGTGACTTTTACTTTTTCATAAGTTTTACAATGAGCGCTCTGTTGTTCTTTTCGTGAAAGTTCTGCTATTTAACCCTTTTATAACGAATCTATTGGAATAACCGATTGACACGATGAACTTACGAGGAGTGAAATGGAATGGAAAAAATAGAGAGAGAAAGGGCAGGGAAATATGTGTAAAGAAATTTAAATTCACGGCCACTAATTTCGATACAAAAACTAAATGTTGAAGAAAGCAGTCGCACTGCTGAAGAACGTAGTCCACAAAGAATATGGACTATGATTGTCATTTCAAAAAATAATAGACTTTAATATGGACTACTATGTCTATTATACACCTTCAAAATGTCTTGATTTTTATTTAAAAGCATGTTATTCTTGATAAGCCGTCAGTTGGACGTAAATATTCCATTGAATTCTGCATCAGGAAGAGTTATCACTTACCTGACGCACGTAAAAAGCGATTTTAATGCAGAGATGCCCATTGAACGTACGAGCAATTCCTGTTGTTTTAATGGTGATTTTTTTAAAGCAGCACAACTCTTCGTTCCCTTACCTAAGTCCCCCTACCCGTCATGAAAAAATCGCCGCCTCCAACCCCAACCTTTCGCATACCCTTTCCCCTGCATGGGCCAGAAATTTACCTCGTCAACCCCACTACCCCGCCCTCCGTTACAGCCCTACCCAGCAGAATGACAAATGGTCATCCAGTCAACCCTTTGGGGACTCAGGAGAGAGGGCATACGGGAGTGAGGGGGGGGGGACGCCGCCGCCGTCCCGGTAGCATGTGGTCAGCGGCCATGGACGGAAGGGGGGGGAGGGGGGGTGGGGAAGTAGGATGGGGCTGGGAGGAATCGCATGAAAAAAAGCGCGGGGAGTCAGGGTTTCTGTAATGCGGAAATGTCCCCCTTCCATGTTTCAACAACGGGTATTCTATTTTAAACCATTCGCCTCTACGCGTGGGTCTATTTCTTTGAAACCGGCCCATAGAGAAAAAATAAGCTATAGTTGTATCAATAGCACAGTTTTAGTCGCAACATGGTGAGAATCCTTCATGAAGAAAGAAAACACTTTGCTTTTAAACATAGAGGACCTGAAAATATTCCGCTGTAACGAAAACTAGGTCGTAATAAAAATACCTCATGTATCGGCTAAGTGTCTTCTTTCATCATACAATTATATCTTTGGTATGGGTTTGGGAAAGACACATTATAAAATATTACTAAACCTACTTTATCCTCGAAGGTTTTAAAGCCCTCATTGAGTCATTCTGTGTAATTTACGTATCTGTTCATAGACGCATAGAATTATTCATATGTTCGTGGAAGAGATCTTTTTGCGTAATGTAGTACTCATTAAGATATCTAAATTTCATCTTATGTTTCATTCCTCCTATATATTACACAAATTCTCACAGAAAAGATAAATTTGTGGCAATTATCGACTTTAATTATGTTTCACTCGATCTGTATATGTTCAAATACGAATAATTTTAAATTTACATAATGGCGAAGCGTCTTTAAGAGCAACGGAAGCAGTTTTAGCAATATTTGTATATTTTTCGCGTGTTTTAATATCAAAAATTGAAACATATCCTTATTTTGGATGTAACTTTATTTCATTTATAAAACGTCTAGTGTCTGCACAAAATTTCTGCATGCTCTAAATTTCATATTCTTGAAATTCATGGCTAGATGAAAAATTCCCGTCGTTGAAAAGGTGCCTCCATTCCGTATACCTTTCTTGTTTTTTTATTATGGTTTTAGGAGTTGAGGGTAGAGAAATGTGAGTGGACGGAGTGAGTTGTGGTTGGAAAGGCGCGAGGAGGGAGAGAGAGGAAGGCGTGGCGAAAGCTTAGCGGCGGATGGAATTGTGGGTTAAAGGGGGTGCGGAAGAGTTGAGGAAGTTTGCCCTGGGTGCATCCAGGACCATCACTCTGGGATCCCTGGGGACGTGGTGGAAATTTGTTAGTTCCTTGACCGATATGGTGAGGTCTGCCATAGCACCAGAAAAGTCACTGTCAAGCATTTCTCTTAATTTTCCATTAACCATGATCAACAGCAATACCTCACTCTATTAAATTTGATCCCTCGACCCGTGCCGTGGAACGCATAACAGGAAAGTGGCAACTTTCACTTTCGCAACCGTTTTGAAGTGAATCAGCGCGTTCAACTCGCTGTGGATTTCGCAGTAATTGTTTTTAACTTTTATTACAATATTGTCAAAAGTAGACGGTTATCAGTCGTTTACTCGCATTTTTCACAATCCGTTTTGAACCGTTCGAACTTTTCATGCGAATAAAAAGAGACGTTTCAGGCGTGATATGGTGGAATATCATGATTAATTAAAAATAGCAATTTTCCACAAAAATAAAATTTAATGCGACCGGTTTCAATGTTACTACATCATCATCAGGTCCTGATGATGATGTAGTAACATTGAAACCGGTCGCATTAAATTTTATTTTTGTGGAAAATTGCTATTTTTAATTAATTTTTCATGCGAAAATTGACAATAGTTATGTATCCTTAAGATGTAAGCTTAGAATGCTGCTGCAAAATTTAATTGAATGATATTCCCGATCACAATGAAGGTCATTTTAAGGGTTGCATTTTTTGATCCAAGGTCGGAATCAATTGGTTGGTTTCGAGGGAGATCATCCAAGATCCTTATTGCTGAAAATTATAGTTTTGCTTTTTTAATAGCACGGCAACAATTATAATTCCAAATTTCGAAAACATTTTCGTATGACACCAGAGAAATAATAACGTTTATCGCGCAATCAGTCCATAGTTAGACATTGAAAATGAAAATCTCTATTACAATGACTATATGGAATATTTTAGACATAATATAGTTGGAATATATATAAAAATAATATGATTTACGAAATTATGTTAACGATTTCCAATGTCATGTAAATACAAGTATGCCTTCACAAATTAGGTGGATAGTTTATTAACTATCTGTCTAAGAGTTCTTTGAAATGCAATGTCTAGTTTTTGCTGTGCTATGTATACTGTTCAAGTTGTTTATCACGGTGGCGCAGTCACTGTTTTCATGGCACACATCCAAGTCACTCGCCTTAAGATACGTACGTTCTCCTCTCCGTTATTCTGACTAAGATCAAAACTTCCTGATATTTTTATCACGGGTGTAGGAAAGGAAACTTCAAGGCGAAAAGAAAAAAGGTAAAAATTTTTCCGGGTATATTCACGAAAGATTTTCGCTTGTCTGAAATAACGGAATATTTCGGGATGCGGGCACTCCTCCCGGACGATGAACGGCGGCGTTTTACATCCGAGCGAAGCGGAGTTCTTTTCTGCGAGTGTCGAACGCGTTCATAAACATGGAATCAAATTTCTTGAGCTTTTGAGGCCATATTTGAAATCGAAGAGATTTTCATCTGTGATGGTGTCTCACCACCGTCCGAATGCGACGATTATTTTATTTTCTGGTTATTTTTACTTGGGAAGGCTTCCGTAATTAAAGTAATGAAGCCGTGAAATAATGCATCTGCTTTCGATTTAATTTCTCATTGCAAACGGAACCGAAGGAATACAAGTTGTCGCTCAATGTTTTTTAAATATTTTTCATCGGAGAGAATATTCTTCGATCGATGAAAGTAAATATTAGGTTTTGTTATATACGTGATGTGAACTGTATAGCAAAAGCTGTATAACGCTATTATAGGACATTGGTGGGGTGAGATTGGTATCTATGCTATTGAGTGTTTTCGTCTAGTGAAAATAAAGTGTGAATGTAAGGTTTGACAAATAGTCCCAAAATATTTCGTCGTTCTAAAGAAAACTAAACATATCATGTATAAATAAAATTAGGAGTTCATTCATTTGTAGGGATAAACTTAACAATATTGAAAAAAGATACGCTAAATGTAAAAAAATTGCTAGCATTAAAAATATGTTTGCTTCAGCTTTATCATAGGTAGGTCATTATAATGTGCAAAAACTATTTAAAGCTTCTAGAAATGCCATAAAGAGGTTTTATTATCCATGATCAAAAGGAAATAATAATGCCAATCAATCCTAACTTAATGGATATTGAAGCAGCAGTAATATTGAAGTAGCAGTAATATTGAAGTTTAAGGATAAAAAAGTCCAAATTGGCTAAGTTTGAGAAAAAAATCAAAGATTATGCAAAATATTGGCTTCTTTTACAACACAGGTCGAAGTTCTGGGCCGAAAAATGTGATAAATAAGCAAGGAAGTTTCACTAGGTATTTTCATTAAATGATAATGAATTTAGTATCTTGAAAGGGTTTAACGCGCGAGTAAAAATATTCGCCCCCGGGTGGGCTTGAACCACCAACCTTTCGGTTAACAGCCGAACGCGCTAGCCGATTGCGCCACGGAGGCCGATGGCTAACGAAAAATTTCCTAGGTTCTTACCTTACATCAACTTTCCCTCAAGCTTCGGAGGAATAATATGCTGACAGTCTTAATACCGAGACTTTTCTTCGGCGTTCAAACATTCTCTCATTGATACGAAGTTAGAGATACGTGTGCTACCTATATTTTTTCCCATATGGGTTCAGTAGGGTGGTAGCGTATTATTCCTGTTAGCGCAGGAGCAGTTGAAGAAAAAGAGCAGACCATTGCCCTGAACTGCTCTTTTTCTTCAACTTCAGGATACCAACTCGATCCACGCGCACCCACTCCTTACTCCATCTGCCTATTCCTAGGATATCTCTCACTAAGCCCTCACCTTTAGTTTGCCTCTCCCCCCTTCTTAATTCACTCCCTCACGCTGTTGATCCTTTTAATTTATCATGCAACAAGTTCACCGCCCAAGCCTTATCCCACCTTTCAACAACTTAAATATTTCCCCTGTCCATGCTCGGTTCTCGTTGTTTATCGTTAAGCTATTATTGAATGTTGCCCTCTTAACTGTTTTTGTTATACTTATCACTGTAAATTGGCGCTACTGCTGTTTTTGAATAATGTTAAAAATAAAGAGATAATTTCAACCGGATTATGATAACCTTAAATGAAATACTTCATTTCGTTTCACCGAATGGTACACGATTAGACCTTGGTTTTCTTATTTACAATTAAACGTTTTTGAGTATTCCATGTTCAGCTTATACGAATTCAGAGCTACGCATTCCGACCCCATATAAAATGGCATTACCGATTCCTGGTAAGGTAATGGTTGCGAGTTCCTACAGCCAGAACGGATCAGTTCTTTTACCTCTTTATCCATTTTGTTGCCTTAATAATTTTACAGCGTGTAATTACGATTGCCCCTAAAAAATTGGGTTCAATTCGAATCATGAAGTCTTGTAGTCTACCTTAAAAATCCAGTTACTTAATTTGCAGGTACTTATGAATAAACACGAGGTATTCGAACATGAAATAAAGTACGAGGGGTTTCGAACCAAACGGGGTGTCTCTTCAAACCATGCGGGGTGGATTGGAGCCTGCTTGAACAACATTCTGTGTTCCAGTTCTCTCCTCGGCGTCTCTTCTTTTCATTGTGACTGGAGTTTCTGGCCAGACAAGATAATACATATGACATTGTTTAAGGATAAAATTGACTCAGTAAATACCTATTCGGTCCAAAACTAATGCTGATATTTTGTAATGGGCATAAGTGTAGCCTCTCTGCCACGACGTCATGCACTATAACATTCCACGGTCGTTACATTGATAAATTCGCCTGGATGATTACTTTCATTTTAATCCTGCGTATATTTTTATTATGTTATGTGTCAGAAACTCGATAGTTGATCACAAGTAATCGAGTCAGGTCTGAGAACTTAGGCGGAAGGGCTTATGATATGAAATTATCAAAAGTCTATATTTACCTGGTCATCGCTTAAATACTGCGACAAAAAGATCAATGAAATTTATGTTGAACTTGTGGGACATACATTAATAAGCAGACCATACATTTAGTCGTAGGAGTTTTGGGTACTTTTTAAACATATCCCAGATATATTATCGGTGGAATACTATGTAATTCCACACTCAGTTGGAGACAACTTTTCCTCCTTTGGGAGTAAAATCGAATTTAATGCTAACAATGTGACACCACTGTTATATAGACCCCCCTCTGCACAGAGTGTCACATCTGGACACAGCAAAATTCTATATGGGTAGTATGACTCCTAAGTTATTCTTATTGTGTTTTCTAAAACAAAATATTAGCTTGCAGTAATCGTAGTTTGTATTACTTTGTTGTATTGACGTGCAAAGATTGTCTTTCGGGCCGTTCACACATCTTGTGTACTCACTTAATGCCTTTCAAAGCGTTTAAGTCGGTGAAATAAAATTTTCGTCATTCCTGCTTTGTCGATGAAACTGAGCTGATGACAAACGCGGACATATTTTGTTAATTGGTGGCATTTTAGTAACTTGAATTCGGGGGAAGATTTCTATTCGGTCGAAAAAAAAGCATTTCTGTGCATGTAGTTTTCAAAAGACATTCATCAAACGAATGTTCGCAGTGACGTGCACACACCGCAAAAAGTAATTTAAATTTTATTTCCCTCCCTCCGACGCAAAGGGGAACGATAGTGCTCTATTTTTTCCCTCGCAAAGATAAGATAACAGAATACTTCACCCGCTGCACATTGTGTTTGAAAGTTTTTTCTTTCTGAATACGTCCGTCGCGTTTTCTTTTAACGTCGTGTGGTGACTTTACCAGCGGTCTGTTTAATAATAATAATAATAATGAAAGGAATCAACCACTCCATCCGGTGACCGCTCGCGAATGGGCAGGGTGCTCTAGGATAACGGAAAAGGCCAGACTAGAGAGGCAAGAGAGATATATGTAGAGAACGGGGGATATTTGAGCGAGAGTCGGGAAATTAGAGGAATATATCGGGAAAAAAAAGAACCAAACGGGTTCAGCAATGGAGGGCGAGGGCGTATCGCAATGCACAATCTTCCGTGAAACATACATTATGCACAGACGTGTGGGCGGAAGAGTAAAATAACTTAAAAAAAACCCGAAGTATCATAAAATGGAGTGACGGTGAGTGATGTGACGCGAAATTAATATAATTCGCCTCGGAAGCGGACGGAAATGAACGACTGGATTACTTTCGGATCCCCCCTTCTCTCTGTCCTCTCGAAACTATGCATGTATTCAGTTCTACGCTCTCTTCTCTGAACTCTCCCTTCCCCTCCATTCGCTCCCCCCCTCCATTCGCTCCCTCCCCCTCATCCCTCCATCTCCCATGGCCGTGGTAGCAGTCAATGCCCACCAGCCCCTCTTCTCACCACGGCCGTCGCGGGGAGACGGGAAGAAAAGCCCTGGGAGGACCGGAACGCGTGTGTTCCTTTCCGATTCATTTGTCTCGTTCGGTGCGATAATTTCATTTTTTATTCTTTTGGTATTTCGTTCCCACTGTTTTTCTTTCCATCTCGCTCCTCTCCCTCTTTCTCCCCTCCCTTTCCTTTCATCCTCTTCCCCCATCTTTCTGCTCCGGCATTCCGTTCTTTCGCGCCTCGCCCTCCCCCTCCAACCCCATTTGGACAAACTTCCTCCGCGTGGGACCCCCCCCCCATCATTTCTCTCTCTCTCTCTCTCTCTCCTTCCCCCTTCCGCACTACCCCCCCCTCTTTCCAAACCCTCCCCGTCCATCTCCTCGAACCCAATCCCGTACCGCCCACATCGATTTGTTTGCACTGTCGGTTTTTCTCGAACGTCGCCGCGGGGTCCGGGTGCGGCAAGGGAGTGTTATGCATGTATAAGGGAGGGAAGGGTGGTGGGGGGAGTGAGGTAAAAGAAAGAGGAGGAGATGAAAAGGACGAATAGGGTAGGAAGGGTAGTGTAGGGGATGAGGGATCGGGTAGGATTTTGGGCTGTACGAACAATCTTTTATGTTAGCGTGTGTGTGTGTGTATGTGCGCGGCCCCGCCATCATTTATTTTAATGAGGTTGATGCCGTCAGACCATCTCCCGGCTCGTCCCTGCCCTCACTCCCGCCCCCGCACTACGCCAAAACCGATGTTATTGCGTCCCCACCCTCTGAAAATGTCCTCATCATTTTTTTCCCCTCCTCTTCCTCCCACACTTCCTCCTCCACAATGGGGGCGGCACGCCATGTAGCAATTCATTGTCCCCCATCTCCATGGCTACTTTCTTCCACCCCCTCCCCAAACCTCCGAAACCATCCCCCAACTCATGGATCCGGGTGCTTCGCAGGGAAGGGATTAATCGCGAGCCTGCCTGATCGAAATGTCCTTTCCCTTCGTGGTCTAGTCGAGAGTTAGTCCTAAAAAGTACACGTCTATCCATAAAACAGACCAAGGGATGTTGCGGATACTTCATTTAAGAATTTCGACTCTCGCGGCTGGTAATTAGGAGATGGCGTATCAAAATCCTCAATCTAATAATGCCTTGAAAGTTGCCGAAAGGCATCAGCAATTAAAGGAAGCGAAAATGGGAATCCAGAGAAATCCTCGGAGCACCGCACGAATGGTCTTCGGTCAATAAATTTACAATCGGAATGTTTCATCTGCACGAACGCAATATCCAGTTATACGCTGCAAGGTCGTATGGAAAGGGAATTTTATGACCCCCAGTCGTTAAGTCATAAAGGATAATAGTCTGTTGAGGGAAGTTTTGTGTTGATTTGCTAATTTCACTCTTTCTTCGGTATTTTCGTGAGTTCTGCGAGAGGAGAATTGAAATGATCTGTCTTTTTGACTGCAGACATTTTTCTTGTCTTTCTATTGTCCAACATGTCGATTAAGTGAAGGGATTGGGTTGTTTCTTCATTGCTGAGAGTTAATTCTCAAGATTGATATACATTTGAAACAAGTTTCATCAAGTGCCATGCCTTCGAAACTCTTTGGCTCTCATGTATCTGTGAAGGTGTCCTATTTATTATAAACCTTCATATATTATTTTATCATATCGCGAATAGAATTTCACATTAAATCCCCTGAACATTTATGTCTTTCGCAGGCATGTCGTTCAAACCCTTAACCATCTAGGTGGGTGGCGAGCGATCTTACCATCAAGCTAACGGGACCAAGAAATAAACCAGCACGAGCAATGATACCGTGTTTTTTTTTTTTTTTAAAGGTAATCTACCGGTTAAGGTAGGTTTTTGGATGGACACAACTACCAAACAAATATTTTATTGCTCCTAACAAAACACAAAATCCATCATCCTACTCTATAGCACGTCCCTCTTCATCTCTGAGTACTTTCTTCCTCCCTTCATCCCGTCTAACATCCCTATCCTGTTTCTTCCCTTTCCTCGTTTGCCCAACATTCTACCCTCTATCACAGTCTTCAACATCCCACTGCCGGTCAACACCCCCTTCATCCACTTTTCCTGCCTCCATAGGATTGCTCCCAACAAACCCCTCTCTTCGCCCACCATACCAAGTACTTCCTCATTTGTTTTTTCTCTGTCCATTTCACCTTCTCCATTCTTCTCCACACCCACATTTCAAAAGCCTCCAATCTACGTCTATCCTCCTGCTTCAATGACCACGTTTCCGCACCGTACATAGCTACGCTCCATATCAAAGTTTTTACGAGTCTTTTCTTAACATCCTTACTCAAAGTCCCCGTCATCAACTCCCTCCTCCTTGTGAAAGCCTCTTTGCCTAGCGCAATTCTTCTCCTTACGTCCCTACTACTTTGACCGTGTTGGTCCAAAACACTACCGAGATACGTAAACTGTTCTACCTGCTCTAGTTTTTGCCCTCCTGTTTTAATGTTAAGCTTGGCCTTTTTCTTTCTAGAAAATCGCATAACCTTTGTTTTATTAATATTGATTCTCATCCCATACCTGTCGCACTGAATTTCCAATTCACTCAGCAATGCTTGCAGCCTCTTGGCTGACTGACAAACTAAAGCTTGGTCATCAGCAAACCTAACTGATTTTATGAATTCACCGCCCACCTTCATTCCTACATCCAGTTCTTCCCATGCCTCTTTAATCATTTCCTCTGCATACAGGTTGAACAGCAACGGTGATAATGGGCAACCCTGCCTTACACCTCTTCTTAACACTGCCCAACCGGACTCCCCGTTCCCCACTCGCACCTGAGCAGTCTGAGACATGTACAGGTTGCGGATTAGCCTCCTTTCCCTCCAATCTATTCCTATCTTCTGCAGAATACTCATTATTTTTTCCCAATTCACTCTATCAAACGCTTTTTCGAAATCTACGAAACAGGCAAATACCTCCTGGTTGTGTTCTATATTCCTCTCGATTAATAATCTCATTACTGCAATGGCATCACGCGTACCTCTCCCCTTCCTAAACCCAAACTGATCATCCCCTAAGTAATCATTTGCCCTACTCTCTATCCTTTTGTTTATGATCCTGAGAACAACTTTAGCTGCGTGGGATATCAAACTAATTGTCCTATAGTCCTCACATCACGTGGCCTTTACCTTTTTCGGAATAGAAACTAAAACTGATCTCACAAAGTCTTCCGGCCAGATTCCCTCCTCATAAATACTACGGATCAGCCCATATAGCCTCTTCCTCCCACATTTTCCTAAGCATTTTAAAAGTTCCACGGGAATGTTATCTACCCCCACGGCCTTATTTAGTTTCATCTCCCTTAATGCCCTTTCTATCTCATTGTCTAGTATGCCTGGACCTAAGCTGTCTTCCTCTACGTCATTTTCTTTTTCAATGTCTAACTTTGTTGGTCTGAGTTCTTTACTACGAGGGTCATCCGGAAAGTAGTACCCGTTCGTGCCGCATGAAGTGCTGACGACGCGAGTAGCCACTGGACGAGGTCAGATAGCTTCAGTGGCTTGTCTGCCTTCTCTGAGCCAAGTTGCGTGACGCTAGCATTGCCTGTGTTGTTTCTGTGATTGTTTACAATGTTTAAAAAAATTGAGAACGCCGCCAGTTGTGAAGTGAGGGCAGTGATTAAATTCCTCAATGCAAGAAACGTTCGCCCATGTGATATTCATCGCCAATTAAAGGAGGTGTATGGAGACAATGTAATGGACGAGTCGTCTGTTCGGCGGTGGTGTCGCAACTTCAACATGGGGAGGGGGAACACACACGACGATGAGCGTTCGGGGAGACCGTCTGTCATTACAGACCAACTGGTGAGCTCAGTTGACGAATTCGTGAGGAACGATCGGCGCGTCACAATTGATGACATCTGTGAGCATTTTCCCAATGTTTCTCGAACAATTGTTCATGAAATTGTTAAACACCATCTGCATTATGCAAAAATTTGTGCAAGATGGGTCCCTCGCGTATCTCAATGAGCTGGCGGCGAAGGACTATGCAGCAGGAATACAGAAACTTGTCACACGTTATGACAAATGCCTTAATTTGCTTGGAGATTATGTTGAGAAGTAGTTTAAAGTATCCTCTTTCAAATAAAATTTTTTATGTTTGTTAATATTTACTTTTGTGTCTTTATTTCACGAACGGGTACTACTTTCCGGATGACCCTCGTATAAAGTTCTTCTATATACTCCTTCCATCTCTCTTGGATCTTTCCTGCGTCAACTATTACCTTACCCGCCTTATCTCTAACTGTTAGCATAGCTCTTCCTTTCTTACTTCCCGATAACGATTTAACTTTGCTGTACAGCGCACCGATTTCACCCTTCCTCTGGAGACTCTCCATATCCTCGCACTGCGTCTTCCACCAGGCTTCTTTTGCTTTATTTGTTGCCCGTCTCAATTTATTGTTTAATTCTTTGTACTTCATTTTACCTAACTCTGTATTTACATTCTTCCATTTTCGTCGCTCATCCATCTTTGTAATCATCTCATCCGTGATCCATGGTTTTCTAGTCCTTTTAGCGTTAACGGTTCCAATAGTGTCTTTTGCGGCTTTAGACAACCCTTTCTTGAAACTTTCCCATTTTTCTTCGATAGTAATAAGCCCTTTACCATCCTCCATGATTTTCTCTACCGCCTGTTTGTATTCCTTCCTTTTCAACCCATTTAATGCTTCTACATTCCATTTTCTAACTCGCCGCCCCTGCCTTATCTTTTTGAAACGTACGCTACATTTCATAACAACTAAATTGTGGTCTGAGTCCGCATCCGCTCCCGGGAAGCTGTGGGAATTTATCACACTGTTCCTAAACCTGTGGCTAACCAGGATATAATCTAGCTGATATCTTCCCGAGTCACCTGGCATTTTCCATGTATACCTGCGTCTTTTGTGGTGTCTAAACCAAGTGTTGGTGATGACTAACCCCTGTCTCCTGCAGAACTCAACTGCTTTCTCCCCGCTGATACCGTGTACGAGTACGTAAATAGCTCGAGATGCATGAAACACTTAAGACCTTCGTATTTAAGAGTGAAAAGTTGAGGTAGGTCTATTCAAAGTCAGTTTTATATTTTCTGAATTTTGCGCCTTATTAAGCTTGCATATTATTCTAATGTACTGGGAAATTCACGGAATATGTAAAAGAAAATATTGCATTTTCTCACTCCCATGAACTAACAAGGTCTGTTTTTTTTATGTGCTCGCATATGCGTTGCATGAATTATTTTTCATGCACTATAGGTGGTGCATTTTATTTCATGTGATTACTCATTGATAACGAATTCTTAACACTTCATTCGCCAGAGAACTCCTTTGAATTAAAGCTTTAAAGTTTTTAGTCAATCCGTGCCTGAGGGAGACTGAAAAGTGAAGTTAATTGTATTTTTAAAAGTTTATTAAACTTTTTGGAATTTCTTCAGTAAGGGATAAAGCTGTAATTTACGGACATATTTACTTATAGTATAGGCAACATTTCTCAAGAGATGCAGATACGCACTTGAACAAAAAATGTTTTATTAATATAAATCATGCTCGAGAAATCTTATTCGTTGAAGTGAAGTTGTGTAAAAGTGAACGATAGGTGAAGGAAAACTAAAGACAAGTTATATAAAAATGAACGAGAGTGGAGTTGCACCAAATGCCATTGCAACACCTGGACGGCACTGTTCATTTAGACAGACATTTTTAGGGAAAGGTAAAGGATCAACCTCAGGAATAAAAACCCTTTTTTTCACTAAACGCTTGATCGAGAACACACGCACTAGCATTGTCTTCCCAAAACTACTGTTCGGGGAATCAAGTATATTTTAAACTTATCAAGAAAGAAAAATTTGGATTCTCAAGTTTTGCACACTTTCCACTCTCCTCTGCTCATCATTGCGAATCGCCTGCGTCATAGGAGGGAAGACCTTGAAACCTGTGGCCCGCTTTCTCATCTTCCTGTCCAAGTATGAATCTGGGTTTGCCGACTGCCTTACCTCGCGCCATTATCGCCTGAAACCTTCTCCTAAGCGGCTAAAACCCCTTTCCTTTCTCCCACATCACCAATTACGAGGCTTATTCGAAAAGGAAGGGCTGTTTTCTTATGTTTAAATATTGGCGGGTCAGAATAAAGTACGCATTCAGCACCACCTATTGATTGTTTTCGAAGCCACTGTAGTTATTGTTTTGATTCAATATTCGTTTGACTATCCGTGAATGCAAGATGACAATGTCCGCGAAAATTGTTGCTGCCGCAAGTTACGAAGTGCGTGCTGTGATTCAGTTTTTGTGTGCAAAAGCAGGTTTTTGTGTGCAGCTGCCCAAATTCATGGGGAGTTGTGCCAAGTTTATGGACCTACAGTAATGAGTGAAGTAAAGGTTAAAAAAATGTATCTAAGACGAAAGAAGTAACTTTGTAATTCCGCACGAACTTCGTCAACACATGACCTAGGTTTCGACGTTGGACGTCATCAGGATGATCTCGTCCTGACGCCTGAGACGATACATTTCATTAGAAAAGTGTTTGGAGGTGAACGTCATTACGTAGAAAATTGAAGTAAGCTTGCAGAAAACTAAAATTGTCGACAAAAACCTTTTTTTAACAAATATATTTTTTAATTATCAAACTTTTTTAATATGCCTCGCAAAAAAATTCTGGCAGACTTAAAATCACCTGGTAATGTCAAATCTCAACAAAACCTAGGGGGTCCTAAAGATTTTATGTGAAAAGGTTATGCTTTGTTTTAATTAATCATGAAATAAGAAAGTATTTAGTGAGGAAGAAAAAACAAGGGGCGGAAGTGAATATTTTGAGGTTTGCAAAATATATTCAGAGCGTCGAATCATGGATCGCTATGGTAAGTAAGGGATTGGTCGAGGAGTGACGGAACTGACTCTTCCTGGAGTCCTTTCGGCTCGAGTCGTACCACCCGGTTTATTGGGAACCATAACCCTCCGAAGTATCCTCTCGGCTTCCCCCTAGATCTCACCCCTCGCCATACATATCTCCTGCTTCCATGCCCTCGTCAAACCACTCCACTCCCCGCAAGCGTTCCTCCTTCCCTGTCCACTGTAATCTCTCCCATTCCGCCCCAGATGTCCCCATCTCCATTTTCCCACCACCTCACAACCTCCGCATGATGGTGCTTTGGTAACCCTCCTCTCCCTCCATATATCTCACCATATCCATCACCGTTCCTTCGGCCCATCGTTTTCAATGAGCAGTTTCTCGTCAAGCGGTAATTCTTAACGTTGGTGGAAAAATTCACGACTTTTAGATGAGTAAAAAAATCTCGATGGCACAAAAGGAGTAATTTTAGCACCGCATTAAATTGACGATTGAGACCGCAGTGAAAAATCAAGGAAAAATGCCTGCCGAACAGCCACAAATAAGGAAACATATTTCCCTCACAATATCCGTGACATCAGCGGTAGGAAACATAACGTACTACAGATTGAACCTCCCGAATGCCATTAATCACCAATTATTTAAATAGCTGGTTATGTAGCATCCCTGAGTTATGGTTCGGAGAGTAATATTTAAATGTACAAACAGAGGTGTACTCTTTTTTTTTATTGGGATTTAGAGAGTAAGAGTGTGACGGTAAGGGTGTCGAGCCTTCCCAACTCGCCTCCTCCCCCAGAAGGGTTTTGGTCAAAAGATTTTGATCATCGGACGGAAGGGTGCTGTAGTTTCGGGGGACTTGGGTTTTCACGCAATCGCCCACACCATAGTGTGCAGGTGAATGAGAAAAAGTCGCCTTACCGCTGACACTTGGTTCACTCGCCATCGTGTCACCAGTGTACCATTATAATCGACTTGAAGTTTGGTTTGATAGATGAGGGTGTTTCTGACCCCGAACTAAGCTTCATCGGGCGAATGAAATTCACACATTAAGGGTATGGGGGCCAGTTCCATGGACTGTGCCACTTGCGGTTTCCCACGAAGTTCTGGTTACTACAAGATCGCACCATGTGAATGAAGCGACTTTGTTGGTGTGTAAAAGGCATCATAGACAAGATGTTGTGTGCAAAATCCCATCAAGTCAGTCGGACAACGGAATACCTGCTCACAGCACCATGTCTTCGCTTACGTTTTAAGAATTCTGAAAAAAATTGTAAGGTTATATTTTACGCCATTGCACTTTATTCCTGTTTTCACTAACGCGTTGATAAAAATAAATTGCTTTATTTTTTAGTAGATATTATATAAGAATTAATATGTCACCTTCTCGATTATAAAATGGGAAATGCTCAATGGTTTTCAATAATTTCAGCTTCAAACGCAATTAGTTTGAGCTCATTGGTTTTTGATTAGCACATCCTACGTCAACTTGATTTGCAATTTTCCCCTCCCAAGGTATCTATATTGGTGTAGCGATTTGTTTCTTCTTCGGATAAGTATACTGAAGCTGATTATCACCGGTCGTTATTAACAACGCCACAGGAAAACCCGAGTAAAATATTTGACTTCGTCACATATTGTAGGAATCTTTTTCCCGCAGTGAGATGGCTGTATTCGTATTATCATTTTCGTTTAAATCCATTGCGCGTGTTCCTTTTTTATGTTGCTACGTCGTGCCACATCCACAGGAGGTGGGTGGGGGGTTTTCACCCCCCATAAATATGCCAACCGGCAAACTATTGCAGCAAAACCGTACACCCCTAGTATAATCGAGTCGATGGTGAATTTTGCAGCGTTCTTCCACTACATACTTCCCTCCCACAGGATGCATTCGCCTTGTATAACTTCTTCTATAAAAATTACCACCACGCAAGAAAAAAGTTTAAATCCATAGTTGAAAATGAATTATTATTAGAACATATAACGGACTGAAGCAATAACCTAAACGAAAGAAAACTGTTTTCTTTCAATGGAGCAATTTTAAAGTGTAAAAATCATTCGCCTTGATTTTTACACTCTGAAATTGTTTTATTGAAAGGCATATTAGCGGATGACCCGCAGGCGTCTCCCGCAGTTTCTTTGAATTTGTTTTCTTTCTGTTCAGTTTGCATTCCAAAGCAGTTATAAATATGTGATTAGATTAGTTTTTTTATTCAAATATGGCGAATAAGAGCTGTGAGTAGTATCTTATAATAAATAATTGTTTTCTTTCTGCCATGGGTGATTATAATGGATTTTGATTTTAAACCAACTGAGCGACATGTCAAAGTTTGTCGTTTGGATAAATTATGAGTTATGGCCGCTTTAGTTTACTCTTAAAGCTAAGAGCGTATTGTGTGCTTAATTGTGTGCGAGTTCCATTCTGGTGACTTGAATGCATTACAAAAATTTAATTTAGGCTATTAGCTGCCTTCAACTCAGGGAACTGAAAATCATCGGACGGACCCAAGGGAAGGAGATGCTGAAAAATAATATTAAATCTCTGTTCAATGAAGTCTTAACATTTTCCCTAATGGAGCCGTGAAGTACGCAATATATTGAATGTTTTATGATAGCATCTTTCCTCTCTTCATGGAATAATTTTCTATTATACTCTCTGACCACGATTTTTTCTCATAGCCATATCACTTTGCCGAGCAGCATTATAAATATTTTGATTAAAACTTTGAATGAAATTGGCACCTGAAATCGTCTAATTTTTTCCGCGTGCAGGTCCGAAGTAAGAAGCGCCTCTTAGTAAATAGATTAATGTCATACTGCGCTTTTAGTAGAACCACCATTGTATTTTATTCTCCGTATAACGAACAATTCCCTATATCATCATTTTTTTATTTGAAAAATCCTATATACTTTTCAATGCAAATCAGGACAATTCGGCTGGCGATTACATGAAATAAATATATATTAAAGCATAGACATTGCTACTCATCAGTCCTAAGTTTGGTTTGAGGAGCTCTCTACTCAGTTATTCTGTCGGCTAATCTCTTCATACCTACAAATTTCATTGATTTGACGCCTGACATTGATGAAGCCATCCACATCTACTCTCTCACGTTCAGTCTTCTCTCGAGAGCTTCCCTAGTTCCATAGTGTCTGCCATAGTGTCTCAGAATGTACCAAATATATTACAATTAGCCGAAAGTTTAAAATATTACTCACTCATGGGTCAATTTCATTGTACACCAGATCTGTACCATTGCCACCTTGCTAACTTCCAGACCGTCACCTGTAATGATAACGGATCACTTTTTTATTTTCTTTTTCTTTTTTAAGTCACAATTAATTAAAACGTAATAATAAGCAAGTGATCTTGAAGCCCTGACACCATAAGTTAGAAGAATTACATCATTATCCTGCTGAAGTGTCGAATTTCATTCTAAGGATTGATGTTAAATTCATTCATCCTGAGCTAGACCTCTTGATCTCTCTAGAATGTGTTAATGGACCCTGCGATATGCTCGTCATCTTCTCATCACCTGTGGCGTGCGATCCCTTCCCATTTCCCGTTCTTTACTCGCTCCATTGTTCCCACGGCGTTATTCACTCCCTCCACATCGTCTCTTCACCTCTCCAATTTCTTCCCACGACATTCTGGGGAAGCTCCTTCCCTCCAACCCACGTCTACCCCTCCGACAAAAAAAATCGCACTCTCTCTCGTCTCACGCCTAATTCTCAGCAAATTATAACTGGCGTCGTCCATAAATTACGTCACGCCCAGTTACTATTTTTTAAAACCTCTCCCCATAGCTTCACCTCCGGCGTCAGTCGGTGACGGGCGGAAACATGACGTCTCGCCAACATGATCCGCCCCACCGAGACGGTTTTCGTTCGAATGATTTTGGTGTTAGCTGGTGACTTGTTATGATCGTAAGTTACTATCTTTCGATTTCGTTCTTTTACTCAGGGTATGGAGTCGCGTTCTTGGGTTTCTATTTTTAAAAATTTGGATTCGCGAGTGTATATGTTCGCGAATAGTTTGCGATTGTCATTTCACTTTTATTTTACCCATTTTCTTTTCTAAGATTATCACGTTGTTGGAAAAATATGTAGCCATGTCGCTAAAAATAATGTTTATTCCATGTTGATATTTTGTTTCTTTCTATGGTGATTTAGTGGACAAGAGTTAAGCTCTTAGATAAGGTACTTTTTGGCAGGATACATACTTTAATTCCATTCCGAATGAATACATAAATTAAGCATTTCGTGTATTTATATAAAAAAAGATCAAGTAAGTTCAGGTTAAACTAAGTTTTATGACTCCTCTTTATCGTTGGGAAAACGGAAGGCATGTAGGTTCATTCGAAGGAACAATTTCTTTTATTTCTTCTTTTGGATGGACGGGGGAAAAATGAAATTGCAAGAGGTATGGTAATTAGACGGCGGCAACTAGGGTATTGGTAACCTGCGCATGATATTTTGACTTGGAGATTGTTTTATAAATGAACGACATTCGAAGTAGTTGTCTGCCTCGTAAATAACTGTGAGCGCCAGATCTTAGACGTCTTAAGCCGTTCGAACGTTGGGGAAAAATTATGAGTTGGGTGAACGAATACGGCGTGGATGAATACAGTTCATGGTTTATTTAGTATTTCTTATGAATAAAAGAAGCGGGAGGAAATGGTTTCGGAGTAAACCGCCAAGTGAGCAGGAGGGTGAAGCAAGGAGGTTACAACACATTCCGAAACCTCGCTCGGGAGAGCAATACCTGCTTGATGATTCCGAAAGGAAGTCCAAATTGCAGGTATGAGCGGTAATGCTCACCCAAATTGAGACAGTAGGCTCTTCTCATTCCAAGGGTCCGCAAAGATAAAATTAAACCTTTTTTGATAAAAAACAAAACATTTATGAATGCAATTTACCAGTCTTTGTTGCCTGTGCCCATATTGAGGAGGGGTTTTTTCTTTCGATCATTTTAATGATTAATGATCATTTCAGTGACTTGGACATTGTTGCTGACTTTTGATAAGTCGAATGTTTGCATATTGAAAGGAAAGAAAAACTTTGTATTCAAACTTTGGTGTGGAATATGACAAAGTTTTACAAGACAAATTACAGTATTTTGGGTTTATGTCGTAAATCATTTCATGAGAATATCCTTCAGGAAGCATATGTTTTAATGAGCCACATCGTGCCTTACTTTATCCTTCTTATCTTCTTTTAATTGATGTTATCATTGATACTCTTTTTACACCCATTCTACGACTTTGTGATTTTCATGGCTTGCGTTGTAATTTTTCCGAGTTGCGAAATATTTTGCGTAGGTAATTTACTTTTCCATCCATTCTATTTTTTCGTATAACGTAGTTTCACATTTGATTTTTCATGTAAAGTTTTTTAGCGTGGGTTCAAAATATGTTATTCTAATTTCATTATTCACATAATTTCGAAAAATTACCCAAGGTTATGTTATGCTTGCCATCCGTCTTTCAGAGAAATGGAACATAAATAATTACATTTTCTTAAATAACAGAATTAGGAGATAAGAAATTGACCTCTTCCGTCTCGTGAATTAATAAAATAAAATGACAATTCCTATGGCCGTGATAAGTACCACTCGTCCCGCAATGAAAACAAAATTTTCTTACACTTTTCTTACACAAATTTTTCCTGCAAGTCCTTTTTTCCTTCGGCTACATTGTAGCCGAAATACGCGTATCTGACGCATGATCTCGTCTTTCCCTGTTTTTTTGCTAACTTTGCTCAATTTGAGTAATATTCTCTCAGTGGTTAGGCCCTTTTTGAATGTGTGAGTGTGTCAGCTCTGTGGTTGTCCCTGGCGTGGAATTTTTTCCCGTAAACAGTCACGGTTAGTGTGTATCTGTTCATAAACCCAGGTATACTTAACGGAGTGTAACCGGAGTGTAAACAGAGTTTAACCCTGTGAATGAACCCAATTAGGTTTGAGTGCTTGGGTCTGTAGTTGGTCACTGGCGAGGAAGTAACATTCCCGCAAACTACTGCAGAAGGGTGCTCTGGTTGAGAGGTTGTGGTTGGTCACTGTCGTGGAATTTCTTTTCCCACAAACCATCACAACAAAAAGTTTGTTTTCATTGCGGGACGAGTGGTACTAACTCTTTACGGCTAGAGGAGTTTACATTTTATTTTATTAGCAGAATTAGGCACAATTTTATTGAAGTAATCTCAATGGGACACATATTATATTTTCTCCCGTTACAACTCCTAGTACCCAAAATGGCCCCACTGTCCATGCATCCTCCCGAATCTAAGGGTTCACCCTCGTTCACCAATATCCCTCACCGCTCCAGATCCACCCGTCCTGACCTTCCCCCTCTCTCTCCCTCACTTCATCTTCATTCTTGAGATACCCCCTCCACGAGATCCAACCCTCCTCGGATACCCTCCCCGGCCATTCTTTCAAGACTGAGACCAATTCCGGAAAACCCACTTCGACCGATCCAGCCATTTCGCACCCCCTCCCCCATTTCTTCCCCTTCAAGTTTCCCGACCAGACACACCCCTCCTCAGGGGTCCTCTTGATCCACCCTTCGCGGCACAGTACATACACTCGCCACTTCTCATTCCCAAGGTCCCATTTCCGATTGGCTGAGGAGGCATGAAAGGGAATTTTGGAGAAAAGTGGAGGGATGAGGAGGGAGGGGTGGTGGGGGAAAGGGAACGGAACTTGTCCTCCCTCTCCCCCTCCCGCCGCCGTTTTGAAATCTTCGAATTCCTCCGCCTTCTTGGTTCCTGCCGTTCATTCATTCCTCTACCCCCTCAGCCATTTCGCCTTAGGTCCATCGCTACTTGGTCGGAAGTTCGAGCCTCCAGCTCCCGAAGTTTTTAAGCTTACAAACTGATATTTTCCAAAGGATCTCCATGATTTGGACCCTCCATGATCCATTGCTCGAAACCGTTCACTTTAATAACTACCTATGCCGTTCCTTTTGAACCTATTTTCGCGTCAAAAGGGCTGAGTTTCCTGTAATTACACTGAAATATATTCACATATAACGAATGCGGAGGGAAATTTTGATGTTTGAAATTTGAAAAAAACATTAATTATGTTAATGTGACCAAAAAGGGGCAAAAGGTCTTTCTATTTAATGTGTTATGAGTACTACAAGTAATGGTAATGATAATATTTGTTGAACCTCTATTGTTGGCTTTTGTTTTCACTCTTCTTCATAGACAGTTTATGTTAGCTAGGCCGTTCACAACTCATTTTGAAATATGGAAGTTAATATGAGTAGTTATAAAGGGACTAAAGTTTTAAAGAAAAAATAAATAATTTAGATTTGTAAAAAATTTCATTCGCCATTTCAATTCGCCCATTTGGAGCTTTCATGATTGTATTGATGCCTTTTGGGATACGCTAGCAATACAAATACCAATAAACAATTTCTTTATTTCGTATACTTAATTTCAAGTTTAAACTTTTATTTAGCAATTATTCAATGTTTAAGAGCAATAATATTGTTGTGCGGTAGGTTTTCGAGTATTTACTGGTGAAAATGGATACATCATAACATTAGGGTCAAACCTTGTCTCTTCAAAAAGGGTTGGGTAGCGCCCAGTGGTAAACATAGAGCAAATAGTGTAAAGGTCGTATTTGGCCCTAGATTACCGCTTATTAACGTAAGGGGGTGCGTTAGTGGAGTGACTGGAGATATTGGCAATTAACTGGAGGGGCTACGTTCAAATTCACGAGGCATCTGGACAGTTTCGCCAGCTTCACCATAACTGTGTACCAGATTGGATAAGCGACCATCCTGGGGGACCGCGGATTACACTGGAACTGTCTTGAATGCGCGAATTTCACATGACCCTTTAGGCCTAGTTCAACTATCGAACCACCCTTCGGGGTGAGTCCTGAAGTGATCATTGAAATATTTCTTGAGGAAAAGGATGAGGGTAATTTCGCTGGAAGACTAAAGGCATTGCTTTTAAGGCACTCAGAATAAATTGAAATTAAACTGACGGATATTTCTCTTATTTTGAGCAACTTGAGGTCTAATTCCCTATTAACACAATATATTTTCAAGTGAAATCGAAATATTTTGCAAATTGAGTAAATCTTCCTAGTAAATGATTAAATCAACACTCACCCCTTCGGACTCAAACCTCCAGAAATATTTTTTTCCTTTCACCGATCCCATCCCTTATGAAAATACAACTTCCGCAAGTTCTCGAACTATATGTACAAACCTAAAGATTCTGCACTTAAACGAGACACTGAGGGCGTACTAATTAATATTTCATGTGGTAATACCAAATGAATATATTTCACTCTTAAGGAGTATCCAAATGGACGCTAAATACAACCAAATGAACTTCTCTCTTGATATAAACTCATGATATATTTTTTCTGTAATTTATGGAAAAAAATAATTTGAATATCTAATCTCTTTAAGTTATCGTTGATGATAAGCCGTCTGGATAATGTAAAACTTGACTAAAACTCTGGGCAGAATTGAGAATTCGGAAATTGGTATTTGAAGCACACATTTTAATTGACTAAACTTCCTGGAATGGTGGTAGTTAATCCATATCAAGGAGAAGTTATTTCAGTTCAGTAATATTAAGAATTTAAGGGAGTGCAGCTCTCCTTACGCTCTTTTCGTCATTTTTTGACCTAAATCTTATCCTTCATCAACAATTTCTCCAAGTTATTCACGTTCTCTAGTATGCCTCGGTTTTTTTTTAAGTGTAACGCTCCACTTCCTCAAGGAATTTTCTTATAACAGCTTTTGTTAACCCTTATTTAATCATTATTAGCATACTTTCAATGGCGCCTTTATCTCAGTTACAAAAATAGTAAATAAGGAATGTTGTTTTTGGCAACGATTTACAATCACTTCCTCATTCATGCATTTTTTATTTCTTACTAGTTTCCTCTTTAGATACGGACTCCCATTATCTCCTCATGATTGTTCTGTCCAAATATTTGCTAAATCTTCTCTTCCTTGTTGTTATTTCGTTGTTTATGACCTTCTGAAATGTTGAGTTCAGATATTCATTCTCAAGTAGGTGTTCAATGCAAAATATCATACTTCATACGGCTAAGTAATTATCATCAGTTTTTACATTGCCATCAGTTAATTCACTGGGATATAGAAATGTTGCTAAGTTGTCCCCGAATCACAGATAACAACAATGTGTTTAATTTAATAAAACCCTAGTAAATATTTAACTCTACTTATATTATACAAGACACACCTGTAAGGACTGTTTCTTATAAAACCGCCAACAGAGAGTATTTAACGTAAATAAATTCTAGTATCTATTCCGTAAGCCGTTTCAACAAATACGTATTCTTTTTCCGTAGTTCATGGCATTCATCACCATCTATATCTCTTGTGTGTCTTTGTGTAACCCTCATACGTAAAAATTAACCTTTAGATTCATAATTCAGGTTAATTAATTTTTTTAAGAAAAATGAACGTATAATTACAATTCCTTCCGAAACAGCTGAAATCACACCGACGCTCATCGTTGGCAGTTATCAATTTCAATATTCCGATGCGCCTCTCCATTTTCTTTTACCCCCCGTATCCGTTCTTAGTATTTATAATTTGTATGACTTAATTTCCATTATTGGTCAATTCTGTGATTCTTCTAATCCGTTCCCCTATCCACGACTGTTTTCTGGAATTTGTGATACACAGCAACGCCATTCCGTCTATTTCCATGTAGGAATATTTCATATTCTCTTTTAGGGAGTGCATAGTTTACATAATGTAATTCCGAGAAAATGAGTTGATGGGAGGAAATGATAAGACATTTTGGATGAAACTAAGGGCGATAGGAAGTATGATGAGCTAAAAAAAGACATACTACATTGTATACATGCAATGTAGTATGGAGTGTAAGAATATTGTGTCGTCATAGCTAGGGCTTAGGAGTAATGTCTAATATCAGGAGCTATCAAAAACCCACCCAAAGCCGGTTGGCTAATGCTGAAAATTTACATATTTATTAATGCTGTGAGGTTTGTTTTTGAAGAAGTTTAATATGAAGAAATGTTGCTTGTTTTTTTTACCCCAAGAAATAAACATCGATTTGCATCACGCAAATATCTCACAATATTGGTAGATCATGAGCTTCTTACATTAGATTGAATCTCGTACGATCGAGTTGAGGCATCCTTGTTTTTGAAGTACGACTTTTTTATCGCCCTTAGATTTGAGTAAATATATTTTCCTGCATGATTTTGATGCCATAAAAGTTTTCTTTCAACCTGCTTCTTACACAGGGTTGCTTTTCTGATTAACGAGAAACCATTCTAAATCATTCGATTAAAAAAATCAGGTATTGCTTCATCAAGTCATTAATATATCTTCGTCTCAATAATGGTGATCAGGGTGTGACGCTAATAATAGTGGTCAGTCAGCTGGGCTTCTGACCAGAGGGCCCGGGTTTGATTTTGGGTGACACCACTAGACACCTTTCAAGCTTTGTAATTTTTCGGGTGCCCGAACTTCCTGGGAAACCATAGGTGGCACAGGGAAAGGAAGTGTCCCTCCCTACCCTGATGTGTGAAATCCACACGCCGCTGGGCTTAGTATTTGATGAGCTCTACCCTCAGCTATCAAATCAACCTTGTAACTGTGGGCTGATGATTGTGGTTTTAGATATCTCTTTTAAACTCAACTTAGTTGGAATTTCTTGATTGGAATTCCTTCCGGTATTCTGGACCAAATCCACCAAACGATTTCAACTGTAACGCTGTAATTGCCTTCCATCCATGATGGAATTTGAGAGCTAGAGAATCTGCGGATCATTTTTTAAAATTAATATGAAATAATTGGAAAATTTCAATTGAGATCACTTCAAAATGGTTTGTTAGTTTCATCTAGCGAATCATAATCAGCGAATGAATGAAAATATGGGCTGAGGATATTTCTGTTTCCTGGATTTGAGTGAAATCATGGTGTCAAATTTTAACATCAATCTTAGCATTAAAAAAAACGTCAACTTAATTCTATCACGCTCTAAGACCATAGGAAAGCGCTTCTTGAAACAAAGAAGAAACGGAAAATCCACCTCGGAATGTGCTTAAACGGCAACACTGTCCTACTTCCATTATATTCCCCCGTCCCAATCCCTCGCCTTGCTCTACGCATCCCGGTACCTCCCTACCACCCCTCTCGTGTCGTCCTCCCCGTTAAGGCCACCGGGGCCGGCGAACTTTATCGCTCCCCAGCGGGAACGTTTCATGCGCGTCGGCGGTCGGAGAGAGAGGGGCGGTAGAGTAAATAAGACGGCGCATAGTGAAGGAAGGGAGAGAGGAGAGTAAGGAGAGGTTGAGGGGGGGGGCAAAGGAATGGGAAGATTTATGGGGATGAGGTGGGAGGGCGTTAGGCGGCTCCCTCGCTTATGGGAGGGAGGGAGGGGAATCGTCGGGAATGGGGAAATCGGTTACCACGGGACGCTTTCCAGGGATGCCGTGTCCCCCAGAGATGCAGAGTCGAAGAAGTATGGGAGGGGGAATGGAGGTTGGGGTTTAACTGCGGGCCCTGATGTCAGCGGGGGGAGGGGCGTTGGCTGGGTGCAAGAAGTCTCCAGCTTTCGCGCAGTGGTCCTGAATCCAAATAAGGAAGTATCTGCGTTTAACGAGAGAGGCGAATTTCCGTTCGAACAACGTTGGTCACATGTTAATTAGGGGACGATTTCAATTAGTCAGCCATGAAAAAAATACTCATGAAATCAAGAGTAAAGACATCTAAATATTATCGTGCAGTGTCTGTTTGTAGAGTGGGCAGCAACCATTTATAAAAAATGGGATTTTAATTCAAATTGGTTTATAAACCCCATATAAAATCATTTTTTCCCACTAGGGTAACAAGGGTTATCGACTAGCGTGCAGACCTTGGAAATGATCTTAGATAAGACGAACCTCGGATCGGAAATAATTTTTTTGATCTTTGCGAAGAACGTGTTTACGTACCAATTACAAAAATTCAAAAAACCTCAAATATATTCTAAGAGTTAGTTAATTTTTTGTAATTTTTAGTACCCTGCAAGCCACTGCTAAGGGGTGTGGCAGGGGATGAATGTACACCAGACTAATTATGACCCGAATATTTTTACCCCTACCGCGGTCGGGTAATGTTATTCTGATCCCTTATCGTTCGTGTGAAAAATGAAATCTTAAATCTTTCTACATTTTCTGCACGTTCTACACTTAATCTCTCTAATTTTACTCGGATGATCTCGTCTACCGTACCACGATGGGGTTCGTATGCATATTGGATTCCTCGTGTAGGTTCGTTCGCCCGGATGTAGCCTATAACTTTGTTATCAATAGTTTTATCTCTATCGCTCCTCAGGCCTCCACGAGAGCGTGTGGCAGGGGGTATTAGAAAATTTGGTTTTATGTAAGTAAAACCAAATTTTAGTAAGTATGGTCTATATGTAAGAAAAATTGCAGTTTTGGTAAGCAGCGGTTGATGCTAGCTATATATTTATCGGTTAAAATCATTGGAATTCGTAAACTTGGTTTTTCCGTGTTCGCGATTCGTGCAAGGGAAGAAAAAATACTTAATCTTTCAGTGCTGTTATCTATTCATCTTATTTTATTCATGAAGTTAAAAATTCCGTTTTGTATTGAGGTCCTAATGATTACTTGTTTCAGTAGTTACCTCGTACTCTATATACCATTACCATCGTAATGGTTGGATGGACTCCTGGTTTTTGCAGTAACCCCATTATACAAGTATTTACTTTTTCTCGTAACTTTGCTTAATGGAGGATGCTTTTTAAACTTCATCTTATTCCTTAATTCAAACTCTTGATTAAATCCCGAATACTTATAAATAATTCTTACGCGTAAATGTGGCCAATAATTGCGAAACGAAACATCTTCAAACGTTTTTCACTCAAATTACGTACGCTTTATTTAAAATAGCGAAGATTCTGTAATGCACACAAACGTATTCTTTTCTGTGGTTGATGAAAAATAAGGTGTTTGTCTGACCATCGAGCACGTAACTTTTTTCATGTTAATTCATTCAATACCCACTCTTTTATATGCATGTGTAATCTAATGTTTTCCATTTTTGTGTTGAAATTTCCTTAGTTTACTCATGTTTGTATGCTATTTAAAACCAAATACCATTAAACTGAAATTATTTTCTAAGACTCAAAATTATCCCACACTATCAACTGTGGTTCTTATCACTCTGTTTATTCATGTGTTTTCTTGATGTGATCTAGTGTTGTGGCGTAACTGGCAACTTATTTCGTTTATATATTTTGGGAAACCCTATTATACTTCCTTGTGACACACCGTATCTTCGTATTTTAAACCCGTACCATTAAATATTACTTTTTACCTAAATTATGGTTAGAATTCTCTAACTAAGTAAATCAGTTTCTCAGCAATGTCATAAATAAGACAGACAAGGCAATCATTTGGTCACCTTTTCGATTATTTGCACAAAGCGGTTGGCTAAGTTTGGATTCCGAACATCGGCTTGGTACAAGTTCTGGTCTCGCTAAACAACGATTCGGGCAAATATCAAGCCACCATGGAAGAGCGAGAGAAAGGGGGAGGTGGGGGAATGAGATCTGGAGGGGTGGCGGTGTCTTGTGTTAGAGATAGGGCGGCCCGTCAATGCAATTCGATTAATCAGTGTCGGCGGAAAACTAATGGAGGGAAGGGCGTTTTTAAATGTTTTTTTCTCCATTTCTCATGGTTCCTTCGACAGAGCGCTTCTACCTTAACGTTGAACACCTCTGCCATAATACCCTCGTCGTGCTCAAAAGCCGCTGTCCAGTTCGGTATACAAATTTAACACGTCGATTCAGCTCTTTCACATAGCGGAACGCATACCAATCAGAGGATTGATGAGGCTAACCAGAGGCGAGTGCGTGACGTTTGTCATAGGATTTATCCTTTCTCTCCTGTTCTGATGGCACGTTTACGCCTTAAAGGAGAATTCATGCTGTTTCACGAATGTATTATTTTTTAAAAATATTTTGCTTTTTCCCGCTGGCATAATCCAGTGAATCGTTGACAATGCCATAGACTTTCTTTTTCATTGTAAAATACTTCTACGATGGCATGATTGAATAGGTAAAATGAATACCTGTAGAACTTTCACACGTTTTGTCTGTTACAGGTACATTAAATGTGTTTGGAAGGTGTTTTTGTGTTTTCACATTGAATAATGATAGTTATGTTGTCTACCGTTTAAGGTAGGTTTTGGATGTATACAGGCTAAACATTGATACGTTCCTCTCCTAACAAATCACAACCAGACACGCTACACTACAATAAACACTTCTTCAATGCCGCATAGTTCGATGTTTTGTAATATTCGAGACCTAAGCAGACCTTGAATTTCAAATCCAATTTTTAGCAGCAATTTTTTAAAATACTTTGATTCCGGGAATCTATTCAAGAAGTAGTTTTTTCCCACTGTTTCTCATTCACTTTTTTCTCAACCACTCTTTCGATCTTTGGCACCTCAATTACATATAATCGGGGCAAATTTCATTAGCCGGTCCTACTCCTTGGTTTTGTTGTGCTTTTATGAGAAAAATGTTTCATTTAAGTGCGCAGATCAAAGTAAACCTATCTTTTGATTCATTTTCTGGGGAAAAACATCCACCCTTAGACTGTTCAAAGATTACTGTCTTCCGAGATTTCGTGCTTCTCGGGAACAAATTTTAAACCGTAATATCATCTTAATCCCCAATACGCACAACTTTCTAGTAAAGTTAACGATGAAAGTCAGCATGTAGGAGACTCTATAATATATCCCTCTAGAGATTTATTCGTTCTGTTTTTAATATTTTAAAATTTAAATTTTAATTAGCAAAGTAAGTCTGCACGGAGTTTCGAGTGCTACATGTCAATCTTCAGGGCATGATTTGAAGATTATTATTGCGTGTGCGCCATTCGAGGAGTAGACTGCAGATTTACTGCTTTTCCCCCCCGAAAACGAAATCAAGATCTCACTTTATGAGAAAGAAAGAGAGGTTTACGATGGGCTCCAAAAGTAAGTTCTACCAGATTCGTGGGATATCTCTGAGAAAGACTTTTCTGACTGTTTTATCGTCACATCGGCGTGTTGGAGCTTTATCTTCCGGATTTCTTTGACGAATGATGTTTCGGATGTAATGGATGGAACTTTTCTCCAACCTTTATATCCCCTTCTCTTACTCTATGAGTCCTTTTAACTTTCCCTTTTTACCCCCCTGGTTGCTGTACTACAGGAGTGGTGGTGGTAGAAAAGTCGTCCAATATACGAGATACACCCGGTGCCGAACGAATTTGCATATGAGCGACCGAATGCGGGTAATCAGGGCAGCTTATCGCTTTCCTGCGCCGGGAGTCCTAGCTGAATTCCTGGTGCAGAAAGATGTTAAGGTAATAATCCTATCTAGGCTGCCTTTTGGGGAGTATTTCATTTGAAGTATGTGCTGTCCGTCGTATGAAACATTCAACTGTGGAATTCTTGGCGCCTTTCGTGTAAGGTTGTGTTGATGACGATGCTGTGATAAACTCTAATCCCTCTAGGTATCCTAAAATCCAACAGCCGTACTATTTACCCGCCTTATAATGACATGAATAGTCCCAACTGTCGGCTTCCTAATCCACTAACTAGATACTTCTCCTGCCATGAATGGAGCGAAAAATAAAAATGGTTCAGTCCTTCTTGCTCTTTGTAAATTATTTTAAACAGCTGAAAGAAAATGACCGACTTACTTCGCTGATATTTTTGCCAATTACCGCCAAAGCGCAAAGGCTATCCGGTATGTCAATGAAACTAACCTGGTGAGAATCAAACATCATTTCGGAGATGATAGGAGTGCAATTTGTTGCTTAGAGATCGAAGAATGAGATAAGTGTCTGTCATTAGAGAATGATACTGATAATACCGTTCTACATTGATATCAAATAAATGCTCCTTTCGGTATTACATAAATAACCGCGCAAAGTTAATTCTGAACTTCAAAATAATTACGAAGCGTTTTTCAATTATATGTTTTGGGCGCCTCTTTTCCGCGATATTTCTAGCGAGTATCGATTTGTGTATCTTAGATGCAATCATTTCTCCGCTCCAATCAACACGTTTTGAGCATCATGCATGGCCGTGCGTGCACAACATCTGTGTGCCATTCGCAACCCGCGAATATGCGTTGAGCGAATGACAAGCGGGGAATGGGATGGGGAGACGGGAAGTGCGGGGTGGGTTCTTGCATTTGCGAGGAATGCAGCTGCACATCTTCTTTGATCCAAGTCCTTGTACCACTTGAGGCTGGTCCAGTCCGAGCGCGCCTCCCATTGGGCTCGGGGAGAGACTTCTCTCTCCACACGGTCCTCTGGAAAGGGGATGGGGCGGGCGTGTTGCTGCGAGTGCGAGGTAATATCGATATGAGGTTAATAATGACGTTATCAACTTTATCGACTTCACGAACCATATATCATATGGTAGATATTATGTCTGGGTTAAAAGGGTGTCATTAATGCGTAAGAATATTAGAAATTCTTGAATCGCAATAATACACTCATTCACATTCTCTTAATGCCTCCCCCTTTCAGGGTAAGCACTGACAAGATCATTCTGATTATACGTTACGAAGGGGAACTTAATCTTTCACTATTATCCTTTATACAGCTACATCATTGACTATCTCTTTCGTCTTTGTCAAATTTCTTCATATGATCATACATCCTTATCTGTTCCTTAGAATCCCAATATCCATTGCATTGAGAATTTCTTCAAACACATTTCCTCGTGAATTTCTCGTTCTCCACCGTTCATGACCCTCTAATTTCTCCTATTCGTACCACAAACACATGCTATAGTGCACTCACCCCGAGGTACCGGCTTCGAATTCCGGAGCTAGCAGGATTTTTCAGTGGTATCCCGGTCACTACCTATTGTGCTTTGTTGAGAGTACCTCGAGTGGAGTACGCCGTCCGTTGGATGGGACGTTCAATTGTGTGACCCAATGTGGTTTTCTATCGTTTTAGAGTAGGCAAATGCTACGCTGGATTTCTCTCCCCCCTTCCTCCATTCCCTAAATATCCTACCCTTTACCAAATTACCCACTATCCCTAATGGCTAAAATTACCTTAGCTGTCGGTTGTATCCTTAAATGTGTTTTACTATTACTACCTATGGGCTCGATGACACACTTTAATCAAATGGAAAAGATTGTTGAAAAATTATAGGATTGACTTTTTGAAGAAATTAATTGTATTTGTAGCACAATGATATCTACTGCTTAATGAACGTGATGCTCACATTTACATTTACGCAATACCCCACAAGCCGCCGCGAGGGCGTTTGGTGTTAGGACACCACCCGTAAAACAGAATGCAACCCCATGCAAAAAAACAAAAGTATGCCAATTCACAATTTTTTCTCAGTTAGTCATCTAGTGTATCTCTCCGTAAACATTTAGTGACTCAGTAGTCGAGTTCACGTCGTTTATGTGTGCACCAACGGCTCTGACCAGCCGATTACGAGAAAAATTGACCTCACGAAAAGCCCTTTAGCGTTTGAAAAACCGTTGGTAAATTGAAACTCGTTTGGAACTCGTTATCGCACTGCCTTGTAAGGTTGACTCATATTCGACCCACATTTGCGAAGAGGATGATCCCGCTACCGTTGGACAGGAGGTTTTTTTATCCGTAGCCTGTACTACGTAAGTAACATAGCCTTAATGATGCCGGCTGCCTTCTCATCTTATTGGAGTGGGGATGTTTTATCGGGCTAGACGTGAGACATCGAAATTTGTTCCCTCGGTCTGACTGCAATCGGTAATCGATGCACCGTGTGTTGAAGATTCCGCCTTTTGTTTTCTGACCCTCTCACGCGATGCTGTGGGATATTCCGTCTGCAGTGTTGAACATGCTAAAGGAGAAATAACTTGAATCCCAAAATGTACAAGGAAAATATTCCAGAGGAATTTCGTGTCGTCACCAGCGTTACAATACAATTTGAGGAAGCTAAGATCTCTTAATCTTACCTCCCCAATTTTCCAAAGAAAATAAAATATTTTTTCCAAAGGTGGACTGAGCAATATTTTATAAAGCATCTATTTCGACAAATAGTCAATGTACATGTGTTTCCGATTTTGTATATCTGCTTAATCATGGATGACCTTTAACGCCCACATTTAGTATCAGCAATGTTGTTTGAAACCTGATAAATTATAATACCTATATATTCCGGGGCCCCTTGCATTCGACAATGAATTGTCCAACTGGTCATGATCAACTACATATCGGCAGAATTAGTTGTATCGACGCATCGAATGACCTGTGTTTGAATGATCTACTGAAGTTCATTCTTAGGAGAGGTGTCGCTCCTGAAGATGACCGGCTAATGCTTACCCCTGGCGTTAGTGGTTCTGGTCGTATTTGAGCGTAACTCAAAACTCTATGATGCTAACAACAACTAGAGAAAAGGAGGTAGCCAATGCGTACATTGTCATGGTGTTTTGAACCGTTTTAGACGGAGTTCTTCCGCGATGGAACTCCGTATTTTATGCTGTTTACATGTAACTACTTGAAGGGCTGAATGTCGCTTAAAAATTATTCATGGGACTTAAAAGAGACGGATGCGACTTCTGAAATTTATCGATGTCAAAACTCCCGCCACAAAATGTTTATTTCTATTTTTAAAATTTAAAAAATATGCATTACGCACTGTCTCGACGCCCTGAAAAAGCTAATGAATGATTTATTTGCAACGGTTTGCGGGGAAAGATGTGAATGACATATTGCTTCTGCATAGTTCACTGAACATCACTGCAAAAGTTAATGGCAGGGGGCACATCCACATCAGGAGGCACCCACACGATACGTAACATGTACTTCGCTAATAGGCTAGGTACTAGTAAATAATTCAATTCATCCAAAAGCTGCAAGTTGCTGATATTACTAGCTACCCTACACGCACTACATGCTTAATGTTTTATTTTTAAATATAGGTATTCTGTTTAGACGAGTTGTTAGTAGTTTTTCCGCCTTCGATAACATTTATTAACAAAAATGGCAACGAACGTGTCCACCTGACCTAACAATCTTATTATTTTTCAAGAGTTGTAACTATTTACTCGGTACACCATAATTGCTCTCTCCCTCTTAGGATATCAGTTGTATTGATCAAGTCGCTTCAGTCATTCATCATTCCTTATTATCTTAACTTCAATCAATTTGCTTATGTGTTAACTCTTTCGTATTCTTCGGCAGTTCCTCGTTTATAATAAAAATTACAATTCTCTAACTCAGGTTTGCATTTCTATTTGTCTTGAAGCGTTGCGATTCCCATCAATCTCTCTTTCTCGTTCCGTTTCGGAATAACTTTGGGCACCTTCACCTTTACCCAAATGGTGTAATTTTTCGGTAACCAGATCCTATTGGGAAACCGCAGACGGCACAGGGAGAGGTTACTACCCTCCCACTATGTTACTAAGTTAATTTCACATGAAGTTGGGTTTAGTGGTAGATGAGTCCCACCCTCACCTGTCAAATCCAAATTTGGGGCTGATGACTGTGGTAATTTATAATTAAGAGTATAATGGTCATTGGAATATTTAAGTTATTCTATATTTCCATTACAACTAACGTAGGAGGTACTGTGTTAAGTTTCCAACCGTGTCATTCTAGACTCTTTAATAGGAATGTAGTTAGGTTCTCATGAATATGAGGCACCAGGATCTCGCGTGCGTGGGGCCCTGATGCCTCCCCATGCGGCCCTGCTGCCCCTCCCAGACACCGCTTCCTCTCTCTCTTGCTCGCGAAGACTTGACCGGATCGATTCTCCCTTCATCTTGCAATTTTTCTCTCGGGTTCATTTCTCGTCTTGCTGATCCCTTTCCATTTCTTTTGAGTCGAATCCTTAATCTGGGGCCTTTCATTGTGTATTTTTTTACTCCTCTTCCTTGAACCTTTTCGGCGATATGTCCATCTTCATGGTTCGATTCCTCGCGGCGTTTGTTTTTGGATTACTCAGAAGCGGTATTGAGAGAGACTTACCAAAGACCGGGGATTAGTGTTTTTTATTATTTTTGCAATTTCAATGGTGACTGTTGGTACTGATAGGTCGTTTGATGACTTTTTCAACATATATACTGCCGTGTTTTCAAGCGATGATCGTTCAATGAGTTCGTTCATGTTTTCAATGATTTCTCTGAAGTTTAGTTTTAGGAATTTGCATTGTGTTCCTGCGGGTATTAAGCGGTAGTACAGGTTAATGATCATTTTTTAAATTAGGTTTAAGCATCTGTTTAGGTGAGGTGGAGGCTGAGGAACTCTCCTCAAAACTTATACTTATGAGCCTGCAAATAATACTTCTCCTGCTTTCTCGCTGTGAAAGATTATTTCGTATTTATATTGAAGACATTTAGATACTTATGGTGCCTGCAGTTTTGTCGAAAGATATGTTATTACCATTATCATACATTACTTTTGCTGTTGTTACCTATTACTGCTACTATTATGCTAGTTATCATCACTTTTTTGATTATTACATTATAACAATTTTACATTACAATTACTCGTATTACTTCAATAAAAGATTGTCCGAAGTGCTCGAAGTAGTCCTTTATTTCAGGAGTCATCATCAACCGTAGCTAAATCGATAACGCTGAAAAACTGATGTCCTCAACTTTAAATATAATGCTCCATTTATTACAATTAATGATACTTGAATAAAATTATAGACCTTCATGTTTTAGAAAAAAATAAGTTGATTCCTCAGTAGGAGAATACAACGGAAGGATCATCTGTTCAAATACATTTTTAAAAAGATCTCTTCCAAAGAGATAAATATTTACTCTGAAAGGATTTAGCAGGCCGCCAACTTCCAAGCTTTATGTATGGGAAAGAGAAAATGTGGCATTTTAATGTGAAAAAAATTCATATTTAAGTTAAAGGCACCGGAGTTTCCTCAGTCCTCTAATGAATTATTCATACTTCCTCTTCTCCAGTATAATCTTCCTTACTTCATGCCAACAAAAAACTTCCCTCACTTCGCCCCAAAAAAACGGACAATGAACCTCCAATATATTCGGGATTAGAGGATAACAGATATATCATATTAGACATGATGAGTGGTCCAATTTGTTCCCTTGGAGAAAAATGTCTTATTTACTGATTATTATTAATTCACTGATGGCTTTTTTAAGATGCTTAACTTATTGCAACCAGATAAAACTTCACTCGCATAGGTTTTAATATAATTTTTAAACGTTACTCCTCTGTCACACTCCGCAGTCTTATGGTTGAGGGTAGGTGTAGCAAGAACAGTGGTCGACTTGGAGAGGTATGGTGCGCAGGCTAATCAATTTCACGTCCCGTGACGCTACTGTATTGCAAGATGTCGACGTATAGTATTTGTATCGAAGCTGTTTTGTCTGAATATGCTTCACTCTTCGAAAGAAATTTTTAGCCTTGCCATCATTAATGTCTTAGAAGATTTTTAGAGATTAAATCCACCATGGAACTTTTTCAGTTTTTCATCTACGCAATATCCGACAAATCACCACAAGGGCGTGGGGCAGGGATGTTAGAGTACCAAGCATGGGGAGGAAGTACTTGAATTTTTTATTTTTTCAATGACATATATTTGGTGGTTCACCCTATTTATATTGGGCTCGTGAATTAAGCTGAGGGTACAGTAATCCGAATCGATCTGTTCGGCAGTATATCTCTCTTATCTTAATTTGGCCCCTACACGTACGAGATCCCCGAAGTGTGGCAAGGAGGTGTGAAACGGAATCGAAAGATAGCAGCCATAGACTAGGATTGGAGAAGAAGTCTTTAAAGGAGTAAAAATTAAATATGGCAATGTTTCAATGGCCGCGATTTTTTCGGTCGCGAAGAGGTTTACC
The DNA here is from genome assembly GCF_022747635.1 of Hetaerina americana. Classification (NCBI taxonomy): domain Eukaryota; kingdom Metazoa; phylum Arthropoda; class Insecta; order Odonata; family Calopterygidae; genus Hetaerina; species Hetaerina americana. The sequence continues at coordinate 32,120,107 of NW_027287095.1, read as the reverse complement.
ATCCCTTCACCGTCCCGGTATTCCATTCCATTGATCACGATTTCTCGCGGATCGGTGACCATCAAAGCGGAAGCTAATAAAAAAATTGAAGGGAAAACTCGGGGCTGTTCTCCCTCTGCGTATCGAGGGGTACTCACGCAATGGGATCTCTCGCACCCCGCCCTCAGCCCTGCGGCCCTCCCCTTCATCCACGCAAACAAATATCGTCTCCCACCCTCTACAACTCCATGGCAACCCCACTCCGGACCAGATCTCCCCAATGCCATAAAACACCGACACTCGGCCACCCCCCCTTCCCTCAGTACTCATCCCTCTCGGACCTTCTCCCATAAATTCAGAGCGGGTGCGAATATATACCTAAATATAAATTATGTAGTATGCTAGCGGAACGTACGGACGTGAGTAATAAGGAAAAATGCTGAAATATAAAATGTAGGAACAACAAGCAGTCACTTCAATTTCGGTGGTTCAGATCGCCTTCATCAGCTTGAGGTTTTGACTCATTCCCTTATATACAAACAATGACTCACGTATGGATGTATATTCATTGGCCCTATGCACTTACCCCTTGATCTTCCTCGTGGGATCTTCCCTTTTATTTTCCCTTCAATAATGTTTTTAACTAATCCAGTGTGCCTCAAGGTATGTCCAATACATGTAGTTCTTTGCCGTAGAGTTCTCAATATGGCTTTTTCCCCTTCTGATCTTATATATATATATATATATATATATATATACACATATATATATATACACACACTTCCTCCTTTTCCTCCGTCGGTCCACTTTGTCTTCAGCACTCTCTTCCAGCACCTTGTCTCAAATGTTTCTATTCTTCGCTTGTACACTTTTCCAATGTTCCATGCCTTTGATCCCTGGATTACTATGCTCCATCGGAACGTTTGGCTGCACCACTTCCTTGTTTGAAACCTTAGTAGAACTTAGCATCGTAGTTGCTTCCCTCTTCCGAAAAATACCGAATAACTTGCCTCTTTTCGTGTCTTCCTGGGTCAACTTCTGAACACATTGTGAGTGTTGTGTGCAAATATAGGTAAAAGGGAAACCGACTGATAACGCAGCGTAAAAGGTAAACACAAGATTAGTGGTAGAGGTTGAAGGATTCAGATTTCAAGCTTAAAAAACTTTCCTTGCCCGGGAAAATTTCTGCTCGGGTTCCGTATCCTTCCGCCTTCCCCACTAACCTTGTGCTTGTCTTTTTCGTATCATGCGATCGTTTTCCCTATATATAGCCTTTTGTGTATGAGTTCATCATTTCGTTGGTATTTATCTACGAATATAATATGGTATATGTTTGTAACATGTGTGATTTAATATATAAAAAATGCGTGTGCATAAAAAGGATATCTGGTCTTTGATGCAATTTATGCACTTACGCACAAGTACACGCACCCCTCATCGAAATGGCTGACGTCTGCTCTGAGTTCTGTCTAGGGGTCGGTTCTCTCTCTTTCTCTCCTTCAGAGGGATTGGTTGGTTGGGGGAGAGTACGGGAGGGTGTTGAATTGCTCTCGACGTTGAGGAGGGTGTTGAATTCCTCGCCGCGGCGATCGATGCGAGCTAATCGGGTGGACGCAACCGCCCGAGCCGACGGCCCCTGCCAGTGCAGTGCTTATCCTTTCCCCCAAGTACGTGCGTAATTCCACTCCCAGCATCCCTTCCCTTCCTCCCGCACACATCCACATCGTGGTGGATGACGGTACCCGTGCTCGGAAGGAAAGAACTTCCGAGGTTGATCTCGTTACCTCGTGATTCACCTGAGCTACTGTGAATCAAGTTTCCCAGTGGAAATAGCTCATTGCACTCCTACGTATAAGAGAGACGAGATTCTTTTGTATTACATATCCAGTAGGTAGGTATTCATGTTACAGAGATACCTCCCAGAGAGAAGAGGAAGGAAATCGCAGGGGTCTACGTGATTTTTTTATTCTTATAGTTTTTCAAAAAAGTTCAGTTTTAACAGATTTACATCAATACTCATGTTCAATTAAATTTTAGAAAAATGTAAATTTCAATGGTGCGCAATAATATCGCAGTTATATTTACTCTCAAAATGATGACTTCAATCGCAGCACATATATTTTCTATATTTTATGATAAAATACCATTATCATTTTGTTAACACATTTTTTGTGTATAATAATGGAGTTGTGTTGGATCATATCGTTGTGTGTAAAAAATCTGACAACATTTTCAATTGTTTATAGCTTGTGCAAACATTTATAATTACAAAACAATTTCATGGGACTCAGTTTTGGATGATTATCGATTGATGTAGAAAGTTTTCATAAAATCTCAGAGGTTGATTGCAATAATGAATATTTTAATAATTGAATTGATAATGAAAGACGATCAATTGGCATTTGCATGCTGATAAAAGTTTTAAAAAAAGCATTTCATAAGTAGGATCAATTGAGTTGCACATTTAATTAATGAACGTTACTTTAGGTAATTCCTATGGAATTAGGCGGCAGATATACGCGTAAGTTACGATAGCTTCAAAAGTTGTTCTAAGAGAATTTTAGGATTGTTTTTTTTTATTTCTATGAAAAGAATGTAATTACGTCTGACAGAGTTCCTGGGCCCTGGTTTAATGATGAATGTTCAGGAAAATTTCCGGGGTGAAGAAGTTTTCTGCCCGAAAAGACCAGTAAAAACTTTAATGTGGAGTGTAGTTATTTATGGCTCTGAGATAAAATTGACGGAAAGGAAAGGGAACGATGAAATGCTGGGCAGGGTAGGGATAGGGAGGCGGCCGTTAGGAGAAATTAGAGGAAGAATGGGACAATTAGATGCTAAAATTGGGCAGAGAGAGTAGAATGCTGGGAAAGAGTAGAAGAACGGAAAGAATAAGAATTTTTGATGAAATCAAGGTAGATGAAAGCATAGCTAAAGATTGAGTTTTTGTAATATGCTGAATTTAAGACTTGTTTTAAGCCATATTAGCTAGGGCTTAGAAGTACAGTTACTTGTAGTACCAGGGCCCATCAGAAACTACCTTAACCAGATAGGCTACTAGTATATATATACTTATATATAATTAACTACATGAATAAAAACAAGTAGTTGGGGTTAGTATTAATAATTTTTTAGCATCTCCTTGACTGTGAGTAGTATTCCGAATTTAGTTGTCTTCTGTGGTGTGATGTTGGTTAAAACTTCATCTTTTTGAATTTCACTTGCTTTGATATAAGTATTAAAGTAACATGTCAAAATGAAATATTTGTGTATCTTTGTCTTCAATAATAAAATTTTAAATAGTTTTTTTCTTTTTCATTTGACATGTCGATAAATATACTATTTTTAATTCAAGCTATAAATTTAGACTTCCGCTTACCTTTTGGAGTTGTGGAATTCTGTTAATTGAATTAGAATCTCTCTGTTCCATGAATCTCTTCCCTCTATTCCTCATGCTGTGGCCCAGTCAGTCCCCAGGGGCACGGTTCGGTCTTACTCGCCCACATGTAACGTCGGTCGGCAAGAGAGAGAGAGGGTGGCGGTCTCCTTCCGTTGAGCTATCACCCTCCTCCCGGGTGATGTTTTTCACCGTCCGTGGGGCGTCAAGGCGGTTTATATGCTCACTCGGCACACGTTCCATCAACATGTGGCGTCGTTTTGCGGACAACTCGACGGCATATCTCCGAAACCCCTAGTGGCTCTGTCCTCGTGTCGAGGCTCAATTGAAAACCTTATTCCCGTCTTTGTGTAACTCAGTTCTCTCCTGAGAACTAATGGCGGAAAATGAGCCAATGAACTATATTTTTCTGCATTTTAATCTCCAATGGAGTAGTATTCAACATTATTGAACTTAACGAGTATATTCCATTTTTTATGGCAAACCATGAAATAATCTAATAACGGACAGTTGCTCATTAGAATTATATTCACGTAATCTTTCTCTATATTCATGGAGGTTCACATGGAGGTTCGATGTAATGGAATAACGTTCACTCACTTGTATACAAGGCACTGTTATCCTCTTTATAAGTACGGACCCTTGAATGTCTATTAGAATGAATAGTGACAATATTCGAGCGGTAGCTGCCGATTTTCGCAGAAGTGTCTCTCTCCAAATTCTGTGCCCTAGTTAGTTTAACATTACTAGTACCCTAGTTCCTAACTGTGACTAATTATGGGAAAATTGAAATTTCATCTCGTTTCCTCAAAATTCCGTGCATGTGCTCAATGATGTTCGAACCGCAAGCACTAGTGTTCCTAGATGAAATCTTATTCATTCCAGCTGAAACCTTTAAGGTGGCAATACTCCCTCAGCCATGAGAGATTCTCTGGATAGAATGAACGAAATCGGTCGTGAGACTCTACGAGGGCTTCATGAATTGTGAAATGAGTTCTTGGAAAACCTTCCTGTTTCCTTGGATTCATCCTTACACTCCTCTGAAATGAAAACAACTTTGAGGTGAAGTTGGATGAGAAATATCACGTCGCTCTTCTCCATCGTATTTTTCTTTCTCTTCGAATTTCTTCTACGGTGTTCCGGCTTTCAAGTCGCTCTCGGTTTCAGGAGCAGGAAAAGGACAACACACACTGGTGTAGGACGAAGCTGTGATCATTTTGAAGAGTCCCACGTAAAGACAATAAGGCTCTTATGCCTTACTCCATCTGGTCCCTTTTTTTCAACCCTCGAGGCTCTCATTTCCTTCTTTTCACTCTCGGCTATTTTCCCTCCGCCATTTGAACTTCCAGGTATTTCACTGTTTTCAGTTCTTACTCCTCTTCAATTTTATTCCCAATCTCTCTCCATCTTTTCCATCCCTCTTGGCGTAAGGAAATGAAGTAACACAACCGAAACGCGAGTGGTTCATTCTTTTAAATTACGGTCTTCACGCATCACCCCTGTGTAAACAAAGAAGAGATGAAAATAAGTTCCATTTGCTTGTTCCCTACGCCATCGCAGAGGATGGAGAAGCGTTATAGCAACTGTTTGCACGCAATATGCGAAATAGATATTTTCCATCACGTTTTATTAAAGATCGTAATTTATGAAATATCCAGGTTAGTCAGCTGGAGTGCGTGACCTTCTCCAGCATTCCAGTCCAATCTTAAGTATGGTTGGTCATCAGTTTGGCTATTCGATTAGATGAAAATCAGAGGTAGCATATCTCATGGAACGGGCAACCGTGAACTAAAGGGAATGGCCGCGGACAGAAATACATCCGGGGTGGATTAATTTGTAACTGCATTCCAAGCTTTTTCTGTCCTCTTCCCAGCACTTATTTAATTACTAGTTTCTTGTACTGAAGTGCTCCACAGCTTGAATCGTTACCTTTAATTTATCATTAGGTTCCTTTTTTATTTATTTCTTTTATTCTATGATTAATATGATTAAGATCTTCAGTAAACAATTCCGTGGACCTTAGTAAACCTTAGAATGTAACCGATAAACTTCAGTCTTATTATTCATTGTCTCCCATACTTTGATTTCTCTCTTCCACCATCCCTTGAGGGACCTTTTCAATAGTTACGCATGTATCTTCCTTTTTCATCATTCTCTTCTGCACATAAATAGTCTGTCACTTCTAATCTGGCTTCAAGAATAATTCATGTCCTATATCCGCATTAAAGTGAACTCCGCATTTAGATTAACATGAACCGTTATCTTATGATATTAACAGCGTGCACAATTCATATTTACTCCCCTTCTCCTACTTCTTCAATCGTTTGTTACCCTGAGACAAATTTATTGCACTTGTTCAAATATTATTTGCATTTAAAAATGATCAGCATTTATCTGAATTGAGATATCAATAATATGCATTTATAGCTGTATCATTCTATACTGCCTATTTTCTCTCTTTATATTTAAGTTTTCGTTACATCTTCCTCTTCGTTTCCTGCCACCTCATCTAAACCTTAAAGATCAAGGACGTCGACAAGCATCACTGTATTCTCCCTGTATTTACACTTAACATATTTCCTTCTTTAGTCACATTTAACAACTTTCAACTTCTCTCTTTACGGATGCGTAATTGATCTTTTGTTGTAACGCACTCTAATATCCTTAATTACTCTGTAGCTCATATTGTTGAAAGCTTTTTCAATACACGCGAAGACAGTTAGGTCGCCCGATTGTTTGCTCACTTCTCTGCAACAAATAAGTCGGAGAGGAAGAATACCTATTGCTGTTCGTCTTCCTCTGAATCAAAATTGATCTCCAGTTGTACAATTTTCCCCTTTCCTGTCCTTTACTTGGCAGCTAATTCTTACCTTAAGCCTTGATGCTTGGGTCGTCAGACTAATTTCTCGAAAGTTTTCACAGAGCGCGCCTTTCCTTTATCGGTTTTTGTGACGATTGCGCCCTTCTGTAAGCCCTTGCGTTTCCCGAATTATTCGGCAGCTAGTTGGTTTTGGAATATATCCTATAAGGAAAATTCCTCGTGTTTATTTAGGATCTGATCCTTTCTTCGCTGATTGTTATGGGTTACATGAAAAGATGCGAACCATTTCAACAGAATTAAATTAAATGTAGTATGCTGTGCTTTAACAAGGAAAACTTTTACAAGGCTACTTTTACAAGGAGAATTTCACCGAAGAACTTTGTATAACTGAAATTTAAGAGTAATTGATTCATTTAGGGGGTTGTCCCATCAATATTTCTTGGGACTCCCTCTGGTGTAAAATTTACGCTAGCAATAATAGAAAATTAGAATCCGCGAAACATATTTTGAGTGTAATCGATTGAAAAGTTAAGAGCAAATTTATGGAGGAAAGAAAAGATAGATACATAAAAGAAAAGGGTTCATTCGTATTCATTTCTATTCCCAGGTCTCATTTTCAGAATACGACTTCCTACCGACAGGGTATAGGTTAGCGTTTCCCATTACTAGGATAGTTTTGACCATACCATGGACTCACCATGTGTATGATTCTAGTAGCAGTAGCAGTATTCAGGGGAGATGACCGACAGCTAAGGTCATTTGCACCATTAGAAATGGACAGGGAAAGATGAAGCGTGGAGAGAAACCTGGCGTCGGCATTAGCCTACTCTTAATGAGAGACGCCAAGGGGTCCGCAGCTTAATATCCCACCGACGGAAGGTGAACGCACTCAAAGTGCCCTCCACTAATCACCTCAAGTAGAGATCGAGATACCACTGAAATATATTCAACACCGCCGGGATTTGAACCCGGGCCCTCTGGGTGGGAAGCCACTGCGATAACCACCGCACCCTCTCGATCCCTATGATTCATATATACACGGCACGTTTTAGTTTTTTTACCCTTACATTTTCCTTTGACGACTCTTTTCAGCAAGCATATCATGTCTTAAAATGAGGTGGATGAACATATTTCCTCTTGCGCTCAGTTTTTAAAAAGTGTTTTAATGTCAAAAGACGTTTCCAGTGTTTTTGTTTTTACCCAATATTGCTAGAATAATTTTTTGTCGAGACCACGGAGGACATGTCTGAATACTGTGTACCCACATTCTATGCGGCTGATACGAATTCATAATGACTTCATTCCTATGCATATCATTGATAAGTGAGTCAATATTTCTTAATGCTCTGTCGGCACATCAGCACCACTATGCAAATTAGCCTGGCAGAATCTTCGTTATTTCTCCAAACGCTCTCGTTTCACTGACGGGCAAGGAAGAATTTTCGTATTCAGGAGCGCGCATCGGGATCTCGAGGCGATCCGAAAAGAAATCATCGCCAGTTCCTCCAGTTTTTGTTTTCCTCTCTCTCTCCGCCTCATCGACTTCCTTCCCGCACCCCTCTCACCCGTACCGTGAGTTCGGAGTGCCCGGACCCGAAGATACCCCGAGAGCGAGTCGCGAAATAAAGGGAAGGAGGCAGGCGGAGGGATTTGTCTCACAAGTGAGGAACGGGAACAGTCTGGGAAAGAGGAGAGCTCCATTGAGCGTAACGCTTTACCAGAGTTTGCGAGTGGGAGTGGAAGGATAATAGGGCAGGGGAAGAGCTTCTTAAACAAAGGTAGAGGGAATGAGGATTGTTGGGGAGGGGGAAGGCTGGGAGAAGAGGTGGATATCATCGAAAAGAACCAAGGAAATCGACCCCCCGAGAGTGGGAGAGGAGGGTAGAAGGCCGTTCAGTTTGACGAAGACAGTTTAGGGATTGCTTTCGGGTTTCCGATTATGTCGGGAGGAGAGCTTGTGGGTGGATATTTGGGGTTGGGGCTTTACCGCTTGAGGAAATGAGTACTATCGGGGTGGACGAAAAGGAGTAAGGACGGAGAGGCCGGAGGATGAAAGTAGCGAGATGCGAATGGAGGATCCGGACGCCGGAAAATGAAGAAAAAATACACATAAAAAGCCGATTCGACCCGGGTCGGAATTATTCGTCGCTGAAGGGGAACGGAGAAAACTGCATAGCCGACTTTTGTGTGTGTTTGTTTTTTTTCGACGTCCGAAGTAAATGTGGAATCTCAGTCGGATTTCCTTACTTGAAAATTCTCCTAGAAAAGAATCCCAGTCATAAATAAGCATATTCGGAAGCTCTTAAACCGGAATGAAAACTCGTCTCTATGCTTTCAATAGTAATTTGTAAGAGAGTCCGCACTCCATTGAACGGAATCAAGCGGAATACTTTTGATATTCTAATATAGCGGAATACTTTTAGAATTTTATATAGGGAATCTTTTATAAATTAGTAATTCAATATGTATTGTTGATGTCTTGTCAGAAATAAATGCATCACTGTTAATATTTACCTTATGTTTATCAACAGAGAACTGCTACATTGCAAGGGTTTATATCTTCAAACTATTGCATTACTACTTTTTTCCCTTCTAGAGGACTTAAATTAAGTAAATTACAATTTCATCATAACCAGTTTTCAAAGTTTTTATTAAGGAATGGAAACAATTAACGATTAAATATAATTTTTATGAGGAAAATTATCCAAACAAACAAAAAAGGCTATATATAAAATGAATTATCGAGTTCTTTTGACAGCTCTTAAAAAAACTCCTTGTTTGACTCCATTAGCCATAATTGTAACGTAGTAATAATTACGGTGATTCGCAGAAATAATATTTACAGTTAATCTACCAGTTCCATAGTTGTATTTCCCACTAAGTAACTTTTTGTAGTTATTTTTAATTTATCTTAGCCCTCCATTTTCTGATAGTAGCTAGACGTTTTAATAATATATTAAAGACTTTATGTTTAAAAATTAAAGCAAACATTATGTTAATAGTTGAACCTATTTTGTTTTAAAAGGAATCTACCTTCAAAAAGTGTGTAAAGTCGTGTCTACAATTGACCTAACTGATCTCGACCTAAAATTTTCATGATATTATACGTAATTATTAAAACAATACCTCTCTCGTTAGAGGTTTCTGAAAAAACTTATGCTCCCGATTCCCACGTAACAAACAAATTTGAAACTACTGAAAAAGTGCGAAATAATAAATGATATGAAGTTATTTTTATGATATTTAATGACAAGTACAGGTTTATCAATAAAGAAGATGTTACTCTCACTTACACGGCTATCCTTCTATTAAAAATCTGCAGATGTCTTGTCTTGCGCCACTTCATTGTCCACAGTGTCAGGATGGCCGAGCGGTCCAAGGCGCCAGACTCAAGGTTTTCCCTTCTCTGACTTAGTTGGGGTTTGAGCGTTCTGGTCCTCGTAAGAGGGCGTGGGTTCGAATCCCACTTCTGACAAATTTTTTTCCTGGCCCTAGTGGCGGTGGATTAACACGCTTGCCTGCCAACCCAGAGGCCGTGGGTCCCATTCGAACCTAGGTGGGGTTTCCTCAACTGAGGGTTTATTTTTCTAATCGTCGTTAATGAATGTGCAATATTTAGGGGTTAGGTGAAAGAAGAGACAATAAAGTCTCAATATCGCCCCAATGAAGTCGTTTAATTAATAAATAATTTGGCACCTGGTAAAGGCTTAAAGGAAGCCCACTTCGAGCGGAGTAGCACAAGAAAAGAGGATTATACAAGAGAGAAACACTTACTCACAGCATCATCCTCTGCGTCGGAAAAGTATTCCATTCAGTTATACGAGTCTGGTGTATTTATCTTTAGGTTGAAGTGCTTAATAGTGGAAAGAGTAATATTAATAGTAAAAATCGCAATCATGGCCATGGGTACTACAGCAAAACGATGATGATCAAATGGAGAGATCTAGCAGCTATCGGATAAGATGATAAAAGTGATGACACAGGAGGTAGGCACAAGATATGAAGAGGTTAACCTATGAGTCCGAAGTTATCAAAAATGGAAAAATTCGTCAGATTTATATTGTTAGCACCAGAAAATTATGCCTGTGCAGTTTTCTTCCGAAGCCGTAAGTGTAGTCAGTCAAATAAAAAAAAATCTGCCCTAGAATCTGTACTAATTCATTGAGCAACGAAACATGTTGAATCTTGCGGTCGTGTTTCCTTTAATAACCCTTTTAGATTGTAATGTATGAACGTTGAATGAATAATATAAAATTTCTTTTGTAATTATTCCGTTACTTTGCAAAATGACTAAAACAAGTATCCAAAATACTTCATATTTTCTTTGACAAAGTCGAACTATTTGAAGGAATGATCACCTCTGTATTCCTGGTCATTAGCAGCAATATAAATGTTTAGAATATATGAAAAGTGGATATTCTATCGTCTCATGGGTCATAGCGTCTGAGTATCGCATTCCAGAGGAAGGATAGACTTATGTTCTATTTAACAAATGAAATTACCAATTTTATTTATTCGTTTGTGTCCACGGCATTCGATCCCGCTACATTTGAGCCGGGCGTTGTTTTGAGTGGTGGGCGTACAAATTCGTTGACCCAAAGGACCCGTGTACACTAATTTTCCCTGCTTCTGTAAATATGTGCTCACGTGCCTTCAAATGAAATAATCTACATTTATACTTGTATACTCTTAAGATAGAGGTCTCGAACTGAGAGAGTTCTTCCGAGGGAGTTGCGACTATTTAGCTCTTATTCAATTGAGGACATAATCGAGTACAATCATTCCCCAGCCCATAATCGAGTATAATTTTCCCAGTGGATATTATTTCGGAAGAAAGACGCCTTTCCCCATGCCTTGTTTGTATCAGAAGGACTTGAAGCCAAGCTTATCTCCCTTATTCGATTGGAAATTCTGGTGGCACTCCCAATGACGGGCTTGATAAGACGAGGGTTTGGTAACAATCTTTGAAACTCAAATGCATTCTTCATTTAATATCATCGGCACCGAAAGGTTTATTCATTGTGGTTATAAGAGAAATCAAATAGTATTGAGAAAGCAAATAAGACCATATAGCTCGTCAAGTTATTAAGAATACCAAATACTCAGCCATTATGTTTCTGAGTTTAGAAAATTAGTGCAATCTAACTTTCCCTTTTCTGTATTTTCAATATATTAGACATATTTAATTGTGTTTAATAGCAGTGGTCACAAGGAGGTGACAACCAGTTGATGTATTCAAACAACTAGAGGAAGAAGGATAATTTGAGTACAAGTTATGGGGGAGTTTTTAGGAACTGGGAAAAATTCTGCGTTGACACTTCCATTGTAACGAATGCCATTAAAAGATCCATAGTTAACCACCCAATCCAAACCCAAAAGGAATTCACTTTTGAAAGTGCTCTTCACTCGGAATTCTGGTATAAATCATAGCAAATATTGAAATGCTCTCGTCGCGATTCGAACTAGAATCTGTAACTAATCGGACGCCCCGGATTAATTTGTAGTGATTTTTACAACTGCAACTTGGTATTTATTTTCACAGAATCTGTCAGGTAAAATCTGTTTACACGATCGAAAATGTATTTATGCATCATGAGAAGACCAGCGATCTTCAAGAGGGTTCATTGGATGACCCCTCTCGGACGGATACCATGACAGGAAACCGGGGGGGTGGGGGAGAGAAGAGCCATTTAACTTACGTATTTTATGAGGACTTCCTCCTCGGATGGAAAATCACCTCGGGCGTTTACAGTCCGTGTCTGTCGCTTTTCCTGACGCACGGACACGCTCGCTTCCTCTCCTCACCTACCCCTTAAATTATGAGATACATGCCGTCTTTTACGAGCGCCAGAATCAGGGATGTTAAATTTCCCAGGTCCTTCCCCCCGCCCCCGGAAAACGGGGCACCGACCCTCTTTCCCTCCCGAGAGCATTCTCCTTTAGACGGACGAGACGCAAGGACTGGGGTAATAGAAACGCAAGCACATTCCGCTGCGTGAACTCTCTCTCACACACACACACTGCGCCGGGAGGGAAGAAAAGAGATAAATAAAATAGAAATAATAAACGAGGCAAGAGCGACTAACAACCCCGTAAACAGAAGAACGACGAACGTAATCCCGAACGAAGAAAAATAAAAAGAAAATAGGACCTTATACCCCAGGGAAAGATCATGTTTGCAAGATTAATGAGAAAAGGGTAGGGGGAAGGGGGTCAGTCGCTAGGAGGAAAGAGAGAGAGGAATCGCGGGGATAAAAAAAATGGGAAAAAGGATGAAACCCGCTATGACAGAGGTTCCGTGAAAAAAAGATTTAAGAGTGGAGTCGACTGAAAGAGAGAGAGAAAGAGGGGGTGGGATGGAGAGAGCTGGAGTGGGTGGCTTTCGGGGGGGGGGGGTGTTATCGAGGCTTAATGAAGGGAAGAAGGGGCGAGTGAGCGGGTCGCGAGTCGGGAGAGAAAACTGCACTATCCTGCTGCAGGTTCATCTCCGAGGGTGCGAGTCGTGAAGAGCGGGAGTGTAATAATGCTAACAGCAACCGGGGACATCGAGAGATGAGAAATTCGAGAGAGGGGGATTCGCTGCTCCTTCTCTTGGAGCCAAAACAGAAAAGCGCCTTGGAGAGACTCCCCTAATAAAGGAAGGCTCCAAGATTAGTTTAGAGAGAAATGTGCGAGGAAGGATTATTCTCTTAAAACAGGTTGTGCTCCTCGTGTGGGAATGTAGCCTCCCTTAACGTTTTGTCGTGTTGCTCTTCTTAAGCTTTTTTAAACACAAATTCAAATGAGCGGCGAGAATTTTCTGATCTGTATATTGTTTGTATTCCATCAATGAATGTTAGCAATATCCTGTGGTCAGGTCCCACGGCGATTTGTATAATCCCTATTAGATTGAGGACCAATAAATTTTGGATGACATTGAAGACAAAATTTAGAAAATGATCAATTTGTGAAAATATTGCAGTCCAATGATAGGGGTTCAACAAGCACAGGATGAAATCATGGATTTGGGAATACTAAATCATATAACCTGTTTTCCTCGTAAATTAATACCATACATAAAGATTCATTAAAAATTCTTTATATATGGGTTTATCTTAACGTCAGGAGTATGAGGGTGTGAAAAGTAATTGGGAAAAATGGGACATTCTAAGAGGTTTTTTACCTTGCCGAGGACGTTATTCAAAGTTACACACCTGTGCTGTAGTCACTTATTCAAACTTTGATTCGCTAACTGCTGAGCCATCCAATGTCTGTCAACATGCAGCAGCTCTTGAACGAGATATTGCGACCTCGTGCCATGTAGATTTTAATCCAGTGGCGTTGTTTCAGCTTAGCAAACATGCCTGGGACTCAAATACGAGCAGTCACACTCTTTTCATTATTACTCTCCGTTAAGACAAATGTCTTACATTAACGAAGGGTGAAGGACTTCATTTAAAAGGCCCTTGAAGGCATATTTCTTTAGACGAGAGTAGCACAGTGATTAAACCCGTCCCTAGTATCTTTAAATGCAATAGGGTCATTTCAATGCGATGTGATTGGATTTTAGGTCACAAAAAATGTATGTAATGCTACGAGATCCGAAGAAGAAGCGTTGATGGAAATTCCAATGACGAAAAATAATGAAAATATGAATTTCCGGGTCCCTCTTTCCTCTCCCAATCGAAACGTTGGGCACGATATGACTCGAGGAGAGAAAAGAAAATATCCGTAAGATGTGATGGTCGGCGATGAGGGTCAGAGTTTTTCTTTTTTCGCATCGGAAAGGCGAGAGATATCTCGGGTTGCATTGGTGTGTGAATGGATGCGCCGAGGAATCCAATCTGTTTCGTCGTCACGAGATGAATTCTTCGATGGAACATCGGTGGGGGGATGGGTCCGCTCCTTCTCAGACGAAGGGTTGAGCGTGCAGTGCGGGTGGAAGGGTGAGTGGGTATGACACTGGAGTGGAGCGGGGGAAGAAAGAGTGAGGGTGCATGGACGAGGCCACTGTCTTCGGATGGGAGAAAAAAAAGTGAGGTGAGCGGAGGATTTGGAGAGATTCGCGCGAAGAGATTGCGCGGTGCAGAGCAGTAGTGCTGGGGGCGGCGCATCCAGGTGCGTCTCCCCCAGGGTTCACCTCGCGGAACATTATGATCTATGATGTTTAAATGGAGTGGGGGTGAAGTTACCTGCCGCTCGGGCACCTCGGGTCTCCTTCCTCATCTCGCAAAGCGTAGAAGTGGCGTCTTACTTTTGATGCCTTTTAGCCCAATGAAGTTGGTAGCATGTTTCTCATTCTAGATATTGCATCCTCGTTTACAAAGTGCCAAATTTTGTTCTATGCATGTTTTTTTCAAATTGAAGGAAGCACCGATTAAGTAATTGAGTGAGCTGTTTTAGTTTGCAGAAAAAGTAATATTTGTTTTCCACGGTAGGGGCGTGACTGAAATGAATTTTTATATGTTTCCGTAGGAATAAGGAATTAAGCTCGGTGAAATCAGTGAAATGAAGCTGCGATAGGTGCAGTTACCTAAGAATCAAATATTTTTATTTCGGTAATTCATGATTTACCATGATTCCTACGCTACACTCAACCTTTTAGCGCAGTAGTTAACAGTCTGAAATTTTCTGATAAAAAAGAGTCGGATTGTACAAAACGGCAAACATGAAAATATGAACATGTTTTGCTTATAGTGCAAGGCAGCTCTGTAAACACCATAAATTAAGTGAGAGAGTAGTTCATGTCAATAGAATTGTGAAGGGCTTGTTAGTTGGATTATTTTATTTCAGTTATTGAATTTTCGCCTTGCCGGTATTTAGATAAAAAAATCATCTTTTGTTCCCCATTAATGGAGACAAAAAATTTCCTTTGATATCTCTCAAAGTTGATGCTTGTTAACGTAGATATAGCACTGCGTTATGGGTAAATTAGGAAATCAGGCTAGATAACGGTATTAAACAAAACCCGGGTCTTAAATGATATATATTTTTGATGTGTGCTCCAGTTAAATTGCATTTCATCATTTTGTTACACCGCTGTCGAAATCATGACGTGATTTCAAGGTGTAGAATAGTACATCAACAGTCCCCACTGTCCTGCATGTTATCCTGCTCTGCGATATCAATAGTCCTTACTAAAATCTAGGAAGAAAAATATCGCTTATCTACTGTTGCATAAGGGTATAAAATTGTTCCCGCTGCGAGGCGAATTTCTTTACCACCATTTTTTTTATCTTTCTCTCTTGACACCAAACGAACCTCTGAATAATGCAGTGGATTCTCCCCTCGCTGCGGTTGCTGGCTAGGGGTCTGTGAAAACGAGAAACCTCTTAGGAATGTTTCTGGCGGAGATTCATATTCTTTGGTCACTCCTTCCCTCCAATTAATCAGGCACCTACTCATTCGAAATCTTGCGATGCCTGAGAATACTAGAGGAGTAGATAAGAGGTGGGGAGGGGTAGGTTGTTGGAGAACGTTTTCGATGAGTGACTGAGGGAGCAAACATCTCGCCTCTTACGATAAGCGAGGACGATGTGTGAGTCGATGGCAGGGATTGGCGATTGCTGAGAGCCATAAAGGCAATCGACGGTTATTTGAAGGGCCGAATCGATGCTTGAACTGGGTTTTCTCAGTGCGATTGACCCTAAGGGCATTTGAGTGGAAAACAAAGCAATTCCGACGCCCGCTTTTCCGTCATTTGTTTGATGACATCCCGCAATGGAATCCATAAGGTCACACGCCCATCGTACCCAGATCTAAAATGGTGTGGACATTAGGGACAGTATATTTAGCCATTTCAAATATTTATCTCGTCCACGTTTTCGCAATTAAGTGGAATCGAGTTAGTCGATCTGTTTCCCAGCGCCTTTTGCTCTAAAAGTGACAGGAGTTGCGTTGGAAAACATAGCTTTTGGGTTAAAAATATTTTTCGTAAAAGATATAAGTCGGAAACTGTTGTTTATTTACACATGATAAGTCTCTCAAATATTTGGTAACTAGGTTGTTGATTGAATTGAATTCCATTGACTGTTTTACGATAATATTCAAGTTCGTATACTTTTAATTTTTTCCTCCTAGTTAAGAAGTTCTTGTCTAATTTTCTTAGCTTATATGGACATTTTAAAACCATTGATGAGAAAATTGGTTCGCATTTAATGCTATTTTGTCTGCGTTAACCTAAACAACTAAGAAATGCTTCCTGGTGTTATTTAAATTATAATGAGTTGAATTTAACGCCGATTTTGTAATAGCAAGCTTTTAATTGGTGTATTGACGTTAAAAGAAGCGCGAAAAAGCAGCTGTTTATAAAATTACATTTAAATTAATTTATTTTTGATTTGAGATTCCACGAAATGCTTCTTGATCTTAAAATGCATGAATTGAATTCCTTGCATGGTTGAGTTGAGATTTAGTTGAGTTAGAATGAGAATGAGATTTGTTTCTATAAATGTGCTTTCCACCGAGAAGGCCCGGGTTCGAATCCTTTAGGCGGCAGAAATTTTTCGGTGGTATCCCGATCTCCAATTGAGGTGCTTTGTGGAGAGCACTTTTAGGGAGTACGCTGTCAGTCGGATGGGACTTCTAACTGCAGACCCCTGGGCGCCTTTCGTTAAGAGCAGACTAATGTCGATGCCGGGTCTCTCTCTCCCCTTTCTAATTTCCCATCCATCCCTGATGGCACAAATGACCTTAGCTGTCGGTTGCCTACCCTAAAAATACTACAACTTCTATATATGTGTGTATATATAAACACACACAGGTGTGTTTGTGTGTGCGTGTATATATACTCGTGTATATATATATATATATATATATATATATATATATATATATATATATATATATATATATATATATATATATATATATTTTTTTTTTTTTTAAGGTAATCTACCGGTTAAGGTAGGTTTTTGGATGGACACAACTACCAAACAAATGTGTGTGTGTGTGTGTGTTTTTTTTTTTTTTAAGAGTTCAGGGGAAATGCTTTATGCACTGATAGACAAGAAACCCTCATGTTTCCTGTCCCTCGTGTCGGACTCCCACCGACTAAAACCCCTCGTCTCTTCCTCTATGGTCTTTGTTTTCTCCTGCGGTACTGCTGGTGGCTTATTACTTCACAGGAGAGACCATTAGCCGTAGCTTTTCCTCTAGTTCTATCCTTCCGTTTCCATTGTTGCGCTCCTGGCGCGCTCTTCTCTTCGTAGCTCCTTCATGATGGCGGTAATGAAGTCGCAAATCACGCTCCAGGTTGATTCCGACGAAATCATATGTTCCACCAAGGTCTCTGGCGTAAGTTGAGTGTTTAACTTTAATACAAGGGCATCTCGCGATGCACTGAACCGTGGGCACTCAAAAATCACGTGTTCAGCATTCTCCTCGACTCCTTGGCACGTTGGGCAATACGGCGAATCCTCATGCTTGTATTTGTGCAGATACGCACGATAACACCCATGTCCCGATAGCACCTGCGTGAGGTAGTAATTGAGCTCCCCGTGGGACCGATTTACCCATTTCGCCACGTTAGGGATAAGCCGGTGCGTCCATCTTCCCTTCATTGATGTGTCCCACAATCTCTGCCATTCATTAAAACTCTCTTCTCTTATTTCTTTTCTGGTCTCACCCGGATTCTCCTGTCGATACCATTTCTTCCTTTCCTTTGCCAGGAGCTCCACTGGTAACATACTCGAAATCACGTTTATGGCGTCCTCGGAAACTGTCCGAAAAGCGCTTGCCACCCGCAAAGCACTAATCCGGTATGGCGCTGCTACCTTCCTTCGATACCCCTTACTCAGCAGTGCATCAGCCCATATGGGTATCCCATAGGTTAGCACTGAGGTTATAACCGATGCCAGCAGTTGTCTTCTTTTCTGCTTGGGGCCACCAACATTGGGCATAAGCCGTTGCAGTGTGGAAGCCACTAAAGAAGCTTTGCCACTGACTTGCCCCACCTGCTCCTTGAAATTTAGCCTGGTGTCTAGGGTCACCCCAAGATACCGAATGAACGGCCGCGATATGATCTCGGTATTGCCGGCGTAAAGAGTCACTTCCTCGCACCGCCTTCTGCTTGAAACGAGAAGCGCTTCAGTTTTATGTTCTGCCAATTGCAATCCGACAGAAAACATCCATTTCTTGATCGCGAAGAAAACCTCCCCGAATATCGCGGTGACTTGTTCCACAAGTTTAGCGGTAATTACCACCGCCAAGTCATCAGCGAATGCCACGAGGCGCACCTCGCGCGGTAGTCTCAGCAGCAGTACCGAATTGTAGAGGATGTTCCACAGGAGTGGCCCCAGTACTGAGCCCTGGGGAACCCCTCCAGTCACTCTATACGTCTTCGGTCCGTCTTCTGTGTTGCACACTAGAAACCTGTTATGTAGGTAACTCGCCACCATCCTCCGAAGACACCATGGGACTTTAAACCCCTTTAGAGCCTCCATGGCACACTTCCAACTCACTGAATTAAAGGCATTTTTGATATCTAGTGTGGCAATCAAGCAGTACTGCTTGGAGCCTCTTGTATACCTTTTTCCTGATATTGCGTCTTTTGCAGTACTGACCACCTCGCTTATGGCATCCAACGTAGAACGGGATTTTCTAAATCCATACTGGGTTTCCGCCAGCAAGGGATCCACGACATCCTCGATCCTGTTATAAATGATCCTTTCGAAGACTTTTCCAACCGTGTCCAACATACAGAGCGGACGATACGATGATGGTTCGTCCGGAGGCTTTTTTCCTTTAGGCAGTAGAACTAGTCTCTGCCATTTCCATTTATCCGGGAATTTTCCTTCCTCGAGACATGTATTATACATATCAAGGAACATCGTAGGTGCAGCCTTGATGGCTATCTTCAGGGCCACGTTTGGGATTCCGTCAATGCCAGGAGCTTTGTTGTTTTTCACCCTTGCTGTTGCAGTGAGCATCTCCTCTTCCGTGATGGCTGGAATTTCCCCGTCTGCCTTCTCCTCGATATCATAACTCTCCTCTTTCTGTTCAGGGAACAGAGTTGATACAATTCTCCTGAGTAGCACTGGACAGGTAGGCGATGGCATGGGCTGGCTCTTCAGTCGACTCATGACAACCTTATATGGCCTGCCCCACGGGTCGCTGTCAACCTCACTGATAAGCTCTTTCCAGCTCTCGGTTTTGGCTTCCTTGATGGCCTTTTTGAGTTCTCTTCTAGCGTCCTTGAACTTTTCCTCCATTGTGGCAAACGTGGGCTTCCCTCGGGCCCGTTGAGCTAGTCTACGGGCCCGGTGACACTTACTTCGAAGACTTGCAATCCCTTCGCTCCACCAGTGTACCGAAGGTCGACTGTCATTATAGTTCTTCCGCGGCATAGTTAGTTGTGTGTGTGTGTGCGTGCGTGCGCGCGTGCGTGTGTGTGTGTGTGTTTTTTTTCCCGAAGATTTGGAGAATGCTTTACGCACCATCGCAAGTCGTCGGGACTTACGGTGTGTGGGACTCTCCTAGGGTGGGCACTGCTGCCACCGGTGTCCATCCCTTGGCCTACCCACTAAACTCCCAACTCTTTAGTGCCTGCCCCCCGGAAACCGCCGCTAGGCATTACTTCGGTGGGGCAGTCATGCCCTTTAGGCCACTCCCGATGCTCTTTCAAGCTCAGATTGACTCCGCTTCCATACTACTTTCTGCCTGTCTCCTTAGGCGACTCAGCTCCTCTACAATTTGTGATGCGAACGCCACCCCAGCATTCCATTCCGACTCGGACCTAAGTAGGCAGGACCCTAGCCCTTCTGGTGTCATGGGGCCCTGCCAAGTGCCAGAAAATGAGCTTCGTGCCTCAACGAATCTTGGGCACCGAAACAGGACATGCTCTACGCTCTCGTCCTCACGTGGGCAAGCCGGGCACTCCGCACTTCCATACACCCCAATGCGGTGCAGAAAACTGCGAAAGTTGCCGTGGCCGGTAAGTACCTGGGTGAGTTGGAATGTCAGATGGCCATGTCGTCTGCTGATCCAAGCTGAGATATCTGGGACAATCCTATGCGTCCAACGGCCCACCATGGCTTCATCCCACCTTACCTGCCACTCTTCCATCAGTGCCGAAGACCATTGATGTCGGCTGTTTGACCGGGCTTGGTCCGGTCCTATATTTTGTCTTGTTCCGTGGTAATTCCTGGCGCGTTCTTGTGCCAGGAGATCTAACGGAGGAAGTCCTCCTATCACAGATAGAGCAATGTAGGGTACAGAACGGTAGGCTCGTGTAACCCTGAGGGTCACAGTTCTGTAAGCTCGGTTGCAACTTGCTCCATAGCTTCTGTTTTTGGTCATCGCCTCATACCATATTGGTGCGCCATACATGATAATGGAGGTAACCACCGAGGCAAGTAGGCGCCGCCTAGGATCTTTCGGTCCTCCAGTATTCGGCATGATGCCTGCAAGTGCTCCTGCCACCTTCGATGCCTTCGTTCCTACCTTCTGGAGGTGCTCCTTGAATCGGAGCTTTCCATCAAGGGTCACTCCGAGATACCGCATCGCATCCGCCGTTTGTATTGCATTTCCTTCCACGAGGAAGGTGGCACTACTCCTGGCCTTGGTGCGTGCTATTAGTATCGCTTCTGTCTTTTCCGCAGCGAGGCTCAAACCATGACTCTTAAGCCAGTCGGTGGCCTGCTCAATGGAAGAATCCGCCAGATATTCAATTTCCTCCACGCTTTTGGCAGTAACGACCAGTGCGGCATCATCAGCAAAGGCCACGATCGATACTCCCTTTCGAAGATGAAGCCTGAGTAAGCCATCATATAAGATATTCCAGAGCTGTGGTCCTAGGACTGAGCCCTGTGGCACTCCTCCCGTGATGTTGTACGAATGTTCTCCCTCATCTGTTTCATAGACTAGAGTACGGTCACTAAGATAGCTCGGAATGGTCTTACGCAAGTAGAGCGGCACTTCCAGGCGTTCTAATGCCTCCATTACATCCTCCCATCTTGCCGTGTTAAAGGCATTCCGGATGTCCAGTGCGATAATAGCACACATTTTCCTTGTGCCTCGACTACCCTCTACAGCTTCCGTTGCTAAGTTCATTACGCGACCTATTGCATCAATGGTCGATCGACCTCTTCTGAATCCAAACTGGTTATCAGACAAGCCCCCAGCTTGTTCCACAGCCGCCTCAAGCCTATTAAAGATTATTCGCTCGAATAGTTTTCCTACGATATCCATCATACAGAGCGGTCGATAAGAGGATGGCTCTCCGAGGGGTTTGTCCTGCTTCGGAAGCAGTACCAGCCTCTGCCTTTTCCACGCTTCCGGGAAGTGTCCTTCTCTTAGGCATTCATTGAGCGTCTCTTTAAGTAAGCCTGGGTCTTGCAGAGCAGCTACCTTTATGGCCAGCCCCGGGACTCCATCTAGGCCTGGAGACTTGCCTACTGCTATCTTAAAGGCCGCCGCTCTAAGTTCAGCTTCGCTTACCTCAGGTACTTCATCTGTATGTTGAAAGTTTCTTAAGCCTGTCTCTGCTGCCCTTTGCTGCTGCTCGGGAAATAAATGTCTAACGACCCGGTTCAGAAAGTCTGGACAAGATGGACTTGTTCCACTTCTGGGCTTGATCTTATTCATGACTATTTTGTATGGTCTGCCCCACGGGTTGCGGTCGACTTCCTCACAGAGCTCGTGCCAACACTTTTTCTTTGCATCCTTGATGGCTCTTTTCAGTTTTCTGCAGTTTTCTTTGTATTTTTCGTGATACTCCTGAAACCACGGTCTATCTTTCGCTCGCTGCTGAAGCCTTCTGGACTGCAGGCATTGTCGTCGTATTTCAGCAATGTCGTCGTTCCACCAGTGCACCGGGGGATGGCTGCATGCATCAGCTTTTATGGCCATTGAAGCATCACAAGCCAGCGTAAGTACTTGATTCAGGTGCCGCGCTCTTTCCCTTGCAGTGCCACTGCTTTCGTGTTCTCCGAGTATGGAAAGGAAAACTTCGTGGTCGAAAGAGTTAGTATCCCACTTTCTCCGTGCTTTCGTCTCCCTTCTAACTATTTCACCGCCTTTTTTTAGTGTGAACAGGAGGGCCTGATGGTCACTTCCTGTAAAATGGTCGCTGACTGTCCAACTGAAACCTGCCCCCATCAACCTGGGGTCGATGAAGGTGAGATCGACTATGGACGACCTGCCAGCCTTCGTATACGTAGCTGCTGCCCCTGTGTTCGCGAGCTCTAGCTCAAGCGTTGCAACAGCTTCAAGTAAAGCTCGACCTCTGGCATTAGTCTTTTTGCTACCCCACTCTGTCGCCCATGCGTTGAAGTCTCCCGCTATAACCACTGGTAGTCTGGATGACCGAGCACTGGCACCAATGTTTTCAAGTAATCTCGCGAACTCCTCGAAATCATCACTAGGTGGGGAATAGCAGCTATAGATACGCATGCCCGACACTTCCACCCACGTGAAGCCGCTAACGTGAGTTGCAGCTCGACTAGATATGTGGAGTCTTCCACTCACCCAAACGGCTGCTGTACCCTTGGTGTCCGATACCCAGTTTGCCGTGTTCGGGTCCTTGTACACTTCGCTGATGATGGATGTGTCTGCCTTTTCTTCGACCAAGGTTTGAAATAGCAGATCTTGGGCCACAGCGCAGTGGTTCAGGTTTAATTGTACGACCTTAGCCATTTTCTGTTTGCATTTCCTCCTGTAGTTCAGTCCGGTTTTTCGAACAATTAGCTGCCTTACTCTGTGTGTGTGTGTGTGTGCGTGCGTGCGTGCGTGCGTGCGTGTGTGTGTGGGTCGCGGTAGTCCAGTGGGCAGAGTGATGGACTGCTGACCGGAGGGTCCCGGGTTCCATTCCCGGGCATGGCACTCTGGACACCTGCAGCTCCACCCAAGCTTAAGTGATTTTTCGGGTACCAGGTCTTCCTGGGAAACCTTAACCGGCACAGGGAAAGTAACTGGCCCCCCTACCCTGATGTGTGAATTTTCACACGCCGTATCTGCCGTATCCGCCGTACTGGGTGATCTTTACTATCACCTACTAAACCGACCTTCGGGTTGATTACTGTGTTTATGTTTATATATATATATATTTATATATATATATATGTGTATTAGTATATTATATATAAATATATATATATATATATGTATATTAGTATATATATAATAATAATTATTTAACTAAATTCCATCCGAGTTTGAAAAGAAGAAACCCATCCAAAGTGTTTTACCTTTGACCTGAGAATAATAAATGATATTTACGTCAAAGCTCAACGTTATCAAATGAGATAACCCAAGTAAAATATATCTTTCGAGGTCCCTCGGGGACTATAAGGCTTTGGTATGTCATAGGCCCTTGCAACACTACCGCAATGATCAACTTGATGGTTGTTTTTAGGGAAGACCTTCCCAGGTACTAAGCCTTAAGGCCTCTGAAGTCAAGGGATTCATTAGTTTCCCACAAAATTCTAAGGGCCAGAAAATATTACCCCTGCATTTTCGGCTTGAAATGTTCAGTTCGACCCGAATCCACGCGACTTTAACCTGAGGTAACTGAACCCAAAATGTCCTTACCGTTGAATTAAAATCCAAAAGTCTTATGATGCAAATATTTAATTGCGTGTAAGTATTATTCAGGAAGACATATATGGGAAATAGACGAGCGTGGAAAGTGCACATTTAATGTATTTTTATATATTCACTAATGCATATTAAAACTTAATTATATGCAGGTATATTCATATTATTCAGGTATATTCATTAAAATAAATAAATACATATTTTTTGGCTAATGAGATTTATTTAGGGTACTGCTCAGTTCTTTAACAAGAGAAATGGAGACTAAAATATGTGCATTTCTTTTTTACTGTTATAAAAGAGCATAAATCTTAATTATATAAATTCACCCATACCCAAGGACGGCGAAAACATCTCTATTGATTTGAAAAATGTAAAATGTCAGAGACCGAGAGAATAATCTTGGGATGCTTGTGTGAAAAGGATAGATAGGATAAAGGAGAGCATTAAAAAACGGCAGCAAAGTGAAGTCAATGCTAAAAAATGATGGGATAAAAGTGTTACAGCCATCCGGTACATTTTGAGAGACAGTATCATTTGAAGGAAATATACAAAAGAATAGGTTGATAAGAAGAGAAAGTCACCCGGAATGAGATACATGGATTAAAAGATAACAGTCGGGAGAGTGAAGAAATAACGAGGCCAATAATAAATCAACAGAGGACGTACGTAAGGCCGTTGAAATAATATGTTTATACATATATATTTGCTACATTCCCTCAACTTTGCAATTGTGTCCAGAGAGAATACGGCATTATAGATAATTCTATTTTATATTTTATGACATAAAAGTAACAGACAAGGGTGAATATTGGGGAGAGCTTCATCAGGTTATTCATACGGCCGAAAATATTGGACGTTGGTTAAAATATATTAAGTTACAATATTTTTCGATTTTTGAAATCAACTGAAATGGTGACATTAAAATTAACGGCGAGGTAGTGAAGAAGTCCATTCATTAGCGCCGTGAGCTAATCATTTTCCTTACATGAGTAGCCTTATACAGATTCCATAAAAATGAGATATCATTTTCAGACCCCTCAGTCACACCTCTCAACTCAAAATTACTTTTTGAGGGTGAGCTAATGCGATGGACGAAG
Source organism: Hetaerina americana (assembly GCF_022747635.1). NCBI lineage: Eukaryota > Metazoa > Arthropoda > Insecta > Odonata > Calopterygidae > Hetaerina > Hetaerina americana. Next base: position 32,095,302 of record NW_027287095.1, on the reverse strand, counting down.
TTTATTTACGGAAAAACGAGGAGATAAGCGAGCTTATGGAAGATGAAAGTGATTACAGTGCTCGGATCATATGGGATAAAGTAAAAGTTCGGAGGCGTTAAACGCTAAGGGGCACACAATCCATGATCGATGGTCGCGTCATTGAATAATTTACGAAAGGATTATGGAAGAGAGAAGCAAGGAGCACAGAAAATGAATAATTTATAAATGAAATCCTCACAAAATGGAAATGCAAAAGCCGACGTCTCCACCTCATATATATTTATTTCTATTTATTTTCGCTCCCAAGTCCTCGGGTCCACCTAAACTGTGGCACATTCCTCATTTTTTCCCCCTCTAGGTTCGTGCTCTCTCTCCGTCTCGCTCTCCTTCAGCACGGTCTACCAAAGAACTTCCGCCCTCTATTATATTAAAGGACACAGGGTTTAGTGGGGGAGGAGTGGGAAAAATCCTCGCGGTGACGTATTTACGAGATTTATTTTACCGACGTCCTTTTCGTGCGCGAAAGAAGAGATACGCATCTTGTTTTTACGACTCCATTCCGCCGGCACTGTCCTTTCCCATTCCGAACACTGAGTGGTTCCCGAAAGAGGGGGAAAAATATTATTGCCCCTTCGGATGCACGCACGTAAGCGCACCCCAATTTATCTTCCCTCTTTCGTGTGCCCCGAAAATTATTTAGTAACTCCATTGTTTCATCTTTCAATATTTACACGCCGGATATGTTCTGATCAAAGCTATAATCGACAATCTTTTTTTTAAGACGTGACCAGTTCTTTCGTGCATGAAGACTTAGTTTCTCTATATTTTGGTTAGTGCCTTATCACTGCGTTGCGTACCTTATGTCTTAGCTGTCATGGACAATTCCTACTTGGTCTAAGTGTAACTTGTTAGAGGACGTGAAAAAGAGGGATAAGGAATTTTCGCCCCGAAGGAATGTGAGCTGAAACAGTGTGCTGCCTCTAGAGTCGTCGTTTTCTGTAAAGTTTTGGTTCAACCAATACATCTTATGAATTACGTTAATTTAAATCCTCTTTACAAGAATGTGGTCTCTGGTCACGAGTCACAAAGTGCTAACGATGGTTGAGCGAGGCTATTTTTGGAGAAGTAGAGGTAGTATTGATGGCGTTGTATATGTATGTATTTTCGGCTGTGTGATGCACTAGTAATAATTAAAATAATAGCTGATCTGTCGGCTTCCGAAACTTCTCGTTGTTTGATTCATACTTCTGACGAGATCACCGTATCTCACGTTGTTTTAGGGGTAACAAGAGGTTCGCTCCCTTTCCTGGAAGGTCAAAGTGATTTTGTAGGGTGTTTTGGCCAGTAATTAGTGTCACCTAAAACAGCATACGTGACGATCATCTCTTAAGAAGAACGTAGGTCATGCAACAATACTATTTATTTTATATAAATAGATTAGTAATTATTTTCACTTTCTATTGTGAACAGGTTAATTTGGTCATATGCGTATAATATTACCATTTTATGGACGAAAAGTAAAACCAACGATGACATTCTAGGCATGGTAGCGAAAGAATGAACGTTTTTGGAAGAAATTAGAAGAAAGTAGAGCAAGTGAATGAGGAGATTCCGAGGGGAGATGGGATGCTGAAGACAGTGATAGTAGGAAGAATGCTTGGAAACGAGGTGGAGAGTGGGAAAGAAAGGTATTTCGTTTGAGATTAATGAATGCTGTGGAAAATATCCAGAGATAAAGAATAAGTTTTTTAAACTTTTATTGGGGTTAAAGGATATTTCGTGTCATATCAGTTAGGTTTTAGAAGCACCGTAGTATTCAGATCTCTGGTCAATCAAAATCCCACCCTAACGGTGAAGAATAATACTTAATGTGCAATACGTATAACATTTTATACTCACTGTTGCGGCCGAAAAGTGTGCGTGCTGAGGTAAGATTTATTAAGCCATTTGTTTTAGCTGCCACTTTTCCTTAATATAGGTATCTACACCTGCATCTGCATCGTAATCTGTAATAAGGCGTTCCAGCGGGTGCTATATAACATATTCTCATACAATATACTTATATTTTGTGCTTGCAGGTTAACCTACAGAGCGCTTAAAAAGCGCGACGGTAATTTTTTTCGATCCCGAACGTCGGGATGCTTAATTTTGGGTTTTATTATGATCACCACATTCGTGAGTGAAGAAGGAGCATTTAAATCTATCCATTATTGCCGGACTATATTTCTCGTCTATTATTTTCTGCCAATGCACTGCGGGGCTGAATTTTATTTCCCCTTTGGTTTCACAGCTAAACTTTAGTCTTCTGTACAGTTCTGAAAGCTTCAACTGATTTTGTTTTATTCGTATCTGGAGGCAATTATTTCCTAGTTTTCCCAGTAGTCCCGTTAAAATTTTCTTTTTTCTCGTAACATAGAGATCCTTGGACTTTTTAACCAATTTCTAAATTTGCATTTTCCTTGAAGGCCCCAAAACACTTTTATCCCTTAGAGAATATTCAGAGCTTGAAATAACCAAGAAGGTAAAGCCTTTTGTCAGGATCGTCACTGTGCTTGCATCAACATTTATTTAATGTGCAGCAAATGAGCTTTACTTACCTACACTCACCCGACAGTACGTACTTGTGAAGGTATTCAATATTACTGACATTTTTTATGAAACTTCATCGGCGGTCGCAAACTCTAGTACGAGTAAAAATGTTACATGCCACTACTGCTATTTCAGTACTGTACAGTAATTATTGGTGTACAGATATTATTTCTGGAAAATTAAATTTAATCGGTCATATACCTTATGGAAATTATATAGGATATTAATTTTAATTCGTAAATCATAAATTAAATTAGGCTTCATACAAAATTCACAGCGATAGAATCCTGCTGTTTGGTACTTCAGATTGGGCTCATTGAGCTTTATTGAGTTTTTTTAAACGGATTAGCGATTTAAAGGGCTGTAATTTTTATCAAAACAAAATTGAATTTTAATCTCGATGGATTTCCTAAGGTACATAATGGCGCTTGAATTTTATATGACTTGTGTAGCTCGAACCTTTGAATTGCAGCGTCGCAGATTTGGTGAGCGTTAGCCTGGACTGGTGCAGACATTGGTGGACACAGGTGGACGTTAGTGACGGGGGCGTGATTTCGGTCACACCAACGGCAATCTGTATCTCGCGGCATCTGCTGCAGCTGTTTGCATCACTGTGCCTTCGTGGGCCGACGAAAAAAATATGGCGGAGGGAGAGCAAAATCCAGTTGCTTGACCTTGGCCAATTTGGGCGAGAATTAAAGCCATGCGCGGCACGTTTTTAACCCACCGTAATTCCAAGTCACGCATTAGACCTACTAAGAGCAAGCTCCACGAGTTATTTTCTCCGAAAACCTCAAAGTCGCGTCCCGAGCGGTAAGGAATAAATTTGCTTCGATGGGATGAGGTAGATAGATAGAGAGAGAGAGGGGGAATGGGAGTAGTGACTTATAAAAAATGAGAGATGGTCCTGAAAAAAAGAAAACCAAAGAGTTAACGTGGGACTCAGCGGATCGAAAAGTCTTGCAAAAAAAGTTCGTTTTTTTTAAATCCATCCAGTGGGCGTGAGTGTGAATTATCAGGTCGTAAAATTAAAATAAGGAAAAAATTCACCTATAAGTACACATCAGGATCAAGATTACGACCCCAAGGGATGGTAGTTCAAACTCTCAAGGGGTTGACTTGAGATATTTACAACCCCGTGATAAGCTTCCTCTCTTTCCCTTGGCGGACGAGAGGGGGGTGTAGAAGGGAGGGAAATGGCTAAACTTCTGTGACGTAAGAGTTTAGGTGTGGTTGTCAGGAAGTAAGCGGGGTTTGGGGGCAGGGGAGGAAATAAGGGGTAGATAAATCCCCTGGGGAGGTGTGGGGTATATATTTTATCATTATTTATGCGACCCCAAATGTCTCCCTCACCCTTTACGTCACCCCCTCCCTCCTCCCACCTAATCCTTTGGTCCTCTTGTGCCCTCTCTTTAACTCACAGCTTTCAAATATGAGATTAAGGCGGTGGGTGCGGAGTGAGATGTTTTCGAGGTGTAAGATATTTTTTGCCCGACTTCGAAGGGATCGAGTGAGACGATCATTTCGGATTGGAGTTTTTATTTTATTCACAGTTTCTTTAAATACTTCCAACAGTTATGTCTGAACTGGGAATACAGTCTTAACCTCCATGGCTTACGCATGCCTTTCAAGTAAATAAACTTGAGCTTTTCTTCCGGTGACAGTAAAGGGACTTCTTTTAAGAGAATGTTTGAAGAAACGGTTGAATGTATTCTTATGGATTTCCTTTCCGATTCGCTCATTGGTTAAAGAGGGAATTTATAGAAAGGAATTTAAAGATGTCTTTAATAAAGTGTCAATAATTTTGTTCATTGAGCTAGGACTGGGATTCATCCTATTTCGGACTATTATATCGTGACTTTTTATTTGATGGATAATGCTGATACCATTACTGGAATAGTCTAGCTTATTGTAATCATTGATAAATTTCAATTGTTACTTTAAACCATATTGATATCGGAAAGTATCGACGGTATTTTGTTGAGCTTTAGACTACACAAGGAAATAAATTAAACCAAGTACATAAGCATATTAGTACCTATATGATTGAATAAGAAGAAAGAAATCCGTTGCAAACAAATCATTTGAAGTAGCAGATATTAGGAGTCGAGAGATGAGAAAAATATCCATTTTGGAGGTGAGAGAAATTCCAAATTGCTGAATATTTTAAGGGATATGTTTTGACTCATTAAAATCAACATTTCCCTTCATTTTCTGACAGTAAATAAAAGAAACTCTTGAACCTTTAGTATTATCTATGACGATGGAGGGGGTTGTGAAGTGAGAAAAATCTTTAATGAACGATACCACATTGTAATGACGAAATATTGTATTCAAAATCTTTCTTTCTCGCACGTTTCTTTAAGCAAATGCTCTATTTTATGGCAAAGTGCAATCTTAATTCATTATAGTTTTATCAATCTACGGTAATTTCTACTCCTAGGGGTCATTGAGGTAGATTGTGATTTAATATTCACTTTCCTACACTTAATTTTGTAATGTTCATCTGGTTTCCGCTTACCTTTCTAATGGTTTCTTTCATTTTTCATAGATCGCGCGATAATGACGGATTTTATAATTGTTTAATCTTTTTTCGTTTGCAGGTAAGATGATTCAACAGCTACGCCTGAGCTAAAAACTAAACATTTTGCTGTCGTAACCGGGGAATTACTCGCCAACATTCATGTGCATTCTGAGTTAGGTAAGTAATCTGCTCATGGAATCGGTATTTATATATGCAAATAATATCATGAATGTTGAAATTAGCATACAATGTTTGTTCAGAGCATCAAACGATGGTTGATGCAAATAATTATTCTGAAGAAAGGTAAACATCCATATATAATAAGTAAAAAAAAGTGTTTTATGATAATTTTCAAGGTTTTTTGGTGCCATAAATCGACTTTAATATAGCGTTACTCTTTAAATTAGATTACACATTGACATCTAACAAGTTATCTTACTTTTGTATTGTGATATATGTTAATAAACTCGAAAAGTATGGCTAAAATTACTCCGCTGAAATAGCGAGCTTGCTAAGTTTGTCAAATATCTTTCTCCGTCTTTCATCGATTTAGCCATCTACGAGGACTTTGTAAAATAAAGTTTTTCCTGAATATTCCTTTGAGTATTTTCTTTAAGTCAACCTGACTAGTGTGATTCAAATCATTTGAGTATTTCAGTTTTGGTCAACAAAGACCTTTATTCTTACAGTCAGTATATTCTTCTCCCCCCTCTTCTGGTCTTCGTAGAAGGCCATTCTTCTTTCCATCTTGTGTTAATTACTCTCTTTTTTACGTTACGTTTCTTGTTTCTTCGCAATATCTATTGCCCATTTTCAAAAGCTTTGGTCCTGGAATATTCCTTATTTTTCTTATTTGCTTAATTTGCACTTCCTCTATTAGTTTGGCTTTGTCTAATTCGATACATTCTGATGCATAAAAACACTACAGTTTTATTTCCGTATTCTTACACCTCAGTTTAGTGTTTATAGATGCTTAAAAGACTGTAATACAAGTTTATACTCGTATGCTTGTATATGCTTTTGGCACATGTTAGCCAGTTCCATCTCTTATGATATCGCTTGGTTTACCTCTTCTGTAAAGTGTATGATTAGATTATATCCTAAATACCTGAATTCCGCGGCATTATTTATTTTTTCATGTTTAGTTTTTATATATTTTTCGTTATTTTTCTCATTTGACTTGTAGGCATTTTTTGGGTCAAAATATGCACTTATATAAAATTCACTAGAATTTTTCTAATGTTTTTTTCACCTTTTTGTGTTATCCTTTTATGCAAATTCTCAAATGTAAAAATCCTACATTTCTAACGGCAACCTTGTAGGAATATAGTTTCCTATCAATAGACCTTCCAGCTTATTAAATATCTGTTGACCCATATCCCCCTCTCAAGATGGCACATTATGAGGGAGGTTTCATTTGGCCATTTATGGCTCATAAAGAGTGATTTCACACTGCGTCCTACACGTACATTTTCCGGGGACCACACCACAAAAGATTTATTTGGGCCCTCAAATAATATAATGTCTGTGTGTGATCTCGTGGCAGTTGCAAGTTTTTACAATGCTTCCATTCTTTATCCCAAAATCTCCAGAGATCATAAATCTATTACGTGACTAAGGAACTTCTTTCGGAAGGACCAATGTCGTTAAACGTGCCAACATCCTAAAAGCATATGTGCGAGTACTCGTACTAACGCTACACAGAATGCATTCTGAAAACGTGTTCGTCGAAATGGTTTGCGAAGAACCCTCTACTTATTACCTCCATTGCTAGAATTTAAATCAGATTCTACTAAATTCTCAGACCGCTGTATAAGTTTTATTTTCCCATCTCGGTTTTCCAGGTTTCCTTTATCCTTTTATCTACCCTTCCGATCCGTTCTTCCTCATTTCTCCTGTCCATGATATATTAATCGCTTGTCGTCTCATTTTTTCACTCAAATATTCCAAACGTCAACGTCCTCATTAAATTTCTCAGAACGTCTACGTAAATACTCCCCCCTTTTCCTTCGATATATTTTTTCAAAGGCATTGCGTTTTAAATCCATCTTCTGCCCCAAATCCATCAAAGGCGACGCTCTTACCAAGCGCTACCTTTTACTTCTGAATCTCAATTTTCCTCACGTGGCCTCCTCTCCGAAGTACCAATATCCTTGGGAATTAGGGTGTGGGTCAATCTCAGCCAAGTACTTCTTAAGCTCTGCGCTTAACTTCAAGGCAGACCGGGCGACACCACGTCTGTTTAGGATAGCCGTTTGTTTTTGTGGTCAAGTGGTGCACAGGATCCTGGTGGAGAAAGACTATCAATTTTAACATATTTGACATTTTTAAACCCATAATAAATCACACTAAAATATTTGAACGTTTATCACAATTAATGTATGTTGGGAAAATTATGAAATATGATTTTTTAGTTTTACATCAGAAGCCATTGCTCATGAGATACGATGAACTGATGAACTTCTAGTTGTTTTAGTATTAACGAGAAATTTCTTTATCTTCCCTACAGTTTTTCGATTAATTAAAATTTGCAAAAAATTGCTTTATCCTTAGGAAATTCAATTTGAAAAAGCGAGGCTCTTTAGGCGAGGAATTTTTAGTTTAAAAAAAGCAAAATTAATCGAATTTCAGCAGCAAATTATTTTAGACAACCCTTATAACAAATGACAATATTTTCGGAAAAATATTGGAAATTCTATCATTCATCGTGAATTTTCCGCATTTTCCAACTTAAGTTAAATGGAAAAATGAATTTCATCCATCTACGTTGCCAAATTAGTTCAAAGAGAAGTTATAAGATGATCATGAGTGAAATACTGCTGTATTTTTTTTTCATTTTATCCCCCTTTACGATATCGGAACATCGGTTTAAACTCGTACCAGCCCTGCTTCCCTTCGCTATAAATCATTAAACTAAAAACAACAGTGTAGATTGCAATGAAACGAACCATCAAAAAAAAGCTTCCCTGGTCGCATCAGCTGTGAGGGCCAAGCCGGAAATGTCATCCACAATTCCGGGGTGCTAGTGTTATATAATTTTTCTACTCTTCTCCCATAATTTCTCTTTTTCCCTGATACATGCGGGGCCCAGCTAGTCGGTCCATTGAGTAAATCCTAGGCGTCGGTCTGTGCCCTCGTGGTGGGGATAAATTTGCGAGACCCAGGGATTATGGAGCGAGAGTTTCGGGCAAGAGAGTGTTTGGGGGGAACGCTGGTATCCAAAGGGATAGCGAGGATGGAGTGGGGTCGACGGAGCGAGGGGTGGGCTTTAAAGAGCCTCCCTCCCAAAGGTCTCATGCGTCTCTACGGTCAGCGCGTGCGTTTGACAAGTTAGCATCGTAGCGCGAGAAGGGACGTTATCCATCTCTTACCCGTGCTTCCTTGGGGAAAGAGAGAGAGAGGTGAGATGGGGGTAGCCTCAGGAAATTTGATGGAGCAAGAGGGAAGTCGTCTGAAGAGCAAAGAAAGAGTGTGGGTAAGGGTCCGTCTTAAATATCCCCCCAGACCAGGTGCCCCCCGGACTTGAGGAAAGAAAACTCGGGTATTTACGATAAGAATAACGTAACTATTCTTGGATTTTTTTTCGGAATGCTGGGAGTTTAAAAGAAAAAAATATCATTTCAAAGTTATCAAAATTGCTTCCAAAATTGTTTTGAAAATAATGGAGGAAACTGTTTCAAAATTTATTTTTTGGAAGTCCTGGAGGAAACGGGAAAAACTTCGTGAAATTCACTTCATAGTTTTAATTAATGCAACTAGTTTTAGAACATGTATGACACTTTTAGATTGTAAAAACCTAGTTTGTGGTATGTCGAAACATAATGAGGTTGAATTAATTAAAATTATTAATTGGTTTTCACAAAGTATTTTCATTTCTTCCGTTGAAAAAATAAGTTAAATATAATTTTCAGTACCATCAAAAATTTTATAGTCACCGAATCATCACTTAAATTATCAAACAATTATTTCATAATTAATGTGTAAGTGGGGAAATTAATCAAACAGATTATTGAAAGTAATTGAAATCAAATGATATACTTATTAAATATTTCACGCGTTACGTCGATTTGAGAAGAGTAGCTTATTATTTTAAGGAACTGATTGACATTTACTCTATCATAATACATGTGAGTTCCTATGTTAGCAATTTGACTCTGTCAGGAAACTTATGCATCTAACTACTAATCAAAGAAGTTCATTTGCAGCAAACGGAAATTACCAAGTGAGCCATCCTCTTTTTTTCACTCCAGTTTTTCGAAAGTTAAAGCTGAAAAATCACCCATGGGCTGCTTGCGACCTCTTATTTCTATGTCATAATATACGAGTACTTCAGTGCTGCAGGATGAAATTTTCTGGAAAGATCGAAGTGATTACTTTATTCGTGCAAATTAACTCCATTTGCTTCATTGAATGATATTTTGGTTAAAGAGCGGATACTCTCCAGTTTGGATCATAAATTGAGATTGAATCACGTATAGATCAAGCTGTCATATGTTGGATATTTATCCCTATTCTACTGGGTTTTCCGGTAAATACAATTTTTCCCTCTCAGTAATTAATTGCGAGCGCTTCAGAAAAGGGGTGATATTCATAACGTTGACTCCGTGATAATCAACGTTATTTATTTATTTTTATTATCAAATTATAGCCTGATGGGTGAACAAAATAAAGAATTATAAAACCTTTGTATACATCGTCACTTAATTTATTCACCCGACCATGGTTTTGACACCGAACCCGTAGTCGGGTGTTTCACAGGTGTCGGGTAAATAAGCCATCGTTACCCGACGCTTCATGAAGTGATTTTAAATCTTCATAATGAACGTGGGGTACTTCAATCAAATGCCCCTGATACTTCTCATGAAACAGTTCACCCAAAAAGTACGTTTTTTTTGGTCTTCGTAATAAGACTGGGGGTGAACATTTCATCATTAATGAACTTTTGGTCCTTGTTTTGGTGACGAGAAATACTGAACGTGTTCATGCATGGGTCGCTGTAGTTTTATCTTTCTATAAAAGCGTACTTATGAAGTTGTTTCTGTGGTTTAATTCCATAGGACCTTGGGCACTGTCACTGGGCGCGCACTGCATAAGCGAAAAACGGACAAACTAAACACACTATCGAAATCCGACAAAATTACGCGGGTGGCAGAGCGAGCGAGTGATATCAGAATCGCAGCCAAAGCAGCTACATTATTTCAAGTGGTGGACGGAACGGAGGGGTAAAAATGCACACTTCATGTAGACAGCGTGTGTGTAAACTCGGCGTTTTCATTACGGGCGACTTGCCGGCGGTCCCATCCACCCCTTGTATACGTCCAACCAAACCGTCAACTGACGTTTCCTACACCAAAGAGTTTTTCTTCTTTTTTTTTAATCCTCCCAGAACGCATGAATCGATGTCGTTTCCCTTTCGGGCGAACGCGTTTTGCCGAACGGAATGGATCTGCAGTGGGTGGGGCAGAGACAGTGAGCCGGCGTTCCTACTCACTCACCCATGCACACTCAATCGCCTGCCCACAAACCCCCATCTACGCACATGCGGTCACGAACTCCTCTCTCCCTCCATTTTCGCGAATGGATATGACCGATCCGCCGCGACAAGCAATTTCCGTCGGCCGACTTCCAATATTTGTTCGTAGGATGGCGTGTCCCCCGAGTTTCTGCAGCTTTTAATCCCTCCCGCAAATAACGGCCTGCGGACTGATACGCGCGATTTCTCCTTCCTCCCAGCCCACCTCAGCACACGTACGTCAACAACGGTCGTCCCTCCCTCGCGTTCCCATTTCTTTTTCCACCCCCTCACACACGCGGTTGAATGACTGACTCCAGACTAATTTGGAGCCGGTGCGTTTAGTCGTATCGGTGCCGATTTGCGAAGGGATTTTCCTTTTTTTGAACGGTCGGTGAGGGTGGGGAGTCGTTGAGGGGTGTGGTGGTGAGTAAAGTGGAATGAAAAAACGGTCGAAGAAGGCGGGTGAATAATAGAAACGTGTTCGGGGGGGGATTTTTGCTGTACAAAATTTCCGTTATCCATTCCGCGCATTCGGCGTGGTGACGTTGGATGTGTCATGGAAAATTCAGATCTCGCCCTTCGCGAGGGAAAAAGATGTTTTTCGAGAGGCCAGCGCCGTGGCAGATGCGTTACACGCGGGAAAAGGGGGGAGGGCAGGTTGGTTAAACGCGAATGCGGTTAGAATAGAATGGTTTTGCAGGTGTGAATTGATGGTTTATGGAATAATGAATGTGTTGGGAGGCAAGGATGCGAGAGGTGATAACCGTACCTTCTACTCGAATCCTCGAACTATCTATCGCATGCTTTTGCGGTCGGTGCATTTCAACCCTTTGGTACGTTGTATCAGATAATTCGATTGCTCAAGTTTATGCTTCCAAATTTGTTAACTGGACCTTTCTTGTCCTAGGAATTTCTTTCGGATAGTGGTGAAATACAATCATTCAAGTCTTCCATTATTATATTCTTTGACCAACATTTCCAACTTTAAATATCTAGGTTGTTTCATTTCTTCAAAGACTTGTATTTATTGATACGATATTAGTATTGGATTATTTTAAAGTATGGTGGAATGAAGGTGATATCATATATCCACTCTCTCAATTGGCCACTGGAACGCTTACTTCTATTTCCACTGAAGTGGATATTTACAGAGTTTCATCACGCAGTTTGTTTTAGTAATAAACATCCAACCGTAAATGAAAATAATACTGGTAGAGTATAGCCGTTAAATAAAATTATAAATTAACTAAAAGATCCGATTTAATAGTTGAATCATGTGAGTTTTCAATTTAGGTTCCAGTAAAATTCAATTATAAATTTTCTCTAGACCAATAATCACACAGCCAAATTAATTGCCCCAGGTAATTAATAATACCCTGGTAATTAACTGATTATTACCACTGATAACGTTTTTTGTCGAAACTCGGGTCTTGAACAAATTATTTTTGTTGAAATAACCATAAACTTCAGTTGTGAGCTTTGTAGCCTCACCGTCACATAAAGGAGATCGAAGTTCGAATCACCTTTCGGTTCAGGTTCGTCAGGAAATATACAAGCGTGACTGGCTATTTATATTTTGCATTACATCTGATATATACTTTTAAAGTATACCTATATTTATAGATTTGTTGTTTTAATATCTACGCGGTACTTCATTTAGCCTATTGCGATAAACACGTTGCAACCTTTTTGGGAAATATTAAATGTGGTACCTTTCGCATTATTATTTTAAATAATTAAAGGGATCCGAAGTATAATAAAGGGCTATCCATAATATATTGGGTAAAAGCGATTTTTCCTCCATTTCAACTATCATAATTTTATTTTACAACACCATAAAAAATCCAAAAAGCGCCATAATAATTTTTAACCGTAACTTTTTTGCGTCCATATTAGGGTTAAAACTGGTGAAGATATTTTGTTATTTTGAAACTCGATTGGGAAATAAAAAGATTTTAGTTGAAATTAATACAAAGTCATATTGAATCAATAACGGTTAAGTCTGTATGCCCATAATGCATGTTTTTAACTTTAATATCCAATCTCCCAGACCATCTAAATTAATTGCGCTTAACAGGATAACACTTCCGTGTATCGCTAATGATTTTTAAAACACGGTCTTGTAGAGCTATAAAATGTTTATGAATACAAAGTTTATCCTCGTAACTTTTGACGGTTTGGGAAGAATTAAACCATTTTAAATTAATTAAAAGAATTAAAATAAATGAAAAGCCACTCTATTCCGTTGGTCGATATTTAAATATACTTTAACTAGACTTGTGGTTTCATTGAGAATGTTCACAAAATAGGATAGAGTATTTATTTATTCTCCTATTAGGCATCACCCATTGAGCAATTCATGTGGAAAATCTTCCAGCTCATCAGTGAAATAAAAGTTCTGCTGAAACAGATAATAGAACTGTACACTACATTAGCCTAAGGCATTGGCGCAATTTAGCATTAAATGAATTACTTACTAATAATAAAATACTTAGAAAACATTGAAATAGTTCAGTATTCAGTGTAATATCAGGTAATGTTTCTTTTAATGCACATATGGAACCCACGTTTTTATGACGCAGGGCAAGGCATTGTATTGTTTAGATGCTGAAATACCTAAGAAAGATTTTTATGTAGAATGCTCCAGGATATTGGATATTATACAGTCAGCGAGTCGGTGCGGGAAGCCTTTCATGTAATAGTTTATCTAGTGTTAAACATTTCAAAGTGGTATTTCCGAATGCCATCCCGAAATAGAGGAAAAGTGAAAGCACTAAATAGGTATTTTATTATAATGCACAGTTTTAGCCAGTAAAAGGTAAGTAAGCCCGAAAATAAGTGCTTTGTATATAAAGAAATAATAGAAATTTCCGTGGATATTTTTATAGGCATGGATTGATGTAGGTATTTATCCCTGACTATGGACCTCGGAATGCCGAATAAGTCGTACCAACAGAGAAGTTGTGAGATGGTAACGGGAGTAGTTGCCCGCTAATGGTCGCAATGTTACTGCGAAGAAAATACTCAGACCTTCCACCCAGGTTCTTAAGGCACCTCAATGCGTCAACCAATTTATCTACAGAGTTGTTTAACCACAATCGAAAATAAATTGAATGAACATCGAAAATCTTTTAGCCAAAATGCCAAATCAGAATGAGATGAAGAGATATTTGCGCTAATACCGCACAAATTTTGAAAGAGACATAGTATTCATTAGTTCATTACGGTGGATAAAACTCGAAAAAATTGTCGTGTACATAAGATTAAGTTGTTGATTAAAAATCTTCGCTCATTTTAACCGAGCGCCAACCAATCCACTGGATTGGACGTGATGACAACATTTGATCCCTACCACTGCACGTCGTTGCGAGATATTGAGCGGCCATTTCAGCGGCAATGGCATATGGGAGGGACGAAAGGAAGGGAGGGAGAACAAAAGCCTTTGCGGCCCGGAGAGATGGAAAGGGGAAAGACCAGAGGCTGCGTCATCCCTCGGAGGGAAAACTTTTACTCCATCTCGTGCCAAGGCCAAAGTGGGAAAGAATGACGATGTGGAATGGCGTGAAAACTCATATCGACTGCCCTCCGTCCCGGTCGCCATTTCCCTGACCGCTGTCGCCAAGATTTTGAAGCTGTGACAAGCGGGGGGGGGGTGGAGGGAAGGGAATGGCGAAGGACGACGTGCCGCCCCCGGATAGCTCGTGGATTCCTGCTTCCCTTCGGCGGCCATCCGTGTACCAGGAATATTCCACGCCCCTTTCTCTCCCTAAGGAATGCGGAGGCATCGTCGAGGCGTGGAAAGTGGAAGCGTTCAGGATGAAATGGGGGTGGATTGGGAAGGGAGCGTCAGAGGATTTTGTCAAAGTGACATGGACGTCGTAGGAGACAGACATAGGAACGGGAGAGAGAGAGAGATGGACAGTCGGATGGTTCTTGCCAGGGAGGTGGATTGGACGATAATAATGCGAGGAAGGTTGGCGGTCCGACCGACGTTTAGCTGAAGTCGGAGGGGGTAATATCTAGGACGAGGAACCTTGTGTGAAGTCTTTGGAAATTTGATTTAAGGATCCGACGGGACGCTTAGCGAATGTTGGAGAGAACATGGTGAACGTGCTGTTATGAACTTTTGCGATAGCCGGTGTGTAAGACTCCAGCATTTCATTTTCTTCGTCCAATGAATCCTTGAAAAATTACATTCACTGCCTATATATCTTCTTTAAATGGCTCTGTGATATTTGGTACAATCCTTCAAACCTGTTGGTGGAAAATTTTATTGAAATCTGAAATGAATCCTCGTGAAAAATTTCAAGTATGCTTGCAACAGTGATGGAATTCCACTTTAACCCTCTGGGAATCTATTATATCACCGATGATGATGGCAACTCGTCAAGAGGTTGATGTAAGTGGAATTCATGTAGTAACTTGGTAGCAAAAATTTTTGTTTGTTATTAAATCCGTTAGTTGATCTTTGTGATGTAACAATACACGCGTTGTTTAATTTAATATTTATTAAAAACGCCGGAAATTAGAGGATTTTTTTAAATATTTACTTAGAACTTTCGCCACAAAATTAGAATCTTTTTATTAAAAGACTGATGCATATTTGCTAATATAATAATTGTAATATTCCATGATAATATTGTACGGCACATTTCATGGTAATATTTGTCAAGATGGAATATTTTTGAATAAGTTCGCAAGTAAATCGCCAGGGGCATATCGGAAATGGTTCGGAAAGAACTGAAATAATAGTTCTCGGGATTAATTTTTTAAAAATTGAGTAGTCCTAGCAAAAGCATCCGGAGTTTTTGATGATTTTACAATTTAGCTCACACTGTAAGCTCAATTCTGAAAATACTATTTATTTTATACGCTACTACTCATCGTGTAAATGAAATGTGAACTCAATGATATATACTCGTATGTAGCTGTTAGGATTTGTTATACTTAGTAGGATGAATTTGCAGTCTTAGTAAAACCATTGAACATATAGCTACAATGAGGGGTACACACCATCTGCACATTCACCATAGTTAATTTGCAGTTGCTTTTGTGGTTATCATATTATTAATTCAATCCGAAGATTAATTAAATTACACCTTGAAGACTTTCATCAACAATTGCCCTAAGTTCTCAAGCTAATTATCTTATGTTTTTATTGCTAGATCTTCTTTCTAACAGACCGTTCTACCTACCTGACCCTTAGTATTCTTAGTAGGGCCACTTGTTATTTTATGCTCTTAAAATATACTCTTTCTCAAGGTAAGCATTAGTTCTTCTTATACAATAAGCCCCATATGAACTTTTTTTTATTTTATTTCTTTGCGTATTTCCCTTTTCGCCCTTATATTTTCGTCAAATAAACTTCAGTATTCAATCAATCATTTTAATTTCAGAATCCGGATGAACATTAAAGTACACTGGTGTCTTGCTTGTAGCAGTATCTACATTGTATGTGCTATTTGATTCTTCATCGTGGACGCCTCGTTCATTTGATGTTCTCTGCTCTTCAAGTCCGTCGAACTTTCTTCTTAAAGTTTTATGCTGCATCTGATGTAGAATACAGATCGTCTCTCTAGATAGTCACCTTGGCCTAAGATTATTTCTCGTTGCGAACCGTCAGATTATCTCGTCATACTACGTCGGTGTAATACAATTTTATTTTTTTCCATTTCATGTTCATGCTCTATTCCTACAGCACATGATAACTGCAACGCCGTTTGCAAAAATGTGACCTTCTTCCATTTTTGCTTCGTTTTTTTAATCACTATTCTTGTTTTATCCCATTTCTCTCACGTATATGTGAAAAAGTCCTGGCGTGGGTCTACATCCGTCTTATTTATCGGTTTATTTTCGCTTCTATTTTCTATCTTCTATCTTCTATTTATTCTATTTTCCATCTTCATTCCTCACTGGGGTGACTTGATTCTTGTATGTCTCCGAGTAATTGATAGATTTTTCTCCTGTCCTCTTAATCTATTCCAAATGTTTCAAGCAATTTGATAATCTTGTTCACTCGACATTGTCCAAGGCATTCTAACTTTGCGAGTGCAGCAAGAGTCGCTTACACCGGTTCTCTTCATTGAGGGACGCACCTAATCCACGGGTTGGCAATGGAGTCCAATTCCGTGAGATCTTTCTGGATGCATAATTATCGCTGAAATGAATGCAGAAACGTTATTCCTTAATGATATGAATGTAACAATATATTAATCAATTGAGGTTGTATTTCAGAGTGCCACCCACAAACCTAAGCACGCTCCAGAATTTGCCTTCTTGTATTTTATATTTCCATTTTTTATAAGTGGCCATGGTTTTTGCTGTCAGCATTCTAGTCATATACATATATATATATGATAACATATGGTACATGGTATCCTACTCGATGTGAACATTACCTATTAAGTTTAATCCAAGATGATTATATGCTACTCAAAATTTGCCCATGAGGCGGGGTTCAAAATAGTACAGATTAAGAGATTTTATGTTGCTGTCGTAGCAAATGATATTTAGTTCGGATAAAAGAAGAATACTATGCATTTCCCACAAAGCGTTTATTGGGTAACACTAGTTTCAACGCATTGGCATCATCTTCAGGTACGAGATGATTGAAACTAGTTGCAACTAGTCAAAGTTTCGTGGAAAATACATAGTATTCTTATTTCATTCGAAAATGAATTCTAATAAAGTCTGATACCATTGAGACGTGTAGTTGTTGTGAATTAGTACCCTTTTTAGTTATTTTGGATCTTTTAATTTAATTTTAATTATTTTCGACTGTTAAAACTTTAGCGTATTAAGCCGGGTCGTAAGTGCTTGTAGTTAATCGTAGTAGTAAATTGTTTGATTGTAAAGATTTAACATAGTATCATATTATCAGGTTTTAATAGAAATATTAATCAATAGTTCCGAATATCAGTGTTATTTACCTTACCTATCCTGTTCAACCTCTCGCCATTTGGAGGCCATCTTCAGGGGCGCCCGCTCGCGATAATTTCTGTTCCGTAGATGCTGTTCGTCGATATCGATGGGTCCGCAACTCACCCTAGAGTCATAGGAAGTTAGTGTGACGGATATGGGGTGAAAAAAGGCGGCTTACGGTTGAAGGAAAGGGGGATGAAGACGAGAGAAAGAAATTGAGGCGATGAGATGCGAAATTTGGAGGCGTCGGAGGGGAAAGAGCCTGCTCCCGCCACCCCTCTTCCCACTTCGTCTGTCCCGGTTTGAGATTGGTTTTTTGTGGGGGTCCATCGGTGCCTGGGGACGCGGCTCGTAGAACGGCAAAGGGAAGGGATCGGTCGACGAGTGGTGAGAAGGGGATATGAGGTGAGTGGCCAAAAGAGGAGGAGGTGAAGGAGAGATAAGGAGGGGAAGAGACTTTGAAAGCATCTCCAAGATGAAGGAATCAGGAAGAATGAGGGGAGATGAGAGTGCTATTGCTTGTTCTCAAAGAGGAATCGCTGTTTATATATCGAATGGGGGAAGACGACATTTTTTTATAATCTTCCTACTGAATCGCATTACTTTGCTACATCATTGTGCGGGCAGAATATTATTTCGATCTTTTCTTTAGTATTGCGGAAAGTAGACAAAATAAATTTGCCAAGCGTATGTGTTTATCTTTGGGGAAATGTAACGGAATGGATAGAAAATTGGATCATGTAGTCAAGGAAAAATTAGGGAAAGGAGAACATCTTTGATAACATCCAGCACGGTCTTTAGGGAAGGGATAAAATATACTGTGGTAAATTGTGTACATCCCAACGAATATCTGTTTAATTTATTAAAACTCGATTGTAATTTATGGTCAGGGCACCGCAACACATCTTTGATAGCATCTGTCATAATCTTTGAATTCTGGTGTAAATGGTATCTCAAAATAACATATGCTTGAAAAAGTGCAGTTGTCTTTAGTTAGTCCCAGAATTTTATTTATTTCAAATAGCAAACACCTTAAAAAAAGTGTTATTAAATTATCCTCGCTCCATTATTAAAAATAGTCCTCAACAATAATCCTTCTCCCTTCTTCGAGAACTTTGACTACTTATGATAACTATCTCAGCCTTTGCTTGAGTTCGTTTTCAAGCTATCCTAGGCTGCATGTTATTTATTGCGCAAATCTCCTGACATTTCATTGGAATGGATGATATGCTCGTATTTTCCGTGAAATGGTATGTCCGGGTATATGTTATATTTTCCTGCCAAGGATGTAGGCGAAACACTCACGTGCGTATTAAATCCAAGCAGACGACTCATCCTCCTGTTGAAAACGACCGCGTAGAAGTGACGGGATGGAAGATAGAGAAAAGAAAGAATGAGAAGAGGAGCAGGAGAACAAAAATGGTAGCTATTGCGGAGGATCAGAAGTGAAGGGGGAAGATTGAGAAATCATCGGAGGTTATGAGGGAGAGACGGCGACCGCGTTTATTTTCTCTTTTGGAGAGAAGATTTGGAAAATGAGATTAGAGGGGGACGGAAGAGAGGAGGGGTTTCGGGAGTGGCAAGAGGGTTGGCCGAGGGGGTCTCTTTTTAGCTCCCGGGGTTGTGCCTATGGCCAGTCGCCGCCTGGGGGGCGGGGGAGAAGAGAAGCGAGGGCGCAGAGAAAATTTCGAAGCGATAAAACCTCCCCTCCCGCAGAAGGCGCTCGAGGGACTGAGAGAGAGAGACTAGCCAATCGCAGGTTCTCCTGATTGCATTGACGCGGGCTGAATAGGGGGACACGTCATTCCGCCTTGAACATTTTTTTCGAATTTTGCCAATCCAGTGTAAAAAAAAGGCTGAATATTCTGCCCTCCCTGGATTAATTTTTTGGTAGTTGAACCTTAGGCTCGGAGTTTTTTTTTAAGCGCAGTCATTCTGTTATAATTAAATTTACTGGCAGTATTAAGCTCATGGAAGGACTAAATGCTCTATAATTCTAAAAATTCGCTCAGATACAGACATTTGAGTGAAATTTTTTGTCAATAAAGTAATTTAAATAGTTAACAAATTGATCTCAGCACAGTCTTGAAACTGAGCACTTAACTCATTTGGAAGATAATATAATTTCATATTTGGCAAATGATTGAATTATTAGAATGTTTACCGTTCATGCCGTGTTTTGCTTACATAGAAAAGTTTAATTTACGGAAAAATTGGGTAAAATTCACTATTTTTTTTTAAATATAAGGCACCTTTACAGCTTCGTTGTTTCTTCGTTAGCAGTTCAAACGTCAAACGTATAGAACGATTGTTTCAAGCATCAAGTATAAAGTGTTTGTTTTTGGAAAGGTTTAATTAGTTGCTCGCCAGTATTTATAACTCTGAAAAGCATTACTTTTGCTAAGAATGAAGCCGTTCCAATATTTATTTTACCATGCACATTTTTATTTCTTCATTATCGGTAATGAACACATTTTTTAGATGGCAATGATATTCAGCAGGAAAAAAGAATGAATCACTTCTTTGAGAATGAAATGATGTTTGATACTTTAGGGCTATCGATAGCATTTGAATGTCCAAATGAGAATTCGGAAAATGAAATTGAAGATAAAATCGGGGCATAAAGAGTTAATTCTCATCAGTCATAAGTAGTTATTGTTTTCCTCCTGTCAAATTCTGGATCCTGTCATTAAATTTTAACATTCCCGCACCACTCGTGTAAAGGTGCAAGCATCGAAAAACATTTCACTTCCCCGCCATATCGTATCGATAGGGACAGTTTTTATTAGAATTCGATATCATTTTTCGCAGTGAGATAGCCGAAGCCGAGAGAACCACGTGCTCTTTCGTAATAATGATCATTTCTAAACCAGGCCTCAAGTTGAGAAAGCATGAATATTTTTGTTCACAGCCGAAGGTTAACATTTGCGACAGCCTCATGGGACGTGACTATAGAATGAGAAAAAGAGCACATATGCATGCATAGGGTGGAGGAAACCCTTGGGCGTGCGACTTGAAAGAAACTAAAATTTCGACGCGATATGACTTCGCTCCTCTCGAACGATATGCAGTCACCCTGTCGCATTCCCCGAATGCTCTCCTTTTTTTTATCATTCCCGAAGAGCTCGCACGGTAGGGAGGGAAAAGGGAAATGAAATCTCTCCATCTCCAAGGCCGTAGTGATAAACACAAAAGATTCCTCCCGTCCTCACCCCTTGCGTAACCGTGGCAACACCCCAACGCGAGTAACCCCATTGTTTCCGTCCGGCGATATCGTCTCCCCTCCCGTTATTCCACCGAGTGTTTTTAAGGGAAGTTGAAGGATGCCGGGGAGCCGCGTGTTGGGGTGCGTATATGAGGGGCTTCAAGGGGGATCGTGAGAAGAAGGGGCGAGAGGCGTTGTGTTGGAGGGAGGGTTGGAGGTTTGGAATCGAGTCTG
The DNA here is from genome assembly GCF_022747635.1 of Hetaerina americana. Classification (NCBI taxonomy): domain Eukaryota; kingdom Metazoa; phylum Arthropoda; class Insecta; order Odonata; family Calopterygidae; genus Hetaerina; species Hetaerina americana. The sequence continues at coordinate 32,074,332 of NW_027287095.1, read as the reverse complement.
CGTATTTAATTAGCGGAGGGCACCCGATCGAGAGGGGACGAATTCATTTGTTTTCACATCATATTAGAAAGTTCAAAAAGCCATCGCCACAAGAGAGGAAAAAGAGAGATAAATAAAGCCATTGTTGTCATCGGTGGAGAATAAAAAGTGCCAAATAAAATTCTCCAGTCGCTCAACTCATGCCGCGTATTTTAGTTCCTCACTTTGATGTATTCTCGTGATTTTCACCGTTTCAAGGCATCTGGAGCAGATTTCATGAGCTTTTCTACTCATTGCAACTTTACTTTAAGTTGATGTTATATTCAAATGGAACGATTTGTGAAGAAATACGCAAAATATTTAATAGTGAGGGAAAATTATTATTCCGGAATGGCTCAATTTTTTTGAAAGCTAAACTCTAAATGCCATTGTAGACAAAATGGATATTCATTATCGCATAACAAGGAAGCTCTTACCGTTATTAGGATGGATATCACCTTGTCAAAGTAGGTACCTATTTATTCTAACTGTAGGATGCCACCTAAACCAGTTAACAAGAAATACTCGTCTCTTTACAAGACTTAAGCCGAAGAAACATTACCGCTGTGGAAAGTTTATTATCTCCTACCCGTGAAAGAGACGGTATAGGTATTGAGATGTGAATTCTTATTTCTTAGGTTTTCGCTGAATCAACGCATGATATCACTTTCAGGGGAATGTCAATTTTCACCTTGTCTCACATGAGGTAATGTCATTTATCCAGATTCTATTTCGTCTGAGTTTTTATTATTATTTTATTTTTTTATCTTCAACCAGCTCATTTACCATTTTTAAACGATTATTAAATGCCTGGTGAAATTCTTCGTCAGGAGTGTAAATAATCAGTTTTATTTGATGAAAAACTTTTTTATTTCCCGGTAACTTTTTTATTTTAACTTTTTTCCTTTTTTTGCCCAATGATCTCTTATTGCTGAGTATACTCTCCACTGTGCATTAAGGTGTGCCGACAGGCTGGGATGGGAATGACACCTTTCACCTCTGTATGAGAGAGATGAATGCTTGAAAAAAATACCACCATGGATTCTTTCTCAAAACGCCGTGGCTATTTGATGGCCATAATTTACCATATACCTCAGTATCAGACCTCAGGTTCGCTAACTCAAATTCTATATCGATTTACGATATCTAACCTGTGAGCCGCGATTCGTTGAATTACAGAGTCCTTCAATTCAAAGTTTAAATGACCACAGTCTTCAATTATACCCTCTCCCTAACTTATCCCTCTTCATTAGACCTGCGACATTGTTACTCCTTGGTCTTCCTTCTGGAATTTCATGAGTAGGAATGATGAAGCTGTTAAAGAAAAAGATAAAATTGATTTTGATAGCATCAGGAATTGATAGTTTCGGAATTGCATGTATTTTTAATTACAATACGATGTTTCTACTTTATGACGGGCATGTGTTCTGTACTTTGTATAGTTAACCTTCGCCTCATTAGTACGTGTGAATTTGGCGTGCATGTGAATCAATACGTGGAGGAAAACACCCTGAGGAAGTAATCAGAAGTGATTACTTTTTGCCCCGCCCTTTCAAATTTTAATCCGCTTTTTTCAGATAGGAACGTGGGAGATATGCAATAGCCATTTCGGATATATAGAGCCCAACTGAAGACTCACTCTTGGCGCTCCCTTAATCCCCCTTCAAACTTTTGTAAACCAGTTCCAAGATTAACGTCCGCAAAAAGAGGGTGGGATTTTGGGGGTGGAAGCTTTGACGGTTGCGTATGGGAGGAAACGAGAGAGCGCAAAGGTGAATCCAAGGATTAAGCTCGCCCATTTAATTGGTGGCTCGCAGCCCGAGGGAGGAAATGAGCCCGGATGAAGGGAGATGAGCGGGAGAAAGCACGTTGAGGGAACACCGATCAATCTCCTCCCCCTAATCTCACAACACGGCCTCCGTCCTCCTCCATCTCTCTCCACACCAGTGTATGGTCAAGCGAGGAGTCCATCGCACGGAGAGTCTGTCTGCGTATAGCAAGTAAGGTAATATCGGTTCACCTCGGGCGTAGGCCAGAGCTAAATAGTGATGCATCAAAGAAGCATTGTCTATTAGATGGGCGTTCAAAGTAGTGATGACTGCTGTTTATATGTTTTTATATATATGTTTATATATATGTTTATATATATATATATATATATATATATATATATATATATATATATATATATATATATGGGGATCGAGATGGTGCAGGGGCTAACGTACTGGCTTCCCACCCTGAGGGCGCGGGTTCAAATCCCGGCGGTGTTGAATATTTTTCAGAGGTATCTCGATCCCTACTTGAGGTGCTTTGTGGAGGGCACTTTGAGTGAGTACGCCGTCCGTCGGATGGGACGTTAAACTGCGGACCCCTTGGCGCCTTTCGTAAAGAGTAGGCTAATGCCCATATATATATATATATATATATATGGGGATCGAGATGGTGCAGGGGCTAACGTACTGGCTTCCCACCCTGAGGGCGCGGGTTCAAATCCCGGCGGTGTTGAATATTTTTCAGAGGTATCTCGATCCCTACTTGAGGTGCTTTGTGGAGGGCACTTTGAGTGAGTACGCCGTCCGTCGGATGGGACGTTAAACTGCGGACCCCTTGGCGCCTTTCGTAAAGAGTAGGCTAATGCCGACGCCGGGTTTCTCTCCACCCTTCATCCTTTCCTCCATCCCTTCAACCTTCCATCCCCTATGGCGCAAATGACCTTAGCTGTCGGTCGCCTCCCCTCAAAACTACTACTACTATATATATATATGTGAATAGATCGAGGGGTTTGTTGGGAGAAATCATATGGAGGCAGGAAAAGTGGATGAAGGGGGTGTTGACCGGCAGTGGGATGTTGAAGACTTTGATAGAGGGGAGAATTTTGGGCAAAAGAGGAAATGGAAGGAACAGAATAGGGATGTTGGGCGGGATGAAGGGAGGAAGAAAGTACTCAGAGCTGAAGGGGGACCTAATGTAAAGTAGGATGTTGTGTTTTGTTAGGGGTCGCCAATTGTTTAATTAGTAATTATGTTCATCCAAAAACCTACCTTAACCGGTAGATTACCTAATAATAATAAATAATATGTATAGATATGTGTGTATGTATATATATGTATAGATATGTGTGTGTATATATATATATATATATATATATGTATAGATATGTGTGTATGTGTGTGTGTGTATATATATATATATATATATATATATATATATATATATGTATATATTCATTTGAGAAATCGGCCTCTACCTCTGCTGTGGGGCTATACATTCGAGGCGAAAAATTTAACTCTTTTGACTAGTTAATAATGATGCAACAATTTCAAAGTGCAAAAATCACTCGTCTTGATCTGGACTCCGGGAGCCCGGATCTCTCGATTTTCGGCCGAGTGCTTTCGCCACTTAAGCAGACAACTCGTTCTCTTACACTCCGACAATTTTGGTGGCTTTAAAGGAGCAAGAGTAGCAAGAGAACGAGGTAGCTTAACTAGATTAAGACTTGGTCGGATATCGAGGCATCCGGGTTGGAGTCCTGATCAACGTGAGCAATTTTTGCGCTTTGATATTGTTGCTTGGCAATGCGCATTAGTGAAGAACCTCGTTAAAAATTTACTGTCGCCGTATCTCCCGCATTTTATTTGAAACAGTCAATAGTACTCTAGTTAATCACAAAATCTTGCTTCGAGTATGTGGTCATAGGCTATTAAGCTGAGGATTTGTTTGTTGGAGTTCTCCAAGCTCTCCAGTTACCTATTATTATTTTCATTCTTTCTTAGCTCTTAAGGGTGACATCTTCCAACATCTGATTCTTCAATTCTTACGTTCCCATGTGAGGATGCATTGAGGGATGGCGTGAGATGGTGGGGAGAGGTTTGATAATTGAAAACATTTGCCAATATTGTTGTCAAATGCTTTATCGCCGTTGGTCCTGTTCGTTCTAATTGTTTTAATCTCTCGGGTTACGTAAACAAACTTAATAGGAGGAGGAAGTGGGCGAAAGTACTCACTTTCATCCAATTTCAAGGCATATCTTGTCTACTGAGGAGAATTTAACAATATAGCTTGATGATGTTTTCATGCCCGGGTTATTTCGGCCATCGTTCACTTATAAATCCTTTCTACTCGAAGTATATGCATTAAGAGAATTTCACTCATTCTCTATTTTTACCTCCATATGAATCTTATTTCGGCGGGGTATCCTCAATAGAGTATAGCAGGAACCGGAAATTAGGGAACTTTGCCATTTTGTCATGAAATTTAGAGCATATTCAGTTGTTAGGAGCAATATTCTTGGCCAAAATTGATGAATTGAAGACAGTATATATACTATGTTTATTATTATACAACCCCGGCATTTCTATTGACACGGCGATCATTTATTGGAAAGAGGGATGCTTTCACAACGCATCTCTCCTCCCCGCAAATGGTTGCCGTACCGGCCGAAATAAAGGCATTAGCTTTAGTTTAATCGATACAGTTAATTTTGCTTAAATTTTTTCTCCAATCAACCTTATGCTAGTAACTCACTTTTAAAATTTATAACCATTAATATATTAAATTCGGGATTTATTCGCTAATTCCAATGCTGCCTGCATTTGATTGCAAATTGTGCGTAAATAAAAGGATTCGCTCTACCAATTTGTTGACAGTGCATTTCCAATAACCTCACATTACGATCTCGTCCACCAATGGGATGAGGGTTAGTAGAATTATTCCATGGGTGTCTGCTTTAAGCACTTTTTTATGGTCTGTATCTGTCTTATTGTGGTACATGTTATTTTCCTACTTCTAGCGACTTCTATCCAACTAAGGTCTTTAATAAATTTTTGGCGAATTCTGTTCGTCCCTGACAGTTCCAGTATGCTTTATAAGTATTTATTAAAAATAAAAAATTAAGTGTTTCTGCGGAGAGTTTAAAATGCTGGGGACACAATGAGAATTCACCTGAAAAATGTTAGACCTATAAAAAAGTATAGTATGTCTAACCCGAAACAACACATATCCTTTTACTTGAACATTGGCGTCGGGATCAAGCTTGAATAATAAAAAATTGTCTCTATGGCTATAGTGAAGCCATCAAAAGATACCTCTCGGCTATCGTCTCGGAATCGTGTGTCGCTTTTTCTCGGTTTCCAGCGTTTTTTAACGAATCGGACGTCGTTCATTTGTTTCGATCTTGATGCTCGAATTAGCCTTCCCAGTGTGGGAGCCCAAACGCTTAACTTTCTCCAAAGTTCCTCCGTTCTTTGTTTCACGGGTCCGCCTACTCCGTTTTCACTCTAATTGCCCTCTCCGCCTCCCCCACTTCCATCACTCACCAGAGGGCTGCTCTGGGCGAGGGTGTGCAGGGGGGAATGAGGGAAGGGCGTGGCGAAGCAACGGCTGGAGAACTAAGAGGGTAATTGCGGAGCCCACCCGCGCGGCTCAAATTTATATAAAAAAAATAAGTAAATGGTAGTCGAAGTCATGGAGATAGCTTAATTAACGTAGCTTTGTTGCTTGAATAATTGACTCGTTTTTGTCGCAAAACATTAGTTCACAGCAAGCCGGCTGGCTTCTTAAGCATTTGTCGACGGAATCGTCAAGATATGAATTTTAGGAACGATAATATCTCCATTTAATCATGAGATTTACCCGGGCCTCGAATCTCGGTGTTAATTTTATAGATAATGATAAATGTAATGATATACTGAAATTAACGAATATGCAGTTAAAAATAATGCCAAAGAGCTTTATTTTATTTCATAAAATTATGAAACATATGTGCTGGAAAAAATTCTTCTCGGCTAATAACCGACATAATAATCGGTTATTGCGCACTATAAGGTATCGTGCAGGCTTTAAAATAAGGAATCTATGACAGAGATCATTAATATTTTGATCAGTTTTTTTTTATTTTTAATTAGATTTTTATAGTTAATAATCGATAATTCTTGCTACCGTAAAATTTTAACGTCGACCCATTCAATATTTCGCTGACAATTATTTCCAAAACCAGTACCGAAATCATTATTGAGAATATTTTTCGTGGTTTCCGACCTCAACATGAAGGTGGTAGCGTTCTTCAACTAAAGTTAGGTAATGTGTTTGCGCACGCGTTGATGGGTACTCACAAATAATTGAGCCGTTTGGGACACTCAATTTTACTTGTTTTACTCAATTTTACTTTGTTTTACAATCGCTTTACAAGTGAGCCGTGAGGGATTTTGAGAAAATGATAAGGTATCTCACTATTTTCGTAAGGTGAAGTTGAAGTTTCAGGTGATATTATGGAAAATGATTCGAGCGCTTTTCAATTCATTAATATGGGTGCGATTTTTCGAAAGATAATTCTGAGAGAGGAAAAACTCAACCATTATTTTTAGAGTTTGCGAGGGCATAGATAGGAAACTGAAAGGGTATTTTTGGGAGAATTGATCGGCTATGTTTAGGTAATAGTATTTATTTTCGGAAGGTAACGTTGATTATGTGTGGAAAAGTCAATTTCCTCTAACTTTGTCAATCTCATCCGAGTCGGCGTTCCTCTTCTATACGCTTTTGAAAGTTACTTGATACTTTTAACTATTATAATTTTTATTAATTGTCAGGAGAGTTTGCATAAAAATGCATTAAATGCCTTATTTTTGATTAAAAAAAATATAAACAGTACTCGTAGGTTTTATAATCTCTCCAAATGTATTGCATGCTAAAGACAATGGAACACATTTTATTTAATCGTAATTTTCAATAAATAATCGGCGGTCCCATGCTATCTGTCAATTTTCCAATCCTTCATTTCTCAAATTTATTTTTTTTCTTACATCTTTGCTGTAATTATGTATCCAAGACTAATGTACCTCAGATTTTCTCCGATTAGTTTTATTTTCATTTATGTTTTGTTTTGTATTCTTTTGATAATATCCTTATTAGTCACTCGGTGTATGCATTTCACCTTCATCATTCATAACTATCAATGCAATATCGTTGCCTCTAAAATTCCTTTAATCGATTCTGAGACTTACCATGCTTCATATCTGTAAAAAAGTAACATAAACATTAATTTTTTCGGAAGGGAGCGGTCATTCGAAAACTCCATTTAGTTTATAGTACGTATTTGTGCCCCCATATACGGAAAATAGTAAGTGATTTATGACAGCTTCTTCCACTTACTCATAATGGGAAGTATTCTTTTTGTTTACATTTTCAGTACCGAAAATTAAGATTAAACTCCAGAATTGTATTTTATTCCATACGATACCATGTTTCATGTCCAGATTCCCATACTTCGCCTATCGCTTTCAGAATGAGTGTTGACCTACAGGGTTCGTCCGGAAAATAAGTGCACTGATTTTTTCCCGCCGCTCCAGGCGCGCCCAGCACCGCTCTGACGGGCTGCGATTGGAGGGGGGTATGTTGGCAAGCGACGCTGAAAAAGGCAGTCGGCTCTGAGCTGTGGTTTAGTGAGGAGCTCTGTTAACGCGAACCTCCACGCTCGACCCACGTCACGGAACGCGATGCCGAAGTTTTTGGAGCAGCGTTATTCCATCAAATTTGCGGTAAAGCTTGGGAAATCGTCTACCGAAACTGTCGGTATGATTAACCAGGCTTACGGGGAGTCAGCCATGTCCAGAAACATGATCTTTCGGTGGCACAAGATGTTCGTGGAGGGCAGAGAAGAGGTCGACGACGAGTCTTCGAGAGGTTCCCGATGATGCCTTCGCGGGAGCGTTCCAGGAATGGGAACGCCGCTGGAACAAGTGTATCGACTCACAAGGGTCCTATTTTGAGGGATATTAGCTTAAGATATGTAAAAGTGTAAAAAAATTTTTTTCTTGAGCTCAGTACACTTATTTTCCGGACGAACCCTGTATAAGTGTCGAAATGGCTCTGTTTCTCTAGTTGTTAAAGACATACAATCGTGCTTTCTTTGTATTTACAACTGGCGGAGCGTATGTTTTTGTCGAGACAGTTGAATTTTTCTCTCGTAATATCAAGTTCCTCGTTGCTAGCATGCTGGGAGAAAACTCTTCAATTACTTAAGTGGCAGAGTTTACATTTGAACTGCTGTTTTTAAATGACTTGCGACCTTGATTTTTTCGTTTATTTTTCTTCTTGACGAGAGCTAACACATGAAAAACATCACAATTCCCTAACCTCATCATGGTTTGACAGCATGTGAAAAGATGGATGCTGGTTAAACTAAAAATAATTTATTTGAAGCGAATTGCAAGCACCCGTCTCGTCAAGGCCCGACACGGCTTCTCCTGAACTGCGTGTGGGGCTCACTGCTCGGCTAATTCAGTTGATCGCAGCGAGAAACCCCTTATAGCCTTGGCACCAACATCGTGAACTTTGCTCTCAACGATAATAGTTTAAAAGGATTTGCATGATCAGCCACTCCAGCTGTTTCTTGGAGTAGTGCTTCTTAATTGAAATTCGGATCCTTCTGGGGGTTTTTGCAAATTTGAAGCGCGACGGGGCGTGTCTGTATCCCTCCATGGACCTGCGCCTTCTAGATCCTGAAGCGCTTGAACTAACCAAAAGAGATGTTAAAGTTACGTAGAAGGTTGGTCATGGGTCCCTATCTTCTGATTCTTCTTTACGTTTTCTTCTAGAAAAATACCTACCTCTTTTCACTTACTATGGCCATAAAAATTAACTTCATTGCGTACCAAAACCGTTGTAGATTGTAGGTACTAGGTTTGGCATCCCTATCGTTTAGCCATCACATATAACAGGAAATTATTTGATGCTAATGGTGAAAATTTATTTCTTTGGTGTAACCATATAACCTTTAAACATCCCCGGTTTGTAACTCGAAGATCGGTTGAATAGGTGAAGGCAGAGATCACTTAGTGCTAAGCCCAACGGAGTGTGAAATTCACTCATCAGAGTATAGAGGCCAGTTCCTTCCCATTTGCCGCATATAGTTTTCCATAAATATCGAGTACTCGAAAAATCACTCAAAAGCTGTGCCAGGTATGCCCGAGAAATCGAACCCGGACCCTTTGGTCTGTTTTCCAACGCTTTACCTCGTGAGCTACCACTTTCCCATTACTTTTAAAAACTATGACTTTATTTACAAGTTATATCTTGTGAATCCACAGTTCTTCCATCATGAAATTTCTATTGTAGCGGTGGGTTTTTACTCTATTCATAGTTCCCCTTTAATCCGTCGCGTTTTCCATACGAACAAGGCATACTCAATGCATGTTTTCGTACATTTTGATCGTTATATTTACCCCATTAACGCATGCATCATAAACTCATTATGTGCCAACTGTATGCTGCGGTTGGTTACGACCTCAGAAACTTTACAGGTACGTACGTGCCGAAAAACGCTCTTGCGTTGAAGAAATTTCAAGCCAACCCTCTCAACAAAACCACTCTGGCAAATAACATGCCTCTAATAAACCTACTGACAGTATAAAAGAGGGAGAAAAATGCTCGTGGAATACGGATATCATTGTTTTGAGAAGCATCTGGACTAAGCTATTCAGGTCGATAATATTTATTTTTACGTGGTCGTGGCATCTCCTATTTCTCCCCATATATTCCGGGGGGTTGGTGTAATAAGGGATGACAGATTTCGGCATGCATCAAGATGATGGCGTCCCCTTCGACTTTTTTCACAAGGGGTGGAGGACATCTACCCCTCCACAGAGCTCTCTCCCTCGCACACACGCGCGCGCGCGTGCATATTCGACCTAAACCCCCGGGCCAATTTCACGGCGACATTTTTTTCCCGTTGGGGATACAAAAAAAGGGGTGTCACATCCTCGAAAATTCGGCGGTCCCGTTATTTTCACGGCCATCCGATGCGCTAATGTTTACTCCCGCTCGCCCCCTAATCCCCCCTCACGCCACGATGGACGCCGGGAAAAAATGTGAAAGCTTTGATGTCCCCCTTCTTGTTCTATCCACACTCCTAGGGTCGTTTCCGTTGCCGCAGCTCTCATACGCAGGATATAACCCACTCGGGTGTTTCCTCGCGCCCTCGTGGGGGATTCGAAGGAAAGCTCCCGAGTTCCCTCTCCGTTGGGCCATCTCTGAGGATGAAATGAGAGTTAGTTCGCTGCCTTTTGTACGTTTTTACTTTGCCTTTATGCATGCATCTTTTATCCCCAATGCCTGCCTCGAATCGTCCGTATGACCCCCCCTTCATCTCCCGACCAACGACCTCCGTGGGTTTTTTTTCTGGTTTGAGTGCGGGAATTTTTTTATCCCGACGGCGTTTGGGTAATTTATGCGGACGCCGTTTCCGGGGAGGATTGGGGGAGGATGGAATGAGGGGGGAGAGAGAGGACTGAAGGGAAGAGGCATAGTTTTAGCCCTGAGCCGTCGGGAGCACCACTCCTTTTCCCTTGAAAAACACTGAACCCCTCCCCCGTCACAACCCCTCCCTCCGCGCCCTAGGCTTCTAGTCCCTACCCGTTGCCCGTTCAAGTGGAGAATCACCTCTCCCTTTTTGTTTCCTTATTAAAAATTTCCGCTCTAGCGATATTTCACCCAACGTCTTTTTTTTTGTCTCCCTCCCTTTCAGGGTGAAAAAGAAGAGATTTGTTGGCACCGCCCGGGGTGGCGAGATTTTGAAACAATAGTTCGGTTTGTTCACTAATTCGTTTGCGGCTTGCCTTTGGCTTCGTAGCCATTGGGCTGGTCTTGTTCGCGTTCCCGGATGGAAAAAAGAATTCACTCGGAGGAAAGTTTTGGCAAAAAATAATCGATTTGGAACCATGAATATGGACGGCGGCGGAGGTGTTGTTACCTGTGAGCTTTCCTCGCAGTGGTCAATGGGTGACCGCCGTTCTGCTGCGGTGGCGATTTTCGTTCTTCCACCTCGGTCGTTTTGGTATGGCGACGGGTCGGGAATATCCGTCTCGCGTCTACCCCGTGGCAGAATGTGTGCACGATCATTTAATAAAAAAATGGGAGGTGGAAATGATTTTATCGCTTTAACCCCGCCTTTATATTCGGCCATCGAGCACTAATGGAATTAATTATTTGATCTCGATGCGTGTCCTATTTTAATTGAATTTCGTCTTTTTATATTCGTGGTTGGCACTCCATTTAATCGGATATGTCCGCTGGAACGCATCATGTTTTGTGCGCGCCTAAATAATCAGCAATGATCATGTTTTAAAGTTTTCTTTAATTTATGATCAAGAGCTAGTTTCAGGATGGGAACGATTTGGTTAATTTAGTCCCTAAACTGAATAAAACCACTTTATTCGTAATTTAGTAAACTTTATTGCGTTATAACTACAAACACGTAATAGAGGAGTGTGAGCAACTATATGAATTACGTTCAATTAGCTGTAGTTTAGTGTTTTAGCTAAACGTCAATGAGAAAATCATCCCTTACTATTTTCCCTTTTTCTAACTCTTAAAACACCCTTCCTCCCTCTTATCCCTTACCCATCCCACCTGGTACTTGCACCCCCTACGATAATTAAATGAAATAAACACATGATAAATAAAAACGTTTTTCCATCTATCTACTACACAATTTTTGATGAATCGCGCGGCATTTATGTAGATGTGTAATAACGTCGAATTTGTTTTATTAAACTGGTCCTTCGCTAATATAGGCAGACATATCTTAAGGCTATAGTTAAGTAATATTTTTATCTGAGATATCTAATTGATTACAATTAAGGTTTCGTGAAACAATAATGCATTCATAAAGTAATTAGAAATAAGTGGGACAGCTATAAGGTAGATATTATGTGATATCCTCTTTGTCAGAAAATTGCGATTTTATAATTTCAGGTCATACGTTTCCCGTTTGTCTTCTGTTTTATTGCTATCTTCCGCGTGTGAACTTAATCGACATCAGGTATTTATTAGAAAATGGAAATCCACGATGCTGATGAAATACGTGTTGACAAAGGGATTCATCATGGGATTTATTTCGCTTAAGTAACATTCAAATTAATTTTTGGAATGTTCGTCGCTCTGCAGTGAGGAAATGTGAGAGTTGCGGGAGAATTATGGTCGGCAATCACGATTAATTTCCAGTGCCCCGTGGAAATTGGGACTCTGAAAATAACAAATGTAGCAGTTCCTTGGAGTGTTTTGGATCCAGTCCTAATTCCCGTGATTATTTCTTCCAGACATCCTCTCGTGATAGGAGGTCACGCTTCAGGAATCCGCCGATGACTAAATAAATTTTATCGCAGATTTGTCGCCGTTGGACAGGATGAGGGAGCGACCAATCGAGCCACTTTGTAGTGAATTTTCCGTTCGGGTGACTGAAAAAAATGAATCTAAAAAGAGATATCTGGTCGATCAGTTAAGAACATCCGTGAAACTATTCGACGGGTATTTTTTTATTACCTTTCCGTCGGAAAAAAGTTGACACATTCGTCAGGTGAAAGGTGGGGAGACGAAATTCGTTCCGGTCTTTTCGAAGAGGGGCGATTCTTCAATATTTTTTACGCGTCAGCACAAGGTCACCTCGCATTATGTGCTTCTTTTTTTCCCTTCTTTCGTGAGGGTTGGAATGGGCGTCTAAGGACGCCCCCTTCGTCTCCACCTAAGGAGAATTGACAAAGTTGCTGCGACGCGTAGGGGAGGGTCTGTGAGGGAGGAGGGGAAAGACGAATGGCTGACGGGAAGGGCTTCCGCAAGATGTCAATCTATCCCGGCTCGAGAAGTGCTTTTCTCGTGTGTGGAAGAACACGCAACCCATACTGGAGTTGAAATGTCGTTGGCTCATTAAAATATTATCTCTCGACAGCCAGGTCCGTGGCAACTTGAGTAAAACCTTTCGAGCAGTTCTGACTATTAAGACTTAACTTCTGGTATAGTAAATTTAAAGTAAAAGAATGACGCAAATTACCTTAGCTGTCGTTTGCTTCTCCTAAAACTACTATTACTGATCAAGGCAGTGAATGATATCAAGGCAGGGACCATTTCGAAGCGGTTATTTTGGTTCAGTAAAAATTCTCTCATCGAAATAAAAATTGTCATCAATTAAAATTCATTTTAACACTTTTTGAATGAAACCATTGAGAGAGGAGTATTATAAATTAAGAAAAATACTAATTACCGTGAGTACCTTGAGATGTGTTGGAACAACTAATACGCGGAGACTCATGCAGACTCAACTTATATAGAAAAATAGCGGGGCTGTATAAATTATTGGGTTGTAGTTGACCCAGAGGTATGCCTTTCGAGGTGTTTCGCATGCGCATTCTGTTATGAATCTCTCTTTCGAGAAATAGCCATGGTATATTTTCAGGAAAAATAAAGCATTTCCAATGGCGTTTTTATTTGACGGTCGAAATAAGATCTCATTAATGGCCTTAGGTCTATCAGAAGAAACGGCTACAATTCGCAAATAGAACTGGCATAATAATAATAGGGAAGTGGTGTTATTACTACAACCGAAACATTAATAAAATTACATGGATGGAATTAAATGGCGTATCAAATCAAACAGTACCTCGAAAAGTGGCTGTTAGGAGATGTCAATGGAGGGCATTTACAAGAAAAAGTGGGAAATCAGTGGGAAACATTTCGAGGCGCGATAGTTTACTGAAAATATTATCGAAGGAAATATAGAGCGGATGTTTTGCAGAGGAAGGACAAGGATAAGTTAAGAGGAGCAGGTAGAGGAAGATTTCAGCGCCAAAAGCATTGAGAGTTGAAAGATATTGGTAGTTAACAGGGCATCTAAGCAAAGAAATACACCAAGCAAAGGACTCGATGAAATAGGCTGTTATCCTAGGAGCGAAGGGATTGTTTCATAACTCTCAGAAATTTGGTACTTTGTACTTAAGAGCCGGAGTAAGTTAAAAAATTACACGTAAATTAAACCTCTTGACCAAGGTGTCAAACAATTTGAAATTCTACATATCCCTCATCATATGTAACGATAGAATGTTTTGCGCAAGCCGTATATTTACGCCATGATGGCGCGAGCGCGTTTGCCAACCGTTGCCCTCCAGCATTCATTCCCTTCCCTCGACATATCCCTGGAAATAACGAGAAGGATGCGACACAGTGGTGACTAATGTTGAATTATATAGAAGAATAAAATTGTTTGTGAACACATAAATAATTAGGTACCATTATTAGCCAAGGGAAAATCTTCTGTTTGCCGATATAGCGTTTTTCTTGACCAAAACTCCCGGGCGTGAGGTGATTCTCCTTCATCGTTTTCGATGCTGAAATTGCCATCTCACGGTCAACGCCGTTCCACGTCGTTCTGCCGACTGGGAAATAAAAATTCCTTTATGCCGCGTCATCCATGGGAAATGTTAACTCTTTCCTTTCTCAGTGATTCGTTTATTTTTAAGTTCAGAATGTCTAAATTCGAGGATGTTTCAGTCTAAGGGTGACGTTGGAATGGAGATTTTGGCACAGAAATGATAGATTAATGGACCATGTTACTGCAAATATCACTTGGGAGCCAGTTATGAAGTTTTTTGTTTAGTTGCATATTTTCACAATTTTGTTGGTCTTGTGAATCAGAAATCGTTACAAACAGAATTAAAATGGAATCGCATTTTCTGTTCTTTTTGCCCAAATTATCATTATGATTTCATGCCATTATAAGGATACCTACTGCGCGGAAAGCCATTTTATATTTTTGATTTTAAGTTGTAAAACGTCTAAAACCACGTTATCATGAATAAATATCAGTGGGTCTGTACCTGAGGATATTGAGTCAGACGGTTGATATTGCAATGCGACGAAACCCGGGTTATATTGATAAAAATCATGAAGTGGTTCAAACAAACATTTTGCACTATCCAGTTAGTTTATTACCGTGCAGATATCCAGCACTCTCTCAACTTTAAATCACATTTAAAAACGTCAGTGGAGAGAAGTATTTTCTTCTTGGTGCAGTACTTGGATCTCGTCTGTTGTAGGAAATGATTGATCTTGCGTGACTTTGTGCGCACAAATGAAATTTAAGGGGATTATTCGAAAATGAAGTTCATTTTCAAGTTTGGAGTGGCTCTAATAAACACATTGCAAGGAAAATTGGTTTTAAACGACTTCGATACAAGTATTATTATATTTACATGCTCTGGGTTTCATTACACCCACATAACTACGGAGTCCATCTGTCCCCACTTGGATGCGAATCTATGCGGGTGTTTTGAGCCTTTAACATTCAAAATTTTCATATTTCAAACCCGTGCACATCAATAGCCATTGCATTCTAACCTTTGCACAATTCAATGTACTAATGCATGTTTTCGTCCACGGATATATTATGGAACAATCACAGAAGGAGCTTAAGTACCATTTCTGTCTTCTATGTGACATGAAAGTGTTGCAGAGGATGTTATGATGCAATACGAATGGGTAACGTGGATTTCACATCGAATATGTAGCAAAGATTTGGGGTCCATGTTAAAAAATTTTGATTCAAAAATTAAATAAAATACAGACGAAAGCCGCTTGGTTCGTGGAAACTAGCTTCTGACGAGAGGATCCCTGAAAGACATCATGAATAGACGAATTAATTAAAGTTAGTCACAAAGATACGAATTCTACAACTGTAGTTCGGACTAGGAATAAATAACCCTGACCCTACATAAAATCATCGGACGACAATTCGCTAAATTAGAAGGGTGCATTTTCGAACAATGCTCTGATATGGGGATTAGTTTTTGCTCTAACCCATTCTCACCCATGAGACCAAGAGGGGTGGAAATTGAACAAATCATTGGCAATCTCCCTTTTATAGAATTTTTTCCGCACGACGAGGCCCGACCATTCTCTCTTTAACTCCCTTTTCCCTAGGTTTCCGGAATCCGAAATTCCTTCTGCTCAACGCTTAACGCCCCTTAACTCCCCTGACTTCTCCGACTTCAAACATTCTCTCAACCTTCGCCTTTTCCCAACAGCCTCTTTTTCCTCCAAAGCCCCTTCCACTCGCTTCCAGCCCTTTTTCCCCATTCCGGCGGTAACCCTCACCCTATCACATTTCCACTCGCCTCTCCTGCAACATTCTCCTTCCTTGAATGTCGCATGTACTCCCATTTGTTGTATGAAAATATGTCCTTCATGGAACCTAAAGTGATAATTTTTCGAATATGGGAATTCAAAAGTTTGAGTCTGAGGTAATTAAATTCTTCCTTAATTTTTTTCTAATGGTTGGTATCCTAATGCCCCTTGCCACACGCTCTTATGGCGGTTTTTCTGAATATTATTTGGCTGAGGGCGATGCGGATTTTAAAGGTGATAAATTTAGCGGGGTTTCTTCGTACCCTTACATGCTCCGTAGTTTTCTTTTTCTCCTCTTGCTTCCATTTACGCGCATTGTAGATGGCGTCCTTTCCGCAGAGAATCTCCGAATAAGAAATATCAACACGCGTGTAAATTCAATGCTGGTTAGATATATGCACATGTATTTGAATTAAATGCGTGGAGCAGGAACAGGATGGGCGTGAGCCGTGCTGGTTCCTCGGAAGGAATGAATTCCCGTTTGAGAAAGAATTATTATCCGAGGTAAGGAAGGGAGGAGAAATATATCGCTTGCGTTGAGGCATTTCCTGATCTCTCAACGGAATAAAACGCAGCAGTCTGTCAGAAGTGTGCGGGAGGCCTGCGGAGCCACAAATGATGAACGCGAAGGCCGAGTTTATTCCCATCCGCACAACGCGCGTCCCATTGCGAACGGAAGAAAGAAAATGGCAGACTCAATGCAGACTTACAGTTACAGATTAATGGCTTGCATATAATAATTAGTCTTTGTGATATTAAATATTTTTTTACCGCTTCAAGAAGGGAAAACTTACTATTCAGAAAAGTTTTTAAAAGTACTTAAATTCCCTTATTTATAGTAACCATATAGAAATTGATTAAGGGATAAGCTCAAATTGTAGAACACAAAATGGTGACGAAAAATTGGCGTGAAATCCATTATAAAATAATTATTTTTGAATCACATTAAAATATTATTTAAGTTGAATTGTCAAACAAGAATTGGCAATCAAGTATATGCACCATTAGGCTTCGAAAATGTAAAAAATTAGTTTTCATTAAAAAAAAATTGAAGAGTATAAAGTATTATTCTGACTTTCAGAGAATCAGGCGTGGTTGACCATTTTTCCATGCTTGGGCGGCAAGAATGAAAAATAAACTATATGCTCCAGCGGCATGACTGAATTGTGAGCAGTGGTATAGGAATATTATTTTTCCAGGCCCCCGTATCCGCATAAATTTGTGTTAGAGGTGGCAGAGTGTTTCATTCTTTTTCTGCCCCTAGTATTTTTTGGGTTGACTTGATAATTCAATTTTATATCTCGAATACTTATGCGGAGCGTGCGCTACCGCATTTTCAGACCATATTGAAAATATAAATATTGGAGCACTCCGTAGGATTTGGGAGTTATTTTATCACGCGAATATTAAAAACTCTTGTTGATAAAGTCTTAAATTCCACGTTAACGGGGGCCATACTGTATAAATAGAAGTGAAAAAGGGAAGAATTATGACGAGCTCAAGCAAAATGCTATTGTTTTCACTCGAAAGGTGAGAATATTTTTATTTCGACCGACTCCTCATCTATATCATTTTGAGTTTCTTCTATGATATTTTCAGTTTTTATATTGATCAA
Organism: Hetaerina americana; assembly: GCF_022747635.1. Lineage (NCBI taxonomy): Eukaryota > Metazoa > Arthropoda > Insecta > Odonata > Calopterygidae > Hetaerina > Hetaerina americana. The sequence goes on along the minus strand of NW_027287095.1, from coordinate 32,056,751 downwards.
ACTTGTTGCGTAGAGAATGTATATTCCTAAAAATATCTACGAATAATACTTTTAATTCGCTTTTTGCCATAGTGAGAGCTTTTATTAGTTCCGCACTGTGCTAAAGTTAAACTTCTTTCAATAAAAAATGAGAGGGGGTTTGCTGGTTGAAATTTATTTCGGGTATCACTACGAATCATGAACAACGTTTCAACCTAGCATGCCAACAGAAGTGTATTAGGGTGCCAGGTATCGAAGTTAAACATAGTGAAGCATTAGATTGGGACTTTATGTATTCAGTTTCACTATTCGTAAAATATGCGTATTGTACGGCAAAAATCTCATTCAGATTAGCATCCCTTGGGCATTGTTGATAAATTTACCGCGAGGTCATATGGGGAGAAATTTATTTATTTTTAATTTCGACCCCATCCTCAAAGAGATACATTATCAGTATGCGCTCCCATTTGCAACTATTGTCCTAGCAACCATTTCTCAAACCATGAGTCATAGGTATCTTGTAAGTTGGTGGCTATAGTTTAATTTGAGTATTTCTTCTATTGTTTCAGGCTTCACTTCGTGGAAGTAATTAATATCCATTACTAAAAAAGAAAGAAAGACTCGTACTTTTCCACAGATTTAAATCTGTGGAAAAGTACGAGTCTTTCTTTCTTTTTTAGTAATGGATTTAAATCTGTGGAAAAGTGCGAGTCTTTCTTTCTTTTTTAGTAATGGATATTGAGTATTTCTGATTGTTCATTTGTTTCCAAGGTTGTCCATCGCTATAAAATCAATATTTTCGTCAGAAACTCATTCATCTTCTTGTTTAGTTTTGGTGTCTATTTCCCTTAAGGCATATGTTTAATTGTTTTCCCAGCTACCAATACGTGTTTATGTCAGGGTTATACACTTAGCGATAGACTGCGATAGGTATGATTAACATCCTTGTAATATTTACACCGTATATCCATTTATTTATACATTTAGCCTCTCATTAATAGCTTTCTAAATACCTAGTGTTCTCCCATTCGCAATACTTGATAACAAACTTGAGCACAATGCTTCCGAGGAGTCTAGTCACTGGATTCATACTTCTTCAAGGATTGCGATCTCGTTAGTTATTACAGGTGTTAAAATACGTGGCGGCATTCCTCAAAAAAAAACATGAACCCTCGGTAGTGAAATATTTGAGGAAAAATATCAAAAATCTGGGTTTACGGATCATGACTAATTCCGATAGCTGAAAGATGCAAGTGGGTAGATCGAGATTTTTTCGGAGAATCTTTTTTCTCGTATCTTTTATTTCAACCGCGAATCCTGGGAAACAGAAAAAAGTAGAAGTTTTGATTTGGCTATAACCGAACATATTTTATTAATTACTATTACTGTTTTATATTGGAACTCTCTGTTAACAAATTTGACAGCCTCACTGAAGTGTGCAAAAAAGAAAAAGGTTATAAACTTGACTGTGAAAGGGCCAAGAATTAATCTTCTTAAAACGGTAGATCGGTCGGTAGCGTGACGTCTGGTGCTAACGATTATTCGCATTGTGCTAGACTCATATATTACGTGAATATCATTCAAAATGTTGCCCCAGAACTATTTATTACGCTTCAGTAGGTGCAGTAGAGGGAGGTTTATTTTGTTTCCAAATGCTTCTCTTTTCTCCGCATCTTCCTCTCCATTTCCCAATCCTCGTCATTTTAATCGACGGGTTTGGGACTCTTTTTTTAAGGACACAATGCGCTCCATATTGGCTTCATTGTCATGGTGAAATATTTATTGGCAAGGTGCACTCGTGCAATATCAATGTAGACCCTTTCTGGGTGTCAGAAGTTATGCGTCCGCACGGTAAACCGACTCGCGCGCACTGTGGGAAATGTGATCGGCCAGCCAACAGGAATAAGTCCGTGGGGAGCGAAGATTGCGGATGGGGCGAGAGAGGAGGGTGGAGGGGCGGGCGCGGATGGGGATGGCGTGGAATGAACGAGCGAGGAAAGGGGAGGAGGGCAATAAAGGAGATGGGTGGGGTGGATGGGGATTAGGGCGGGGCAGGGGATTAAAAGGGAAGATTGGTTGGGGTCGCGGGGGAGGGAGAGAATAATGGGAAGGGCGAAGTGGGGGAAGGTGGAGGGAGAGAAGTCGGGGTAAAAGGGTGGGGCAGGAGACTGCGTTCCCCTTCTACCCCCTCCTGCGGGAAATAGAGGTGGTGGGGAAAGAGAGGCGAGGCGAGAGGGAGAGGACGGAGTTGGTACGCACTGAGCACGCGAGTGGAATGAATGGGTTTCCATCGCTCTGAAACTGCGACGGCGTCACTCTGTGGTACCGCCGCGTGATGGTCTCTCCTCTCCACCATTTATACGTAAAGCAGCAGCGAGTTCATTTTTTTTTGTTTTATCACAGCAGAGGAACTGTGGTATTTGCTCATCATCGCCTACTTCCTTCACGGATTAGTCTATAATAAGATCCCGGCTGTACAAAGTTTTGGGACGCCCATTTTTTTCTTGGTCTTCCTGTAGTCGTTTTACCATCAGGTTTGTATTGGAGAACTTTTTGGCAAACTTCCATCCGTTCCAGATGGGCTTCTCGGTTTTTCCTATTTTGCATTTGTTCGTTATTCTCTTGTTTTTAAAGTTTTTTCCTAATGTCGACATTTCTTAGTCTGTCGCATACAACGTTGCAGTGAATGAAGGAACTGGGGTTCTGTTGTTTTCACTTGGATTTTACCCTTCCTTTTATTAACACGTATTCACCGTGAGAGGTATTCGGGACTGCCATACTTTAGTGCAACTTGAATTATCTTGCTACACTTGTTTTCTCTTTGTTGTTATTTTCATTGACTCACCTTTTGCTTGTCAGAGATGAAACTTATTGTCTTGTTCGTTGCGGCAGGCTATTTATTCTGTTTTTTGTGAAAACGTTTGTATTGCATTCTTAATTTGGTCTCGCTAACAAGACCTGGCAGCTATTTACTCCGAAATGAGATAAAATATACGTGTAAGTGTGTTTATGCAAATACGCTGTTAGAAGACCTTCAATTCCGGGAATTCTGTTCATGCTTACTCATTGCAGTGAAGTTTAATTCCTTCATGGGCTACATTTAGACTTCATATTCGTCCTCCTTGGCGATAAAGGCAATTTATCTTACAGTTAACCGTTTAAATGGGCAAATGTTTTTGTTTACTTGCAGGTTTTCAAAAATTGATCTCTTATAAAAAGTTTTTTATTCCTCCCCGCAAATATTAAAAATATTTAATGGTTCAATTTTGAAATTCATTATGCATTTTATTTATTTCAAGAAATTATTCATTTTTTAAATTAATCAGCGTAGCATTATTATAAGTCAATCAAATGAATACAGTTTCAAGGTTGGTATTTCGTCCAGTTCCTTGTTTACTTTAAGATATCCTCCAAGTATTAAAAATATTTGCGTAAAAAAGCTTAAACCTTATGGAACCAGTAAATGCTTCTAATGGATTTCGATTTTTCTCAAAAGATACAACTTGAACTTTTAATAATAGAGACGTAATCTACAAGGGCAATATATATGAGTATATCTGTCCTCAATTACATGTCATCTAAAGGAAACAAGAAAGAACTCAAATGTTGTATGTGATCGTGTTTTACGATTTTTCTCTTAAAGTCTCCTCAGGATCAAAATGCGTAGTCAATATCACGATGCCGAATTATGATGAAATGATCATTATCTCGTACAAATGAAAAAAAAATACTTCTGACGTTAAGTTCACAGCGTAAGATATTGATCCATTTCCTAAAATTTCTCATTTCAAATTGCCTTTTATTCTCTATTAAATAACCAGATTAGAATATCTTCCGGTGATTGACTTCCCGGAAAAAAGGAACAAAAGCCCTCCAGTGTTACGTGAGATCTTTGAGAGATACATTTTATGAGGGTGAAGAATAATGAGGTGGCTCTACTGGGCGCTGTTAGAGAAGAGGGAAAAATTTCACAAAAGGGAGAGTCAACGTGGAATTTCAGAGATAAGCAGGATACGTCTTATGGCACCCAAGAGTAATTCCGTAATGGCTATTAGTACTGCCGAGGAAAGTTGCGGAGAGGCGGAGATAGCGGCTTACGAAATGCTAATAGCCAAAGATAAAAGGTTACGAGAGCTTTCGAGTCAAGATACGGGGGATTTTGAGAAAAAATATATTTGCACAGGGATTCCTTAGTACCTATCTATGAAAAGGAGCGTGGTAAAATAAAACGTTTGCGCTTGGTTTTTAGACCAGGTTCACGGGGTATTTTCATCGTCTCGTTTGAAGGAAAGAAGAGCAGCTGCTTGCTCAAAATTCTTTCCTCGCACTTCGTGGGAGTTGCTTTTTCGTTTGATGCATCACATTGCAGCATTTCAGTCGCCTCAATTTTCAATGCGCGCACTTTCTTTTTGAACTGAAATCCTGCGTAGAAAATTGATATTCGCTTAAGTAATGAAATGGGCCTTAAGAGTAACTGTGATAGAACAGGTAGTAAACATGTGCAAAATTAGTTTTGGAAGACAGTGCAAATGTGTATATCTTACCGAAAACAATCTTGATCCTGTTGCGGGTAATTAAACTGCTAATACATTGTCTTAATTTAATATTAGGGTCCCATGGTTTCAGTTATACGTAGCATTTTATTATGTTAATTATTTACTACCGATTTTTCCAAGAGGACTAATGGGAATCAACCTCTCTCCAAAATAATATTTGTATATTTCCAATGGAAATGTACAAAATTGATACGTAATTTTTTTGAACCGAAAGCAGAACTATGAGTATCTTACATTTGCGAATATTATTGTCCGAAAACATTTGACGATTATCACGGAAGAAAATTCTACTGTCGAAATTTAAAATCATTATGTGCGTTGCTTTACACAACCTTTAAATGCATATAAATGGTTATGGAATAGCAAGAGAGAAAACAATTACGTAGAACATACTATAATTTTTGTAGCCCCTTACATCTGTAGCTTTAGTTTCCAGAAACCGAGTTATTTTTAGCAATAACGAGATTCTGAATTGGTTTCTTATTGATTTGTGAATAAAGCGGTCTATTACTCATGTATTTTATTGTAATAAGATAACTGATTATGACGAAGCACTGGAAATGGAAGCGCACCCGGTAGCAGTTCCTTTTTCAACCAACTAAGCGAAGTTTAAAGTGATCCCAAAAGATTATCGTCGCGTATGCGATGTCTCTACCAACTTTCAAGGGCGACGGACAGGTGTAAACACTTAACCCGTCGATTATTTAGTTCAATTATCTCCGTGCAAAAGTTGGATGTTTACTGACAGTGATCCTTAAAGTTGGGGGAGCACCTCTTAGAAGCACGAATATTTAACGCATGCGAATTTCCCCGGGGGTGAGGTGTGACTGTGACGGGAATGGGGAGCTTTGTGGAAGGAATGGGAAGGGAGAGAAGGGGGGGCGGGAATGCTGTGCCACCGAAGGACGTTGACAGCTGAAACGAACGGGCCGGGAGACTAGGGTGGAGTCCCTCCAATGAGAAAGCAGGTGAAGGAGGAAGCCAGAGAGAGAACCAGGCAAAGGGGGTGGGATTACTCCGTCGAGAATAGGGTGCAGCATCAGCTTATACATTGATTGAAAAGAGGAATGAGCAAAGGTAGGAACTAATGATGTGGTTTGACGATGACATTTATAAAACGGAGATTTTGTAAGGAGAGGAGAAGATCTCGGAGGAGTAAGAGGGTGAGCAGGTAGGATAGCAAAGTGTGCAGGTGAAGTAGATCAATCCAAGAGTAGGTAAAGTATGGCGATGTTTAAAAGGTGTAATAAGTAAGGAAATGAGTCTTGCAAGTGATTTCAGTCGTCGAGGCCCCAGATAAACTAAATTACTACTACGAAATGAATTCGATAATTCAGGATATTGAAATTATTCTCGCAGAAAACTTATTATCTCCCAGATCACAATTGAAATGTATGCACGAGTGTTGAATATAGTTTCTGTGGGTGATGGGCTATACTTGGAACTTGTAAATTTTCGCAGTCCTAAAGGGGGCTCGTTCATATTTTCCGTGGTAGAACGATTATGTTTAAGGGCGATCTTAGTTGCCTCCGAAACAAGGCCATTAAACCCTGGTAGTTTACGGCCTGCCTTCCGCGGAGGACGGGCAGTGTCAGGGAAATACGTGGTTTAATTACCCCAAAGATCATTTAGTTGAATCCTTTGTCCTTGCCTTATAAACATCTCATAGGCCCTTAAAATGAGCTCCTTCCCCCTCGCCCTATCCCCCCCCATTCCGGTCCACCACGCGGCAGTTTCCCGGCAGTTAGGCCATTAGGGTAAGGCCGTGGGGATGTCGATAAGGACGGTGAAGAAAGGAGGTGGAGAAAGTGGTAGGATAAAATGTGTCATCAGTTAGACTCTTAGCCATTTGAACTGCAATTAAATTTCCATTACGGAGAATGGTATTTTGAGTTTTGAATATCACTCTCTGTAGAATTTACTCATGTAAACCCTACTGAAAGGATTTCAAATTAGGTTTCATCATGTTGCATAGATTTTGAACCCATTATACCGTGGATTTAGATTCAGGTCTGTGGAGTCATTTCCTGGAAGAATGTTGATGAGTCCCGCTGTCGAACGGTTCTGTTTTGGGGTGCTTTCTAGGTCGATTGCCTCGCATACCGACGAGGTTCCAGAGTGTTGAAGGTGTTCTGTTCAGATCCTTTGCGAAGACACTTCCATTAATATCATCCTCGAGGGCGGGATGGGGAAGCATTGAAACTTGTTCCGTAGAAAGGAGGGGTACCTGGCGCGCGAAGAGTATTTGTTCATTGGAATATCTTAGCTTTGCCCTTAAATCTCTGACTCCTCTCTCCCATTTCATCTCTTTATTCTCTACAACCATCCAACTTAGAGGAGAAATGTGAGTATCAGCAGCTACCCCACAAACCGCTAGTTCCCTCCACATAAAACAACTATAGTCCACAAATCATTCTTCTGAGTGGTCTCAACTATATTCTGAAACTCATCGCCTAGAGGATGACACACTCTTTCTAGTTATAAAAAATTAAGGCAGATAATACAATTACTTATTTGAAAATGTTACCTTTGTTAATATTGTTGATGAAATATTTCTTGGATTTTCTCCATCAGATTTGGGATTGCACAATTACTTGTCGTCTGATGAAAACTTTGTCAGCTTTTAAATCAATTTTTCTGCTAACAATTATGTAAGATTATTATTATTAAAAATGTGTGTATGGAAATTGTTAGGTTATAAACCAGTTAAGATTGATTTTACCGCATTAAAATGAAATGAACAACTCAAATCCAACCTCTATCACAAAATACTATCAAATAAAGGTAAGAGTAAATAATACAATTACAATACACATATAACACTTCTCTATCGACAAAAAATCTCCAGCTCTTCACTAACAGCTTCTAAATCAATATAAAATGTAAAATAAGTCGCTGCATATAAGGGTAAGCAAAGAAAATACGAAGTAATTACCATCACAGATGACCTAGTATCGAACCACGTGCAAAATCACGCACTGCCCAAGAGAACATCCCATCCAAAATTACATATGTATCAACATGGCTATTATTTCATGGTGAGGACAAACCGGTGGGTTCTAATGTCATCTTGGTTGCCCTTGAGATATTGGATACAATCTATTAACAATATTCTTAACTGACCATCATAAAAATCTTGGGAATAATAATTGAGGTGGTTTCCCGTTGCCTTGCTCAATAGTGTTTTAGCGTGACACCATCACTCAATGTCCTCCCCACTGGAGTTTGACGACTTTGCAGCCGCCTCTCTGAGGAACAGAAGCTGTGCGGACTACCTATCGCCTGGCTCCGTACCTTCGACCTACCTAGCATGGGTGACCCTAACACGAGCGATTATTATTGCTCCCGCCAGCACAGCCCTAGGGGTCATCAGAACCAACAGGTCAAGTTTGTAATCCAAATCGCCTGGTCTCTCTTGCCGCTGACCTCTCTGATTGTTTGTGTCAGGGTCGAATGGCACTTTTGTGCTGATCTTTATCTTTGGGGCCGAATCTCCCATGCATACCTTATTATATGGTCGGCATTTGATGTCATCTAAATTATCTCCTTAGCTTCCCGATTATCCCTATATTTATCATCCGTAATTTTCATTTGGCTTCGTACTTTGAATAATGAGGTTGTCTTTTTTAAAATTCCTGCTATTTTATCTCTCATCCCATAATTATGTAGCAAGAAACCTTTTTCTTCTTTTCCGCATCTATTACTTCAACTGTTGGGAAGTTTCAATGAAATTTTGGGTTTCTATTTTTATTTGATGATTTTTCTGAATAAACGTTATTATTAAAGAGCCTCGTATGTTTTCTTAACCATTCTGCCGACTGAGTCTTAGCAGAGCCAAGAGATTGTACGACAAATGACCTTGATTATATGAGGGTGTTATTGTGCGTAAGGTATTTTATGTTCGTTGGCTACTGGAAAACATTTTTAAAGTAATTAATAGGATAGGTTAGAACGTGAATTTCTTGTTTACCTCTATTTCTTCGGGTAAATTCATGTACCTTTAGCTTCCATTCTGATTTTTAAAGATTTTGTACGAGTTTTCTCTGCTTTTTGTCAATCCGTGAATAGTTATTGCCTCGAAGTCTTCTTGTATTGGCTTGTTATTGCGGAAAGACGGATCACCCCATTTTTGTTTTTCGTCAGTCTCTTGTACTCATAGTCCGACCCTTGCAATTTGAAGTATGATAATATCAGACGCTGTCAGGCGAAATTGTTTTCTTTTTATTTATTCTTGACAACCTCTATCACTTCTTCGATGGTATCTTTATGAAAAGAGGCATCAAAAGGCCAACCACCATGCCTATGGCTGAATTTACATTCTTTTCAAACTAATTTTTTTGTTTCAGTATCGATAATATTATTGACACCGGAAATAAATTATTACTGTCGTAGATAACCCACCAGAGTTAGGTTTTAGATTTGTAAAACAGCTTAAATATTTGTGAGTGCTTTTGAAGACCCTTCAATTTTTTAAGGCAGTGCACAACACAAATGCAATAGTGAATTGCGCTATTGCTATTTAGTAAATATGTGCACTGAGTTATGCTGCTAAGCCCATCAGAATTGTCTCACGAGGAGCACTAGTGTCAAGACTCAGGGGTTTGGGGACCAAAGCGATTGCCACGGTTGCGATAAGCTGTTCTCATCCATCTCGCTGTTAATGTTGGCCGAAAGCTTAGAGCTGAATGCAACTAGGACCGCAGCGTCGACTCTTCCCTGAGAGGAGGATGTGACCGCCGCGGGCATTTCGTGTGGCACGGGAGAAGATATGGACTCGATGAGGACGATAGAGGGAAAATAGGAGGCCGCCGCGCCGTGCCGTCAGATACTGAACCGCCGGGAGGGAAGATGAGCAGGAAGTGAAGGGGCAAGGAAGTAAAGGGGAAAGAAGGAAGGAGTCTCGGCGACTCGGGAGTGAGAGGGGATGAGTTGGAGAAAGACTGAGGGAATCGTCGACCGGAGAGTCTCCACGCGCGCAATTGGCGGAGGAGGAAGTTGGAAGTTGAGGGAGGAGGGAGAGGTCTTGAGATTTTGAGAGAGGTTACCAGCGGAGATCTCGGGGATTTGCGAGGCTGAGTGGGGTGATCAGGGAGCGTCGCGGTCCCTCACCTTCTTTCAGTCGAGGCGGGGCGACCCCGGGCTCATTTCTCTCCTCTCTCTCTCTCCCTCTTACACCCCCAACTCCAGAAACCACCCCCCCCACTTCTCCTTTATCTCGCCTCCCTCAGCCCTCCCCAACCCCCCCCCTTCTCCCCTTTCACTCCGGGAAAAGAGGGATGAAAAGAAGGCGGAGGGTGGGAAGGAAGTAGTGGGAATGGAACCTCCAGTACGGAAAGTGAAGAGGGAAAAGAGATAAGTATATATCGTATATGCCATAAGGATTTATGGAAGGAGTTGGGCATGGGGATGGGGTTGGTTCTTGGATTCTGGGGGTGTTTGCGAAGACGGTACAGGAGGAGGGGTGAGGGAGAGGGTTAAAATGCAAGGGAGGGGGATGCGGGGGTGGGGTGGTAGTTGATGGGTGGGAATGGGAGCGTGGAGAGGCAAGGGAGACGTCTCCAATAGTGGCGGTGGAATGGATTGGCGCTTTCTGACGTCGTGGGGAGAAGGCAAGGAGAGAGAGGGGGGGATGTGTACGGACGGGGTCGAGGGGTTGAAATAAACGGCGGAATCATACGTCACCTCGCAGCGGAGGGGGTTTTTATTTCTCTCCCTCCTTATCGAGAGGAGAAATCTCGTGCGGAGGACATTTTTTTCCACCGAAGACCCTGGAATGATGGCGCACACTCGGAGAGATTTTTTTTCTTTTCGGTTGAAGGAAATTACAAGGAGTCCTGAGTAAAAAATATGGACAACCCAAAGAAGATTTACACAATCCTCAGGCATTCTCTATTAATCAGCTCGATGCGGAAGTTGAGGATCCAGGGACATTAACTGGCGAGCCTCGAGGGTCTGATTCGCGCGCTGAAGAAGTGCAATACTTGTACACTAACCTAAGTACGATAATCTAAGAGTGATCGTGCACGAAGCGAATGGACATAAATAGTAACTCACCTGATTTTCTTGGTGCAATGAAATGGACCGAAAATGTCTTTTGAAAGAACCCTCGATATATTTTTGAGAAAAAGATGTTCTTCTTAGGCTAAACGGTACTAATTAGGTGTCTGGACTATTTTCAAAACCTGACATAAGCAGCCAGAGTGGGTACAGAGCATTTTGATTGGTGCTAAAATGTTGAGGACTGTGATAGGGGGAGAATTTTTGGAGATTGAGGCAGAAGTAGGAAGAGAATGGACACATTGGAAGGAATGAGAAGAGGCAGGAAAAGTATGCGTGTTTGAAGAAGGGTCAATTGTAGTGTGAAAGTGTAGAGGAGCATTCTTCTCTGCCGTGGTAGTTGAGGATTAGAAATGTATCGGTTGTTAGTTAGTGTCCATGCAAAATCTTCTCCAAAAGGTAGAATATCGTTACCATCAATGAAAATAATATAAGTAAATAGCAGAAGGAATGTATTTGGTGTAAAAGTGTCAATAATAATAGCGATTTCTATCGTGATTTTCCGTTACCGCTTAAAACATTATCCAAAGGGTCTCATTTACTTATTCAATTTTTGTAAAACCTGCTCATACCATTCCTTTCGCGGAGACATTCACGTGACCACGCTTGTCCCTTGATAAATCTCACTTCGATAATTAAACTTATTCATTGTATTAATTCATTTACTTGGCTTCGAAATTAGTCGATAGAGAACTTTACCCGCAAGCGTATATTTTTCACATTAATTTTAATCCTAATAGACGATAAAGGTAATAGCAATTTTTATATAAATTAGAATATATATATTTATTCATTTATAAACACGGTTAAACACATACGCACGTGTTAATATAACTAACTACACGCACACACTAGATAGTTGGCATATGCTAATATACACACGCCTTTATTCATGATTTTACACTGAATTCCGGTCAATGATAAAAATATCGCTTGAATACTATAGGGAAACGCGGAAGTCTGATTACCCTAATCATATAATATGTCCCCTACTCCAATTAACACAAACTATACCAAACAACACGCACGCAGTGCGGTCGAGCGTACTAAGGTTGATAAAATCTCAGTCCCGCCTGGCAAACGATGGAATTGTGCCAGCAGATGGCTCTGCACGCATGAATGGGCGGCGACAGTTCAGAGGTCAGGCCAACCCTTTTGTCCAGCGGTCCTCGTTGCCTTTGGAGGGAAGGGAAGGAGAGAAAGAAAGATGGAGAGAGAGGTCTGGGCGGAGGAGGGGGGAGGTGGAGAAGAGGAAAAGGGTGGATTTCGTTGGAGGTTCTCCGCCCCTAATTGATTTACGACGGTACGAATACCCTCCTGCCAATTATGCGTTTCAACAACGGCCTTCATAATTCACAACGCAAGGATACTCGCGGGAACTATGCGCGGGCATGAATTGTGGGAGGGAGCGGACTATTGCGAAAGCTCACGCGCTGGCGTCATGCGAGAAAAATAACTTCGGAAACCTCATCCCAAACCACTCCCCTCCCCATTTCCGCGGCGGGCCAGTAATTAGCTGCACAATGTGTGCATTCATATTTGATCCTGCTCTTTCATCGTCTCATTTCACGTGCGGGTTTCGATAGCGAGCGTTTTACCGGACGTCTCTTTGTGGGAGATTTTAAAAAAAAGAGAACTTTGCATTTTTGTGCGATCCAACGTAGACTTTTTAAAGAGAGGTTATGCGCATTTTAAATAAAAATCTAAAGGAAATAAATTTTAGGAGAAAAAAATCCGTGGAATATTGTTCGTACTGGGAAGAAAGACATCATCTTCATATCTGAAAGGAGATTTGAATTTGCGTGAAATTCACATCGTTGATTTGTGCCTTTGCTTATTTTTTGACCGTTTGCTAGAATATAATGAATTATGTTGTATATTTATGCGATCACTGTTAAATTATGGTTTATCCAATGCTGGTTAAACCTGGGCACAAGTTAACAGCAATCCAAGAGATATTTCACTGAAGGAACATGACGGTTCAATTTGTGAGCCAAAGGAGAATGGTAATTTAGTGGGTAAGGTTTTCTCCAACTGACAGGAGGGCATCGGTTCAAATGCCCCTGACTATGGTCACTCTCAATTCCATTAAGCTTTAATATTTTTTGGGCACTAGAATTTCTTTGAAAACCACAGGCGCCACGGTAAATGGAGATGCTCCCTCTCATCTAATGTGTGAAATTCACGCGCACTATTTTCTACGGACACATGCTAAGTAACATTGTCTCTTAAAGACCACCATGCGAAGGAAAATTTAGGAGGTTTTCGACGAATGTGACGCTGTTATTTCTCATATTGTTAACGAAATTATATTAGGTCAGCCATAATTCAAGAACTTAAGCGTTTTGGGTCTATAGTGGAACATAGGATGATGTTCCATTGTGCATTAAAATATTTAAGAAAATGCTGCGTAAGCTTGCTCAATGCAAGAAGAGAATATGAATTAAATATTTTATGCTCATAACGAATCATGTGGGGCAAACAAAGGTAATGCTCGCGGTATGCAAAATATAATACTATTAAGGGACTGGCCATAATCTTAATAGGAAGAATAACTTGTATTGATGAATGTATTTATTCTACGCTCCATGATTTCCCAAAATTGAAGGGGTTGACGTTAAGAATATGGTATACCAGAGAAACATTTCAGCATTGTTTCCAAATATTACTCGACGTGTGTTATATATATAATGAAATTTAATGCGCTTTCTGTTACTAAATAGATGACATTTGAAAATGTTAGTAATATTTGCATGCAAGTAGATTGGTTTTTAACTTTAATGTATTAGTGGTTTTTATTTTAAATAATAGGAATTCTTTTATTTAAAAAAATTGAATAAAAATAGTCCTCATTTTACTTAAAGTATACTGTGCAAATAATTAATAAGTTCTGCTATCAATATGTGTATCCCATGCTATAAACTGAAATTAAGAAATTTGAAAGAAGCTTATAGAACTATTTCTTTCGTTTGATTTTCCGTGTATTAAGCCACCTTGGCTTATCTCAACGGTGTATTGACTATATTTTTATGGACAAAATCAATTTGCATACGTCTTTGCCAGAGTCTTCGGAAGCAGTCTTTCTTCAAAGTAGCCGAAGTATAATGCTTTTCCAATGCTTCTGTTATTTTTTTGTAATCAGCAGATAAAATACTCAACGCGCATTACTTCGTACCATCCACTTAGGAGGTCGTAAATGAACCATCAAAAACACATTCTCGGACTGGTCAGCGTGGCAAGAGAGGGGTTAGCGGGCGGGAGGCGATCGTATGCGAGGGTACGGGAGAGGCGTCGGCCGGCGGATCTCAGGTACTTCGCAGCAGAATCCAGAAAAAAGAAGTTTTTTTAGTGGATCGTAAAATAAAACGGTAGGCGGAATGGGCGGCGCGGATCATTTGAGTCGGCTTCGCTAAGGCGGTCGGCGAGTAGGGAGGGAGGGATTTAACGCTGAAGGGGGATTGAATTTATTCGGTGGAACAGAAAGGAAAGGATGACGTCGGGGAGGCGAAAACTTTATCGAGTAGATGGATCCTTATGCAGTCCACGAGGTCAGTTGGTCCAGGATGTAGAAAAGGTGGGTGGGTCAAAGGGATCGAATCTCGTTTTACTGCATGTTCGTGTTTGAGACATACTGAATTTCGCGGATATTTCTTGAGAAATGTCGTTCCTTTAGTTAAAAAAGTTGAGATGCATGCTAGTAAAGGCTAAATATATATATATATATATATATATATGTTTACCCATTATTATGCTAGTATTGGTTATATATATATATATATATATATAATTATTATTACTATTAGGTAATCTACCGATTAAGGTAGGTTATGGATGGACACAACTACCAAATAAATATCTCCTAACAAAACGCAATCCAGTATCCTACTCTACAAGAAGTCTCTGTGTACTTTCCTTCATCTTTACCCTATTCCTACTCTTCCCTTGTTTTCCTAATATTTTCCCTTCTCTTTCAGTCTTCAACATCCCCCTGGCGATCAATACACCTGTCATCTTTTTTTCCTGCGTCCTAATAATTTCTCCGAACAATCACCTCTCCTCACCCACCAACCTACTCATTTGTTTTCCTTTGCTTACCCACCTATTCCTCATTTGTTTTCCTTTGCTCACCCACCACTTCCTCATTTGTTTTCCTTTCCATCCTTCCATTTCACTTTCTCCATCCTATTCCGCACCCATACACACTAATTGCATAATACATCGTATGCATCAAGTACATCTCCGAACGTGATCGCACGTGGTATTATCCTTTTTACATTATTCTCAAGAATTTTCTTCTATTATCTCCGCTGATCAAATTCGTGCTCCTATTCATTAAATCTTTATTTTTCATTTTTTCTCCACATCTAATTATTTTTGGCTGGCTATTACCATTTTTACTGTTGCCTAACCCAAATAAAAAACTTAAAAAACTCTGCCTTACACCTCTACCTAACAATGTTCATTCGGACTCTCCGATCCCCGCTCGCACCTGAGCAGTCTGAGACATGTACAGGTTGCGGATTAACCTCCTTTCCCTCCAATCTATCCATATTTTATGAAATATACTAATTAGTTTTTTCCAATTTACTCTATCAAACCCCTTTTCGAAATCTAGGCAAATACCTCCTGGCCGTGTTCTATATTCTTCTCGATTAATAATCTCATTACTGCAATGGCATCACGCGTACCTCTCCCCTTCCTAAACCCAAACTGATCATCCACTAAGTAATCATTTGCCATACTCTCAATTCGCTTATTGATGATCGTGAGATCCGCTTTAGCTGCATGGGAAATTAAACTTATTGTTGTGTAGTCCTCACATGATGTATCCATTGCCTTTTTCGGGATGGGAACTAGTACTCATCTAGGGCTTCCCGCCAGATTCCCTCCTCATATATGCTACGAATTGGTCCATATAGCCTCTTCCTTCCACATTTTCCTAAACATTTCACCAGTTCCGAGGGAATTTTATCCACCCCCACGACCTTTTTTAGCTTCATCTCCCTTAAAGCCCTTTCTATCTCATCGCCGAATACGTCCGGACCTAAGCTATCTTCATCTACGTCATACTCCTTTTCTATGTCTAGTCTTGTTGAACACATATAGTGGATGAAAACAGGAGAGGTGAGGAAGGCTGAATCGAGCAGATCACAAGCGCAAAAATATTTTCTTGACCGGGACTTGAACACCGAATCTTTCGACTTGCCGGGACGATGCTCTAACCGCTTGATTACTGTTTCCTCGATAGCTCAAGTGGTTAGACAATTGGCCCGGCAAGTCGAAAGATCCGGTGTTGAAGTCCTGGTCAAGGAAATATTTTTCACTCTTTATCTGCTCGATTCCGCCTTCCTCATCTTCCCTGTGTTTGCCTTTTTTAGTGTTACCATTCATTTTCCTTATTATCTATTTCTATCTTAATGAATATTTGTTCGCCATATGGTGAGATTCCGTGTTTGAATATATATATATATATATATATATATATATATATATATATATATATATATATATATATATATATATATATATGTATATATATATATACATATATAAATTAATACACACACATACATAAATATATAATGTTGGATTATACATGAGAGGCATATTACTTATATTTGCCCCTTTTGCTAACGTAAGTACTCCTTTAATAAAATATTCTGTCCGCTTCAGAGACTATTTTCCCAATATATTGTTTCATTTTCTTTTAGACTTACGCTATCCAATCTAAGCTCTTCCATGTACTTTCATTTTGAGTTTTATTTATAATAATAAATATTTACTCAAAACTTCAATTGCAGTCTTTGTTATGAAGGAGCCATCTGGTTAAACGTAATGCCTATTTTTGATTTAGTACTGAGTTTTTATGGCTGGTTTAGCCTCCGAGTTTTTTAAAAATTTTAAATTCTTTGAAGCATAAATTCTGGATTTTTATTCGATTGTTTCTCTCTCCATACTTTTTCCATGAAGCGTTTTTTACAATATCAAAAATGTGCTTGTAGTTACCAAAGGGATAGATGGTCCATAACCATTGACATAAGTTTCAGTCAGGGAGATTTTTTCATTCACAACGAGGAATAGGAATACTTGCCAAATAGCGTGGCAAATAGTTACAAGGAGGGTAGCTTGAATTTCAAATGTAAAAATCGGATATTTTTTCCCTCTCTGATCCCATTTCCCTCAATGCTACAAATTTATGTGATTTATTTTTCTCTGGGAACAAACTTGAAAAAAAATGTGAAAATGACGGAAATATGGATAAACGTCCCAGCACAATAGGGAATTTTATCGAAGAATTGGTTTCCAGAAAACGGGAATGGAGTCTGGGAGGAGGGGGTGGGGAGAATAATCACAATTTCCAGTGACGAGGATGAAGTCGGGAAGAGGAAACGAATGACCCCCTGAGCAACCCCCCCCCCCACCCGTTGGAACGCAAAAAACACTCATGGTTTCATGCCTGCGATCGCGATTTCTGGCATCATTGATTCCGTTTCTGCAATTTTTCTCCCTTCGGAGAATTCAAACTCTCTCATCCACCATTTTCGCCCTTAATAAACCTCTCCCTCTATCTTTCTCTAAATTCCCTGGAGCAATTCCCACCACTCCTTCCTTCCAGCCCCATTCCGTCCAGCTAACTCCACTCACGAAAACCCCTTTCATTTGAATTCCATTTTCAAGCCGCGGTCGTCTTCTGTGGAGCCCCAGGGATCAGAGGTGAATGGAGGAAAGCCAGCATTCTGGGTTTCGGGCAATAAGGAACACGAAGCGGGGAGAATGTTCCCAACTGCATTGGCATTGGATTTCACCCGCATACATAGTGGGAATGGCCGAGGATGGCCATTGTTTTATTCGAGTATGCACAAATGTCTTACGATTATTTACCTTCTGAGGTGGCAACAATCTAATTTGTAATGCTCAGATGATAACGGCGAAGGCCGACACTTAAAATCACGTTTTATTTCTAATATAACTTGGCCTATATACGAAGGCGGTGGGCATAGATGTGATAATGAAAGAGCATCCCTTGCGAAGGACGGAAAAAGCGAGAAATAGTGGGGAAAATCCACAGATTGGAGCAGAAAGAAGAGAGGATATTGGCGGAAGATTGAGTAAAAAGCTGAAAAAGAGGACAGAAAATGTATTGAAAAGTAGCTGGGTGTTGAAGGTAGTAGTGTCATGGTATATCATGGTAGGTAAGCATTGAAGCCTAAGGAATATATATGTAGTTATTTCTGAAAAGAGTGAAGGGTGGCAAATATAAAAAGGAGAAAGCATTGGCAAAAGTAGGAACAGTAATCATTAATTATGGAACTGGGAGATTCTACGAACAGGAATAATTATTCAAGCTACATCATGGATGATTTGCAAGTTCGCACAATGAGTGAAAATTACCTAAACTTCATCATCCCGCCTTACAATTTTTTTTCGTACAAATAACGCCACCATGTAAAATTAAAAATCTTCCCAGAACTCTTTATACCTCTTTGAATGATTGGATATATCATATCCTGGGAATATGGGAAGTATAAATTTGAAATTTTGAATTGAAGCCCTCTGAATGCTCTTGGCTCTGGTTTCTCCACCCATCTCTTTCTTATATCTCCTTTAGAGTATAATTCCCCTCATTCACTTAGATAAACGTTACGTCAAACGATAAACGTATTGATTGTAACTATCTTGTCTTCTTTGTTGTAATGAATGCTGGTGGAACGGTAGTCCACACAAGTGCTTGAGGACTGTGGTGATTTATTTTGGAATATTAGGCCAAGGTTTGAATGGAATCCTATCAAATCTTCCGATTACTACTCTTTATTGACCCTAATGATCCTAGAATTTATATATGCATATACATACACGTACAAAATGTATGCACAGAAAGGAACACGCAAAAGAAAACGATTCTCTTATGAGATTTTTCGGTCGTGCCAGCCAGCTTCATCAAGTGTGAGAGGAGTTACACTGCTAATTACTATTGCAGAGAGAGAGAGAGAGAGAGAGAAGACTTTACAAGGAATTATATTTGAGAGGGGTTACTAACCCGGCAGATATTTACTTGTTTTGCGGCTGAATAGTGTTTAAATATGCCTACGTGTCTTATACAAGATTTGATTAATGATCTTCAAGATTATTTAGCGCTTTCCGTCATATATTTGAATAAAAAATGGGAGTGCGGTAGGTTGGGTTTGAGGATAGGGCAAATGAGGAGAGGAGGAGAGACCCCGAAGGACGAATGTGGAATAATTTAAGCCGAAGAAAAAGGAAAGTAGGTAGGATGAGGGATCGAGAGAAAACGATTATGGGAAATGGGGATGAGGTGAAGGGTCTCCGAGGAATAAAAATGAAAGGTCTATAGAATAATTAAGATTCCACAGAATTTAAGGGGAACATCTTAATCTAGTACGTTATTTAAAGTGAATTTACTCGTGTCGGTGTAATTTTTGAATCATTACTATAAATTTCGTGTTTTAGGAATTCATTGAAACCGCAATAGGTACGAGTATCTTAGACCACGTTGATTACTGGTCATATGTTGTGTGTTTGGCACCGAGTTCAGCTTATATGAGTGTTCAACTAAAAGGGAATATGCCTTCACTTTCCTTAAGAGTGCAAACAACCGAGTCTAAATGTCGTTTGAAAGGCATGCGGCTACATTGTAAATTGCATAAAAATTCAGTTTCTTTCACCAAATGTCGAGCAAGCTTCGTGTTTGATCCGAGAACACAATCAAATTGCTTTGAGCTCATATCCAATTGCTGGCTTATCTTATTGAACGAAATATAGGATCATCAAATATTCAGTTTATTAATTATTACGACTTTGAGAAAAAGTACTCTTAAAAACCCCTTACTACTATCTTGCTCGATATAGGGGAAGAAAATTTCTGAAAAATATTTCAAATAAACAAAAAAGTCATATGGCCAAAGAACTGTCTTCGTTTCAGTTACGTAGATTTTTTCTCACTTATACTATTAGGCTCCCATAATTGATGCGAAACTCGGAGCATAAAAATTTCATCTACATTAGGTTTCTTACGTTTAGAACTTACATTGCAGGTGTTTGATTATGACCGGGTCAAAATTACTACCTTTTGAGGTTATTATAAATACAGTACTGGCTAGTTGAATGGAATGTATTTATTGAGTATCCTTGAGGCAAACGAAGACATTTTCAATTTAGGCGCATTGCTGCCCGAACGAAATGAAATCCATTACGAATTCAAAAACCGATATTTAAACAGTGAACCATCACTCATTGATAGTATAACAGGTTTATTTACGTAATTAATTTTCGTACGTTCCTTGCCGCGCAGCTCTGCGCAACAAAATTTTACGGCAGTTGTATATAATCTCTGTGGTCTCACCGGGCAGAGGTGGTGAAAAGTTAAATTATGCTGCCACCGAGTCAGCGACAATCTTAAGGACAAAAGAAACCGCAGCTAGAATTTAATGAGCTTGAAAATGCCCTTCATTTGTGTTGCTGGTTACGCTTTCGGTTTCGAATTCCTTCTTTGATGATATAAAAAGGAGCATTAAAATGCCCTATTCGGTTTATTTTGATGACAGTTTTACTGCGCTTGAATGCCCAGATGGCACGACGGACAATGTGGGGCTACTGTAGCAAAAGGAGTTGCTCTTAATATATTTTTTTTTGCCCCAGTTTTTAAGTCCTCAATTGTATCCTTCAGGAAGGACGGCTTCTTCAGGCAAGCTCGAGTCATAAATTCACCGAACAACTTCCTTCAACACGGCGGCGGATGCTTGGTTTTTTTAAGGCACTTAATGTCAGTCGAAACTTCCTTTCTTGTCGACGAAATTGTTTCTGTCTCGGGCACTCCAAGAGTGCCTCTTGGAGTGCCCGTGAAACTTTCATTTTTTTTAAACACGCTTGCTAATAAAAATTACCGGTTTTGTCGTTGATGACTTTTTATACATCATAGTCAAATGTTACCAAAGTATTATCAAGTTACCATTTACTGATGGCCTTCCCAGTTTTCTTGATAGAAAATTCTGAAGAGTATAAACCGGCCGTAATATTTGACCTATAAAATGACCAAACATTCTCGGAGGAATCCGTATTATGTTTACGTTACGAGGGAGATATTCTTGATACCATTCCAAGAACGTCTCTGAAATGTGAGTTACGATAAATAACATACTCCAAATGGGAAAAGTGGTCCGCGGACATCTTTATCGCTGGTAGGTAATTGAAGTCAAATATCTCTTAAGGATTTTCCATCTTGATCACCTCTATTCCCTCAGTAAATCTAAAAAGTCGGTTTTATAGTTGAGAAAAACAGGGCGTACCCCAAGGAAACGCCTCACCTAATCTCTTTAGAGGATTAGCAATGAGAGAGACTGTGGAAAGCATTTTCGTGAGTACGACTGTCTCTCTCTGACGTTTATTTTTTGACTGCGCTCATAACCATGGTTAAATCGGTGGTGCCTCGATTTCCCTGGCTATGCTAATTGTTGAAATCCCTCTGTTGCATCCTCTCCTGAACTATCTTCAGGCGGGGTGGAAGCGTAATACATGCCTTTCATTTGCGCGGAATGAGCTAAGAAATGTAGTGCTCTCTCTTTTATTTATGCTTATGGGTCATGGAATCGTTTTCCAACAAAAAGTATTAAGCACGAGTCGGCTCGATTGACCAGTTCATGTGTTTAAATAAGCCCAGAGAGATCCAGCGTTACTCAAATGAGAATGTCGATAAATTCGTGAATGAACATCATATAGAAAATAAAGTATTGTTAAATTGTCATTTTTAAGAAAATGATTTTGTGTCAGATTTTATTTTTGCCTGTGGGCGTTTTCACAAATCAAGTCAAAAACCGAATAAAATTCCTTAAGATGACCATTTGCGTCATTCTCAAGATAGCCTTGTTATGAAAAACAGATGCGAAGCCCGTGCTAATGACAAATAAACCTGAAAAATGTTACCTATTTTGAAATTATAGCTTTTTTGTGTGGGCGATGGCTATGTGAACCAATAAAACATTTCTAAAAAACAAAAATAACAAGCACCCACCACTCGGTAAATTGGAAATTAATGAGCACCTATGACGGAAAAATTAATATCGTCGAGGAATATAATATAGGCTGTTACTGTATATTACTGAATTTTAAACTGCTGCTTTATGCCAATGGTAAACCGCTCAAGGTACGACAAAAAAATTATTTCTTAAAGATATTTCACCCTGAAGAAAAGATAATTTTTTTGAAAATTTCTCGACCTTCGAGGCACACGGTATTAAATATTTCTGTGTACCATAGGTCACGTGGAATTCATTAACTATTAAATCGGGGAATATTCAGATATATTCTAACTTTGATTTTACTTCTGTTCCCTGGTCATCTTCATTTTTCCATTATGTTTTTACGGACTGTTCCTACGAATCATGGACGAGAAAGGTGTACCTAATCGACGCTCTGCTGTCAGTTCGTTCGATTGTGCCGTGAGGGAATATTGCTTCAGTGGAATGACGACTGACTGTTTGATATTTCCAGACGAACTCTTCCCATTCACTTCTCCCACAACCAGTTACGGGAGACCGTTTCTCATCGAGACTGCGTGGACGCTTCCGGAAATATTTGACCGCGAAAGGCAGAAAATTCAAATCCACCCGTGATAGCAATTTTTACTGTGTCGCTTTTCCCCTTGTGTCCTCGTCAAAAAAAACAACGATTAATTTTTCACCAGTCATTTCCACGTCACAAACCCGGATGACCCAATTGGTGATAACGCTCCGAACAACCACTCTCCGGTCCTCTCACCATCTCCTATCTCTTCCCTTCATTTCCTTCCGACATATTCGAATTGATGGAATTATAAAGCATATATTGACTCATTTTCCGCATATTTTACTCACGCTTAATTATATTTTCCTATCGGGATAATTTTGTTCACTTTAGGATTCTAGTGTTTGCGGTTGCGCCACTTTATTATTTGCATTAATTTTCTTCCATCCTGTATGTGTGGGTTCTGATATTTTCTTCGCAATCTGTTGCTCTAATAAGCCTCCAAAGGTAGTTGAGTGTTTTCCAGGATTTCGTATTAATTTCTCCGTTGCATGCACATTTTTGTGACGCACTTAGCTGGAATTTAAATTTTCTGTGCCGCAATAGAGGAGAACTGCAGATTCATATGGAAAATTCATTTGAAAAAATTTTTTGTCATTTCTATTTCTCAGATATTGGCGCCCCCTTTTCTACTGTCTCATCAATGGCAACAGGCGCTAGAAGGGAGATGTAACCACCCCTTCTGTTGTAAACGTAATCGGCCATTCAAAAATTTGAGTTATGACCAAAAAAAGACCACTGAGACGCACAATATGGTCGTCTTATGTACGAAAAACTACAAAAAACGACAAAAATAAGGCTATTTTGTGGAATATTTTTCGATTTTAGAAAGATCCATGGAGAAGTCTCACTGGCCAAATTGTTATGCAGGTAATGATTTGGTTGGGTTAATTGCAAGATTGTTTCCTAGATCAGCAACTTTTGTTCAACTGTAAACTAATAGTAGTAACAGACGGTTAGAATACTTCTTACTTTAGGTGAGATACTCTTTTTTAAATGGAACTATAATTGATTGGAACCAGCTACCTGGAGGTTTTTTTTGAGCCCTTTCCATCCAATTTTAGAAGTTTTAAGTACAAATGTGAAGCAGCTACTGGGTGATAAACTTCATTGTAGTTATTAAAATATTGTTTGTATGTGGTGTGGACGGTATTTTGTTTGTGATGTGGAAGTTTGTTTATATGTGATATGGAAATGTCATTTTATGAAGGAATATTTTGTCTCCTATCTGTTTTTCTAGTGTGTGTATGTATTTTTCGTTGTATGAGTGATCGTTGACCAAACTTCACCGTTGCCACCAAGAAAATCGCCTAATGGCAACGTAACTCTTAAATAAACAAATAATTCCAGTAAAATATACGCGATACTGTCTTCCAGGGAAGCTTAATTAGAATGTACCCTTTTCTGCATACATCACATCTTTTGAAATTAGGGGAAAAGCTTAAGAATATACACAGAGAAATAGCTAGTTACGGCGAACGCAAAATAATTACAGGAAACTTCTAAATTCACGAATGTTGCGCTGAAAGGCATTAGGAATTAAATATTTAAAATAAATGCTGTTAGGATTGAAGAAAAAAAGAATAGAAAAAAGTTACGGTAAATTAATCTACTACTGCATATTGAAAGGTGTTCAATTTAACTTACCAATCAGGTAAATTACTTGAGATCCACCATAAAATTTCGTCTAGTTTGGAGAAGACACATGTAGAGCATCATCTACATCTACTCAACACAAAAGAAAGCACCTATATGCAACAATATTCAATAAAAGGATACGCATATTCAAATCATGCTTAAGAACTGTTAAAAAGAAGTGTCTATTAACATAAAAATTTTCCTTTCACTGTCTTCTCGGGGGGTAGTGTTTTGTGTTGCATGTTCATGTGGTGGTGGAGTTTCGTATTCTTGGTTGTTGTGTCTTGGCTTGCGTGTTGTTGAATGGCTTTCGTTCTGTATCCTGGGGTGCAGTTGTTTGTTGATTTATGATATGTGTTTGCGTGAGTGTTGCATGAAGGGACTTTTGCATGAGTGTGTACGCTGCTGTGGGTGTAATATTCCATGTTGTTGTTTTGCATGTACCTGTAGTATTGTTCCTTTTTACGGTTGGTGACCTAACACCCCCCGCCACACGCCCTTGCGGCGGCTTGCGGGGTATTATGTAGATGTAGATGAAACATTACATGCAGGATGTTGACAAAATACATATACTACCAATTCCAATTATCTCCCACGCGATTGCTGTCATATCTATTTTGATCTCCAATGGTACGAGGAAAAAACGACATTTAAATCTATCCGTTCCAATATTCATCTCCCTGATTTTAGGTACGTGGTCTGATCTACCATAGTAAGTATATCATAGTTATCATCCGGACCAGAGGGTATTCCCGCAAAAGTACTGAAAAAGCTTGCGCCCGAAATCACTCCTTTTTCTGAATACATATTCAACAAATCGATTTCAGAAGGTGTTGTTCTCCTAGAATGGCAAATAGAAATTTCACATTTATTTTTAAAAGCGGATATAAACAATGTCTCCTGGACCGAAAAAAACTATTTATTTGGCCTGACACCAAATAGCTGAAGACGATGCTAACGCGAATGAGAAGGTATTTTGATCATAGTACTGTATAATACCATAACCATATGAACACTAGCATTTATATTCAACTTGTAGTTATAACACAATACTATGATCAAAATACCTTTTCAATATATAAATAATAGTATCCATCTCAAAGTGAATGCCCTTGCTGTTTATTAATAATGAAATGGGATAACCATTCTATGCTCAATATCATGGAACCATACATCCATTCGGTAATCGAATTCCAAATTAGGCCGCTTAAAGTAAACAAATCCAACCTCATAGTCGACACTTGGCAATAAAACTGGTTACCAAGTATTTCCTATCGCCCCTTCACCTTCTATGGGTCTGCTACCGTCTTCTTAGTTCTGCGAGTGCAGACGCCTTCTTCTTCGACGCTGAAGATGATACATAGTTTATTAATATTACGAAACGGGACATTGCAAAGTCTATCTCGTGGTTTTATTACCTCACCATTTCGCTGTCTATTTGAAATTACTTATACTTTTTCCAAGACTGTCTGTGTCTTCGTGCAATCATTGCTCTCAAGCAGAATTAACTCATTTCTTTTTATTAAACAAAGGCAAAGAAAGTATAAAGTATGAATGAACAAAATGATAAAATACGACTGAAAAGATGTAATACTGCATAGGATTTTATCTTTTGTAATGCTTTTTGGACGTTGATAAAATTTAAATTCACAATTTTATCACAGGAATCCACAAATCTTGATATATAATAAGTCAAAACATTGCTTATATGGCCTCTGAATTCCACGCGTTAGTGATTTTGAAGTCCTATTATTTTTTGAGGGATAGGACAAACTTTGGAAAATTCACAAAAAATGTTTTCCACCATTTTCCTTTGAAGTTCTGAAGCTCAAGTTCCCTTTTCAATACGGAAAAATGAATTTTAAAGAAATATTTACGAACATCTAAATGTAAGTTAATATGATCATTAGAAAATATTAAAATTTTTCGATCCTAAGTATTCACTTCTTATCTCGGCCATCGTTGACTACTGCATTGTAATAATTACTAAGAAACAGAGGAATTGTATTCGTAATTGGTGTTCACAAATAAGTAGCACGTGTAGATACGGTGACATGAAGTATATTCCAATTTCATACAGATTTGAGTTTTGGCTTGCCTTATTCATCTGCTGCTGTTGAAAGAATTCTGCGAATTATTTTGAGAGTGGTCGAGGATTTCGAATTATCAAGACCCCTTAGCTTTTAAGGTTGCCGTTAAGATAACCTTTGGGATACCAAGTTAGCCATGATCATCCATGTTAAATCATAATTCTTTCACATCATTCGGCGGACATTTTTTTATGATTCGAGCGAATAAGTTCCACCTGTCTCAAGCTCTGCTGTTTATGATTTTATTCTTATTAAATATCATCATGCAATTCAGTTCTATTCCGTTGTCCCCTAAGTTAAGAACTTGATAGGACAACAGCATTATCCTTGAGATGTCTACACTTCCTTTCCTGAACCAGGATATTGTTCCGAGGAATCCTAAAAGCAAACAGTGGAGTTGTTACCAATCTCTTGCTAATAACTATATGTGCTGCACTGCGGAGGTGGAATTCCGCTTTCCGAATTCCCAAATACGACCCATGGACATTTCAATCCGACATTGCCCGTCTCCTTTGACTACCACTCTTCCCATCCCCCAGTGCAAGCCCTCTGACACACCCCCTCCCAACCCGCCCTTTCCCACGTACTGAGAGAGATTAGGGAGATTGGAAGCGATGGGGCGCACGGGGCAACAATGAGAACCGCTCGCTCCCGTCGTGCCTCTCCCCTCGCCGGCCCTTCTATTCACGCCTTCCTTGCCTCGCCCCACTCTTTCCTTAGCCATTCCCTTTACCGTCCACGCGAACGTCCCTTCCTACACTCCCTTTTCCTCTTGCGGAGAATGCATGCCGGACTCTCCAGCTCTTATGGGGGCGGGAATGTCCTGCGTAAGGGAGTCCGGAGTGTGAGAGGCGGAAAGGTTGATTTGAAATGAGAGCGAAGGAAAAAAAAAATACTACAAAGCATGTTCGCGCTGTCGAATCCCATGATCTGGGGAAGTGGGAGAGGATCGGTATCTCTTTCTCTTCTCTCTCTCCATCCCTTACGCAGTGAATTAAAATGATATGCATAGAGTTGTCCCCAGATCAAGACGTGCGAGACCACAGGGTATTATTGTGCGAACGGATTTGCGATTGACTTAAAAAAAGATTTTTAATCCTTTTCGTTATTCGGGAGAATGGAATAAGAGAAGACCGAAGAGGGATTAGCATTAGCTTAGAGCATAGGAAAACCTTAGGAGAGAATGAATGTTAATCTGAATTTAAAGTCATGTCATGGTAGTCATTTGTAAATGCCCTTGAATCTTTCTTAGAGTTTTAATTGTGTTTGAAATTGTACTGCGCCTTTCTTGCAATTGAATTCTCCAAGCAGTGTGTGTTTGTAAGAGAGTTAAGTAGCCTGATGATGTTTGGAAGACAGTGATGTAACCTGATGATGACGTTCAACGTCGAAACCTGGGTCGTGTTTAAAAAAAATAAAGTGTGGGGAATTATAAAGTAATTTTTTTCATTTCGTTTCAATATGTTATGCAAATTCCATAAAGTTACGCCTGAGACAACACATTTTTTCGCAAGAGAGATTTTTTTTTCAGGCGTGTTACAAAGAAAGGAATACGCGCTATTTGAACGCCGGCTATCTCTAGTACGCAAATCCATGTCGTTCACTCTAAAAACAGATGACCACGGGTGTGAATTGCCGTGAAGAGTGCACTTGCTACACTTGGCAACAATGTCACTGCGTGGAAACCCATTTGCAGAATAGGTTTACCCTGCTCTCTGCTCTACGTATTTGGCAAAGCATTAACTTCACATGTAAATATTGAATTTAATCGTGAGGAGTATGCTCTTTGAAAGACTGGGCAAATTTTTTCCGTCGATGGGAACTTAGCATCGAGTAGATTGAATCTATTGCTCTATTTTTTGCGGCAGTTAGATACGAGTACAAAACCTACCTTAAATGGTAGCCTAGCAAAAATGAAATGATCCTAGAAATAGCATATTAACTTTGCATATAACAAACGGTTGATGCTATAAATGTAATATTTTGTTTACCGTAGATATAAATGCATTTTTTAAAGGAGACATTCTTTTCCTATTTTCGTGTACCCGAAAAGTGAAGCTGGAAAATTTCTTCGGGATCTTGGAAGCATTTTTTCGTTATGATCCCTGCCGAATCTCGGAATTCAAAGTATAACATTAATTTGTTTTCGTCTTTTTTCATCGTTAACAATATATTAATCATCCCAAGCATGCCTCCATCATAAAAAATTCTATCTTTCTGCATTTTATACACATTATAATGGCTACCGACTGTAGCTTTTGTAGAGAGCAGTAATTTATAATGGTTTGCAATTATCAAGACCTTAAAAATTGCAGTCATCTGTTGAAACTCTGGTTGGTAATAAAAAAACTGTGTAGAAAATACGAAAAAAATGTATAGTTTTATTGTGGACGGTGGAGACTGAGATAATTCTTCATGCTCTCCTCTGCCATTCTTCCTGCTGCTTCCCTCGTCATCCCACGCGAGATGTCGTCAGACATGGTGGGGTGCGACTACGCTTACAATATACACGCTCGAGAGATCTCATTCTCATCCCAAGCGCGACGAATGGCCGAAGGAGGAACGCCATGAAGCGGAGAAGAGGGGCAAGAGGTGAGAGGAATGTGGGCGAGGCCCCCGCCTCAGAGCGAGAGGAACTGAGGCAAGCGGGATCCGCCTAGGACCTCTCGGGGGAAAAAATAAATAATTCTAAGTTGTCCGACTCTCTCCCATACTTCACCCACCAATGTCTCCTACCGTTCCGACGGTGACGGCGAGGAACTGCGATGTATCGATTGCGGAGTAAGGTATTTATTTATTATCTTTTTGTGAAGCCGAGTTGCCAAACAACGGCATTCATCGCACTGCGAGGCAAACTTTGCCTGTACGATTTCCTGTATCGATATTCGATATAAAAACAAGGTGTTGGGGGACGCGATGCGGGTATTGATTAATATTTTCGATGGTATTAATCAGCATTCTCCCTACAACCTACCTACATTAGGCATGGACCTACAACCTAGGCGTGGTGGAAGGGCTTGTATAATCTGATGACACCTAGAGGTGTGCTGGCGAGTGCAATGATAATTGCTCATGGTAGGCTCACCCTTAGGTCGAAGTTTAGGTGCCAGACGAAAGGTAGTCCACGCTGCGTCTGTTCCTAAGTGAGGCGGCTGCAAAGGCATCTGACCCCAGTGGGCCGACCATTGAGTGATGGTGTCACGTTAAAAACACTATCGAGGAAGGCAACGGGAAAAAACTCTCTCAGTTAATTATCCGATGCCACTTTAATGGACATATATGGGTAAGGAACGTATGAGTCTTGGCAAATACCGGACTCGGCCCAATCGGCCGTGTGTTGTTCCCGGCATTAGGAGATTCAATACGTTCACGATTGTCATCTCGCGAAATCCTTGCAAAGCAAAAGCAACAGCAGCAGCACAGAAGACACAGAAAAGAACCACATTAGGTAAAATAGGGACTTTGAATTTTAGGAGGATGGTAAGAACGGTGGAATTAGAAAATATAAAATGAGAGATTAATAGAAGAAAGAAAGGTATTGTAGGTCTGTGTATATTATTGCTGGCCGATCTAGCACTTACGCATCCATGGCATATTTTCCCGTTCTTAAAATTTCTATTATGTGGCAATTGCTGTGGCGAATTTTTGAAAGTAAAGTTGATTTTTTTTAACACCCATTGTTTCTGCCAGAGTCATCTTACTTCCAATGTTACATATTTAGAAATTCATTTGATAAATTTGCATGACTAATATTCATCATGTGATATGATTTTGTTCATAAAATCCTCGTTTTTGAGCTCAAAAAACTAATTGCGTAGATATCCGGAAACATTCTTTTGAGAGTCTGCACCAAATTAGATGTGGAACTCGGTTAACTATACTATATTCAAAGTGTCTACCTAAATACTTGGGTATTAAATGACAGAAAATTTTGGATTAAAGAATGAGAAAGGAAATTTACTGTCGGAAGTGCGATTATCGAGTTAGGGGAAGCAATGAGAAGTGAAGATAGAGGGGTGAGAAAACCTACCCTCCCATCGCGAGGAATTGGCTACCGCCAAAGTGAAGCGAAAGGGAGGGGGCGGAGCAGGATGCTTACAAACAATATCACAAGCAGTAATCAAATCATTGACAATATCAGAATTGCAGTGGACTCTCTGGCATGTATAAAGCACTGCTATTTATCTGTAATGTGTAAATCTCAGGAGTGACCTAGTCCTTCTATAGGAGTGATAGGGGTGTCCTCTTATCTACCCTTTCAATTTTCCACCTGTTTGCCCTATATACGTAAAAGATTACAGGACATTTTGAATGCATCTCACCACCCCCTCCTAGATCTTTTACTTTTCCATTAGCTTAGTGAGTTGGCCCTCCTCTTCCCGCTTTTCCCCCTAGTGTTCATCTCAAAATAGTATTTACTCGTTCAATGTCTGCCTGGGGGAGAGAGGAATGAGAAGATCATCCGTCTCCTTTCGAATTCTTGTTGGTTTTCTGAAGATTGGCATTCCAGAGTAAGGACATACCTGCCCCCAAATCAGGCTCCAGAGCCTAGAGAATATATTAAATGTAAATCATATGTTAAAAAACTAGATTAACTCTTTCCCCTTGAATTGATAGACCTTTGGTGGAATAGAGTATTCCCTATTTCAATTATGCCAGAGGTTTTATAAGCTTTCTAAGGTATTCTTTTCTGTTATTAGGGTGCTTTGGAAGTTTCGATAAAGATTTTTCCCCGAATTAGAATCATATTAGTTTAGTATTTTCAGGTACCATCGGGGACTCACTAATAATTTTTAGTGCCATCTAGCGATGAAAAACAGTGATATCATTTTCAAAAGAAATGAAATCAATTTAGATGACTGGGGGGCGAAGGGAAGTGACCATATAATTTTCCAAAATTTAAACATTACAATTGCTCACATGCAAGTAAAAGGAATTCAAGATAAAACTTTTAGAATACACGATGCAAGCAAAGCATCGCTGTATTTCTTGCTTATACTATTCGCCTTTTGAATGAACAATTGTGAAGGGCGTATTAATACCTTGTCGTTGAGCTCTTGGTTGAGAGATTGTGAGGAGTTTCTTACGTCTAAAATAATCTGAAATTTCGACGGAGAAAATCCCTTGCAGAGTATCCGGAAGATTTATATAAATGCGGGACTAAGAGAACTGTTGCGCAGCTCAATTTATTAATAGGGGGAACGTTCATATATAACATTCGCCTCTAGCTGTTTTTCACAGGACATCTGCTAAGTTTTCTTTTGTATGATTTTTTCAGAGGCAAAGATCAAACATTGGGTTCAGTATCGTCCTCCTTCAATGCACTAGGCGAGAAGAATACCAATCCCCCAATCACGCGGAGATAAATTCCTTTCCCAGGCACTGTCGCGGAGCAGTCACGGAGGCGGTCAACTCCTTCTCTCCGTATGGGGCGAGGGACGGGTGCAGAGACCGTCATGGGAGACGGCGGAGGGAAGCATGCCACCTGTGCACTCTCAAGACCTCCGCCCCGAAAAATATTTCTACCGTTTCTCCGTTCGCGTCTCCGAAATTATAAATAGAGACGACACGGATGTGGCGTGGTCACGCGAGGTCGACGAGGTCCCTTTACAGAATCGGGAGATTCAACCTAAAGTTGGTTCTCCCGATTCGGCCCCTTTTGTTCTCCTCGCGGGTCCGCGTGCCACGACCGAGAGCGTCAGTCAGCGCACGAAGGAAGGGGTGAGATTCCCCGGCGAAGGGGAACAGGGTGGATGGTCGGGTGATGTGAGGGGGGTGTGTGGAGGAGGCGAGGCATTCCCCGGGGGTGAACGAAATGGGAGGCAACGTTTTCCGAGCCGGGATCAAATTTCGAGAGGATGCCCTTCCCGTCGAGCGTGAACAACTCAAATGAAGTTCGCAGCTGCTGGGGGAAATTTGAAAATTCTTCCTTTGTGTTCATTTGGGAGGAATGACGTTAAATGAGAAAAGGGATGTGGCGTCCGCTCGTTTAAATTATTTGGGTTCCTAACTTTATTCTCGAATTAATGTCAGGCGTTTATTCAAGAGCAAAACTCAAAACGCAAAAGTGTTGATGCGGAGGAAAACAATTTATTTTCCAGTTTGAGGTGAATGAAACAGGTAAACCGTCTAACTGCGGGTGAATAAATGTTTTTAAATTCACTAATAAAATATACTATTTTCAATTAAAACGTTCAAAAAGGCATATTTAATGAATTAATGGGAAAACAACCTTGATACTCGCACTGCTTTAAGTATCAAGTACCAAGTATTTACGACTATCTCCGATTATTATAAGTAATAATTATAAAATGTAGAATAATAAAATCACAATATTAATTATCGTTAAATCTATTTTTTATTGCAGTATATTCCCAAATAATTGTGATTATAACAACTTATGCAATATTATGAAACCACGAAAATAGGAACATGAAAGTACAGTATCATTATGGTGCTAATTTGTGGATATGATAAAGAAAAGCAATTTCATGATTGATTTAGAAGTAATTGTTTTTAATGATTCAGAGAACGCGTATTAAACACTATTATCACTTTGATGCTATCGAGAAAATAATCTTATGGATTTTACATTCATTCATAAAGCTGGTATCGAATAGTGCCGTAAGTTTGGAATTTGGTAGGAGTAATGACAAAATATTATACTGACCCGTTTATTCAATTTACTTATTGGTTTAGGGTCATAATGTTTCATATCTCGTAAAGAAAACCTAGCCAGAGAATATACTTTATCGTATCATTTGTAGTTTGCCGTTAGCTCTCAATTTTCATATCCTCTTATATATATATATATATATATATATATATATATATATATATATATATATATATATAATATATAATAAAGTATCTCTCTTTTAATGATATTTCAACATGTTTGAGTGCAGTTTTCGATACTTATATTTAAAGAAAAAATGCCCTATTTGCATTTACCTCTCGGTTTAAAATTAATTACGTCAAAATAAATAAGCAGGTGTACCATTCATTGCTACGTTTTACCTATGAATACAATTCTGGAACTATATGGTTTATGCTAACTTGAAGACTATTTCGTTTGCTAGTAGGAACTGGTCATTGTTAGTGAATATTTACTATTCATTCAAATTTTTCAAGAGGAGCTCATTCTGTAGTGTAATTATAGTCTCCAAATATTTAACAACTGAAGTTGTCATGGTTCAGTAAAAGACAATATTAACAGAATTTAGTTACTCATACTTGCGTTATGTTTTTTTCATTTGTAATTCCGTAATTATAGAAATGCATCGATGGTTGTAAATTAAATGATGCAGACTATAAATAGTAATCAATAATTCCGTCTTAAAAGTAAGCACTCGTATTAATATCACGATGTCACAAATGGCCGTTTTGTTGCTGAATTTAACCATCAATTTTGATTAATACGCATTACGTTTCATCATTGGCCCTTTGTAAATACGTTCAATGAGAAATTTTTCCTGCTGAAATCGATCAAATTATCAAATAGCTTTGGTTTTTGGAGTTGACATCCTGAACTGATATAATTTAATTATTGAAGCCAGGTGAATATAGTATGTACACGGAAATTAGCTTTTCAATAGCCGGTCTACCTCGCATAATTTTAGAACCACTTAAATAATGTAATTTTCTGGCAGGCACGGGAACTGTTGATTTCAAATTCAGTTCGCACTTATTGATTTTCGTTTAAAATGTATGTCGTTTAAAATGTTGTTCGCATTCTCAAGTACCACTAACTAAACAGTATGATGTGCCAAATCATGTGGCATAACCATTTTAACGCGAAGTCGTGAATAAGCATTTTCTCCTTTCTGACCACTGACCAATTATGAGAATCTTGTAATTAGCCCAAATTACTTCCATATCAGAAGCGTTGTGACTTCATCGGAGAGATTGGGAGGCCAGAGGAACCGGGTCGCGCTTGACTTCCCTTGCATGATCGCATCCGTTTACTGGGTTGTGCTATATGATCATTCCGATTTTTTTCCAATCGATTGGATCGATGAGGTAACTTTTAAGAAAGCGGCATACATGTGATTGGTAATTATCGCCGCCATGGCGATATAGTCAGCGGGGTAGATACAATCGATATGACGATATTTACCTTTGAGACATGGGAACTTGAATTGATATATACTGAGTAATCTACGAGTATGTGAGTGGTATTTCGTTTGATAGATGGGAGGACGTTTGGCTGGAGATGTACGGGAAAGGAAAGAATGGGCATATTTGGTTGTGTCTTGGCATGGAAGGGTGTTTGGTTGTACATGCTAGACAACATACAAGGGAAACGTGTATGTGACCACAATGAAGACACCATTCCGGTAGTAACTGACCTTGTTGTCATTATACGATATGACTGACATATTCCATAAGTCCTATGAACTATATAACCGATATTAATGAGTTGAGATCCCATCGAAACAGCGCAATATCTGCGATAATTATCGCGCATTCACCACGTCGATATATATTTTGTACCAACGCGACACCCGATATGCATTTTCCAATGCATATCACACAGTTTTATCCGGCGCTCCGTAAAATGGTTGTGCGATGCCTCGCTGGAACGCAATTCGCCCGACGATACCTTTCACTCTGTTCCCCAAAGCGAGACTCAATTCCACGGGACGATTAGGTCACGGGCGAGTACTTTGATATCCGCCCGAGGGCAAGCACCAAAATCGCATGAATAAAATTAAAGTTTCCATATTTTCTCGCGTACCTAGAATTTTAACTCGCGTTCTTTATTGCATCTCGGATCGAATTTCACCAGGCGCGTGCTGGAGCACCCTATCGTGCTAATTGCCATATCTAAGATCGAACTGAAGCATTTAATGATTAGTAAATGTGTAATCTCATTTATGAAAACATTTTGAAAATATTAATTTGTGAAACTACCTTCAGTTTTTTGAATGAAATAAGATGTAAGATGCAGTGAAATGTATTAGCTATGAATGAAATATGCTGACAAGCTCTGCAGCTTATTGTGCCCACTTTTGAATAAAATACATAATCTTATTTTTTTATTTGTAAGAAAATTTGTTTTGAATTAAAAAAGTGACATTTTCTACAGCATCAATAAAGAGAGAGAGAGAGAGGGAGGGATTTAAACTATAAAAGGCCATTAATAGGAAAAATTATGATTTACGCTCTGAACGATTCATGTCCCACTTTTTACTTCAGCATCCAACATTCATTTACATATTTCTTCAGTTTTTTATTCCTAAGCGCGACCTCTATTGCTCTAAGAGAGCACTACATCAGTCAGAGTATGTATTAGATTTTAAAATTTACAGTCGTGACAACTAGAGTGGGAATCACACGTTATCCCGTGAACTATTATGTCTCCGGACATCTATTCACGTGAATAGCTTATCAAAGGGTGGGAATATAAAAAAAATTATTATCTGATGCCTAACCACTACGGGAATGCTAATTTTACTACTTCAAACATCCGGGTAAACTTTTGAAAATTACAAAATCTGACGGCTACGGCAGCAATTTAATATGAAACCCTTCCGTCCAGAATGATGCGAGTTGATGACATTGTAACGCTGCCTGCATGGAATGCGAATGTTTTAAATATTGCGGCGATATGTGTGTTATCCGTGCCTGAGGGGGAGTGGTGTTTGGATCTAGCTATTAGCTGTATTTTATCATTACCGACAGCACCTTTTTATCATATTGTTACCAAAATTTAGAGATTATGAAACGCAGTCTGCGTTTCGTATTTGTTTCCCTGTGAGAAACCTTTTTTCAAATACGTACACAGAGCATCAAACGAAGAAGCACTTCGAAGAGTTGTTTATGAGAGAAGCTTGTTGAGGACGCTCACTAGAAAAAGAGGGAAATTAAGTGAACACATTTTAAAGAGTAATTGTTTACTGATTGCCACCTTTGAAGGAAAAAGTTGAAGAATTAAAAAAAAGAACAAGGTTTAACTACGAGAAACAAGTAATGATAATTGTCGGTACAAGGTCTAACGGGGGAATGAAGAGATTGGCAGGGAAAAGATTGGTTTGGTGAGCTGCTGCAAAAAAATCCTCGGATTGATAACTCATGTTGATGTGAGAGACTTTTCAATATTTTGTCAAAACTAATATTTAAATTTCGCCGACAATTAATTTCTTTTCTCCTTAAATAAGTGGATAAAATTTAGTTTCCTTCCGGAGAATGAACGTTTTATACAGTTTTTGAAACGAAATCTATAATTCTGAATATCATGGAAATAATTTATTTATCGAACAAATATTTTATAAACTAATGTTGATACAGCGATGGAATTTAACTTCGTA
This sequence comes from Hetaerina americana, assembly GCF_022747635.1. Taxonomy (NCBI): domain Eukaryota; kingdom Metazoa; phylum Arthropoda; class Insecta; order Odonata; family Calopterygidae; genus Hetaerina; species Hetaerina americana. The sequence goes on along the minus strand of NW_027287095.1, from coordinate 32,020,541 downwards.
AAGTGTAAACACTCACTCACAATGGAGTGCCAGCATTTAACTCTTAAAACCATAAAAAATTATTCCTGTTTTACTGAAAATGAAGTTTGTTTTACAGTTTGGGAAAAATCATGTTTATTTTAATAAAATAAAAATACAACTCCGAAATGCCAAAGGTCCCTTCACTCATGTGGATCAAAATATGTCATTTAATTAACTTACGAACTGCATTTACTCGCGGCGTTTAATCAATTTAACCTATACGGAGGGGTGTGTCAGTGGTAGTAAGTGTTTCAGAATGTTTTTTCGGAAATTTTAAGAGAATTCAGAAACAAATTATTACCTTTTAGATAGAATTACCTTTCCTAATCTCGTAAAATATTTGGTATTTTCTGAAAGGGACAAATGGAAGTTCTTTTTAAGGCTGGCATGCTTTTAGGTCAGAAACTTTGGATCCTTTTGGCCAAACAATGATTAACACACGAAAGACATATGTACATAGCAAATTAACTTAGCTATCTTATCAGTGGTAACCTCACATTTTCGCTATATTTTGTCTTGCAATTTATCGTGTATTAATCAAGATATGAGAAAAAAGAACCAGCTTCTATGCTCTACCATAAAAGCATGCCAGACATGAAAAGAGTTTCCATTGGACATTTTTAGAAAGTGGAAAATTTTCCACTACCCTAATGAATACCGTACCAGAGTATAGACGCAAAGAAATAGGTAAAAGTAAGGCGCACATTATATACTTCTAATTCAGTAGGGAAAAAACAGAAATAGCAAAACTTTAAATGGCCAACTGTAGTCTTTTTAACCCGACAAGACTTTCTATAGTGTGCACCATTTTATTTGATTTCTATTAACAGAAATCTTCTCACCGTATATTTATTGATTAAGTCATCGAGTTTGGAATCACTAAGGTAACGGGAAACGTAATGAAAAATTATCCTAGCGGATTGAGATGGAGAGAGAGAGATCGAATCTGTCGTACACAACGGGTCAGTTGCGTAACTCCGCTTCCCATTTTAACCCCCTCTCGCTCCTGTTAGCATTGGCAAACGGTCCAGCGGAATTACGCTTGAACATGAAAAGCTGTCGCGTTCGCTTTCCCGGGGCCGGCGACGAAGCGGCTGGCGCCAGGGGGTACTCGTCACTCCCCCTCTCCCCCCATTCTCGCAACCGAGAGGAAATTCGATTCGGCTGCGGTTTGGCGGACGATTGGATAATTCACGTGTGCGCGCACGTGTCGTTTTGAACTCGACTGCCGGTTAGTCCAAACGGGAGCGGGAGCGATGACAAACGACGGAATGACGGCGAAATGACATGTTTTCAATTGCGCCGAAGTCCAGTCGCTGGCTCGGTCCCTCGTGGGAGAAAAAGGCAAAGCGTAAATGTCTAGATGACATCTGGTCGCCCATCGTCGCGAAAGAGTACCATTAAGGGTTTAAATGCAGCAGCAAAGCAACTCGGAGTTCTTGCTTGGGTCAGGCCCCGTTGTAGATAAATAAATTTTTATATTCAGTTAACAACATTCATTTTGACTGACTTAGTTTTGGTCATAGAACAGCCTCATCAATGAATTAAAATGTCAGGAGTCTATTAGATCTAGTTCTTCACTATTAAAATTTGCCGTTTATATCTTCCTCAATCGTGGGGACGTGCTAATCCTGAGGGGTAGAGCGCTGGTTTACCAGCCGAAGGGTCCGGCTGAGATTCTTAGACACGTCTAAGGGCATCCTCAGCTTCACACATGCTATGTAATTTCTCAGGTGTCAAATCTTCCCGGGAAACCAGAGGTGGTACATGCTGGGAAGGAACTGGCTCCCCGACCCATATGTGTGGATTTAAAACGCCGCTGGACTTAGAGCTAGGTGAACTCTACCCTCACGTAATCAAACCATCCATCGGGTTGATAAATTGATCAATTTATCAATCATGAATTACATTGTCAAACAAGTATATATATATATATATATATATATATATATATAAATATAAACATATATATATATATATATATATATATATATATATATATATATAAACATGCGCACTCCATTATCGTATGTAGAAATTTCTCTTCATCCGATGAGACAACTGTGCATATACCCATAAAATCATATTATATTTTATACAACTAGCATCAACGCATCTACGGATGACGCAAAGGCGTTGGAAATAGCTATAATAAAAATAGCAAAATTTGACGGAAAATTCATCGTTGTCTCATTGCATGAAATAATCGTATAGTTTGTTAGCACATTCAGGCAATCAAGAATAACATCACTCACTTCATTAAAGTGCGTTATTGGTCTTTAGTATTGCATTTAGTATTATTAAAATTACAGAAATTAATGAGAGCCAATAAATGAGTATACTATATAGAAATGCTACGGCTAGTCTTTGGTTGAGTATAATCATAGTAATTTGGTGTTCTCAATAAATTGCTGCTCACCCTTGGGGATATATTTTGTAAAATTTATTTTCAATCTAAATTGTTCCCCCTTTTTTATTTTCGTGTACCCATTCCCCATACACCACTATCTAGCACACTAGAATGAATGACTCATCTCAGTAAATTACATGTCAAATCTTATGCTTGATTGAGGACCTTAAGGCCAAATCCAATACTTATAAGGAAATAATTACATTTAAAACGCATGCTATGGGAAGATTATTATTAGGTAATCCAACGTTTAAGATAGGTTTTGGATGGATACAACTACCAAATAAATATTTTGTTTCTCCTAACAAATACATGGAAATTCTTATGGGAAAATAATAAAGATGATTTCAGGAATACTTCTTTGGGTATTTCTGGGCTGAGTGTTTGGGAACCGGATGAAATGAACATCTTTATTGCTCGAACTTTCGTGATTTTTAACGGTCGATTATCACTTCGCCATATGGATGTAATCATCGTGTACTACTGAATTATATTTAATTCCACTTCCCATGCGCAAACGATTTAGGCCCAGGCCCATCACGATTTTAATTTAATTGGCATTATGTGTACTGTATTCTCGAAAGGAAATTGTTTCAGAGCATATTTTATTCTCCGGTCAAATGATGGGAACGTATTCCATGGAAGAAGAGTTCGATTTAGTGTCCATGTTCGTCCTGTGTAGCCAAAAATAAACATTTTTTCTTAATATTCGTAAGAGGAATTTGGGCTTCTATCCGGGAGAGCGAGGAAATCAAAAAGTACTCGTTGAAGCGCGTCTTTTACCCGAGCCACGTACTTTTGGAATGAATTTTGCCTGAGCAGTGCTTCTGACGCCCATCATGAATCAACTTCCAATGTGAGGGAACAGGCTCGAAGATTGTTGGGCGGAAGGGAAAATTGACGTGCTTACGCTGCTGCTTGCTGCCCATGGGTTCTGGACTCACCGTAGCGTGGAGAACTTGAAAACCCTAGAAATGTTATTTTCCAGAAGTTTCCCAACGTCCAATTGACGTGTCTGGTAAAACTCTTGAAATGGTAAAAAAATATTTACAAAATTACCCATGTAATCTCATTTTGAACTAATTTTTAATGCAATTACAGAACGTAATCAATTGAATTTTTTTCTATTTTAAAATTAAATCACTTAAATGTTACCTAAATTCAGAGGGAGGTAATGGTAGACTTCCTTACTGTACGAATTATATTATAGATGTTAATTATATGGAATATACATTTCTGGCGATGGCGGAGAGAAATAATTATGGCTACGGAAATGTGATTCTACCAAAGAAAAATGATAATAAAATGAGTTTACAAAATTACTGATGAAAAAGTACTAAGAAGTGTGGGTGAAGCGAGAAGGATACAGGAAGAAGAGATAAATTACAATTAATAAGATACATCTAGAAGTAAGATAGTTTGCTGAAATACTCACATTAAGGGGAAGAATATAAGAATAATATAGGAAGGCAAGATTGAATTATGGGGAGGAAATGTGAAAGAAAATGAATGGGAAAGAAGATGTTACCTATATCTATGCATCACGCTCCCGGAATTATATTTTATGTACACCTTTCCGTAATTGTTAAAGCGTATAACGCATAGTAGTATCCCGCTTACTCACCTATTAGGTATCACAATTAATTGAATATATAATTCCTTGGTTACAATTTCTCTCTCTCTAATTCATTAATTAAGCCATTAGTCCACAACCGTAATTACGAGCCGACAAGTCATTAAGCACCAATAATGAAAATTGTGGCAATGAAAGTAACCAAACAATTTTTTACTTAATCTGGATTAATTTTTTGATCGGAATTATATTTCGATGTTACCCTGGCATTCCCTTTTACATTTTTCATTTCAACGTCCTCCTTTTGGCTTTGCCTTGCCGTCTCTTTTTTTTGCATTTTCATAAAATGACAGTGAACACCCACGAGATGGATGCAGCCGACATGATTTCACATCCTGCAATGATATCATTACAGGGTGGGAAATAAAGAGGGTGCAGGCGCTGTAGAAGTATAGATGAAATGAGATACGTGTAATGCAGTAGCATTCAATATTCAATGGCGAAGGAGAGGGTGCTCCTGTGCGAAATATTAGGGTGAACAATCTTACACAAATATTTACAATTCCTTAAGTTCAAGAGAGAATCAGGAAATGGCGGTTGTTGAATTATCCTTTCAGGAGTAGGTACTCATGCTTTCATTACTTTGTACACGGCTCGGAAATAGCGGTGGGCGGGGCTAATTATATTAGTCGTTTAGTGAATACCGACGAAGAAAGGGATGAACCGTGCAACAAAAGCGGCGGTGGATTTCCCCCGAGGTCCCCCCATTCTGCAAATATTAGGGTTGATTCGCCACCACTTCCTCGATTACTCGACTATGTCACGGGGTCGAATTAAGCTTTTGAGTGCGGAGAACCGAGCGGCGGCGAGACTACGCCTACGGTCAAACTTCCCCTTTGTGCCCTGCTGTTTACGTTCCGTTCACAAACGATCGCGATTCTCCTAGTTTATCCCTTCCATCCCGACGATCGCATATGGCAATTGGAATCATCCCCCGTCTGCCTAGTTAGGCGCTATCTCTTGTGTGTGCCCAGTTATCACGGACGCCACCACGTTTTTTGAGGGTTGGTAAACCGCTTTGGTGTACTCTCGAAATCACCTCCGGACCACCATCATTTACGTCGATGGCTTTTTATTCACCTCTTGACGATGAATGGAGAAGGAAATTTAGAGACGTGAAAAAAAGTACCTCTCCATTCAGAATTGGAGGAAATATCATGGAGTTTCACTGTTAAGCGTTCATCCATGCATTCTCCGCACATGGATACTACAAACTGAGCGATGCAAACGTGTATCAAGCACATGGAACATTTTAGGGGTAGTTTAGCGGCGTATTTTCTCCTCGGTCCAGTTTGAGGGGCGTTCCACCATTCGAAAAAGTCCTGCAATCTGCCCAAGCGCCCGGATTCATTTTTTTCGTACAAACGCTTATCTTGTTGAATGATGGTTTGGGATGGATTCGTAAATGGAAACATTTTTTTTCACCGGAATACATTTGACCATCATCACTAAAAGGAAAATTTTGGAAAACATTCGAAAACGGAGAAAAAAATGACAACCTCCACCCTTATCGCACCAGTTTGAAATGTCGCAAACAAAGTCAGGGAATTGAACACTTCGATTCTACCATTATACTAGCGGACAGCTTATTTATGAGCCTGTCTTGACATTCGTCATAAACTCTTGTCTGCTATACCACGACTAGAATTTGATTTTGACTCAGTACAACGTAATCGCCTCTCCAGAAATCCCTTTAAAATCCTAATAATTTATCCATCTCTATATTTGGCCTATCTAAAGTTTCTTCGTTTACCTTCTTCTACTTTAATTTTTGCAACCCACTTCATGTTCGTGATGTTACAGACCTACCTCCACTCATTCTCTATCCTCAAACCCTGAGTTCTCCTACAATGCAGTACAGTCACTTTTGAATACTGGGACTCGTTTATTTCCAATCATATTTAAAGGAGACAGTTTCGGGTGTGACTGTGCGGAATTCTAGCTTGAACTTGATAAAATAAACAATAATTCCACATAGTGGCTTTTATCAATGCACAGGTACGGTTTTGACCCGTCATCATTAGGTGATTTGGTTCAAATTAATCTTGAACTTTGTGTTGATTCAAATTTATCTTGAACGTCGGTTCCATTACTTTTGTGCAATCTAGTTTCCTCACGAAATTCTTTTAATACGCTTCACATTGTTATTTTTCTTAATTCCACTCTACTGGCCGAACTAACTGTTTTATTTCTTGAGTTCATACGATTTTGCTTTAAATTTCGACTTATGCATTATATTTATCGAGAATCTTATCTCTTAATTTTCATGTATGCTTCTTGTTCACCATTTCATATACATAGATGTATGACATAATTTAGTATTGCGTTCACAATTGACTGATTACCTTAGTTTGCTTAATAGATCTTTCAAAATACATTTTTTAAAAGTTCATTAAGTAATTTTAGCCCGTTCAAGTGGTCAAATCGTGGCCAATCGCTGACAATGCGCTCAACGCAGAGGAGATTTAAAAAAAATCTTGCTCACAGAAAACGGCACATGTGATAAAAGTAATCGATTGAAGGAATCCCCCGGTCAAGCTTTTTTCGACAAGTCAAGACTCATCGCTCTCTTGCCGTTGGACCTTCAAAATCCAGCACCCCCCCCCCCGGATACATTACCCGAGGGACTCATCGCCACGGACGACTACCATGCCCCCACGCCCCTCCAGAAAGAAAACCTCCCTCGGGCAGAACACGTGAAGAGAAACGAAACAGTTTATTTACCTCCGGCGTTGGGAAATTCTTTCGAAACCCTCGGGACGTCCCTCCCTCCACTTCTTCTTGTTTCACCCATCCCCCTTGATCCCGCCCTCATCGCTACTACCCTCTACAATTCTCCTTCTCTTTCCCCTCTCACCTCCAATGTCCCCTTCATCCCTTTTCCTCCCTTCCCAAACTCCTCTTTTCGTCCTCCGTCTCATCCTCACCCCCTCTCCCAATCTCCTCCAAAAAAATACGTCTCCGAAGACCGGCAACGTACTCCAAACCTCCTGGCCCCCTTCATCTGGTATTCTGACCGATTCGAAAGAAGAACAATGCTCGAAGATTTCCCTCTCTGCTCTCTTCCCCCACACATACCCTTAACCTGTATCCCCCCCACTCAATCCTTTTTATTTTCCCTTGCCCCCACCTTCGAGAATTCCTCCATCTCCCTCATTTTTCCTTATTCCTCTCGTCCGCAGATCTCCTCTTCTTGCCAACCCCCTAATTTAACTGCGGTGCTCCCCGTGGCTTTACATTCCCTCTTTGCCACACAAGTTAAGATTTCATTTCATATCCAATATCCCTATGGTGAAAACATCTAGGAAGGGAAAGATTCTTGAAAAAAAGAAGTGATGAAAAAACTTGTTCAAGGTCTGATATGGAACGTAGCTCCCAGTGCTACCGTACGCGTGTCTTAGAGGAGAGGAGAAGGGTAGGCTGGAGGCCTTTAGGGCCGTATATTTACGGAGGAACGGAGAAATAAGATGGACAGAGAATACAAACTAAGATCTAAATGGGATTGGGGAAGCGAGAGAGTTCTGGTGGGAGGGTAGAAAATTTATGTGAACGAATCATTGAGAACAGCGGAATATTAAAGATAGAGATCAAGGAGAAAACTGATTTTGATTACGGGGGAGAATGACGAAGAATATGCTTTTAGGTATCGTGAATGTGTTGTAGGTTATACAGATGAATACGAGGAGATGAATAAATAGGGTGTGTGAGACTAAGTATGTTCATGTTCGCCGAAATTCTATGAAGTCCGTGATATTATCATAGTATTCAAATATCGTCCAAAAGCTCTTGGTGATTTAGCGATTATAGGTAGGAGTCTATTATATGTACTTTGGAATCCCATAATCCAATGCGTTTAAATTTACTGGCATTTTCGGAAACTTTCTATTTTCTTTGATGATATTCCGCGTAAACTCGCACAATATCCTCTGATGACTTTACGACCCTTGCTGTTTATCTAATATATATATATATATATATATATATATATATATATATATATATATATATATATATATATATATATATATATCAATAGGTCAAATTGCACTTGAGTTAAAAAGACTACCAGCTCAAAAGGTTTTGCACCTAGATGAGAATAGGTGTGGAGAATTAGACCAATATCCTAATTATTTCATTTTCTTAATTGTCGTTCTGTAGCAAATAAATGCTCGCTCTCCATCCAAAGTATTGCAGGATGTGCTCTGTTCGGTTGTAAAACGTTTTAGCTAGTAGTCTAGCCAAGATGATCAGAGGTGCGGATGATTCAAGGAGTGTTTACAAAGTGCCTGCGTTAAGACTATGGCTCATGTTGTTACTCTCGCTTGCTGGAGGCACTGCGCAGGCCATTCGTGACCGAGATCACGCTGTTAGGTTTGTAATATGTTCAAGAGAGTGATAACTGTCCAGGTATTTCATATATATTTCCTTATCTTTGCAGGTGAGTGAGTATGCTTCAGCTAGTGGTGACGCATTCCGGAAAGTAATTCATCATCGCAAGGGAAGAAATGCCTGATGGGAGACGAAATTCGTAACTTGGGCCATACTGAAGGACCTGCCACAAAAATCATTCCCAATCTCCGCTGATGCCATTGCCTAAGGATGCAAGGTAGGCCCGGAAGCATTTCGCTCGCATCTTCCGAGCGGAGGCTGTCTGGATCCACGTTACTAGCTGCGAAGGGTGGTTTGTGATGAATCTGAAAATTATGCAAAGAGGAAGCAAATTGCTCCATAAAATATTCCGATGGAGGAGCGAGAGGGATATCTTTTCAGGAGAATGCTTTTCCCGGAGCAAATTGAAAACTATTTGATTTATTGCTTAGTATTTCGGGATGCATGTGAGGAAAGCTGGTATTGGGCTGGTTTTATGTGAAAACGGAATTTTTTAACTAATGTGACATAGGAGAATATTTAGTCGGCATTTCAATGTGTAAATGCTGCATATATATTAATTATATAATCGTGAAGGGTGCTTTCCAACGGAAATATACGAGTGCCAACACCTATGCTATGTGTTAATGGAACATACTCACCATAGTTGCTTTCATTTTCCCTCGTAACATAAAATTTTATTTACCAGGACAGGAAAGGAAATCGTAACATTCTAATTGCTCAAAGTGACGCAAATCAAATACTTTGCAATCAAAAGACAGACAAAACAGGAATTTCTGTGCAGTAATTTATAAACATTCTGGGACAAAAAATTGAAGCAAATACTATGCGAATGTTGTCAATTCCCTTCACTATGCACCTCAGCTTTAGAGCCATTGGTAATAGTAGTTATCTATGGCCTTCAGCCATAGATAACTACTATTCTATCGTCGCTCTCATGAATATCTGCGATAAAATTCGTTATTCTATGCTTCACTAACTACTAAGTAACTACATAATCGCTCCTCCAGCTATCGAACATAAATGAAAATTTTGAATTTTAAGATAATTTTGTCTACTCGTAAGTATCCTTAAATTATAACTTATATAACTTCTATTTCGTTGAAGATGATGAAATCATTAAATTATCATAATAATTCACCATTTGCGCGCAATTTATGATGACCTACTATTTCATAGGGTAGCATGCACGGACGGCTTATTTATGTATTGGCTAATTGTAATGCCATTGGCTATCAAGCGTGTACGTTCCATCACTTATGTATGGTCATATAAGAAACCCAATGATTATCTGGCATATAGTACATCGTTAAAGTTGATCGTAGATATTCGTATGACTAACTTCCAATGATACTCATCACCTCCGTTTTTTGCCTATAACAGCGAATATCCTTATGAGATAATCTTCATGTCGGGATCACCCAACCAAGATAACTTTAATTATTTTGGTATATGGAATGTTAATTTACTAAAAAATAATAACGTAAAAACTGCCAGCGTGCGTTTTTAAAAGTTAAATTTTGGACCCGGCGTATTTTTATGTTTAATTCTTTTTGAGGACATGAATTGGAAGAATGGGGTGGAATCCAGTGTAAAAGTACCAATGAACGATTATTTCTCACGATGAAACACAAAGGCAGACAGTTAATCCAGATGTTGTTTGAAGGACGGAGAAACCGCGGCGGGAAACTCATTTGTAGTGAAATAATAAAGGTGGAGTGTAAAGAAAACTCAGGAATATTCGGAAACAATATGCTTCTTCAAAGCGCCATGGATGCATGTGGAAGTAAGTTTGTCATATGAACAGTCATGAAACAGAAATAAAAGCAAATACAGTGGAAATCGGTCTACATAGGTACCAGTTGATGTGATGATGTTCGACATGAAACAAATTAATCAGAATTTGGAACATTAGGAATAGATTTCAACTTACCGCGACTTGTGAAATGTAGAATTGCGTCGGAGGAATAGTTCTTTAACGCATGACATTGAACCGTATGAACCTGGGCCCTTACGGACCGTGGACGAGATGACACATCAATTGGGACACGACGCGACCAAGAAAAATTGTTGAGCATCGAAATTTTATCATTCTTATTATCAAAGAGCTATTGGTGTATTCAGATAACTATTCTGTCATCTATTACACATGAGATCAACACAGTCGTGGAAAATCATGCTTTAATACATTGAATATCCTTATCAAATACGAAAGTAAAATTTTGATGTACTCATTGATGTGATCATTTTACATTATTTTTGTCTTGTATCAAGTCTACTTATATCCATGGCTGCGGACAGTTATAATTTTCAATTATATATGATGCAGATGAGTGCATTTGTAGCACTCTCACCAGGTGGTTTAATCTTGCATTGGGTGCCAGATATTCTAAAGATCCTCCCCCAAATCCAACTCAGGCTATGATATTGGTGTGCTGGTCTGTATACGAGGATTCATCGAATAGATCTTGATGAAATTAGCTAAAAACATTTCAATTCAAAAACTAAGAGAGTATATTAGGAGATTTTCATAACTCGGCTTGGGGTTCCATCAGAATATAAATGATATTTATCCGCCCTATTTGTCGCAAGGTACACTTTGACCATAATTGAAATTTTTGATGGAATAAGTGTTTACTTATGAAAATGCCCGATTGAGAGCAAATAATTCTTACCGCCATATAAATAAACAAGCAATCGTAAGTAATGAAAGAAACAAGAGGAACCATACGTTTTCAATTGCTTCAACATGATCAAAAAAAGTTGGAAATGGAACGAAAATTCCGCTCTATAGGTTTATTTTTAGCGTCACCGCATCTCCTTGAGTCAACTATTTTGTAAACGTGGTGGTAACATTAAAAGACAAAGGCTAACACATAGGAATTTTATCAAAACAATTTGATCCTAAAGGAAGCAGTACCTAATGTGGCCTCATTTCATTACTCTTTTGTTCAATTCTTGTACTTTTTGGGCATGGTTTAAAAATATTTCATCGCAATAGATAGTTAACGTTGACACTTAGGCATTAGAAGAGCGGCATTCCATAGATCATAAGTTAACATTTGATCTACTTAGTATTTTTCTCTGACTCCATTTTAGCCCAGGACGTCCTTCGATCTCACGAAACCTTTGTCTCTTTCTCTCCCACCTCGCACTTTGTTCTCTTTTCTTCGCCTTGCATTAATGCCTCCTTTGGGTGTGACAACGCGTTGTTGCAGAAGTATATGCAAATTACCGAGTGTCTTGAATTGCTTCCTTCGACTGGAGAGCGAGTCGTCCCTCGCAGAACAGCGGGAGGCTCATCCAGCGGACGACACTGCCGCACCCCTATTTGGCACAACTCTGGCTCGCACTCACATTTAGATCGTGGGTTGCCGCTGCGATTTCCATCAACTCCTCGATCGGGGTGAGGAGTACACGCTGTGCCGTGCAGGTAATGCCAGGAAAAATAGATATACTTGACGGATAGGAACGTTATCATAAGAGTCGCATTAAGGCTGTGTCGAAATAAATGATTATTTTCGTTATAGTTAAATGTTAATCTGAGAATACATCACATTCATTAAAATAAATGGACACTTGGTAAAATAGAGAAATCCCTCACGTTCATACAGTTGCTATTAGTAACAGACTGCCATTATATTTTTTAAAAGAAGATTTGAAGTAAGCGAAAGCTACGAAATTATTTTGAGTAAAATTTAAGAGTTTTTTCAAATTAATTTTAGCTGTTGGTTCTATTTTTTTCCCATAAATCTCTCGCTTCAATGTGGAATTTATCCAGAATTGCCGATGAATCTTTTGAAGTGCGATATCGCAGACGACTTTTTGTTGGAAATGTTATGAAACTTAAACATTATTTTAGTGTAACTTCAATTATAAAATCTAATCTTTATAAAAATATTTCTTTATGTTTTGATCTATATTTACTAGTCACATTTTTCACAACTTACAACTTTTTTTAAGTCATACAAATAAGTTCCTAAGAATATTTGTCCGGGGTTTTGCTATCAGATGCAGATTTCCGGGTTTTTCTCCGTTTTGACATGATGTTGTTTTGTCGTTTCACCAACTAAATGAGCGTTCTCATCCTTGTGTTACTGTTTATTGATTCAGAAGAACCGCTTATTTATACAAATATGGCCATTAAGGTGATTGAGCTCTTAATTAGATTGCTTCCCTCTGATTGGTCGATGATTGGCTGCACCGCGCGTGTACTGTTCCTCTCTGTTTACGCTTGAGGGTGGTTAGAGTAATTATGGAACTTCTCTGATAATTCTAAAAAATCGATATAATCATGCAATGATTTTTGTCTACTCGGGAGTGAATTTGTAGATTGTGCTTGTATCGATTCCATGAAATAAGGCTGAAATATAGTAGGTCTGAAACATCTCGGGATGTGAAGACTTGTCTAAGTTGCCACCAAGAAGAGTGACCGAGGAGCAACGGACGTTTCACTGCGCTTTGCCAAGGTTTGCCCCGAGGTAGCTAATTGATATGCACGCTTGTACCTTGTTGACCGGCATCTTTCTTTGATTCTTCTGGGTTGGCTGGCACGGTTGCTTCCGTGTTGTATTTTCCGCAAATGCATCGAGCATCGTACCTGACGTCTAGTTCCATCGGGGATGGAGAGTCTCTTGCCTCGATCAGGTGGGCTGATTATTACTTTATTTATACACCTCCATATCAGTTTTGGTCGTTTTTGTAAATATTGGCGTTCTCCTTTCCGACATATCTTCAGCGAAAATATTGAAGTATTACCTTTGTACTTACAAAATTGGATGTGGTAGAAATGTTTTATTTCACAAAATAGTCATGTGTGGGTTGTGTGAAGTTACAAAGGGTTTTGATTTTTAAACGATTTTTCACAGAGGAGAAATGGGAAACATCGCGCTCCTCTTTGCTAATATCCAATGCGTCCTTATTTTTAAGATCTCAGTCTGTTCTCTCTTTTTCCCTGCTCAGGCTGTCCTTCAATATTTTCTCGGCTTTCCTGTGCCTCTTTTTCCGCTTCGAATATTATCTATGCATATTTTTACTTTTCTGTTGTCTACCCGGCCAATATGTCTGTTCCATCCCCTTCTTCCATTTAATACGAACTTTCTAGCTGCTACGATTTTACATTCAGGTATTATATTTTGGCACCTTTCTCTGTTAGTGTGTTTACCAAATATCCAATCCGTACTACCTTTAATTTAGACAAGTAATATTTATTTCTTTGAAGTACAATTAACATATTTTATAATATATTAAAGAGTATGAACAAAAGCCACAATGGGGAAAAAGAAGTAATACTTTCATGTGTCTCCATGTGTTGTTTTGCCGTAGTGATTACCAAATCTCCAAACCTTATTTTCTTCAATCCAGTGAGTTAATATTTTTCCCGTGGACTACAATAAAAGTGTTTTATAATCAATTATAGAGGACGAACAAAAACAACTGCGTGGAAAAAAAGCATCCAGTTATAAGTCTCGTTGTCTGTCTAATCTGTCCCATCCTCTGCTGTATAAAGACGAAAATGCCGTCATTCAATGGTTTCAGAATCGTTTGATCTGCGCATCAATGGCATTCTGATTAATAGCTGGATATCGTAAAGGGTTTCAGTTCCTTGAGAGTGCTGTGCACCGAAATTTGTGCCTTTGTAAAAAGTCGCACGCTTGACGCAATCTTACTCACAGTATTTTTAATTGATCTTCCGAACATGCAGTTGTTTTCATGAGGGAAAATCGAGAGAGACAGGAAGAGAGAGAGTTTTCATTTGTACAAAATCGCTTCGCGGTGAAGGCTGCAAATTTATCCACACGAAATGGGCGGCTCTTTATACTACATTTTTCCCTCCCCCCCTTTCGAGGGCTGTGGAGTTCGGTGCGGAGTCCTAGGAGGGAGCATCACCCCACCCCCCACCCCCTGCTGAACTTGACCTTATAAGACTCGTTGGTTTTCTTTTTTTCACTCGGAGAAGAACACGGGGCCCTTTGTTATTCGCGCGGTCCCGCGCAGATTTATGATCAAAGGGATTCCCAACAATCCCATTCAGCCTTTTTTTCGTTTTACAATGGTGCCTGGAGGGGAGGGGGAGGGGGGTGGGAGTAGGGGGCGAAGACGACAAGGACGGATGGAACGGAGAATATTTGAGAGAGAGAGAGAGCGGAGGGGAAAGAGGGAAAAAGAAGAAAAAGACTAATCGGCGTCTTATATTCGGATCTGGAATTGTGTTTTTGTCTGCGGGGTGACCAAATGGGACGAGTGGCATTCCTCCGGCATGCCGCCGCGCACGAGAGGGGAGGTGGGCGGAGGCGCGGGGAATGGGGTGAGGGCACTGCTGCTGGGGGAAGGTAGAAGAGCATAGACGGGGGTAATGGGAGGTGGGCGCGTTTGAAAGGAAGCCCAGAAGGAAAAAGGCGGGTATTTTATGAAAAAGGTCTCCGAATTCATTACCTCCGGTTTTCCATATTATTTTTCTCCTTCATATTACGCGAAACTTCCTCTATCCAACGAATGCATGTTCGAATCAGCGATATCATCACGTTCTCTGCCACAGTCGCGGCTCCAAAGCACGAGGACTTTGAAAAACGGATGCTGATATTCTTTCCATTGCTGGCCTTTGATGATCATTTGGACTTATTACGTATTTAGGCATAATTAGATATTAATATTGAGAAAATAAACGATTTAGCTTCATGTTAAAATTCGCTTAAAAATAAAGGAAAAAGTGTATGAAGCTTCATTCAGTGGAGATCATGAATGATTGGAATTCTCGAGTTTCAGCCGGCTTTCTGGGACTTAATGATAGCCACAAAATGTATACAAGGTATTGTGCCATTTGATTTTTGGAATGCACTGACTCTTATACCAAATGACATATTTAATTGAGAAAAAAAGTATTATTATAGTGGTGTTGCAATATAAAAGTGTACGCAACTTCTAAAACTATGTGTTTCTTAATTAACTAAAAATACTTGCAAACAATTCAAGTCCGCGTAAATTATTGGTACAAAGTTGTGTGACAACTATTAAACATCGATGGTAAAAAAGAAATATAATGTAGACCATTTTTGTATAAAATGTCTTACAGAATGTCATACCAATGGATATCACTTGAAAAGTTTTGGTCTAAACCAAGGTTTAAATTTTTTCAAACGCACTTTGGTTCATTAGGCAGTAGACTTCGGTGTAATAGTTAAAATGTTAAAGTCAAATTCTTAACCACCTGCCTACAACTAGTGAGTTCATTTCTATTACATTCCTTACATGCAGTCAGTTTTTTTGGTCATGGGAAATTTTCTGAAATTAAATATTACTCATTTGCAATCATGCATCTGTATTGTGATTTGTTTTCTTATCTCACAACTTCTTATACTATTTTTGGAGATGGTGAAATTATTTTGTCATGTGGCTAGTCACTTATGGTGCATAAATCAATCTATTAGGGATAGATTCATTCTATGTTCCTTCTGCTATCATTGCAGTTTCCACATCACGCACTTGAATTTCAAATTTTCTTTCAAAGTTCCATTTAATTTTATTTCAATTCTTTAGGGAATTATCTTTAAAGCTATCAGCCTTTTGCCAATAGAATTACTTCCAAAATGAGTTGATGAATTTTGTTCGCTCCGGGATTCCCTCGTAGGACTCTCGTTTCTTTGATGCGGTTATGTATCTTCGTTAGTTATCGATAGCATCGATCCTTTTGAGGGTCATGCTCACCTTCGAAAATAGAAAAATATCTACCGTAGACATTCCCTATGGGTAGGCGTGTCCCTGTGATATTGTAACATACCAATCAGTAATGAGGCATAATTATAAATTCACACAATGCTCCGAAAGTCGCCACAAAGGCGTATGGCGTAGGGTGTTAGGTGACCAGCTTTTTATGAATTAATATGCACTTACTACTAAATATGAATGTGTATTTCCATGAAAGCAGTAATTAGTCTGTATAAGGTCAGCTAAAATTTTGCTTCTTGGATGAAAAATTTAGATGCCTTGGGATTCATTTTAGCTTTGATTATGTTTACGTACGTTGTGAAGATAGGACAAATGCTTGGATCGGTCAGTGGCTGTGTCTATTTCTATAATTTTATCCTGGTGTTTCAATCTATCAATGCTATGTGGGGTCATATTAATTCCCTCGGTGCCATGTGAACCCGGGTATTCTCAGCCTTTCTAATAGTCTTACTCTTAAATGCTCACTTCGTGACTCAAGGGACTCCTATTAATACTTCAGGTTATTCGTCACACTTCGTGCTTTCTCGTAACAGTTTATAATACGTAAATCCAGCAGACTTCTCTGAACTATTTTCAATTCCTTAATTAACTCCGTCGTGATTCTCCCATATCGATCCCATACACTTGCCGCGTGTTACAAATGTAGTCTAACTAAAGCAAAGTAACTCACTCAAAGTAACTGCGGGAGATGCCGCGACAGTAACTTTAACGGAATCATTCGCCAATGCGCATTTCTATGCCACAATTCCAATACGTAAAAATTATTCCTCCTCGCAGGAGTTGGTCGCGAAGTCCTACAGGCAGGTCATTGGTTGCCTCGATACATTAATTAACTAAAGGACTCGACAGGATATCCTGGGATCCGGGTTCGAATCTCAGTCAAAGCAAGGGGTTTTTACACTTTGAAATTGTTGCGAAGAAACTTATATTTTTTACTTTTTTAATTGTATTTTCCTGTAACTGTTCAAATGAATCATATCTTCCTTAAGGCTGGAAAGGGACACTGTCTTACTAGAGCATACGTGAGTTTTTTCTCCTAATCGTCGTCGTCATTTATTCTGAAAAATCTTCCCAGATTATTCAGTTAAAAATCATGCAATTCTTCTTCCTTCGGCACTAATTCTTGATTACCTAACTTTCTTACCCCGCTGATTAAAAAAAATCATCATTACTTTTGTGAGGTACCTAAATTGGCGAGTCACTTTCATCTTGGCGATATTTATGGGGCCCACTGTGTTGATCGCGCCTTGGCTTCCTCGTGATATCTGTAAACATATGTCCCGGCACTCATCATAATGTTTTCCATATGTATCCATCAAATTTGTCCGACTCAAAAACATCTCACTGATGGCAATTCGTTGTTGCTCCCTCTCCGTTCGTCTGCCAACAGTCGCGTCACAAGTTAGGTTACGACGCGATGAATTTTCAACATTCTGATCAGTATCTTGAAGCACGTCGCTGTAGATATGTTGTAGAAACGAACCGTTTATGGCCCTCATCAATCTCCTGCACTGTCAAGCGACGATTTTCACGCACGACTGCACGAAATGTCGACGTCATCGTCTGTCGCTGACGTTGATGTGCGCCTGGAAAAAGAATCGCCTGCAGCCGATCCTTCGCCACCCTCATACCCCTTAAAAAGTTAGCATGCTCGTGTAAAACACATTGAATTGTCATCCCAAGTTTCTTTTAAAAGCGTCGGATAATTTCCCAATTTCACTACAACACTTCACTTTATATGCACTCATTATTATTTGTCATGAAAAGTTGGCGTTTCTATCTTCCCGTACTGCGAAGAAAAATACGTTTAGGTGAGTTATAAAATGAGGTCTCATAAACAGTTATGGGATGCTAATTTAATTACTTCTGAAGATCTCCTCGTGTACACAATAACTGCGCAGAACTGATCCGCTGGCCCATTACTGTGCAGAGTTTATGTTTGGAGAGCTTATGAGTATGCCATGTACACTGGTTTTTTAAGTTTTGGTTTTAACTAGAGGTTTACTGGATGGAAGAGAAAATGAGCTAGTAGGTCTTAGCGAGAAAATGTGGAATGTTAGGCGACGACAAATCACGTGCTTAGGAAACAGGGGGAAAGTTTGAAGTAAGTTCACTGAATGCAGTAATCGGCGGAAAATTTACGTAACTCGTGATTTTCATGAGAACAAATATTTTTTTCTTGGAATGAGTGTGGTCATATGTGATTTATTTTCAATTTTTCATATGGTTTCAGAAAATTCAATTCTCAACACTAGTTTGTGGAAGAAGTAGTTCCCTTATCAAGGTTCGAAAATATTATCGATAATGTAAAAATTACCATTTGACACTAAGTGTTATCTTTTAATTTCATTAAAAGTCATCGCTTTGAAGTATTTTTTCTCTTTTTTTCCTTAGATTTTCCAACTATACGTGTATTCATTGCGTGGTGCTTCTCTTTCATTCAATTTTCATTGCATATAGTTTTAATTTGGCTTCATATGACACATTGATCTTTCCTTTCTCTACCATTTCATTTGGTTATTGTAATCCGGTGAACGCACAATCTCTGTCATAATTTGTCATTATTTTGTTCGTACAGCCACCCACGACTCTATTTACACATAATCATCACACTTCAACTTACGGAGAAGAAAGGAGAATCGTGACTTCAATAGTTAATGTGTCTCCTTATTTCATGTATTAATTAACGAGCGATGAAAATAAATGTAATACCCTTTCCTACATAGCTTGCAAACAAATGTGAAGTGAACATGCAGTTGTTAGTAACTATAAAATGTTCTTATTAAATTTTGAAACTTGCTCTAAAACTTATTTTGGACTATTTCAGATGCGCCAATTTTTATAAGCTATGCGATTGAGAATTCCCTCAAATTAATTAATATCGTTTAAATAAAGACGGGTAGTTGCTGTTCTGTAAATAATTTCTAATATCTTTGTATTCGTCACATTAGTTTTTCGCGTTAGGGACATGATTTTCTGCACCATTGACCCACAATTTTTCCTCCTTTGTCATAAGGGCGGGTATGAAGTCGTGGATTTTTTATGTCAATTTATTTTAAAACTAATGAGGGAAGATCCTGTTTTATTACCCTTATTTTGATGATGTTCTCTTAAAACTGCAAATATTGAAAACTTTACTCAAATGAAAGTGAATGTCATCTCGATGAAACTTCCTTAATTTATCCTTATAAATCCAACAGCTTCCCAAACACTGCTCCCTCGCAGGCGTGGTTTGGTTACCACAGAATGCTACCCGGATTGCGTACTTCTTCTTTCAATGTGTACTTTGTATGTAGCCTCAAGTATCCGTCGTTAAATCGATTTTTTTAATCCATCTGAAAGGTATGATGAGGAGATATTTGTAAAATACCAAATTTTCCTCAAAATGAGTTTGTTTAAGAATCAAATCCACTTAATAAATTGCGGGGATGTCGTAAAATATTTTAAGTAAGCCAATTGAGCTTGTTATTTTTATGTGGAACATTTATATGTTAACATATTTATAATCGATAATTGTTTTTTTCGCCTTTCTTTTTTTATGGGACATAATTCTACAAGGGTACGGCTCTGGATAATAAGCAATAACTAAATTTATAATTAAGTCCCATTGTTTGTTAAAACCGTACACTTTCTGTTTGGGTTATGTTTTTTAAGAGATTTGCGAAAATACCTTTTTGGCAATGCGCAAACTAAGTCAGGGATAGGCATTTTTCATTTTATGCCAGGCCACCACGTGGGGACTGACGAACATCAACAGGTTTAGTAATTTGCAAACTTAGAAAATTGTAATTTAAAATGATTCGACTGTGATCAATCTGGGACTTGAAATTCTAGTAGATGTAAGAAGTAAAGCTATGTTTAATCATAACGAGATATCTTGAGAATATAATTTTCTCGGGCCAAATCAATGTACATCAAAATTTGAGTAATTGAAATACGTTTTGCTTTGTTGGTCGCATAATATTTATTAAAGTTTTAATTAGGTTTACTTATCGAAGTAATTTCTAACGTAGGTATTTGAATATATTCTATTGTTTCAGGCTTCACTTCGTGGAAGTAATTGATATCCATTATTGAAATAGAAAGAAAGACTTCCACAGATTTTATTATACGGCACGACGCGTTTCACCGACTTGCGGCATCATCAGGTACAAATTTGCAAAACAGACAGAGCAAGCATATATACCCTCAGGACAGAGTGGGGGCGGGGAGGGTTGGAAGGATTTGAGGGGGGTGGGGGCTCGCAGGTGCGTTGATGGATTGTTTTGACCGTTTCCAGGCTAATTTCTCGAAGAGGAGTGGGGAGGGGTATGGGAATAATTGCTCATTACAAAGTATCGTGTTGGGGTTCACCAAGTGCCTTCTAATCTCTAATTGCTCGAGAGCGTCCATTTTTAATCCTTTTGGGAGTGTGTGTAATATCTCTGGGACAAAGTCACTGCTGTGGTTGAATTCTAGTAAATGCTTGGCGAAGAGAGAGTTGTTATTCTGATTTTTGTGACACCTAGCGTGTTCCTTGACTCGTAACTTGATATTCCTGCCGGTCTGACCGACATAAACGCTGTTGCAATCCTCGCATTTCAGTTTATAAATGCCTGATTTGAGAAGGCTATCCTGGGTGTCTTTTCCATTGGCTAGAACCCTTTTCTCACAAACACGCAGCCCTCCACTCCATGATCCACCGCCTCCTACACATCCCCCTTTCCCCCAAAAACTTCAAAATTGAACTCGTGAATATCACTAATATAGCTACCAACAATGGTTTCAACCCCAAACTAGTTGACACATTACTACGGAAAAAACAAAAAGCAATGGCCATAAAAAGCATTTTCGTATCTCAGCCCGCAGTATCTAAAGATTTTAAGTGGTGCTCGATCCCGTTTCTGGGAGATCTTTCATATAGGATTTCCAACTGCCTACCCTCCTCACTCAAAGCAGCCTTCTACCCACCCATAACCCTCTCCAAACTTCTAGCCAATGGAAAAGACACCCAGGATAGCCTTCTCAAATCAGGCATTTATAAACTGAAATGCGAGGATTGCAACAGCGTTTATGTCGGTCAGACCGGCAGGAATATCAAGTTACGAGTCAAGGAACACGCTAGGTGTCACAAAAATCAGAATAACAACTCTCTCTTCGCCAAGAATTTACTAGAATTCAACCACAGCAGTGACTTTGTCCCAGAGATATTACACACACTCCCAAAAGGATTAAAAATGGACGCTCTCGAGCAATTAGAGATTATAAGGCACTTGGTGAACCCCAACACGATACTTTGTAATGAGCAATTATTCCCATACCCCTCCCCACTCCTCTCCGAGAAATTAGCCTGGAAACGGTCAAAACAATCCATCAACGCACCTGCGAGCCCCCACCCCCCTCAAATCCTTCCAACCCTCCCCGCCCCCACTCTGTCCTGAGGGTATATATGCTTGCTCTGTCTGTTTTGCAAATTTGTACCTGATGATGCCGCAAGTCGGTGAAACGCGTCGTGCCGTATAATAAAATCTGTGGAAAAGTACAAATCTTTCTTTCTATTTCAATAATGGGTAGGTATTTGAGTTTGATTCTCATTCAATATTGAAATGAAAAAAATAATTCATCATTAAACGTTCAGAGTATCTTTCTATATAACTCCAATGCGAAGTTATCGGGTATGCTTTTGAGAATGACCATCTTCCAGTGCGGAGAGAGCCTTGGGAAATAGCGAGTTGAAAGAGGAGAAGGAAAGGAGTCCAGGAAGGATTTTTCTGAAGAATTGACGGGTGGAGGGGGAAAAGGAGACTTAAGAATCCTACTCCTTGCGGCGGGAGTTGAGAGAGGCTTCGAAGGTGGGTGGATTCCTGTTAAGCGACGGAGCGAGAGATCGAGGGGAGGCGGAGGGAGTGGGTGGGAAGGTCACAGGGAAGGAAGAGAAGCATGGGAAGGTCGAGTAGGAGTGGGACTTGCTTTGAACAAGGGATTTCTCTCAATCCGCTGGCATACAAAAGATAAAAATAAAATATTATTCCTGTTAGCCTCACTCCCTCCGTCGACGACGAGGGACCGGGCAACCTGTTACGCCCCACATCCTCGACCTTTAACCTCCACCTCCCCCCTTTCAGCTCCCTATTCACTAGGTTCTCTTTCACAATAGGTTCTCCCTAACTATCCGCGTCCCTGGGAGTTTTCTAGAACTCGGAGAACGAAACCCCAGGACAGGTGAATGGGGATATTCCTCTATCCCCAACCATACTTATTGGAAGAAGTCACGGTCAGGCTGTCCTGGTTGGGTTTAATCTAAATTGTGGAAGTCCCGCGTGCCCTCTGAACCTCCCACTTTGATCTCATGTCGTTCAGAGATGTAGTTTCTTTCGCACGCCTTTTGGGAAAAATTACTACCATTGTGTCTGATCTGGATTGAACAAGTTTCCTAAATTTTTAACAATCACTCAATTGCGGTTGAATCCAATGGACTAACTAGCGAAAGGAAACTCTCGGAGATAGCGAGTTATAAAAAGAATATCTCGTAGTTTGCGTGTTAGGAAAGACTTTTTGCAGGCGGAAGAAATAAAGTTGTGATTGAAGTAGAGAAAATGTATAAATAGAAATACATGAATACCTATTCCGTAGAGGGTCTGTTTGTTTAAGGTAACAAACGTTAGCCTAAAAGACCCTTGGCAAAAGGCATTTTGGCTTCAAATTGTGTTATTTTAAGATTAATAATTTACCATTTTTACGCTATCTGACTGCGAATTCCACTTTTTGAAATTATAGTCATTTGAACTTTTATGGTTGTGTATTTCAAAATGCAGTGGTGGAATTTTTAAATTGAAGTAATGTCACCCTCTGTATCTCGGTCTTGGATTTCTCCCGAGAACATACAATGCGCAGCCTGTCTTGAAAGGTTTAAA
Organism: Hetaerina americana; assembly: GCF_022747635.1. Classification (NCBI taxonomy): domain Eukaryota; kingdom Metazoa; phylum Arthropoda; class Insecta; order Odonata; family Calopterygidae; genus Hetaerina; species Hetaerina americana. The sequence continues at coordinate 31,997,470 of NW_027287095.1, read as the reverse complement.
TCTACTACAAGAGCCATATGTAGCCACCTTTATCTTATTTACACCCATTTAAATTTTTTAATATTCTGTCACATGATCCCACCCTTTCAAATTGTACTACAGTATTCATTGTCCCCTCGAGTCTCTTGTTAATTTCTTCATTTGCATCGCTTAGAACGCTATAGCAACAATCAAGAAGAACAAAAATAATTTCGTGTGCACAAGTTTGAAGTTGGTGTATTAATAAAATTTTTCTTTAGCAATTTATTTGGTGGAGGACATTTTTTGGAAAGGAAGAAATATGGACACGAGGATCTTTCAATCACTTTAGGGAGGATAGTCATTGGTGGCAAGTTGTGGTCGAAAAGAGCATATCGTATAGACGAGCGGCGATTCCAAGGGCACTCAAAGGAATGTATTTCATCATGGTCAGATAAAGTCAAGGAACGACATTAATGGCAGTACAATTCGCAGCTACATATTACTCTGCCAGTTACCCCAAGAATTCAGGGAAACGGAAGTTGTGTCAAGGAACCTCCAATTAATGGGATAAATTATGTGCATTAAGAGACAAGTGCAAAGTAACATAATTTGTATCGTTGAATCTACTACCTTGGCCTTCTGTTCTGATGTTAAATCATGCTATCAGAGAGTTGCTACGCGACCGTAAATATTTTATTTAAAGTCACTATTCTGGTTCAAACTTATTGGGATTATTTGGGATTTTCATGTAATTAATTCGATGAGTTGCGCATTCTAATTCTAATAAAATATAAAAATGAACTATGGAAGATGTTGGGATGCACAGAGTTAAAAAGAAAACAAAAATGACCTGGTATTTACTCGCAGTCATACAACATATAAGTTTTTTTCCTATTTTAGAAAAATACCACTACCAATAAATCGCTTTTACGCCTTTGAAATTATCCAATGTTAAAGCTTTACGTGAGACCAAGATTAATGATATTAACTCAAAATGACTTCTTTCTCAAAATGCTCTAAACAGACAAACGAACAGAAGAACTTGCACCCTGGAGGATTAGAACCATTATAATTCAGACGGATTAATTGCCCGCTGATAATTTACCCTCTATGGGGTTTAAAGAACATTATTGGCTTGTATTGCCTAGTTATCCTGTTGTATGAGAGATTTATCTTAGCTCGATCGCGTACGCAGCCGATGCTGACCACAATTCCTCGCTATTGCCTGAATGAGATCTTCTCCGTGGGTGCCTTCTCCTAATCCAACCGCGCCGCTACAAAAGGTCGCGGCCCATCTCCGATAGGCTTTTGATGCTTGTGGTCACTTCATTCCGACGAAGGGAACGCATCGACGCCCCCAATCCCTTTGTCCTCTGCCGCGAACACTCGTTCCGCAGCTCCCTGGTGTTGGGGTTAGACTGTCACCTTAATGAGAGGGATAGACCCAGACGGACGGAAAGGAATTATAATGACGCATAATTTGTTGAAGGACCGAGAGTTCTGATAGATGTACTGATAAAGTAGAAGTTGACGGCATAGGTAAATCGAGTGGTCGATCGATCAAGCGGATTACGAGTCCGTCTTCCGCGCGCGGACTGTTTCCTATTTGGTGAGCAGAGGCATCATAACCTGAAAATAGGCGGGTTAAGTTTATGACAGGTTGTAAACTTCCTGTGATTGTTTTATTGACTTTATATTCTGCCAAATCATGTTAGTTCTTGGAGAAAGGAATATATATAATGTTTTTACTCACTTTTGTTGAAAAATATTAAAATTTTCAATAATTTATTTCATTCCGTACAAATCAAAACATACTATTTCATTTTTGATCACTCATTAACAATCTTATAAATTGTATAATTTGATTGGGCAATGGTAATATCTAAACAGAATTTAATGCCTTTCAAGTAAATCGGATGACGACATCCGTCTTACATCTTGGAATCTATTTTCTATCGTAGGTAGGCATATATTGCGTACAAACCACACCTCGCTCTTAATAATTCGTGTATCAACGCCGCAGAAGAATTAGTATGTCTGATGAGGGGGGAATAAAGAATCGATGCGTTCAAAATCGTCTGGAACATGGCGAACGGTAGCTCCCCTGTGAAGTTTCATTTCCAAAGTTCAGGGAAAGTTTGCCTATCGCTTTGTCCCTGGAGAACGGCAAAATTGAATAATACAAGTATTTTTTCTCCATTACTTTCCGTGTCTGGTAAAGTTGTGGGCTATTAATGATAAACATTAACATTATGAGGAATTCTAAACATTCCTCAGAGTACTAGAGTATAGATAAAAATTAAAAGTCCATCGCGAGCACCTTTGAGCCCCGTGACCTACATCAATGAAAGATCAATGCCCTATAAACGCGGCGGATGGAAACGCATGCGAGACGGATCCCTTTTCATTTTCTCCCGCCGTCGGAAACAGAACCCTTCCCTCTACATCCCTCTTCGCCTTCATCTCAATCTCTTTTTCACCCTCACCCTACTTACACACACACATTTTCACTCTTTCAGAAAAACAACCTCCGTTCCGGCCTTTTCCCCACATTCCTCCCCATTCTCCTCATTCGTTCCAATCTCATCCACGCCCTCCCACAGAGAGTCATACATCCTCGTGGAATCTCTGGGCTCCCTGTTCCTCGTCTCTTCTACTTCCTCACACCCCATCTGCCTTCTGCAACCCCCTCCCCCCCTCTCTCTCCATGGCTCGATATCCCGCCTTTTTCCTCTTTTCTCCCCGATCCCCAAACTCGGTTCGGGATTCCCGCGGGAAGAGAACGGGAGAAGGATCGCCGTCCCAATCCATACCCCTTTTTCCCTCTCCGCCGCACTCCTCACCCCTTTGAGGCCACGGCTTCAAAAGAACCTCACTCTCCATCCCTCTTCCCTCGCACACTCCGGGTTCGCCCTTTTGATGCTCTTTTGTCCTTTTGGGGAAACGTTCCACTATCTCTCCCGTTTCTTTTTCTCTCTTTCACTCCCGCGACCCCTTCGAGTAGCGCTCCCTAACCCTTCCTACCAAACCCTGCCTTCCTCATCTCACTCTTTCACATCCTAAAGAGGTTTTCCCACTCTCCTGCTCCTCGACCCTTTTCGAGATCAGTGTATTTTTTCCGTTTTCAGGTTGAGTTGTTTCATATCAACCATTTTCAGGCGAATCATGGATTTGGCGCTCCGTCATATTATGTTTTCTGGTGGGTTATGTCAACTCGACCCTGATTTTAGTATCTCAATCACAGATAAGGGATATTAAAATCAATTTCATTAGGAAAATGTGAGAAGTCTCTAGAGATGGAAGCAATATTTGCCATTTTCAGTGTAGAAACTAGTTATTTATCGATTTTTTCCGATGGTGACACAAAGAGTACACAAATACAATTGATATATAATATTGAAAACGAGTAGCTATATATACTCTGTAACTCCATATAATGTCACATTTTGCTCATTTTACCCACAGTTATAAATATTTCATAAATAGATAAAAAGAACTAAAATTTCAAGCATTTATCCTATAAAATCTGTTTGATTATTTGAAAAAGGAGGGTAATAATTGACAGAATATCATTCCGTGAACAGAAATTATTGGAAATACTTTTTCAAAGTGACTTAGGATACTAAAAAATATCCTTTAGACTCGAAATAGTCCATCAATGTACAAAGAGCTGCGTGTATTTTGTTGACTTTGTTTGTTCGGTGTTTTAAGAATTGAAGGATGAAGTTGTATGATAGTAAAGTTATATAAAGGATGAAGTTGTATAAAGTAGTAATAACTGCGTTTAATAGTAGTATTCTGGCCCTCGATATCTTTAGGATATCATTGGAATTGGTGCGGGATGATGAGGTTTCGGACTGGACGGAGGATGTGGTGTGCGAAGACTGATATTGAATAATGGCCGTGTTCCATGTGGCGATAATCGATCAGGATTCGTGATGCGTCATGCATAGCTTATAATCAATGAGACGTACGTTGAAGGGATGCATGGAATACGATTCCGTCCACTCAAATCGCTTGATCGATTTTCCTGCGCGTACATGTAACGTTGAATATTCCAATTTGAAAATCGTACAACACTCCCGGGGAGTTGGTCGATAATTTGATCTGCAGCATCACTGCACTCGCACACGCCGAGATCTCAAATCGGATTTACGGGCGCGTCGTCGCATGGAGACAATGCTTCGTCTGGGCATCATTCGAACAAGTGGTGAAGGGTTTCCCCTTTTGACCCGTGAGAGCGAGTGAATATGGAGCGTAGGGTTTCCCAACTTGTCCGCGCACTGGTGCCCAACGTCGGACGAAATATCCCATCCTCTCTTTGCCTAAGCTTCCTCACATTTCGCGCTTCTTACTCTCCCAGCATCCGGATTGCTTTCCCCAGCTTCTCCTCTTCACTTCTTCTTTCCTCTCCTTTCAACTTCCCTTTCCCACCCCTTTCTCCCGGACACAAAGTTTTGGTGACCGTCTTTTGCCTTGGTCACGAGCCCATTCTCCTGTTCATTTCCGGAGCCCTGTGTCAACGGCAGACCCTACCTCGAAACTAATCAGTAAATGTTTCCCTGAATTTAAATTAACAACCACTATTTTGGATGCTTTACGCGAGGATTCTGTCCTTAGCGAATATTCCACTGTGTCCACTTTAAGGTGTCTCCAAAAGCATCGACTTCACTCCGCGTGGTCTTTCAATCAATTTGATGAAAAAAAACGTCTCTCATCACGTAGTATGCACAGTTTTCGGGTTATATTTATTAACCATGTGTCACCCTAGACTCGAATGGGTGTGTATTTGTTTCCCGCTCTCATGCCTTTTTATTTTCATATATCCTCTCCACCATTAAAGGAAATGATATATGTTGAAATGAACTCACACGCGTGTAATGAATTTCATTTCTAAAAGCCCAGAATCTTTCATTTCGAGTAAAATGTTGCCTCGTAAAAGCTTTGATTACCTCTTCATTTGTCAGATTTTGTCTTTATTTCTTTTTTTAGACGTTTTTCAGTTGTTGATTTGTTTACGCTTTTGCTTTTGGTAAAATTTAAAGTCCCATTAGTGATGATTGAATGGATATTTAGATCGAAATATATTTCATATGCATTATAAACCTTTCAAATCAATAAACCATCAGTTAATTAGCTCCTTTTGTGTCTCAGTATTTCTTATTTTTCTCATTGAGATCATAATATATCAGTTTGTGACTGAATATGAAATATTTTTTTTGCTGCCAGAACTAAGTATATTGCGATGAAGTAACTTCGTATTTGTATTTTTACGTAACTATGCTGGCTTGTCCAGTTTCTTGAAAAAGCAATTTTAACCTGCAGCAATGAAAAATGTGCATATTGAACTTTTTTAAACCATTTTTTAAATACTAGCTCATTGAAAGTTGCATTTTTTTTTAAATATTGGCGACAATTGCGACAGATAGTATTGGTCAATGTATTGTATTTATCCATAGAATATCTTTGGGATAATTGAACAAGTTAAATTTTAGAATTTCCAAAGGAACATATTTCTACTTCAGCTGGATATTCTTTATTTTTATGAGAATTTTGTCCGATGACTGCGTATTTTTTCCGTGTCCCGAGAGCGTTGACTCTTTGTGCATACATCATCCATCGTGATTTAATCAATTCCGACCCTTTCCTCTTTCGCGTGGCACCACCAAATGCTTTGGTCCCTATCACCCTTGCTATGTCCCCTTCCCGTTCCCAAACACCCTCCTTCCTCTTTGCCTTCGCTCTATTTCCGTTTGCAAACATTCCGTCTCTTCTGCCGGTCTCTTTCCTCTGAGTGTGTGTAGTCGAGAGAATGGCGGGGAGAAAGGGCAAGTGGTGAAGTGAGTAATGAAAGGAAAGGAGAGAATCCAGACCTAACCGAAATGACCTTCCGCCTGGTGACGTTTGGATCGCCTCTTCGCGAGGGCAAGGATTCGGCGAGGGACAGATAGATTGCTAGGGATTGCGGGAACCCTCGCAATGTTCTGTAACGGCCTGAATGCGAGCGGCACCCGTGACCCGGTCACTTGTATGTATGCCCCCATCAACGCAGTGCAACAAGAGCCTGGAGACACACGCTGCGTTCACCATTATCTGCATCTAAATCTACATAATGCCCCGTAAGCCGCCGCAAGAGCGTGTGTCGGGGGAGAATGGACGACGTTCTGTTCAGTGGACTGGCTTACCAAATCGAAGTCTGGGACCAAATGTTCATATGTCAAAGACATAATAATTTTTAAGATATGCCCAGGTTCCTTTCTCGGGGAACGAGTCAAGACCAGAGAGATGTGAACCGAGCGCAAAATGATGCAATATTATCTACTCTAAGATTAAACATTGCTACTATTTTAACATTTTCAGTTTTATCCAAAGAGTCTCTTTAGAGTTTCAATTGAGGTTAAAAATGGTCTGGACTAAATCATGCAATTATGTTTCTTCAGAAAGACACATATATGAACCCAAATTTGAACCCAGATTTGAACCCAAGATTCTCCTCTATCATTAGTCCAAAGCTCTGCTCACTCTTTAGGCTACTAATCTCCTCCTTCCTTACAAGTAGTAGTTGATTACACGCACTTATTATTATCGAGCCACCCCAACGACTCATATTTTATCAATTCTTCAAAGGTTATGTAAATTCAATCATATATTTTCTATAAATCGATGACAAATTTGATGAAATAGGGGAGAAAATATGACGAAAAAATGAAAAATTTCCAATATGCGCCCTTGTGAGTAGGCTTTATGAATTAATTAGGTCATGAGGTGGATTTTAACTCAATGGAAATTTCCCGCATATAATTTTTTTTAAAGTTTTATTTATCGAGAAGGCAGTTTTCCAATATTAGAAGAGCAGTTATATTCTGTTAATATTTGAAACATGTGGGTCGCGGTATTCCAAGGGGTAGAACGTTGGACTACTGACCGGAGGGCCCGGGTTCTATTCCCGGGCAAGTCACTCTGGGCACCTGCAGCTCCACCCAAGCTATGTGATTTTTTGGGTACCAGATCTTCCTGGGGAACCATAACCGGCACAGGGAACGGTACCCTCACCCCTACATTGATGTGTGAATTTCACACGCCGTCGGGCTTATTACTGGGTGAACTCTACCATCACCTACCAAACCGACCTTCGAGTTGATGAGCTATGTTTATGGTTTATGGTTATTTGAAATATCTCGTTTCTGGGTAGGGCCAAGAGAAAACTCTCCGACAAAATACTCCAAGGCGAGCATTTTAACCAATAACTGTTAATGCATTTCAATTAAGATTCGAAATTAGCGCTTTGATTGCTTGTATTCCATCGCGAAATAATAGTTATTTGCAATAAGTTGTGAGAAAATTATGAAGGTTCGCCATCACCTAAAGAAAAATATATTATGGTAAACTTAAGGCATTTATTGAACAGAAATGTTTGACTTGCATTGACCGAGGATGACTTTTGACCGGAAAGGTCACTAGTCTTGGTTAATTATTGAGGTACCATATTCACAACCACCTTTTCCCTTAGCTGGAAAAAATTACAACGGGGTATGGTATCCAAGTAAACAGCTCGGCGATGGCTATTTATTTCTAGGAAACATATAAAAGTGAAAGTTCAAAATCGTGCGTATTAGTTGCACGTCACCGCTAGAACTTAGCAAACAACATGGAGACTTATACTTATTTGTTGCAACTTAGATGTTCGCAAAATATTCGTAGGTTTTTTATGCAAAGATATTTTTCAGGTTTCGAATGCAACTGAAGGTTTGTGTTCCCAAAAAGATCGTCATTGTACTTCCGGAAAGGGTATCCGAAAATTGCATCATCGTTCATTGAACGATGAAGATATTCACACGCTCCGCTGGGATCCATGATCTCATAGGAATTAGTCAAGTAGCTTCCCACTTTCTCAAAATGCCCATCGGAAGTAGGGGGAGTAGATGTGTAACCGAAACGTTGATGACGATCAATCTCGGTAATAAACTTATAATTCTGGCACTCCAGACGACCTCTCGCGGAGTAAATAGATTAAGAGCGCCTTGTTGGCGTTTGCCTTTGGTGCCTTCTCGCTTTGATGTCGTGTTTTCGTGTTGGGTGCACTTCATCGCAACATGGCGGTTCCCTTGCAGCGCAGAGGAGAAAATCATGTTTTGGGCCGGCTCGTCTCTCCTGCTCTCTCTCTCTCTCTCTCTCCCCTTTTCCTCCTTTCTCCCCCTCCCTCTCTCAAGTGGCCGGGGAGCGAGCGGCTTTAAGTGGGGCCGCGACAGCCGGGAGGAGGGAAGGGCCCGAGGGCGACAACCGACGAAGATCAAAGAGCCGAGAACAAAGATTCAAAATGGGGTGGGGGGATATTTAGGTTTGCGGCGATCGCTGTTCTGTGAGAGATCAAAAGGAACGCATAAAATCCTGCGATTTCCGCGAACACGACGAGGAAAAGAAAACAAAACGAGTGGTGAATGTTTTTGTGTTAAATATATTTTTACATGCTTCATAATTTGTTTTCCGCTGGACTTCCCGGAGAATATTGTGCGCCTGCACAGTTTATAACTAAGCTTTCTCTCCGCCCTGCGGTTTCCCAGGTGATTATTTTACGGAAGTGGGAAATCAAAATTGTGACAAATCATTGATTTTTACCGATCAGTTTTACTTCTGCATCACCAGTAGAACTTTAAATTTAATAAAGAATAGAACGCATTACGAATGAGCATACTTCATTTGAAAGAAATTGTAAACGCGAAAAACATTTGGAGAAAATATTGTACTGTGACGAATATAGGAATGAAATAAAATGGCATAGAAATGGAATTCGGATTGTGATACCAGAATAATCTGCCTGACAAACTTTCAGCGTAAATAAGCGATTTAAGTTCTAATAATTTCTCAACGGGTATCCGGAAGAGGGTTTAAGCCCATTGGGTCTTGATTTGGATAAAATTGCAGCGAATTAAGTAATGCCTCAAAACCATCAGCAACACTGAAGTTCTTTAATCTTTTACTAATGTTACTTTCCGACTATCTACTCTCTATCACCCTGACTTAACTAATGGAAGTCTCTCTTTATGAAAGGCCATACGAGTGACCATATAATCCATCTGAACAAACGGTCTCTCGATCTGAAGAGTTCCAGCAATAATACCAAAATCAATAATCCCGGACATTTCACCGCTCCTTTGAACTGCGTACAAGGAGATAGCTACTGTCACTCACGACTTCCACCGGAGAAAAATGAAACCTTACTTTACTATCGTAACATATCCGTCATTGTGTATCGAGAGCTGCGTCAAAATTCTCCCAAAACTCAAAGAGATGGGTTAAGGCATTTTTCCTTCTTTTGCTGAAGTGAAACCTATCCAATCGTTCCCTGACAATTGGTGTGATAATACTCGTAATTTGAGGGGGAGATATTAATTTGCGAGTGTTGAAGAACATTGTTATGTTTGCTTGTTATTACTTAATGTTAGATCATTATACAGAGACTAAATTCAAATTATATAGCTCAAATTTTTCTTCGTTAATACCATAATACGCATAATGGTATGCCCAGACATCCAGCGCACTCGTTGGCTTTATTACTTGCGCGTAACTATTTTGTACTCTTGCCGTGCTGATTTTAGCCCTCCTCCTTTTTAATCCTAAAGGGGAGGGATTAATTCGTATTCAACGAGTTTGATCTCCTTAATAAAGCCTACGCAATGAAAATTCCATGTACTAAACGGATGGACAATGAAAGTGCGATAAACCCAAAAGGGCATGCATGTGGAAAAAGATTCGTGATTGGATATTGTATCCACCGGCTCTATGTGATTTGAATTGCTGGGATGATAGATTTTTTCCTTGGAAATGCAGTCCCCTCTTTGGATTATTGTCCGAATCGATTTATACGACATTCCCTGCCCATAGCTTGAGAGATTAACCTGAAAATCATTATGGACACCGCTAAAGCTAGCACTGGATTTCCCGCCAGTGCTAAGTGGGCGACTTTGTTGTTAAACATGTATTTTTATGCGTAGAAAGTAATCAGTAGTCATGGAGAGAAGCGCTAATTTTACTTCAATCATAAGGGAAGATTCTTTGCTATATTTTATACGTGTTTCAGCTAGGCTCGAGGTAATCAACGAATCGTATATCCGGTGTATCGATATACCAGATACGATTATGCCCGTGCGTGGTCCGGTTTCCCTCGGGCGAAAATTTTTTAACTTAATTACGTCTGCAACAAAAATGGTGTTTAGGAAGCTCCTTCACTGAACAATTGGCCGTCAGGTTCCTTCTATATTTATGGGCGCGGGGCGTCTTCTACCCGACTTTTAAAAATGTATACATCTTTTTTGTGAAAGCACTTACATACAACCTTTACGTTTGCCCCAGCACTTTCAACTCGCATTCCATTTTCGTTCTCGCTTCCGGATTCATATTTGTCTCCGCCTGTACCGTTTAGGATACATTCTTGGGACTCTCACTGATCCGTATTTTTGCCCGAACACAATAGACAAAGGGAAACGTCTTTATTTGTGCAGTAATGCGCTCAATAATGCAGCGGAATAATGCGACGCAATAGTGCATTCCGTTTTCAGTATTTAGTAGGATGTTGAAACTAATGGGCACGCGTGCATAAAGTTGCGCCGGTCACACATCCCCAGGATTCCTAGCTGTTCCTTCAATCGCAACTTTGGTATTGGATATGAACCTTTTGAGTGAACACAGGATACAAAATTAAACCAGTTTCAGGAAATTCTGTCGGACAATACCACGTGTAATTCCTTGCAATTACGATCAGGATCGAGGTCATACGGCGACCTTTAAATTCGATCTCTGAATGACTAGGGGACCACGCCTCCGACGGGAATTTTATAACCGACGAATTTTTCAGCACTAATTAGACTGGAAACGTGGGGAGTATATTGTTTACCCCGTTAGCAAAATAGAGTGAATTCTTCTACGTTTACCGGGTGTCGCCCTGAACCTAAGTTTCAGACATCACACGCAGGCATTGGATATGGGTGCCATGTGGTTGGTGGGAGGCCAAAGAAGAAAGTCCTAGAGGCGGCGAGGGCAAAGAGGAACCAAGTTGGAATTGCATAAGTCCAGAGCAGAGAGAGAGAGAGAGAGAGAGATGAGGGGGTTCACAAAGGAGTTGGGGACAATAGGACAATGAAAAGGGGTTTTATCAACGGAGAAGAAGGAGGATAAGAGAGAGGGGTATGAATGGAAGGAGGGTGGGATATTTGGGGGGCGCTGAATTAAGGATGGCCTTGTGGGATGAGGTTACAAAAGGCAGACTCATTTAAGGGGGATGGGGTTTGAGGGGTTACTTCCGAGGGAAGGAGGTGAAGAGACGCCGAGGGGTACATGAAAGGGTTCCGAAGGGGGCGCGGGCGCCTTCTCCAGGTCTACGGGGTGCAGTTGTGTCCGATGTTCACTTTTTTGACTCGCGTTCGTGTGTGCGTGCCTGAGAGAGGAATGGAGGGTGGGTCACATTTGGAAGTACGGAAATTAACTTTCCCCTGAATGGAGAGGAGCGGCCATGGAGGAGAGGGAAAGGGGCCGCCCAGACAGGGTTTGGACGAAGAGACGAGTTGAAGGGTTCATTTAAGTCAGGATGGGATTCCTGATCACCAACAGTGAAGGGATAACCTAAGCTGGAATTTGATTGCACTCATAATTAAATGTTATTTTCTTCCACAAAGTATGGGTTGTCAAATATCTGGCCCCTGATTGAGCTTTATGATGAGCTAAAGTTAAATTCAGGAACAATTGGTAGGTTCTATGATAGTCAAACTTTCCAATTGGTGATGGCTGAGCTTCGATATTTATGTTATTATTAACATTATTTAATACTTTCGCTTTATTCATACAATGCATAGTAAGCGTCGTTTCATGATGTAGTACATTACCCATATATTAAAATAATTTGTCATTCAGTAAATCATTAATTTCCAACACAGCCATCAACCCAAATGTTGGCTTGATAGGCGAGGGTAGAGTTCACCTAGTATCAAGTCCAACGGCGCGTGAAATTCTCTCATCAGGGAAGGGGTCGTTGAATTCTGTTCCTTTCCCTGTGTCGCCTTATGGTTTTCCAGAAACATATAGTATGGTGCCCGCACAGCTTGATTAAAGCTGAGGGCTTCCAGGCACCCTACCCGGAATCGAACCCGAGCCTTTGAATCAGTAGCCCAGCGGCTTACCCACTTAAATATCAAGCCTCCCCTAATGAACATACCTTTGTAAAAAACCTATGTTAGATATATCTGAAATTGTGCAAGGTTAAACGAAAGAATTGGTAGTAGATATGAGAGGGTGAGTTTGAATTATTACTGCTTTTTGATACTTTCTAAATTTCACTTATTGGCTATTGACCCAAAAGACTGCATTTAAAAGCGTAATTTAATAGCTGGCTTGTCCGATGAAAACAATAAATGCTGATCACGTATTTTGAGGGTGAATTTCAAAACTATAAAAGTAGTAAATAGAAAGTATATTTTCAGCTGCCTTAAATCATCAAAGGTTTACCACTAGCACTCGCAACACATTTCACTTGCTCGGTTCCCCATGTTCGCGACGAACTGGAACTTTAATCCATATTTGGCTGAAGTAAGACAAATGGCTCCCTAACGGTCCTACTGTTGTCCGTACTTTCAATGGCTTTCTGTCGCCAAGCGGTCATATTTTTTCATTAAGGTATTATTTTTTGAGTAAAAAAACACGACCCGATGGAATGCTCCCGAGTGTACAGGTATTACTATTTCCTAACGGAGCCATTATTTTCCCAATTGAATCGAAATACGGCGCGTGTTTTCCACTAGCATGATCTTATAGAGTGGAGTGCAATTTTCTCTTTGATTGCCGATTGCCACAAACGTTATGTGGGGCAGAAAAACATTGTTGGTTCAAGTGACTTTATCGATAGTTTTTTTCGCGTAGCAGTAACGTATTTCGTGACTATATGGAAATGCCGATATGTCAGAAACACAACTTGGATACACAACTTCTGGATTTCGAACAGTGTGAACCAGGTATGATATTACATGTATATCGTTTACGTGTGTCGATATTCGCCGCCTGCAACGAAATGATACTTCTTTCGGCCGGCTCTATTTTTAGGAACTACCTGTACTCCCGAACCAAATATTTAATTCTTATAATTACTCTATTTAATAGAGATTGGTTTAAAGTGACCACTGAAAACTGTACACATTGTTGCATATGTCTGCCACATTGCTTTATCCCTCAAAATGTACTCCATTCACCCAACACTTTGTTTCTAAAAATTATTCTCTACAACATCCAACTTAAATAGCACTAGCTAGTGTGTTTTTAAAGGTAATCTCCCGGTTAAGGTAGGTTTTTGGAATGGACACAACTGACAAATAAATATTTTATTACCCCAAACAAAACACGAAATCCCGCATTCCACATCAGGTCCCTCTTCATATCTGAGTACTTTCTTCCTCGCTTCATCCCATTCAACATCCCTAGCCTGTTCCTTCCCTTTCCTCGTTTGCCTAACATTCTCCCCTCTATTACAGTCTTCAATATCCCACTCCCGATCAATACCCCCTTCATCCACTTTTCCTGCCTCCATTGGATTTCTCCCGACAAACCCCTCTCTTCGCCCACCATACCAAGTACTTCCTCATTTGTTTTCTTCTCTGTCCATTTCACCTTCTCCATTCTTCTCCACACCCAACTAGCTAGTATACTGTTAAAAAATTCTCAGCCGTGGAAACGTACAGTCTAAATGTGTCATTAGTATCGGATTATCAGATTGTTATTTTTTGTAATGACTTACAGAGCCTCAGACAAAGCTCCTCTAATAAGCGAAGACGTTAGCCTGATTTTCTCAATGGTGTTTTTCTCTGCTGTTCTACACATATTAATGCCAATATGAAAAATATTGTTCCGCCATCTATACGTAAATTATGTTCTCTTCTTGCTTGTCATAGCCTCCACGCCTCAGTGGAATCTGTTTTCTAATATTTTTATCTCCTGATAATTTCCACATCCATCTGTTAATTAGACCATAATGTTATGGTAACATAGCAGTATTAATGCTTTGCCGTTGCCCAAATATTAATGAAAAAATCATAGAAATTGATTTTGCCAGAGCAGATAAAATCGCTTATGGTCTTATTGCGCTTAACGAAGACTTCTTATTGGGATATAATGAGAAAATCTCATTCCGTACTCGAGAAAAACAAATGAGAAGTCCAGAGGCATCCGGAAAAAATACTGCTGTTTAAAAATTTAATAATAAACCATGAAATAAGCGGAATAGTGAAACCAAATTTCTTCTCAGCTGGAGCTTATCAATTACTTTTATTATTTGCTAGCGTACTCATTGAAGTAGTTTTGGATGTTCCCAAACTTAACACCTGTTTAGCCTCACTCAAGGCACAATCTGACCCCGCACGAAAACGAACTCCTGTTCAATTCCACATATATTCTTCCCTTCATTCAATACAGCGTGCCCATATTTTTCCCTCCTTTACCTCAGTTGTTTTAGGTTTCCTCATAAACCCCAGTCTTTAATAATCAAATATCTATAAGGATAACAGTTTAAGGCTAAACCAGGTAGAATTCCTTCATGATGAGGGTAGAGAAAGTAAAAAAAAGGCAAAGTGGAATAGTAAAGTTTTTTCTGTCTCAACCGTCATCAATCTAATACCTATCAATATGCTCCGCATCCACCTTTCCTGTCTTCTTTCTCAATGCGTAAAACGATACCCTCTTTTGAGAATTGAGCGGAGAATACAAAAAGCTTAACGAAGATATGAATTCGTACTTTATTCGCGCACTAGGTGTTGATTCAAAAGTATTTATGTGATACGAAATTATGCCGGGAAATTAAGGTATGTACATCAGCAAGGAAAGTGCAGGTAATGTAGATAACATAGATAGGTGCATGGTTTCACTATATTTGAGTGAAAGTTGGAATAAACTAGTTTGGAAAAGGAGTGCACTCTTCCTCTATTACAAAAATTAATCCCTCGCATTTTCCTCTCCGACGCCTCGTGAGCCCAAGTTTCTTAAGGAGAGTGGGAATATTACGGCGCAAATCCTTTTATTTCCCGGAAGCACCTTCTCTGAGCATCTTTGTACAACATTCCTTCCATTAAATCTCTCTCTTCCTCCAAGGCCCACCCCCTTTATCCCTCATATCCGATCCAATGGGTCTCCGACCCCTCTTATTTCGCTTCCCATCAGCATCCTCCACTTTTCGGTGTGGATTCCTTTGGAAGTTGCTAACTCAAACAGTGTGGTCTCATGTTTGACTTGGCCTCTCCCTCCGCCTTTCCGCTCATTTTCCTCTCCTCAAGAGATCCCAACCGACACGAACTTCCTATTTTCCTGCCACTCTCGTTGTTTTTTTCTGTTTTTTTTTCTCTACGTTTTAATTAAGGCCTACAGCCACGCCTCTGCAATCTTGTGTATTACGCGCCATGGGCGTGTAGTTATGCGTTCTGGGACACCAGCTTTAAAAGCTCGCAGACCTCATGCCACAATTCGAAAAATTGCTCTTATCCTCCCCTCGAGAAAAAAAAAATATCCAGCCAACAGAGGCAATGCCAAAAGGCACTGCTGCTGGGAAAAGGAAATTCTTTTTCTGATAAAAGCAAGGTGGCGGAAAAATTCTTGTTTTGTTCTAATACCGTCTTAAATCGCGTTAATAGGTTAACGAAATGTGACTAATGAGCTAACTAGAGAGTGTTCGCTTTAGTTACGCTCCTTGTGTAAATATTTTCATGTTGATTGGTTCGATTTCGTGATTTCCAACTACATTAATTCTTGAGCTTTACTCTTGTATTTACAAGATAAGTGATTATATTGTAATTAATGTCTTTCCTCCTCTTTAATGATAATAGCATCGTATTCAAGTTGAATTGGAAGACATACAGAACTAATTTTCAAACTTGGTCAGATTTGGCGCACACTTAAATGTGAGAGCCTAAAGCGGTAACCACCTTGATTTCCAAAAATTGTATGTGTGAAATCCTCTTCTTTGAAATTCCCGAATAAATTTGACGTTATCAGAATGAGACTCTGATTATCTTCCTTTATATACTGTATATCCTCCTCGTATTTGACGTAACACAAAAACGCTGGTGTTTTAAATGGAAAAGTGGGTATTTGTGCATGAATGATTTATTTATTGTCTTTATTATCTCCGGCCATCAGTTCAGTGATAGATACGATATGGCGCGGCTGTCCACCCAATTCTTTCATCCACTGACTCTTCATGCCTAATTATTTCTCCTCTTGGACGTACGTTTTTATACGTATCATGTATTTTTCATTGAGGGATCTTCCTCTGTAATTCTTCCCGTTCGCTCTTCCTTTGACGACTGCCCTCTTCTTACGAAATCTCTGGCGTCTCAAAATAACCCGATGAGGCTACACTTTGATTAGAGTTTACATCAGACTAATTTCTTCTCATCCTTCATAGAACCTTTTCCTTTGTGTTGCTATCCATTCATTCGCTCGTTATGATTCTCTCCAGGCATCACATGACCAACGCTTCTTTTTTCTGCTTGTGTCAACGCCCAAGCTTCATTACCGTAGGGAAACATGTTCCAGATAGATGTATGAATGAATTGCCTCCGTATTCCTAGTCTTTTACTGCCAGCGGTTTTATCCACCCGGTGCCATATGCGCTTGAGTTATTCTATTAATTATTTTATTCTTTGCGTCTTTCACATCATTTAATACATGTACTTCCCAAAAACAAAGTGTTTTCACTACTTCTAGCTATTGTATTTATTGAAAATTTGTCTTCCGGTTTTCTTTCATGGAGTTAAACCCCTGTGCCGTTTTTTATTTTTTAGATTTCGAGAGTTCACTTTTTTTCTAATCTAATTGAATAAATCATGAAAAAATATTTTTCATTATACACGCTCAAAAGTTTTAAAAATTAAATTTATGATTAAAATTAATTTTTTAAGTCATATTTACTACTAATGATGAATAAAAATGTAAATTCTCTAGTAAGTAGATGATAGTTCTGTGAGACGAAGGGAGCTTCTTCGATCCGAAGGGATGCATACTAGGGTTTCCCCACTTATCATTTTTTTCAGAGATATACAGTCCAAGGCTTGCCAAATGTCATATGAGGTAAATTCCATCCTTGGATTTTAGCTTCTACTTGGGTCGGTTTTGCTGTACCACAGCGAATTACTCACCCTCCAGTGTATCCATGAGGTAGGTAGGTAGTGATTTAAGGCTGGTCCCTTGCAGGATTCCGAAAATCCAGTTATTTAAATCAAGGTGCCCCATTTTCGCAGGCTTTATAAACATTTCGGCTTAGCTGAAATGTTGAGGAAATGGAATGCGTTAGCAAGACTTAGCCATGGAAGGATCTAGCCGTTGGGAATATGTTAGGTATGACGATAAGGGACGTTTTAAAGCATGTAAAGGATGAGAGGAAACATCAGCAGTTGAACGCCGCATAGTTCTACGACATAGAGTTCTATCTGCGATTAATATTTTCCAAAGCCTTTGTATTTGGTCCCGGCTTGGCTTTAGGGCTCTAGCCATCATTCGGTAGAATCCACTCAATCATTCATTACTTGGGACGTAAGGTTTGTTCCTTCAATATCGAGGAGCAATGACGAATCCTTACAGTACCCTCATTCCTAGGTTGTGTCGCCTGCGGTAATTTATCCCTGCTTCACATTATGGAAGTAATGCGGTGCAGTCTTATTGCTTCTCTTAACTCCTTCGGGGGATGGTTTACACCAAGAGATGGGTTTAGGAGCCGAAGCCGCTCACTCCATTTGAGCACCGCTAGGAATGCCCGGACCGCCTTTGTGCAAGGCCCTCCTCCTCCTCCTCCTCCCATTCCTCCTCAATCCCCTACTTATCGTTCTCCTGAGTCACACTCGCTCCCTTCTCCTTCCTCTCCCCCCTGACCCCTTTGACGGAGCTTTGCTATCCTTTTGATTCCCAGGTCAGCACATTGGGAGGTATATGCTGAGTTAATACGAAGCTGATTCCAGACGAGCGATTAAGAGAAATTCGCGAGACAAGCGGCTTCAAATAGGAAAATAATTCTAATTTTGGATTCATATGCTAGTTATAGTGCTTATCTCTTTGGATTATGGGAAAATGCTCTTAGACGAATTTTTTTTGTGAGTTAATTGGGTTTATGATGACCTAACTTAAATTGCAGCTACAGTGCTGGAAATTGAATTGTGCGCACTACCTTGTATGTTAGTAGTAGTAGTTTTGAGGGGAGGCGACCGACAGCTAAGGTCATTTGCGCCATAGGGGAAGGACAGGAAAGGATGAAGGGTGGAGAGAAACCCGGCGTCGGCATTAGCCTACTCTTTACGAAAGGCGCCAAGGGGTCCGCGGCTTAACGTCCCATCCGACGGACGGCGTACTCACTCAAAGTGCCCTCCACATAGCACCTCAAGTAGGGATCGAGATACCTCTGAAAAATATTCAACACCGCCGGGATTTGAACCCGCGCCCTCAGGGTGGGAAGCCAGTACGTTAGCCCCCGCACCATCTCGACCCCCCTTGTATGTTTAATGGCAAATTACATTAACATGAAATTTATAAAATAAATATTTAAAGCTCGTCTATAGATGGTGATAATATTATTATTATACGATTATATAATTATAGAATTCTAAGGCTTTTAAGAGGATAGACTGGCAAATATCTATGAACTACAAGCAGGTATTATATTGGGTTTAAATGGATTAATCATTTTAATGGATTAAAATCCATTATATTCCTCCATCCTTTGTTGACATTTTGATAATTAATATGCTCGCATCTTGTCTTGTTTTGGCTTTTGTGAAATAATTCATTCATACTCTTGCAAAAACTTACTCTCGTTAGGTATACCCCATTTTCATTATTTTCTTATTCACCGCATGAACATTTTATTCAGTGCTCTACGGGGATAAAATAAAATTCATGAATAACTCTTAGGAGAAAAGTATTCTTACGCCCGTGGCTTGGGGTGCTGTAAATGATACTGAAACCTCCTCGACCTCTTCTTGCCAGGTTAATGCGATTCAGCGCTAGATGAAAAACTGTTCCCTTTTCATTTCTGAGAAATGTTTTTCTCTGGGCCAGTCATTAAAAGCGCGGGCACTGGCAAAGATAAAGAGTGAATAGAAAAATAATATGCCGGAGCACGAGTACGAGGTCGCATTGCCAGGGGGAAAGATAAAGGTAAAGCTATTCAAAAGTATGTCACTTCAAAAGGTTTACGCCGAGAGCCGTGGCACACTTTCATTATTTGTTCGGCAAAACATTTTTTCGCACCATGTCGCTGAGCTTCTGAGATGCAATGAACGAGTGTCAGGAAGTGTCAGGAAGGAGGGTAAGAATATATAGTTGACGACTAATGTAAAATTGATATTTGTATGCTAACATATCAATCTTTCGCTGTGATTGTGAATAGTGTGGTAGGAGAACAAATCCTTGAATGTATCTGCTTTTTTATTTTTGATTTTGTTATTATTTACCAACCAGCAGCGTTGTGTACGATTTTTAATTCACTTTAAATGATAATTTGCGAGTAAAATCTCACGATTTGATGCTTTTTAACTGGTAAACATTGTAAAAAGGTTCATAAATTTCCGAGTCTTTAACTTGTTACCATCTCAGGTTATGTAGTAATTACAATACCATTCAGCTATAAACGCTGTATGTAAGCTACCTTTCAAAGGGTTAAGTTAGATAACCAGAATGAAATATTAGCGATCACTCTTGTTTTTGGAAGGATAAGATCTTGATATTAATTCTCTAGTTAATATTACAACGCTCTACATCGATATCGGAAAACATGGGGAATTGACTTGAATCAAAATGCTGTATATACATAAAAAAGGTTGAACAATGTCTTCAAACTGGTGCATTTTTAAACTAACTAATTAGAAAAATATAACTGACTAGGTTCCTTTCGCTTATTAGAATTCATTTAAGGCTCTAAGATCCGTTAACATCTTTTCTCCTCTATTGCTTTTTATAAAACATTGAATAGTCTCCGAGTAGAAAATTTGAGCCGTGTCAATTTAACGCTAGTAATTATAAACACATCAAACGATTTTAGGAGTTATTGACTCCTTTGAAACGTTAGTAACCCCAGAAAGATTCATCGTCGAAATGTTAATATTACTAACAAAGTTTTACTATTTTGAACTGTATGATATTTTATTTTTATGTAAAGGGCTCTGCTCTCCAAAACGGTGCAGCACTAATGATGAATGTACGTTAGTGCTACTGTTCCCCCATCTCAATTCCAAGCTTTGATTGATTGTCGTAAAGCCTTGGCGTTTGTGATACCTTGGAATTATCTTCGGGGTTGTAGAACGGCGTTTTCACGAACTTCTCCCAAATAGGAAGCCGCCAGTTTTGGTTTTTCGAGTGACAGGGAGACTGTTCATCAAAGCTTGACACCCGTAAAACCCGTGTTCAGCCTCAAATTAGGTGAATTGCTTCTTAATAAAATAAAAACAATCATCTGTTAAATAATTTTGAGAATTGCTTCCGATTATTGACTAGCCTGAAATATTTCATATGTTACCTTTGATTTTTTTTCACACTTCTGCTAGTACATTGATGCACATGAATCAGTATTGATATAATATAAATAGGAATGAACAAATATTATTTTTGTGACAGGAAACGTCGACCTCATTCGTCTCTCTTCTTTTTCCGTCACGAGTCGTTTATTTCCATTGAGCACCCTTCCGTCAATCGCCGTCCGGATCCCTTCCGGGATGTTATCCGCGAGAGCAAAGCCCGCGAACCAGACGGTTGACGTTTCCCGCGGTCCGCAAGATGCCCCTTCTCCGTCACTCACCCATTGCCTCCGCTACTCCCGGCGACAACCCCCCTCCCCCTGCACCTCCCTCCCTCTTAGCCTTCCCATGTGCAACCTCTTCGTCCCCAGAGTTGTTTCCGATTCTCATCAAGTCCGTTTCTCCCTCTATCTGTCCTTCCTCTCCCTTCCCCTCACTCTTTCTCTTTCTCAAAAGTATTTTTTTCCAATTTAACCCGACCGATCCATCCGCTTGGTTCCATCGTCTTCCCCCTCCCCTGCCTACCAAGATTTCCGAATCCGCCCGCTCAGCCTCCCACCCCACCGCCTTTGTGTCCGTTCTTCACTGGCCAGACGGCGATGTCGTAAATCTGTTGCGACGTCCAATGCGTTCGTGTGCGCTTGCCTTTTGCTAGCGGCGCGGTGACAAGTGCAGAGAGGAGAGGAGGGGTGGGGGATTTAAGTGGGGGTAGGAATCGAGTGGGGCGGGGAGAAAGACGCGCGGATGGATGTCGAAGACTTCAGCAGCCTTTTGACCCCGCACCTGTGCGCCATAGAATCGTATTTTTATTCATTTTATGCAAAACAACCTATATATCAGTGCCCAATGATCCCATATGTTTGCGTGGTTTCTTGTAATGCTTCCTTTCCGTACGGCGTATGATATATATTTGGCTGTCGTTTCACATCTTCCGTTTACATTTGGCAACTCCCTATGCATGGAGAACCCAATCCGGTATCAATTTATTCTAAAAAAGGGCTTTTAATTTATATTGTTAAATTTGTCAATTGAACTTCAATGTTCTTAAAATAATACAAATATTACGTTATTGCTATAGGTAATCTACCGTTTTAGGAGGGTTTTGGATGGACACAAACTACCAAATAAATATCTTCTCTCCTCCAACGAAGCGCAACCCAACATACCCCTTAATCACAAATTCCTCTTCATCTCTGAATACTTCCTTCCTCCCTTTATTTCGCCCAACATCCCTATCCTATTCCTGCCCTTTCCTCGTTTGCCCAACATTCTTCCCTCTTTCAATCTTCAGTATCCCATCACCAATCAGAATGCCCTGCTTCCATAAATCCTGCTTCCTTATGATTTATCCAAGAAATCCCCTATCCTCCCCCACCATGCCTAGTAATTCCTCATTTGATTTCCTTTCGGTCTATTTCACCTTCTCCATCCTTCTCAACAACCACATCTCAAAAGCCTCTAATCTAAGCTTATCATCCTGCTTCAATGACCATGTTTCCGCGCCGTGCATAAGCACACTCAATTTAAATATTACATCTATCGAATAATCAGCGCTTACCAACGAAAATTTTGAAAATATTGGCATAAAAACTGATTACATTCACCGAAATATATTTCATTTATTCTTATTTCTTCATTTAGTCATTGAATATTATAGCATATTTATATTTTCCATTGATAATGACTCCTTATCGTTTACGATATATTTCATTAAAATACAAATCATCCTCCATGATTTCCTGGCGATGAAAACTGCATGCACACTTCCTTATAAATACTAACCATTTGAAAGTTTGGTGCATTTAGAAATTTAAAAATTCTTAAATTCTGTAGAGAAATGCCTTTGCATTTCGCATAGGCTGTACTTTTGATCCACTTTCGCCTTTTCGAAATACACATTCATATACTTTCATAGTTCCCATTTTTGGCTTTTTATCAAACTGAAGGTTTAATATTGGTTAGTAATGTAAGTGAATGTATAAGACGTGTTGATAGTATTTGAAATATTTTCTTATAACCTTTAGGTGTAATACTGAATCTATAAATAGTTGACAAGGGCGTAAAGTATCACAGAAGCTTTTCAATTAATTAAATGAATTTTCTCCATAAGATTTATCTTCCGTTAATTTACCTTGAAGCCTTGAATTGGATATTCTCACCGAATTTATTAATTCAAGGGATATTTTGTTAGTTTTGGACCGCAGGCAATGTTTCATATGTGGCTAATTATGATTTTCTGGTAGCTTTTCTGTTCAATTGAATTTTTTTTGGATTTCCATGAAACTGTTCTAATCGCGACCAATCAAAATTTCAAGTAATGGTGAAAAATAAGTAAAATGTGATTTTGGATAAAGATATATCAGGATCGGATGTTTCGAACGGAAATTCGTGCTCCATCGGCGTCTTTTTACAAAAATAATTAATTGTAAACATCAAGAACATCCCAATGCATCTTGATTTACGGCATACACGTGAAATTGGATCCTATCAATTACACGCTTGCTTTCCTGGTAAACGAAATTCGATGTAATCAAATCAATGGATTTAAAAATATATTTGACCAGAATAATGTAATAATCATTTTATTTCATCCCTTTTGTTTTTTGTGTAAAATCCAGTTTAAATGCGCCAACGAAATACCTAGCGGTTATTATGTTGAGACTCCTCTGTAAGGCAGTTGCAGTGATTTTGTCATGCATTCTTTTAGCTCCCTTTGAAAGGTGGTGGAGGTATGCCGACCGAATGATGAAAAATAAATCGCAAACGGGAAAGATAAAAGGCATGCGTAGGAACGCGGCAGATGGTACAAGCACATGCGTTGCGTACGAAAATAAACCAAGGTACGCAAGCGGAATTCGAGGTATGCCTTTAATGAGGTCTCCAGGGCTGGTAGGGAGATTGGAGAGCAAAGGGAAAGAAAGAGATTCCCCTCCCCTTTTTTTGATGGAGATAATTAGCTGGGATGTGGTCTTAAGGGAAAGAATATTTAGGAATCCGCTTCGTCTTGAGCGGGTGACAGGGATAAGAGCAGGCGGGGGGCTTTCCTCTCAAACCGTACCTTCTGGGCGGCATCCTACCCCCTTTCCCACCACCTCTCTTTAACCCTTCGCCCACAAAGATGGCGAACCACCTTTGGCATCTAGCCGACCATCAAGTTTTCTCGCCTGGCATTTGTTCTTTTACTATTTTCCCTGAGACACTAATGATGAAAGGGGGGAACAATTATTTAAGGAATTATGCGGTGATGCATAGGTAAGCGAAAATAGGACGTAGGCAGTCAAGTTCATATCATTCTTTGTTTTTTCCTTCTTCCCTCAGTTTCAGAAAGCTAAAAAGAGTTATCCTCTTGAAAGGGATTGCTGTTTAATAAGGAATCGTATTAATATTTTTTTACGTAATCCTTGGCGATTTAACGAAGATATCTACTCTGAATTTTCAAATAAATGGAAAAAATAATTGAATGGTCAATAAAACTTTTTCTGGCGTCACTTGGTGGAAATTCTTCATATTGAACTTAAAATTAAACCACTTGGCTTTTCCGCATAAAAAACTTTTTTTTTACGACGTAGGTTTCGTTATGGTATAACGTCATCAGGTGACATGATGATGCTATACCATAACGAAACATAGGTCGGAAATAAAAGTTTCTTCGGTGGTAAAGCCAAGGAGTTTAATTTTAACTTCAATTGAATAGTTGTTAAAAGTCGTTTTCGAAATCCATATTTTTATTTACAATACTAGTGAACAACTTTTTGGCCACTTATTCTCAGCAACTGATGGCTTAAATGAACTCACACCTTTTATTCATAATCTCCCGACTGTTGTAAAAATTACTCTTCTTCAACGAAAATGTTTTCCCGAAGTTCCTTTGTAAGTCTTTATCGTTGCATACCTCTCATTAATTTTCTATGCTCGTATTTGCATCACAAAAATTTATTTTATATCAGCAAATTAATGATGATTTTTGCATTTTTGAGATCGTTTTGTCTTTCGTTTTTGCCTATGCTCTGCATTAACCAAATCAGCATGTTAGGGGGAATAAAATTTTAACTTCCCCATCAGGTTGTCTCTTAATTGTGGGTTTGATTAATTTTTCTTATTGTGCAATTATGTCATTGAATGTTTCGTAACTTAAACTTGTGCTCGCGAATTTTTTCAGCTGCCAATATCAAATGTGTAAACACTCTGGCGAACAGGATGCATTTGAACCGGATATAACATCTGCATTTCCGATTGAAATTTATAAAAAACATTAAGTTGCATTATTTACGGCCTGAAAACGTCACATTTTTTTGTTATTTCGCATTGCCTGTGCATTGCTACATACCTAATATTGAAAAAATTCTTTTTGATTTTCTCACACAAGGCAGTCCCAAGGGAAAATTAGAGTTTTTGTTTGAGTAAAAGCTATTGAAAATAATAAATTCAGTCTTGAAGTATTAATATCATAAATCATCGAGATATTTTAACCATAAAATTATGCGAACAATTCTGTTCAAACTAATGCGCACTTCACCTAACTTTTGTAATTACAAAATGATGAAGAAAATTGCATTGTATTCCATAAGTTTTTCCGGTCAATATTTGTTATTTTGATGTTGAATCTTTTCTGAAACATGCACAGATATGTTATGACACATTTAATTTTTATGAATTATTTGTATGACAACCTATTTCTCTTTTCTTTGCAGGTAAGCACCGATGTCATCTGGTATCCATCTTGTTGTCTCACTGTAGAAGAAATTGAATGTAAGGATGCATAGTGAATGGCTCATAGTCAACTGACGGTAAATAAATGTATGTTTCTTCACGATATTGCAATTAATAGTTTTGAAAGTTTTGTCAGTAGTGATAAAATATTAAAATATAGCGACCTAATTCAGTAAATCTTTTAAATATAAACCTGTGAACTTTATATTGTTGCTCAATCTTAAAAATGGTAAGGGTGATTCTTGGGGCCGCAGAGCACAGCAATGTTAACGCAAATTGATTCCAATAGTATTTGTTTATGCACACCCGCACTAAAACTGAAGAGAATGCGTTAAGTTTGAAAGATATTTCAATTCTGTATTATGTCACTTAAGGGACATCGCTCGTCGAGTGCGTAGGGATAAAAACGATTGCAAATGAATGCATAGTGATCCAATTACATGAAGGATACGACCAAGGAGAAGTAATGCTACATTCCATGCTAATTATAATGCCGTGAGAATATGCCAAATGGATCACAGATTTCATTCCACCTGTTAAGGTGATTAAGTAATTGTCGGAATCCGGTCAATTGCTGGGCATCGGGAAATTGGTTGGCCCAAAATAATCTTTTCTGCCAACTGAGAATATCGTGAAAAAACAGTAATAATTCGTCCTATCCGCAAGTGTCCGCAGTGGAAGGAAAGCAATGCATTGTATTTTACACTAAAGGATCGCAGCTGCAATGGCCGGGGCTTGAGGCTCAAGAGAGGGGGTTGGAAAATAGGCTCCCTTCTCAAACTCCCGCTATCTCGCATTTGTACAGGTGATAGTGGGAGTGATAAAACGCGACGTACCTCATAAAGTGGTGGTTGCACTCCTTAAGTGATATGTTTTTTGGATTACAACGAAAATGAAATTTTTTGAGGGAAACGCATTTTGCATTCACGTGCAGCGGGATGGATTTCCGTCGGGGATTCATGCAAAACGAATTTTCGTTTGGGGGGGGGGGGGTTGGGTGGGATTGGAACGGAGGTTGCGGGGGGATGATGAAAATGGTGTTACTCTGCGATCCGAAATTTTTTTCACTCCCCCAAAACCTTCCTCCCCTTCGAGCCCCCTCTAGGGAAAATAAATTTCGCTGGGACGGGGTTCCATGCATACGCGCTGTCGTAATGGGCCTTACAGCGTGCCGTATCCATTCATTCTGCCCCAACAACCCCCTCCCGATGTTTCCCTCCCCCCCTTTCCCCGGCAACTCCCTTCTGCTTATTCCCATACTGCGCCGTACTCCATCCATAACAATCCACGTCTACATACACTCGGGATCCCAAGGAATACGACCACTTCTGGAAAACGTTACCGGGGGATGAAATGAATGGAAATGAAAGAAGGATGGGTGTGGGGGAGAAACATAAACAACATTCCTTCGGACCATCGGTCGGAAAGTAATGACTGTGGGCCCTTGCTGCGTTTCATTTCATCCATTCATTTTTTTTTAATTCGGAAATTTCGGGAATGCTACATCCGATACCTCCCCAGTTCCACTACCCTCTTTCAACCCTATCATATCATCCCCAGTGATTCCGAAGTTCATTTTTGCAAAGGGCAAACTTTCGTCCTGGTGACTCTGACAAATATGAGTGCTAACCTCTACGCGAAGGATGAATGAATGGGCTGTACAATCCCATCCTAGGTTTGAAGCCAAGTGGTCGGATCTCTCTCTCACCGAGTTCGCCCGAATGGATTTTTTTTCTTTCAACCGTGGCTGGCCGTAGGGGATGGGGCGCGGCGTGAGAGGTTTGGCGCTGAATGGCTCAATCCACGGGTTCACTCCTTTGGCCTCTTTTGTTCTGAAGTTTTCCTGGGATTTCCTCATCCCTGTTACCAGATGAATTCCATGAAAAATGAAATACCTTTCCATTTTTCTGCCTTCTTTTGGATACGATATTTTTTGTTGGTTGGCACTGGGGGAATCGATGGAATATCTCTAATCAATTTTTCGTATGAGAGCGAAAGCTTGGAATTTTCCGCTAACAGAATATCTTGGAAATGCATGGTCAAAATTAGTAAAATGGCTTTCTATCGAATTGCCAGTTCTACATCGATTGAGTTTGAACCCGCTCTAAAGTTAATAAGTGCAGCAGGTTTTCTTAATTTATTGATATTTTTATTTTGATTCCCAATGAAGGCAGTGATAGAGGAAAGGACGTTCAGCAAATGAGTTAGGGGGAGGAAGACAATAGACATGTTGGACGGAATGAAGGGATGTAGAATGTATGGCGAACCCAAGTGGGCTTAATTGCAATAAGTGCTGATTGGTTGTGTCTTTTTGTGCGAGGGTAAGAGTTATTGGGATACTAAAGATGTGTGCATTCAAAACCTTCCTTAAATGGTAGACTATCAAATTTAAAAATATATATATATATATATATATATATATATATATATATATATATATATATATATATATATATAATTTCATTCCGTTATTTTTACTTACTTATGCGCTGATAGAGGTTCGTGAAAAAGAAATGCAATAATAATATCTACTCAAGGGGAATTCCCCCAAGGGCCTATTGCTTATTTGGATTTATTTATTAGTTTTCCAGGGCGGAATGAAATTTTTCTCCCTCTCAGACAGTTCGAAGAGATACGTCGAAATGAATGAATAATTAGAATTTAGTAAAAATAAATGCTTAAACACATTCTCGTACCCGTACAATAGATGTTATATACATATTTCATCTGAGAAACATTGAAAGCAATGGAAATGTGGTATAATTGAAGGATAGAGAAGGAGAAGTAAAATAAAGATGTTTGTTGAGAGCACTGCGAAGAATAACAAACAGACCTCTTGGAGATTTTCTCATACGTCATGCTTTTATTCCATCCATGTGCTAATGTTACCGTTAAGAATTCCAAAATTAAATTAGGTGAACAAAATTCACATTGTGCACATAGTATCACATGTTGAAATAATAATCAAACCGAGTTGGTCATGTTTCAGGTAATTCCCATATTTTGTGTGCACCTTCTTTTCCTCTTAACGTATTCGTACTCAGTTATTCAGAATATTCGAATATACTATATGTTGGCATTGAGGCGGAACTGTAGTACTTATATTAATAAGTTGAAAATTACACTTTGTAAACGCGGGAAAGACCTCGTATACGCAGCCAGGCTGAATTTACTATGACATTTATAAGGAATAACTCCAAATTTCCCCTTGAAAAACAATAGTATATAAATAAATAATACTTCTGTGGAAAATTAGTCACCAAAATCAGTTCTCCGCAATATTAATATTTTGAAAGTCTTATGGTTTTCAATTAATTTTAGGTACCATCTTTATGATCCCTGATATAAATGATAAAAATTTAATACAGATTTGTAATGTTAATGTCATTTGTGCCAGTTAAATTATAATAGATAATTAGTTTCCCTCATTCCATTTAACAAGAATTTTGGAACAACCAGAAGAAAGCAAGGTCATTTCGTTGTATCCTTTGCCTATGTTTAATAGAAGGATAAATGAAGGAAATGACGGAGATTTCTCTAAGCGGTTGCCGAAAAATACTTTGCGCTAGTAGTAGGTGAAATAATCCGAAGTTGAATCTTTCTGACGTAATTGAAAAAGTATCAACGTTATATATGATTGCGTGACGGTCAAGGCCATTCCCTACGAAAAACTTCATCTCCTAATTTCCCCGCAACATAATACGATAAATAAAAAATATTATTTTGGAATTTTGGACTCATTTTAAGAGCTCTGCATAGAATAAGTGTATGTAATATTGCTAATGTTTCCCCGCATGCATTTCAAGCAAATTACCATCATTCAATTCATAACTATCGTGATAAGTCACCAAGGAGATGCCATACATTCTTCTTTAGATTTTTGTCCACGATTTCATCTCGATTCATTTCCTCTCCTAAAATTTGTTCCTTGAAATATAATATAACTTGAATGTAACTGCAGTTTATCTTGACCACTGTTTTGGTCGAAATTTGGGTTTTAATTTCAAAAGTCTTCTGGGATTGGATAGCTAAAACTGTTTTGGTCACGGAGGTGGCGTGAGGAACGGCGCTTTAGGTGGAACGGAAGATTTTCCCAAAAAATCTAAAACAATATCAGAATCTCTTCAGAGCGAGATTTCACATTCAAATAGAGCTTCATATAATTGGATTTATGGAAATTGAGATGAATAGATTACTTCGGATTTAAAAAGTCACTTAGACAATGTTTGATGTTAGAAGTAAATAAGTCGTTTACTTTATAATGGTTGAGAGGTCACTTTCAGTTATCTTGATATTACTAGGAAATTATAAAATTTTTTAGATGAAATTAAAAATGCATTGTTACATTGTATTTATTCAAAGCTTACATTACATTAAAGTAAGCAGCGACTTATTCAAGTGGAAATGATACAACTCTGCCCTCTCCTTGAACCTTGAAAATCGTGGAAAAAAGTGGCCTTACCGAGGCAATCTCTGAATACGTTAGGACACGTAAACACGTTTTCTTAAACAACCATCTCTTCTTTTCATCCGGATCCTTCCCTCTCTCTGTAAGGATTTTAAAAGTGTAATTATCGTCTTTTTTGGTCCTGTTTTTCCTATTTCTGAGTAGAAATTTTACAAGGAATTCTTCTCCTTAGGATTAAATTGCTTTGTAGGTAATAACTTTTTCTTGACGTAATTTTAAATGTATTAGCCACCAGGTGAACGGTCTATAATCGCTCGCATTTATTTGTTATTTCTGCTTATGAATAAATAAAAGTATGTTTTTCTGGAAGAACATTATTATTTATACTCGTGGAGTAACAACCAAGTTTGTTGTGTGGCACTTAGTTTTTGTAACTAAAGCAAATAAAGTCGACTCGTTGCCATCGTCGGACCCACTCGTACTTTTTCACACTTTAGTTACGTATGACGTTTTATTCAGATAAGGTTTGCAAAGCGCTGTCGTGTATGTTGACTTTACCTAATCTGATTGTGACTCTTTGTCACTCGTCTCTTCTAAGTTTAAATTATCTCTGAAGAGTTAAATTATATTTATTATGGAAAGAATGCTTGGTGTTTTCCATTGATAGATTTCTTATGTCGATGCGGTTTCAATACTCATTTAACTAAAATGCAATATCTGTGTCAATAATGAGGTGAAAGCGTCGAAACGGGATGAACGTTTTTGTGGAAAATAACAGCAATTCTCTTCATAAGGATGATCATTTACGACAAAGGTAAGCCTCATACCTATAATTATATTTTTGAGGTTTTTTTGAAGCGCAAATCCTTAATCGCAGTGTCTTGTATCCCCCACGGTGTAGCGTATTCTTCATCCTGCTACGTACGTGTATTTATCATCGTAAACAGTATTTCCTACCAATTAGTTCAATCTAAGGTCTTTATCCTGGAAGAAATGGGATAAGTTACATTCCAATCCTCACTTTTCCATCATGTTTAATTATAATTTCGAAATCTTAAGTTTTCCTTTCCCTTCAATTACTTTTGTCTTTTCTACTTAATTCAGGTCTTCCTTGGACGATTTTCTGAATAGCAGCGGATTATTTTAAAGCTACCTCCAATCCAATTTGATAGCTATCTATATTTACTTCTTCTTTACTGTCTTGTTTTTCAATGTTTATTTCAACCAACTCTGAGTTGGCTAAAGTTATGTTTAAATTCATTTTCTCCCATTATTTCTACGTGACCTTTCTGTCTCCGAAATTAATTCTCATTTTATTTTTCGTAAGAATCTACGGGTAATAAACACTTACCGTTTTATGGCATTTTTCATGATGTCTCCTTCTGTAGTGGCTTTGAAATATTGAGTTTTCTTATACAAATGTATTCTGTTAGCGTAATTCTATTAATATTTCTCCTCTTTCGCTCCATTTGTCCAATATCTGTTCTTCCAGTTATTTTTGATTTTCGTCCTTCCACCTGAAGCTTTCCAATCTTCTAAATTAACAACTTCTCTTCAAAATCAACATATTTTATTATTAAGAGAATGGTTATTGAATGGAGAACAATCTAGATTAAAATTCAGTCCCTCCCCGGCTCGAAATGTTAACGAGAAAATTGCTAAAAGGGCTAGGGTTTCTAAGTCTATGAGTGTGGGGAGCAAAACTTCGAATAATGGGCTAATTGGGCTAATAATGGGCTAATTTATAAAGTGGCAGCATTCAAGTTTTCTATTCATCCGAGGACCCGAGTTGATCCAACTTTCGAGGGTGCCATTCTTAATTTCTTGACTACCACAAACTTGATGCTCTCTCTTTGGCGAACTCATCCTCTCCCATAATGTATCCCTGAAAGTTTCCTCTAAAATATTAATCCTTCAGTTGGTTCCATTATCAGTAAAATATTCCTTTACTTTATTAATAATTATGCACGGGGATTTGTTGAGTTTCTCATTCAGGTGGTAGTATTCCGTTGAGTTTCACATGTCAGTAAGTCAGCCATTGCGCGCCCCGGTGGTGAAATGCTTTTCGTCCAGTGCAATACCCACATTCAGCCGTGTTAAGCTGCTATTAACTGCTTGTTTAGAGTTGTAAGTTTGGAATTAATGGCAGGAGAAGATGTAGTGAGAGACAGCTTTTCATGCGACGTGTGCCTTGCTTTTAACTGGAGGCGAAAGCACATCCTCAGATTAAGGTCGAGAACTCCTCCTTGAGTTCCCATACTGCTCTCTGCTAAAGAGATAAGCAAAAAGAAATGCCATAAAATCTCCGCAACTGCTAAGAAACCAAGATATGAGTAAGAGCTCTCTTTTGCCACTGTGCTGATTGAATAGTTTTTCTTTCACTCTTTTTTCATTCATTCCTTGCTAGGGATTACATATGCTAACATTACATATGATGCGTTAATATAATTACATATATAATATATAGTAACTGCTATAAACTCATTCAGTATTAATTTATGAAAGAATGACCAAAACTTGGTTCCATAATAGATACATTATCGGAATTATCCACTGATGTGTATCAAAATGAAGCAATTTCACGGCGTGAAAACTTTTGTGCCTTGACCGGGGCTGGAACTCGGATCCTCTTAATATCCGGAAATTGAGGAGATCCGAGTTCGATTCCCGATTAATTCCAAGGATTTTTCACACTGTTCATTTTCTGCATTTCTATCCTCAAACCTGTTTATTTTTTTTGGAAACGAAGAGGACGGAGTAAGAGATAATGGTATGAAATAGTACAATCAACGAAGGACAGTAATAAAGTAATATCCGTTTATTTATTTAAAACTCATTTATTCAGGTTGAAGTTTGATTGGGATGATGAATGAATTAATTACACATTCCCTGTTTAAATTGAAGGAAACAGAAGGTTGCATACAATTTCTAAAAAAAACGGAGAAGGAAGGAACTGATTGGGCATACCAGGAGACATTGCTGATTCTTAAGCAACACAATGGAAGCAAAATTAGGTAGTAGAGCTACGGTGAATAGATCACGGGACGAACTAGTAAGGAGGAATAGAGTTGTGAGGAAAATCAATCAGTTTAGGAAGATTGATGCATAGGAGTATTATATCGTCGAATCTAAACCTAATAATTATTGCATTATTAAACGAACATTAAATGCAAATGAGAATCTTCTGTTATCACCTTGATAGAACGACTTGTTTGCCTTGATGACAAGTAAATCGGAGACTAGCCATAAGGTTCAGGGGTATTGATATCCTAATAATTGATGGAATTTCACTAGCTGAGACCACGTTGCAACATAACCTAGGTTGTTGGAGCATCTCTATTGCATTTCCTAATTAATTGGCGTCGTTTTTGGTGCGATGAAACCTTCTTCGACTACTAGGTAGTCATCCATTTCGAATCATACAGGCCTCATCCCGCCCTCTCTCTCGGAGCAGGTGAGGCGCGGTGTCGGGGGTCGAGGGTTCGTCTCGAGCGGGTGCATCGCCCGCCAGGTGCTCCGAGCAGAGGAGGGGGGCAAAGCTCTGAGAACCTTTTCAGATTTTGTGTACTACAGCGAGAGAACTTCGCGGAAGTCACGTCTTCTGACGAATTTCCCGAGTAAAAATCTCTCCCGCAAGATACGGTTAAGTGTAGTCCTCCTAAAGTCTTGTGCAAGTCCTGGGTTTAGAATCTTCAGTGGCCCGGAACGAGGACTTGGTGAAATTGCCCGATGGAGTATGAAATCAGGCGCAACTCTCGATCCGCTTTCATGCGAAGAGTTTTGTCGGAAGATTTGAATATCATACTCTTTCATCTTCACCTCTTTTAACATAGTCTTAGGTACCAAGAAATAGTTTTGAAAAAGAAACCTTTGCTTTCCCTTAGTTGTGACGATATTTAATTGCCTCTAGTAACATTCCATTTTGACCGATAATTTCATCCTAAAATTTGCAAATGGTGACCAAATAAATTCCTTACACATGAAAATGAAAGTGAGCACAACCGAGGGGAAAAATTGTCCTTCAGCGTAGGATAGTAAAAAATCCAGAACCTTTAATGCCTCTGCCGGGAATGCTTATATGATGCAAACCAGTATCAGTTAATACTTATCTAAGTTGCCCTTATTAGCACTTAATAGTTTCTTCAACTATAAAAGACTTTGTATAGGTTGAACGAAATGCTTTACTGTAATTTGAGGCGGTGTTGACGTTGGTTATTTTGAAGTAATTAATATGCTTATGTTTTGATAGTGGAAATGCAACTTTTCACAAGGTTAACATCGCTTTGAAAATAAATGTTTTTATTGGAGATAACTAGACCGTAATATTCATTTTCTAACTCAGTATGTACGTGTGCCAATACTTTATCCTTATTTGACCCTAATTTCCCAAATTGTGCTGCGAAATACAGATGAAATCATCAGTTTTTAATGATTATGCTATTTTTATGTAAAAAATGAACATGAAATATCTCAGAATTGATTTAATATGGGGTAACTCGGATCTCAGGGGTGAATTGAAATATTTTCTGTCAAGGAAGTTTCCATATTTTTATTACGTTTACCATCTTAATTGTGATTTTTAAGGCATAAATAAAAGGTCCGTGAAGGAAAGGCATACTGAGGTCTATGCCTTCTTTTATTACTGTTCAGTCGTCTCAAGTATCGATTATTTTTATTTAAAGACGAAGATTTAATGATTTAGTCCAGTACCAATTATTGCATGTGTTGTATAGGCATTTGTTTTTGTATTCTTGCACCAGTATTTTTGCATGTGATTAAATGTATATTTAAGAGCATTCATGATCTAATATTTATGTGTGCATAACCGGTGCCTCAGCACCCCCCGCCACATGCCCTTGCGGGGTATTGTGCAGATGTAGATGTAGTATTTTCAAAGAACTTAAATAGTCCTCCGTTAACCAAATATAATAGGAGAGGAAATTTCAGGTCACACTATGTACATGAATGGAGCTCTGTTTGGTTTTAAATTTACATTTTTTATTAGCTTAACCTTGATGCATGTTGGATTTACCTTATTTCAACAGCAAAAAATGGTCAAGCACTCAAATTTTCTGTGACTTAGCTATTATCTTTCAGCAGTTCAAACGTGTTCCTAAATATTGATAATGACTAGAGAATAATTTTCCAGGGTCATCTTATAGTTATTTACTCATTACACTCATAAAACAATCATAACTCTTGGTGATCGTATTAAAATCAGTCAACTTACTGTTGTATTTTTAATATACGTAAAATAGAATATCACTTTGATAAATTATCGCTTTAAACTGGCTGTTTTACTTTCAATATGATTTCTGATTACTCCTCATTAAGTAAATGGGAGCCATCCCTAAAGGACTAGCCCTTCCTACCCTTTCCGTTTTTGGAGAGAAGCTCTAGGGCCCCTTCAAATGGCATTTAACTCATTCGCCACCGTTATGCGCATCTCATTTCCTCGTGCTCTTCGACCGCCTGCCCTTAGCCTCAATCCACATCCTCTCGTTTCCTACCCAGTGCTTACTCAAGAGAATTCTCTCTCCCTCTACCCGCCCGTAATTCCCTCCAGCTCCGCAAACTCCTTGAAACTTCGAATTAATTTTTTGATATACTATAACCCCCGAGACCCGAAGTGTGTCTTTTTTTTCAGACGCAATTTGCCACAGCTAATGGATTTTGGATTAGTCCCTTAATCCGCCTAAAAAAAAACTATCAGCGTTTAATATCTTCGCTTCGTCGCCTTGTGCGACGAATTTGGACTTTCTTTTGCCTCACATAACCCCTTGAGAGCCCATTCTCACTTTCAGTTGGTTACTAGGCACCAATTGAACGTATACGTGTGTACATACACCTCCAGTTTTACACCTGGCTAACTGTAAAGATTAATGCAGTCATCCTTCCTTTGCGCCAGAACGTTTCTTTGCCTATAACAAATGCCATAAATTGATCATATTTATTCTGTCGGCTAGAGTTCATTTTCGCGGTCCCTGAAGATTCTTACTAATTTTTGAGCAAACCTAAACCACTTCTAATCAGCCTAAAATCTGTTCATCCTACATTTTTCCTCTATTAATTCTTCACGCTATCTATTCCCTTTCTTTTTACCAAAAGTCCGCCCATCATCTCCAGTAGTTTCCCTTCCATCACGCATTTGAACGCCCTATCCTTTATCAGTATTCCCTCATTTACTTTTACTACCTTTTTATTTACTCTTTCGACTTACTCTCTCTCCCCCTACTGTATGCAACACTCTATTGCTTTCCTTCCTCATTATCCAACTTATTTTCTGTATTCTTCAATATATTTGCCTCAAAGGGATTTGATCTACATTCGTTCTCTTTCAAAGGCAAAATTTCTGAAGCAAACAAGTCCACTCTCCATATTTAATGCCTTTACATTACATTACATTCGTTTGCATTCATCTTTATTTAAGTGGTCCCGGTCGTCAATTACCTCCTCTTTTTTTAGTGCTTTATTCCTCGGTTTTATTTCTCAGTCTAAGTTTTTTTGTAATTTACCCGTTTACTTCAGGAATAAAACCCAAATACTTCTGTTGAAAAATAAATGCTTCCACATTCTCCAATTTATGACCTGATGTTTTATTTTTGCTACCCTTCCAACTAGTCGAGAGATATCATTTCTTCACGCCTTGATTCACATTGAAGAAAAATGAGGCGTACAATTTTGTTTGCTGTGTTTACACAAATTCTTGAAGTTTTTCATCCATCAATTTAAAAAAAACCGATATTTTTCCTCTACCGAATTTAATCCTTGGTGTTTGCTATCCCGAGGTGATCAACACTCTACTTCAACAATACCTATCTCTTGAATGATCCTTTAGATGACTCTAGGCCAAGGTGGAATCAAGTGACTGATTGACGATGGAGTTTCCTTTCAGAGAGATTCTTCAGTGTCCAACTTCAAATCAGAAGCAAAATCAATATAATTTGTATGAATACTCCAAAGATTATATTTTTAAATCTGGAAGAGTACTTCCTTATTGAAGAGCTCGTCCCGCCAGAAAACATGGCTGGTTACGATTCCGCTGTCCTCCCTCCCCCCTCCTCCCGCCCATCAAAACCGTTAGGTTTTTAATTTTTTCTTTTCCTAGCGACACCCTTGCCTCCTTATTATCCCCGTCGAATGACGCTCTCCCCGTTTGCCATTCAGTTCTCGTGGCAGCCGCAGCGCTCGTCCTCCCCAGGCGCGCGACCACCATCGCCTTCCCCCACCCGCCCTCCTCCCCCGCCCAGTCTGGAGGGAATTGTAAAGGCTGCCTCGCGCCGGCGTGTGTGTGTGTGTGTGTCTGCCTATCCTCGACGAATACCTCCGCCTCCCACCCGCTCGATCCTGTTGGTTCTCTCGCCCCCCTTTTTCAGTTCAAGTTTGACTCGTAAATGGATTCAATAGCTAATGGCTTTTGCACGGACTGGAGTGAATGAATGGAATTGGAGCGACGTTATTATTATTATTATTTCTACTCAAAATATATTTGCGTATATTTTTTTCTCTCTCCAAGTCTCTTGTCAACAGGCGGAGTTTTGTACCCTATGCTTCAATTCGGGATCAATTTCTAAAAGTCATTCGTCCAGAAACGACTTGAGCGAAATGAGAGCTTCTCGCTGTGTCACACTCCCTCCAAGCCCATGGTTTCCGGATTTTAATGTAAATGAAGAAGTGGAATTATTAAAAAAAAACTGGCGTAAACATCACTTTGCAGTGCTGCGCCGTTCGGTGTGGAATCCATCACCGTCTGCGTATTTCATGGCAAGCATTGTGGCACTTGTGAGAGCGACTCGTTGCGTTTTTCTCGAGGAGGTAAAAAAACTCCATTTTTGTTGGCTCTCTTTACTTGGATAAACACTCAGGAGTGCATTACAAGCATCTGAAGTTTCCACCGAGCTAAAGAAAAAAAACCATTAAGTCCCTGTCAAAAATGTGAGTTGCAAAAATACGCTGAGCAGGGTGAGTCTAGCAATGTCGTACTTCGAACACTTAAAAATTGCAGCATATGAAGATTATTTAGCCTTCATTTTTTCATTCAGTGGTGCACTAATTTGGTCCCTGAGGGAGAGGAAATCCATGGTTTATATGCTTGTATGTGTATGCATATATACAAGCATACATTCGTAGGAGTCCTCCATCTGAATACACACACACATTTATATAATATATGTATATATATATATATATATATATACATATATATACATATATATATATATATATATATATACATATATATATATATGTATATATGTGTGTGTGTGTGTGTGTGTGATATTTCAGATTTTACATTGTTCCTCTGCCTTATATAAATATAAACATGTATACGCGTATGCATGTATACATATTTATATAATATATGTATATATATATATACACACACACACACATATATATATATATATATATATATATATATATATATATATGTGTGTGTGTGTGCATTCAGACACATACAGGACCTGTACATTTGTACATGTAAGTATGTATGTACATATAAACATACAAATATATGTGAATGTGGGTATTAATATATGTATACATGCATACGCGTATACATGTTTATATTTATATAAGGCAGAGGAACAATGTAAAATCTGAAATAATATGGACTCACTTCATTGTTTCGTAAAATGGGGTTAAGCACACCTAATACACGTATCTGTATCATTTTATGGGCCCCAGGGAAGAATGTGGTGAACAGTTTACGTATATCGGAAGTGTTTGGACCAAAATGGCAATAGTAGTAGGGACGTAAGGAGAAACATTTCACAAGGCAAAGAGGCTTTCACAAGGAGGAGGGAGTTGATGACAGGGCCATTGAGTAAGGATATTAAGAAAAGGCTCGTAAAAACATTAATATGGAGCATAGCTACTGTACGGGCGCGGAAACGTGGTCATTGAAGCAGGAGGATAGACGCAGACTGGAGGCTTTTGAAATGTGGGTTAGAAGAAGGATGGAGAAGGTGAAATGGACAGAGAAGAAAACAAATGAGGAAGTACTTGGTATGGTGGGCGAAGAGAGGTGTTTGTTGGGAGAAATCTCATGGAGGAAGGAAAAATGGCTGAAGGGCGTATTGATCGGTAGTGGGGTGTTGAAGATTGTAATTGAATGGAGAATGTTAGGCAAACGAGGAAAGGGCAGGAATAGATATGTTGGACGGGATGAAGGGAGGAAGGAAGTACTCAGAGATGAAGAGAAACCTGATGTAAAGTAGGTTGCTGGATTGTGTTTTGTTTTGTTAGGAGTCTGAAAATATTTATGTGGTAGTTGTGTCCACCCAAATCCCACCTCAACCGGTAGATTACTTTAAAAAAATTCGCCCTTCGTTTCTCCGCGGCTGAGTTTCTCAAACTTTATTTTCACCATCATTCCCACATCCCTTCCCTTGGCTTCATTGAAGCCGATTGCATCCCCACTCCTCCCCTCTCCTCCTTCTGTATCAGCTCCCCACTGCTGCCAATGGCATTACCGTTCGCCTCAAAAGGCGACAGCGCACAAATTCCACGTGTTCTATTTTTTCTTTTTTCTTCACGATTGAAATTACCAAATGCACACGCCGTCCTGCGAACGCTTGTCCGCCTCATCCGTCAAGTTGCCGTTCGTTCACGGATTAAATAAAATACACTTCTTTGAATTCTATCGCGTGATATATTTTTCTTCCCGGCCTAAAATGTGTGATGATTCCGCGTAATCAATAACGCTGACGTATGCCAGAAACTCGAGCAATAAATGCTCAGCATACTCGGAATGGGTCGCAGGTGAAATATTTTCCCTCTGATTAAAAGTCGAACTTTTAATCAGTAGTGCATCCGTTATTCACTCTATCCATCTCCACCATTTAACTCGGGTGGTGCTTGTAGTTGATGGGTTAGGTACTTGTCGTTCTTGTACACTTTGCTGGTCACAGATTCGACTGGTTGGATTTCTGGATTTTTCCGTAGAGAAATATAAGAAGAAATATACAATATGCTCAATCCATTTACAGTTCAAAAACTCGAAAGTAATTTTCAAGTAATTTAATCATTATTTTAGAGTTTATCAATAAAGATTTTTTAAATTATCCGACCTTGAGAGAAATGAAGAATTGTAAGACGTAAATAAGTGAAAAATTCAAAAAAGATTATTTTTATTTTGGAACATATTCCATGTTTAGTCTTGTGTTTTCCAATCACGACAGAAAAATGTTATGTGTCTTTTGGAGCATTTGTTAATAGAATTTTTTTATATCCAGAAAAAATGAAATTGAAAAAATATAATTCTGTCCAATAATGTGGTTTAAAACATAAAACGATGCTATTGAATATTTTTCTTCGGAAGTTTTATTCCAACTTGCTAATTTTTAAATTCCTTTCTTTAGTTTTTCCTTCTTTTTAACAGAACGAAAATGATAAAACTTTTGTGAAATTTTAAATTTGCTCAAAATGCAGTTGTTGAGACGCGTGCTAAGAGACGCGTTTGATAAATAATTACTTGTGAGTAATAAATGCTGCTCACCTTCACGAAAATGGTAATTCTGACCCCGACGTGATTTGAACACGCAACCTTCTGATCTGGAGTCAGACGCGCTACCGTTGCGCCACGGAGTCGTATGTAACTAACTAATTTATCATAATTAATTGCCTTCTTTCAGTCCAATTTTTATTGCTCACGAATTTGAATGCATGTGCACAATCTCACCAAATAACCCATTAGTCTTTTTGTTGATTTCAAACGATATCTTTGTACTACTGTTATCTCAAATTTTTGCATACAAAACGTACCGTACAGCATATGTGAAAAATGCATTAGTGTGTTCTTTCCTAACCCTTTGAATTAGTGGATTGCATATATGAACGGTCATGTGAGAGGAAGTGTATAATTTTAACAATTGATGAACCACTTGTCACAATTTATGCAACAATTTTTCACTATAAGAGAGTGTTTTTAGAGATAAGAGATGTTCTAGGCAGGTTATTCCAATGGATTTTAATTGCGTTATCAGGGATACATACAAAATGAAAAGGATTTCTAATTAAAATCCCAAACTAAGAAAGACAAATATAGTTGTGAGGGCACCGAGTACCGCAGCTACGGGACCATCTCTGAAGGGATATCTATGGAGACAAAAGATTAATGACTTCAATTTAGATGATGAAAATGTGCGTTTAATCTGCATCAATTGTGCGTTTTAGATGGAAAAAAGAAGACAGAACCGAAACCTCACCTTGAGTAGAATCAATATCCCCAACAAAGAAAGATAAAAAGGCATGAAATACTTAAAATTGCCTAGAGCAAAGTAACAGACGATTAAGTGTTCTCACTCAATATTATTTAAATGTCTGAGAGATGATTTTAACATCCTGGAATAATTAAATTAGAAAAGTAAAAAACATATGTAATAAAATGGTTGTTGCTTGGCTGCATGTATTTCAAAATCTCAATTTCGATGTTAAAAAGGCTCCTGCTGATAAGACAAGAATTGCTTAGCGTAACCTAAATACTGATTTAAATCCTTGTGATACTCTATGAAATATTTATTTTTTTAAAGAATTTATCGTTGCAATTAGGTAATTGTCCTGGTGGCAACCGTCAAGTCTGATCAATGATCACTCTTACAATGAGCATACATACATACACGCACAAGAAAAACAGATAGGAGACAAAATATTCTTACAGACAATGACACTTCCACATCACATACAGGCAAACTTCCACATCACGTACAAAATGCCGTCCACATCACGTAAAAACAATATTTTAATAAGTACCATAGTATCAATGAAATTTATCACCCAGTGGCTGCTTTACACTTATTCTTAAATCTCCTAAAATTGGATGGAAAGGGCTCAAACAAACCTCCAGGCAGCTGGTTCCAATCAATCATATTTCTATTTAAAAGAAGAGTATTTTTTTTATTATTTGTTTGTTTGCGTACTAATTCTTATTTTAAAACTGTGGTCGTTTTTTCCCTTTAAGTTTGGTTTTTCTATCTCTCTTCATAAATCTTCCCACGCTTCGTCATTTTTAACAATTCTAT
Source organism: Hetaerina americana (assembly GCF_022747635.1). Taxonomy (NCBI): domain Eukaryota; kingdom Metazoa; phylum Arthropoda; class Insecta; order Odonata; family Calopterygidae; genus Hetaerina; species Hetaerina americana. Next base: position 31,955,843 of record NW_027287095.1, on the reverse strand, counting down.
ACATCACGCCTAACCTATTCCTATGGTATGTTAATATATTGGGGTTAATACTTTAAGATTAATAATAATAAAGCGACGGGGTAACCTTTCAAAACTTCTGCAGTGAAATCTTCGTCCACACGTTCTAGATGGCATTCATTCGCCGAATGGGATCTAGAATGAAAATCCAAGGACAAACTGTGACGCGCTACTGAGAAGTAGGCGAAGACAGGCAAATCTACGTGTATACTTGTTTACATTCAATTTCATACTCAGGGGTGTTTATATGGTCACGTGTCCTGTGTGAAATATGTGAAAATCAGGTAAAAAAACACGTTCCTTACACAAGCACTTATCTAGAACAAGTTAGGATCATTAAAATACATGGTTGGAAAATATTGGGATAAAAAAGAAAAAAAAAACTTGCTATGCTTCCACATACCGCATATCGGATGGATATTGCAATGGCAAAGCATTTGTGACCATCTAAAAAAATAATTTATGCACAACTGAAAGGACAGGAAAAAGTCCATACAGTCCATGGGGGACCCCATTTGAGCAACTCAAACAAGTAGTCAACGATGACCCTCCACGCTTACCAGCCTCTTCAAACTACACACCAGAATTTAAAGATATTATTGCCCAGTGCCTTCAGAAAGATTACCAAGCTCGCCCTAACTATAGCATATTATTAAATCATCCATTTGTGGTGGCTCACAAACACAAAGAGACGGATGTGTCTCAGTTTGTCAGTGAGATCCTCGATTTGCCTGATTAATTTAGAATAATGAATTTGATAGTCCTGGACATAATATGGTGCTAATTTTTTATGATGATTAAATTACTAATTGCTGTAACAATAAAAGCCGGGCAGCCCGTTTTGTAAAAAATTCCTACGATAAAACGCAAAGCGTCACCGAAATGCTCATGGATTTGGGGTGGGAATCATTGGCTGAGAGACGATTCAATGCAAGATTGAAATTATTAAATAAATTTAGATCCGCATGTTTCAGCACCGAGGTCTCGCAAATTATTCGTACTCCTACATACATTAGTCGCTTGGATCATGCATATAAAATTCGGGAAATAGATGCCAGAACTAGCCGACTCAAGGACTCCTTCTTCCCACGGACAATACGGGATAGCAACTGCAGGGTTATAGATAGCAAAAATTCCACTTGCCACCCTCAGCGTCTAAAAAATAATTAGTTGTATTTAAATGCATGCTCTTCCACTAACCTTATGTGTTTTGCTATAATAACCCATTTTTCCGAATGACCTCATTCATGTTCTGTTCATCTGTTTTTAAGTTTCCCTTTCAATCCCTCGTCCCTCTCCGCGGGGGCAAATTCCTGCTACCTGCAACGTTGGGTCGCATTCCCTGCCATTTAGAGACTCTTTGGGGGTAGAGTGTTTCGTGGTGCATTTTCATGTGGTAGTGATGTTTCAATGTCTTGCTTGTTGTGTCCTGGCTTCCGTGTTGTAGGATGTCTTTCGTGCTGCATCATGGGGTGCAGTTTTTTAGTTGTTTTGCGGTACATGTGTTTGCATGAGTATTGGATGAAGGGATTTTTGCATGAGTGTGTGCGCTGCTGTGGGTGTAATTTTCCGTGTTGTTTTTTTGCATGTGGTATTTTTCTTTTTTACGGTTGGTGACCTAACACCCCCCGCCACACGCCCTTGCGGCGGCTTGCGGGGTATTATGTAGATGTAGATGATGTAGATGAGTCCATATAAAATTATTGCGAGAGGGCACCGAGAACTGCAGCTACTGGACCATCTCTGAAGGGATGCCCATGGAGACAAAAGATGCAAGATTTCAACCTAGACGCTGAAAATGCATCAATGGTGCGTTCTACCTGCAACATAGAGAAAATAATCGATACATTTTCCCGTGACTTGAGTTGCACAGTAGTGGGAGTCTCCCGCGAGACTTTTCGTTGGATACCATATAGAAAGGCAAGATCTCCTTCGCCCAAAGTTAGTGTGTTGTTTTTTTTTTAACGGAATTGGGGCGACTACGCATGACGATAACGATTAACTTATATGAGAAAAATATGAAAAGACGTGGACTTTTAAAGTTATTTTCGGGAAAATAAGGAGATGGCTATGCTTTTTTTTGGGAGGTTTTCGTCTCTTAGAAAAAGGTGGGCGTCTGTGTTGCATGCAGACTCAACCACATTGTACGATCATATATGTATCTCCGCACTTATGCTTGAAATTCGTCCCTTCTCAATTAATTCAATAAATGATAATCAAATGCTAATTATTTTGCCTTTTCATGTTTTTCATGTTCCATGTTTTTAAAAGTCTTCAGTATATTCTAATATAGTGCAGCGAGTTCCAAGAAACTGTGGGATATGCCGCAACAGTAACTATCAACGAAGTCATCCGCTAATATGCATTTCAATGCAGCAATTTCTGGGTGTAAAAATTGTTGTAGTGCAGTGAGGTTTGAAAGGGTCTAAAAATAGAGAGATATTTGTACTTACAAATTCACTCGGAAAATATTAAGCTATAGTGGCTAACTTTTTCCTTATCATTATTGCATTCCTCAGAAAAACTGCAATGCTTTTGCAACACAAGATTCAAGGTTTCGTCATCTACACAGATACAAGGTTTCGTTGTTACCACTTTCGCGATTTTCTCCAACAATTCGCAATCATAACATAACATTTATACGCTGGTATATTCACAGTAGGAACATGCTTTAACGAAACCAGCACGGGTTAAGAAAGTAGTGTTTGCGGAACACGGCTGGGGTCACTATTCACGGCGCCATTAAATGAAGGAGAGCAAAACACTCAAGTAAATTCTTATACTTCAAGAAACCCTTTGACAAGGCCGCGAATGACTTATTGATACATTTGTTTAAGTCATACATCTATGAACGTGATACATTTACGTAATACCCCGCAAGCCACCGTAAGAGCGTGTTGCAAGGGGTGTTAGGTGACCATCCATTCTTGTAATATCATTACATCTACACATATATTAGTTTGAACATACAATCAAACAAAGTTAGTGGCCACGTAAGACGCTCTTTACATGCAAAAATATTTAGTGGCTGCACAATACTCAAACCTTGCGGGAGCATTTAATTAAAATGGGTATATTCAAGATGCATGCATGATAACGACAAAGTATAAATACGACCAATATTAATTATCCACTTCGCGTCTGCGAGTATATGTATGTATTTTGATATCTAATTGCTCGAGGAAAAAACGATAACTCAACACCGCGTTAAAAAGTATCCAGTACTAACCTCGAAAACTTATCCATGTAGTAACTAAAAACTGGTGGCCAAACCCCCTGCCATACACCTCCTGGGTGCTTGTGGGGCTCTTAGTAGATTTTTTATGGACTAATATCTCCCTTTAACAAAATTAGCCTACAGCCTTTTTATTTTTCTTTAGCGTTGCATGTAGTCTCGGTTGTCAAGTTATTTTTGCTAGGAGAGGTAACGAAAGGTAACGGTATATTAAAAACGAGATAACCGAAAGTAACGATTCGAATAATTTTTTCATTCAGCATTTTTAATATTTAATTGATGCCAAAGAGTAAGAACATAATCTTACCACAGTGACCTATGGCAATAGAATGCTTTTGTAGTTTTAAAAGCATAAGTAATCTTGTTCGGAAATAACTGAACACTTACGAGAAGGAAATATTTCTGGCTTTGAAAAGAAAATTTGCCTTCAAAATAATCATGAAATGAGCGTGTGACCTAAATGAAAATTTTGGGATGCTCCCTTGTACTGTCTTTTGTGGTTAAGGTTTTTCAGATAAATATTTAGTATCATGAAATTATTGCTCCATCGTTACTGATTGATTGACAAAAATCCTACACATTTAAACTACTGATTTAAAATTTTTATTTGAAATTTGAAAAAAATGTAAAGATGCTTTTTAATCGAAATGAAGGGTTGAACTTTTTCGATGGGAACTCCATGGGTGTCGATGAACGACTGCGGGACAAAATAAAAATATTGAATGCAGAACTGAAGAAATTGGTCTGATCAACGACGGAATAGTTTCGAAGTACGAACGCGGTAAGGGCGAAAGGGAACATTCAAATCCCGTGTCGGAAATCGCCGTAAAATCTGATTGGCAGTACGGAGAGGTTTATCTACGCGAGTACATATTGTTTCACCCCGTTCCAAATCGAGAGGGTAAAGCACTCGTCATTGGTTTCCAAGTCACCCTTGGGGTTTTTGTTCACCCCACCTCCTTGTTATCTCGTACACCCGCAAAATGCAACCCCATTTCCATCCCATCGCTGGGAAACCAATCGGCATCGAGATAGTGTGGCTTGGGGGTGTGAGTGGATGTAGGGTTCGGGAGATTTTGTTAAAGAGGACCACTCGGAGGGTGCGCGTTCGAGACTGCATTCATGACCCACGTGGCAGTTTCACATGGGCGAGTGCACCACTCTTGGATCCCCCTCTCACATGATCATAAGGCCGCCAACCGCGCGGGAGGGTTCAGCGTTTTGGAGAGTTGGAAAAACGTCCGACACATTCCCACTTACCGTCAAACTGGCCCTCATTCGTATAGGTGCGGTTCACGCTCGACCCAACCACTCGAAGTCCCGCCACCGCCCCTTCAGATGCTTATGAATTGGGTTTGAGGATTTATATGCATGCATGCTATATGTGTGTGTGTGTGTGTGGATATATATATTTATTTGTGACTACCCTGTTATATATATATATATATATATATATATATATATATATATATATATATATATATATAATAGATAACACGCATACAGGGTTTGACGCTTAAATCCGGGAAAGTACGCGTTTCCTCGAATGAGATTTCCTCGCCGAGTTAGCGAAAGGTGCCGTCAGTTTCACTAAGCTGTAAAAGTTTTCTACTCTTATCGGATTAAAAGATTCATCAAAATTAAAGACTTTTTTACTATTGATATTGTTCCAAATACATGTATACATTTCATTAGCATGAATAATTATCTGATGTTTATACTAAAATGTAATTGAAGAGGCACAACTATGGAAATCGATTTTAGTAGTCCCAAAACTGAACGGAAAGCGTAAAGAGTACTACAAACATTTTTCAAGAAAAAGGTAATGAAAAATAGCGTCTATTTTAAATTCCCACTATGTCACTTTTTCCTTTATGAAACTACTCTATACCGAAGAATTATAAGAAGACATTTCAAGACTTAGGTTTCGACAAATTGTGCTATCATCAGGTCAAAAAAAACCAAGCATTTATCGAATCCTGGGTCGTGTTGTGGATTCAAACCTCTGGGTGTAACTAAATGTCTTCTTATTTTTCTTTAGTCCTATCTATTTCACCACATCAGATGTTAATACTGTATCATTTAATGGCGTTTAACATTTTATTAAAATGAAAGATCTTTTATAAATGACATTTGAAAATGATCCAATTCGTTACTGCTGTCAATTAACCTTTTATACTTTAAACTAAAATTACCTCGTAGAAGATGCCTTAAGTTCTAAGATGATCACATGTTTATGTTGGATTAACTTGTTGAAGCGCTGGCAAAACATTCCATTTTGAAGGTGAAAGACTCCTGAAGGGTATGAAAAAAATGTGATAAAAAAATCAGGGTGCAAGTGCAAGTTGAGTCACCGTCGATACCAATGAAATCATGCCCGAAACGGTTTCCTGGGAAGCCATTAGATTCGTCGGCTAGTGACTGGAGTTAAGTGCCGCAGGTATAAATGTTGTTGCGAAAGTGTTTTCGCGATCCAGCCGGAAAATTGCACGGCGTGAAGTAATTGTGATGCTTTTGGTTACCGTGTTTGTCTCCTCACCATTTCCTAAACCCCTACCTCCGCTTTTGTGTTCTACCATTCCACGCCGCGCGCGCAATCGAATTTTTCCAATCCATTCTCCCTTCCCCACAGGGTGTTGAGAGGGCATCTGTTTCCACCTCTCTCCCACGCAATGCTCGAACCGCTTGCGTATGTAAACCTCCCCTTCCTTCCCCTGCCGACTCTCCCGCGATCGGACCACGAGAACCCGGGGAGTTTGTCGGTGGGACGGTGTGGGTTGGGGAAAAAGGGAAGAGTTTGGAGGGAAGTCGTAGCCAGTACACGAATGTGGATGGGTTGTTGGTTGAAGGGGTTGTGGGGAAGCAAGAGGGGTGGAGGAATGGGCCGGCGATGGGTCTTAGTGAGGGGGAGGAGAGAGAGAGAGAGAGAGAGAGAGAGAGAGGCAAGAAGAGTCAATCCGTCCACTATAAACAAACAAGCATCGTGAGGGGAGCGTAAACAACTCGTTCGAAATACACTCTCGCTTCTACATTTTCCTGCTTCAAATGCTCTCTTCCTTTTCCCTCCCTCTCTTTCCCTCACCCTTCATTCCCTGCCCTCAAGGCTCCACACCACTCTCTGTGTTCCTCGCTGCTTGAAGCCAGTACAGCAAGCCACTTCGTCCAGCCAACCCTGCATAAAACGTTTTAGTGTAAAAAATCGATTGTTATGGGTCATAAATTTAATCTTAAAATTTGAGATGTGCATAATTATAAAAAGCGAATGTCGTTATAGGTGATCCAACGTTTAAAGATACTTCGCAACATATATCCTAGGCATATTCATGATGATGGAGGCTTTCGTTCCTGATATCGGAGTAGGTTAAGGGATGTGGGCTAGGAGTAAATATCAGAAAATGTAGAGCCTTGAAGTTTTGAGGTAAAATAATAGAAAAAAAAGACAAAATACAGAAAAGATGGGACGAAATTAAGTATCTCAGAATATTTAAAATAATTGAATGTTTGACTGACATCAAACCTTTCATAGGGGTACAATTCCATTAGAAGAATATGAAAGTAATACTTTAAGAATTCGGTTTGCTTAGTCAAATAGTGGGAAAATATAATGAAAACGTAAGAGAGAGGCGTTACTACGCCATAAGTAGGCCACATATGGAAGAAAAGACGTGTTTAGGATCTATGGTAGAAAACATTGATTAAGGAATTGGTTAACGTTCAGAAAAAATCAGGTATGGTAAAAATTGCTGCGGAAAAATAGTAAACGTGTTACGGGTATTTTGGAGGTGTTGGTCTGGGAGCCACGAAGAGAGCACGCAAGACTTTATAATTTTAGAAAGGTACAGGACACCTGTCTCGAAAATTGTGGCATCCAGCCACGGTTCCTTTGATTGCCGAAATCACTTCGCTGATTCAAGCTAATTAAAGTGAAATCCCAATAGTTTCATTTTGATATTTTTTTTAATCAGATGGAATACGTGAAATTTGAGATGACTGTTGAAATTTAAGTGGACAGGAAATGTCAGAAATGAGAAGGCATTAAGAAGAATGGAAATGATCGTGATGAAAGAGGAAATTGATGGATTGGGTACACACCATTAATCGAAATGAATTCGTGGCCAGCATAATGGAATGAAAAACAGAAGACAAGGTTGCAAGAAGAACGATAGAGAACAAATAAACGAGAAAATAAATAAAAGGATGTTGACACGAAGCTATAAATTTAAAGGGACATAGGAACATAGAGTAAAGATGGATGGGATCTGCAATTATCCTATCTTATACATAACTAGTAGCATGGATTTAAAAATATTCCCTTAAAACTTTTCCTCCAATGATACCGAATAAGTGTATTCTATTTCTATTAGTTCATAAATATCGAATTTATCATTGTATTGATTGCTTTGACGCAGTTAATCAATAATGAGCATTTTTCAGCATGCCTGTTATACATATATGTTCTAAGGGTCATGTAAACTTAACGACCTATAATGCATGTAAGATAATGCAATTTTTACTCTCAGCACTTTTTATCCCTAATAATTGACGTATGCCTATTTATTCGTACCAATGCTTAGATATTTATCGATCTATTATGGTAATTAATACATGGGATTAGTGCTCACGTAGAGGTATGTTTTTCCAAATGGGACGTGGATATTTGCCCCTATACTTATGAGACAGCCTTGGACATGCATCTACAACAGGAAAATACACCGCCAGCCACCTCAAGGCGTATGGCGGGGAGTGTTTGGACACCACCCGTAAAACAGAAGTAATCCACATGTAATACAAACAAAAGTATTCTAATTCACACCCATACAGACGTATATATTCATGGAAAACCCATTTTAACTCATGCACCTGCTCATGCATACTATAATAACAACTAAAATACGCAAACACATGGACCTACGAATGTATCTGATGTCTACGCAGCGTTTAATCTTGTCCTCGCGGGTAATTAATCGAATTGCCAAGCAATTAGATTCGACAGCCATACCAGAGGTGAATGATTATGGAAGAGAGCGTCAGATTGCGGGACGTTTAAAGAAGTAAGTGAAATAATGAATTAAAATAAACAACCATCTGTACTTATAGTATATACCATTAGCCTATTAATGTGTGTGAATTTAGTTTCAATAGTTATGCCTATAGTTATCTAGTGCTATGATTTTGAATTTTGAGTGAGAAAAAGGTACTTATATCGTTTGTTTCATCTTATTCATTATTTTATAATTCTAAATTGTTCATTAGCATCAGTCAGTCTCTCATGCTTTCTATTTTTCAACCAATTTTGTATTTCATCTTCAGGTCCGTAGCATCTTTCATTATAGACATTTTAAAATTATTTCTGTTCGCTCATAATAATTTTAACGAAGCGGTATGGCACCTGACGTAGTGGAACTCATCCATAGTTACGAGAAACTCTTTTGCGATTTTTCTCTTGATAAAATTACTCTCAGAAATTAACACATTATACGAAGTCGGAAAATGTGCCTTCCTGGCAAATTGTTTCAACATATTGGACCATATTGTGCAATGATGCTCAAGTCCTGGGTATGGACCAGCATGAATATTTCTGAACTCCAAGTGCCTATTCGAAGTTAAGTGGGTTTTAGTAGTAGAAATCTTCGTGACAAGGAGAAATTCTCTCGATTGATTTTATTTATATTATTATTTACGAACATATCGGCATTTTTTAAAATTTGCGCTTGGTGAAGTTAGAGTAGATTTTTGGTTTTTGGTAGTATATCGACTTCGATTTTATCGTATAATCTCACTCATCATAGGACAAATACAGCATGCTTATTTGAGTAGAAATCATACCCGTGACCTTTAGGACACCAAGCAGGTGCAGTATTGGGCAAGGAAATTGTTTTCAACTCAATTTTCGAGGTAAACGTTGCTCATATTAAGTTCTAAGCTTGCAAAGACTCTTAACTTAGGCAAAAAATTATTTTGGCACGCTTTGAGCGGGGTTCTTTGTGAGAGTTTGCCTAACCCCAATCTCATCTCTCCGAGCCGCTACGGCTGTTAATCAATCTTCCCCTTTCCTCGCTACCCCTCCCTCAACCCCTTCGCCTATCCTCTCCACTCTCCTCCTTAATGTAAAATGATGGCCACTTATTGAAGTGGGATGCGGATTTCATCAAGAATCTCGTCGACTTTTTCGTCAATGCCCCTGTCCCGGCAATCGAGTGATGATGAATTGTTGGTTTAGCCTTATAGTGTCGCTCGTTCGACCCCCAAACAGTAAGCATGCTCGCCATGATGTCGGACTATCCGCGCGGGTGACGTGACGTAGAATTCGTCGCATTGTTTGCGAAACTCTCAGCGATCATCCACCCCTCTTCCCGTTTCCCTTATCTGGGAAACGCCGTAAACAGTTCAGGGTTATATGACCACTTTCAGAGAAAAATATAAATGACGTGAAAATGTCCTTGAAAGTTCCATTGCTATCTTTGTAGTAAATTTCATTTTTATATCGTGACCAAGCGTAAACGTCGAATATTTGGTTTTATCTGTATTATTTTTGTCTGAAATGTTTTGTGTCTTTATCTGGAATAATAACTTCTGTTGACGTTTTGTACAATTCCATGAACAATTTTTTTATCAAAGTTATGACGTTGACAATTCTTGTTTCTCAGTTGCAATTGTTTTAATGTGCACCGCCAATTACTTTTTTAAAGTAGAAATACCTTTCTTGTGATTCCAAAATTATTTACTCTGAACCGATCCTAATCTACACTAATGAAATTTAATGGACTGGCGCACACAGTTTGCGCCCATTATTGTTTTCCGTTTGGGAGCATTAAATTGTGTCGCATTTAATGTATGAAATATAAGATGATATTTTTTTAACGAGATGGAAGTGTATGTTGCCGCGAGTTACAGACTCCACTAACCAAATCTAATAGAATTTGATGATGGCTTTGGCTCTTGGGACCTTCCATACGATGATCATCAATATTATCAATCTGTAGGATTACATATATTAGTCATCCTAATATTTTACACTGAGTTGGTATCGCAGAATTCATGTTAAATATAAGTCTCTCCTCGATACAGTTATGTCGAAAAGTCCACTGACATGAGATCCCACCACCGCAATATTTTATTTTAAATGTCCAGAGTGCATTCAAAAGGAAATTCAATTTTACTCAGTCGTAGTACTTAGCGATCGGCATGAAATGCTTAAAAAACTACCTTCCTCGATTTCTCTCACTCTCGATGAAGAGCTAACCAACCTTCGCAGGGCGACAGGAAATGGATAAATTTATAATTCATTAAATAAAGTGTTCGAAACCTTTAGTGAAAGGCAGAAACAATATCCCTCAATTTGACTTATCACTTGTTAAACAGTGCACCAGAGATATGCAATGCGACAGTATATTCTGGAATGGTGCCTTCTTAGCGAGTTTTTTGTAAAAATGTATTTCTCTCGAAATTATTGATCCGAAAAAGATGATATCCATTTTGAAGGTAAATAAGAAAAACAAGCAAAGCAGCATAGTTAATTTTAAACGTTTAAAACCTTTTCGAGTGATAATTGTATGATGTCAGCAAAATTCGTGTATTTTTCACTCCCTCCTGCTTTCTGTAAAAATATAATCGTTGGAATATTTTTTAGTTAATTGGCGCTGTATTTTTGTATCATATCAATGCTGCTTAATTCTTTTTTTTAAATTCCTTCCGGCAATGGCGGAATGTGGTAAGATCCTTGCATAAAATTACTTTTAATTCTAGTCTAATCAATATGATATGATATACTCCGTGAAACGCGGGCATTTTTGCATGTTGCATTTTGTGTACATTTTGCAAGAATACGTGTACATATAAATCACTATTCTAGTGGAATTAGGTTGCAAAAGATTTAAAAAACTGAGACACCCAAACGTAGGGTATTCTTTCATCTTTCAACAGTAGCTTGGTATGCGGAGAGATCATAAAACTTGAATTTAGCGTTTTAGAACGGTAATGCTTCGTCCATTACACACTCAAAATTAAATTTTAAAAATTTGGAAAGCATGAAATAAAGTACCTAAGGCCTTCACACGTTCTCATGCACGGGGCGACTCTTAGGGTACAAAGGCAGAGGTAGCTTGATGGCCTAAGAAAACCAGGACATTGAGAGGAGATTTACTTCCAAAGTTATGAATTCAGAGTAAGTAATCGATGAATTCCATGTTGACAAAATAAAAGGTACGTGATTACGCAGCGCAGCGCAGATGTTTCCCATCGGAGTAAGATGAAAGTACAGGGATTCCCACTCATTAAGTAGCTATGCCGTCTGGGTAAAATCTGTGGCGTAGGAAAAAGGATGAGTTTTTATGTGGCACCCTTGCCATTTCCGACGCAGCTTAAGAAATGGATCTAATTTTATTCGCAGTTTACCCTTCGCTGGACAAACGAGCGCTCTGGGATTAATTTTTCCTCGTTGGATACACCGATGATTTTCAGGCAAGACCACAATTACGAACCCGACTCGCGGATCTCTTAGCGATTACGCCATGGAATTTCGAATAAACACCAGTGCCCATCGTTACTGCGCTGCCATTCTAATCAGGGCGTCAAGTGGAGGCCGGTTCAACCTCGGGTGACCAACCTCCCCGCGGGAGAAGTTGCTTTTGGCGCCCCTGAAGGGATGACGGGATTGTCCCACCCCTCGCTTTTGTAGCATAAATGCACTCCCCAGGTTGCCTCTTCAATTAATTAAATGGGAAAAAGATTCGCGTTCTCACCCTCCCCCCCTCTCCCCACCTCCACACACCACCCACACGTCCATTACTCGAAAATCCACCTCATTATACATTGTTTCCAACCTCCAGACACCCCTTTAGCGTTTACCAACACCCTTTCCCCTCTTTCGTGAAGGCGTATCCTCCTGCATTACGTCCCTCTTCACACTGGAAGTGTGGTGAATCGAACCAAGCGGGAGAAAAGCGAGAAGACTTCCCTCCTTCCCTAAGGAACGCGCCTTCCTCGCCCTTCCCCGTGGGGGATATGTATCGACAAAGGTTGGATATGGGAGCGGTTCACATCCGTCGGAATGAATGAATGAATGCGAATTAATTAACGGTTGGGATCTGGTTGGTCTCAACGGCAAGCGATGGATCTCTCTCCGTATAGGGGCGCACTACACCCGAAACCAACCCCTCTCCTTTCCCACTCCCAGCCCACTCACCGGCATCTCCTCCTCTTCCATCTCATCCATCACAACCCATATAATCATCCTCCTTCGCTTTCTCATGCCACGTCCCTCCCTTCCCCCTCCGTTCTCCCTCATTATTTTTCGTTCTTTTATTTCGCCAACTTGTCTTTATTCATTGCTCGTCCGTTTTATTGCGATTTCATCATTCACCTTCCGCGCGGAATAATTTGATCGCTCGATCCCCCCAAGGGAGTTGGGATGTGGGCTTAGCGACAGGATGGCCAATCAGGGCCGGAGCGACGTTGCCAAACCTCCATCAAGACCTTCCCTCCGCCTAAAATGACGTGATGGGAGCGATTATAGACCCCGCCACATTGCCAAATTTTTCATCCATATAGTGAATGGATACGTACAATGTTTTCGTTTTGCATGCCGTGAGAGCTGTGATTCACCTTTTCAGTGACTGCTTTCGTAATTTATCATTCAAGATCTGTTGACTTTTATGGTTTTTTTTACTGAGATGAATCACTTGGGAGAATTTTCGTAGGTTAGAAAAATGATTTTCCAATGATCTCGACCAAGAAATTAACTTTAATGATGGTAAAACTTAGCAAACCTCTATGAAGGCTGACAAACGCGTAGAAGACGAACACCAGGAGGGAACAATAAATTTATAGTATTTCATGCTTAGAATAGCCATATTAAATATACTCAATGGAGATATCACTCTGAAATCAATACTTAACATTATCCACTTAAATACTTAAAAAACCTAAATGCAACGACATCTACTTAATACCCCGCAAGCCTCCGCAATGGAGCGAGTGACGTGGGGTGTTAGGTCACCAACCATACATTCAAATTCATTGCGTCTAAACAGATCGCACAAGTCAGTCATCACACAAGAAGCTGCTTAGTTTTAGAACTAGATCGAGTGCAATATACAAGTATCCTGTAGAGCAGCTAGATTTGTGAAACGTTGAAGCATTTGATTTGTGAAGCATTTTCATTGGCCGGACAATATTCTAATCATGCGGGAACATTATTATAAAAATGGGTACATTGAAGATGTAATAATGATGACGACAAAGTATAAACACTACCTATACTAATTATCTTCTTCGCGCCTGCGGTCATAATTTACAACCTTTAATCGTGCGACGAAAAAACGAAATTTTAAAACTATCCGTTCTACTGTCCATCTCCCTGATTTGATGTGCAATGGCGTGATATAATCTACCATAGTAAGATGGGACCTGGGATATGTCATGAACATCCTCGAGTAAGTGACCGACCTCAAATTTGTGCAGTAAATTTAACCTGAATTTCCACCTACGGTCGACTAGTGGCTCCCATCTCAATTCTTTTAATAGTGTCGTGAAACTGCTACGTTGCTCATTACACTTTTTTGCAAGACTTCACTTGTTCATAAAACGTTTCACAAATCTAGTTGCTCTACAGGCTACTTGTATATTGCACTCGATCTAGTTCTTAAACTAAGCCTACCTCGTGAGAATCCCATAGACTCGCAGCATACTCTAGGTGCAACATACCCGGGGTATTGATTGTTGGCTTATTTTTATAAATATTCAGACAAATATAGTTTTTCAACCTTTCCTGAATCTCTTCCACAAAGTTACTTATCCAGTTTACACATGCTACTATTGAACGTCGTGGGTACTGCCTTTGGGGATGAGGAACTGTATTGATCAGACCGAAACAATCTCTTCCCATATTGGCGGAAAGCTGTTTGCTTCTGGCAAACAATAAACTCCTTCTTTCCTCCACCTCTTATTCAACAATCAATCTTGAGAAAAGGTCATCTCGCTCTTAAGTGGAGTGAGCACCAGAGTTACTCACTCAGGGAAGCTAAAGAATCAACATTTTCACGAGGTTCATCGATAGGAGATCTGTCCAAGAGGAGTTAATACTTTTTATTTTCGCATAATTTATTGTGAAAAAATTTAATTTTATGTTGTGGTGTCAGTGTGTGTTACTAGCTTAATTTTTTGGCTCCAGTATCGAAATGTCAACACGGCTCCAGTGGCGCAATTGGTTAGCGCACGGTACTTATATGACAGTGTCCGAGCTATGCCGGGGTTGTGAGTTCGAGCCTCACCTGAAGCATATTTTTGATCTCTTGAGTTTTGATCATATCTCTTCACGTATGTTTTGCGTATTGTTAACTTCAGCAATCTATGGAAACAAAGTGAATTAAAAGGATGTATTCAGTATTTAATGTATGAAACGGAGACTTTACCTTAGTTTAACTCAATTGCATGCACTGTTATTAACCGCGTCTGTTTTGTTGCCAAAACCCTTTCTTTCCGCAACACCGCTTTAGAATGCCATTAAAAAATTTAATGCTCTTTGCAGTGTTGCCTGCTCTGTCTTTTCTGTTTTTAAGATTCCCCTACCATCCCTCGTTTCTCTATGTGGGGGGACCCTCCCGCTGCCTGCCGCGTTGGGTCCGATTCCCTAGCTGTTTCCTTGGGGAGGACACCGTCGTATCTTGCATGCGCATGTGGTAGTGGAATTTCGCCTTCATTCTTTTCAAATTCTAGCTGGCGCGTTATTGAATAAATTTCTTACTGCATCCTAAGGTGCAATTATTTGTTAGATAATAGCGTATGTATTTGCATGCGTGTACAATGAAAGGATTTTTGCATGAATGTATGCGCCACTGTGGGTATGGGTTTGCGTAGATCGGTAGCTATTGCAGGTTGTAACTTCATCTGTTCGCCTATAGCAAAGGAGATAATACATTGGCATATTGGAATTTTGGTTTAACCTGGAAAAATCCTCAGCCGAGGACTATGTACGTGTTCCTAAATGAGGCTTATCAACAGTCTCTTCTTCCCTGGAGCACAACTAGAAAATGTTAAAAGAGGGTAGGCAATGAAGTAAGGTAGACTCGGAGGTTCAGTCACTGCTCTTCCCGAAGCAAGGATTAACACCCCTGCTTCCGATGTGGGAGAAGAACTTCGAATTTTGTTAAGAGTAATATAAGAAATAATGAAGATTTCATTGAATCCACCCAAATGTTGGTGACAGGAAAATTGCGCGGAAATTATTTGAAAAATGGCGTCTGTGCACGAGCGGAACCGCCAATGTCCCCGAAAAATCGAATTCATTTCGCAAAAATAAATATTTAGTATTTCACTCACTATCTTTATAGTCTAAGTATAGACCGCTGTGGCTTCCTCATATTTTACAAGGCGAAGATACACCTTTTTTAGATGGTATTTTTCATAGGAGCAGGTGTTGGAGAACTGAGCATGTATCGCCTTCCGCTGATGTAACAATGGAGACCTGTCGATGAAACTCGTAATTTGTAAGTTTAAACGATAAAACATAAAATAATGGTTCTGTACAATTAACTATCGGATAATAAATGATGATCCCCATGCATTGTTCGTACGTACATCGTAGATTAAGAGAGTACTTTAAGAAAGACTCTTTGCATCCGATGAAGGCTGGGAGCCTTGCAGAGCCTTGCAGGTCCTTTTCGGGAGAAGCCATAATTTTCACTTAACAGAATGCCGCCTTGTAAAGAAATTTCTTCGGTACGCAGTGTTTATTTTTTTAAATTTATATAGTATCCTTCAAGCTACCGCTAGAGTGCGTAGCCAGGAGTGATTACACACCAGACGGCTTTTACCCCAAAATACTTTTCCCTCCTACCGTGGTCGGACAACGTTATTCTGATCCCTTATCGTTCGTGAGAAAAATGACATCCTAAATCTATCTGTTCTGCCCTTAATCTCTCAAATTTTATTTACTGGATCCCTCCTACCTTAGAACGATGAAGCTAATAATATGTTTCCGACATCATTGCTAAAGAGACATCCTTCCAATTATTGCAAGAAATTTAATCTGTGATGTAACCTTCACTCCGTGAGTGATTCCCAACCTAGCTGCTCTAATAATTTTGATGCACTTCCTACTTTATTATAACTAAGTTTTACATATATAGCTCCTCCACGTTGCACGTGATCCGATTCGGCAATCAATTCAACTTCACGAGGATCCCATATACTAGCAGTATGTTCTAAATTGGGTCTAACCCGCGAAATGTAACATTCATCTTTAAACTTTTTATCATATTTCCCCAGAACTGTTCTAATAAATCCTATTTTTTGCTAGGTTTTTCGCCTATTCCCCATACATGTTTCACCCTGCAGAGGTTGTAAGGTATTATTATATACCAAATGATATTCAGTCTGCCTTGTATTATTTTTAGCTAGGATATAATATAGATCTTGGTATTACTTGTTTATCCATTCACCCCTGGGAGACCAAATATACAATGTACCGTCTGACGAAATTATGGTTGTTGTGTAATCTCTTCGGTTCGATATTCGAAATTTTGTCATGATTAGGCTATTTCCCAGCTTTTCTGGCATTAACCTTGCACTTCCCCGTACAGAAACCCTTGTCCGTTACTTTTAATGCCCCACCATTTCCGTTCCTCCCTCTCGAGACAATTTTCTAACCTCCCCCACTCATTTCCCTTTCTCCCCTTCATAATCCTTCCTCCCTTGTCTACTACCTCCTTCCCCCTTCATTTCCCTTTTACCTTCCTTTCTCGTCTTCCCCATTCTCTTCCGCAAACCCTTCTTCCCCTAGTTCCTCCCTCCGCTTCCCCATTCAGCGGGTCCTTGTGCTGAGGGAATTGGCGGCGGGATATTATTATACTCCATACCCAACCCCCTCCGTCTTCAGGTTCGTTAATGCGGGAAGTTGCGTGGAATTTGTGATGGGCGTTCAGCTCCCCTTTCCTCTCCTCCCCCCTTGCTTCCCGGCCCCTCACGGTCCGTCCGCTTCATTTCGGACTCCCCAGGTCCCCAGCCGACCGACCGACCGACATTGTCGTGTAAGGTTCCCTACGTCTTCATCCGTCATCCTTGCATAATCCTATTTCCGTCAAGAGCCCTTGCGGCGGCTTGCGGGGTATTATGTAGATGAAGAGGTTTTTTTTCAGCATTATCTATATTTACATGTTTACCCTGTGTCAACTGTCAGCTTGGAGATACACGGATGATATGAGAAGGTATGGGGAACGTGAAAGGGGTGTATGCCTTTAGATTAGGAGTACGGTATTTTTAAACATAATGCAATTACCGTGAATTAAAAGTGTTGTATTTTTTGAAAGTAATACTTAGCATAAGCTAAGGCAATTGATTTTTTAAAGCAGATTTCCTTAAAATTTTATTCGTGGTCTGACGAGAAAATGTCAGTCTATGCTATGACAGCAATGCAATCATAGACATATAAATAAAAATCTTTCGAATGAATAAAAGGTTTAGATGATCTCTACATTTTATTTTTTTATTATCATAATATCGTTAGATTTAGAGATTATAATAATATTTCCTATTTTTTCCATTTTTTTAGTAAATTATCGATGAAATTCTTTTTAATGCCCATGTTTCGTAATGCGTGATACGTCAAATGATGGCCTAAGATTTCAACACTTAATTAAATATTAAGAAATTACATAAAATGTATTACAAATCACGCATTTTGTGAGGAATTTTTAAATTTATTTTGGTGTTGGTGTGCTAAAAATGAAGTCTCTTCTCATAAGCATAAGTCTTGAGCCAATTTTCTTTCCTTGCATCTTAGTAATTTCGCTATTCTGATAAAACAATTACTCTACTCTGAAGCTCATTACTCAGCAATTATCTCTAGTTGAAATTATGAAACATTAGTCATTTTTGACGAAATAAGGGTAGGGAGCAAGTACGCGGAATTGATGAGCTTATTACAGTGTCGGATGCCAGGTCGTGTGTTGCTGGGACGGGTAATTAATATATCGCTATTGCTATTGCCGTTGCCGATATATATATATATATATATATATATATATATATACAACATTGTCTGTGTCAATCTATAGCCTACCTTAAACGGTAGAATACCAATAATAATAATAATAATACTGATTGCGAATCGTTCATGTACGTAATACGCTTTTATCGAGTTGTAAATAGATGTTATTTCGAAGGATTTCAAGTATTCTTCTTTCCCTTTGGTTACTCCATCAACCGATTTCAAGTGTTACTATAATCGAAAATAGGGGAGGTGTGTGTCCATTTCGGAAACATTTACTTTTATTTCTAACAACCACTGTTGTAATCGACTCCCTACTGCGTTCCTCGTCGCTCTGGAAAATAATCCACGCCATCTTCATTCACTTCACTGAAGGCTGTGTGTGGAGGAAGGGGGAGTGGGAGGGGGAATGACACCCCCCTCGATGGTGCCGTGAATACCACCCAACCCATTCACGTCGAAGCCCATGCCATTGCGAGCCCCAAAACTCTTTTTAGACGCCCTCGGAAGCCCTTCCTCCCCACATCTCACATTGTCCCCTCCCCCCCAATTCTTGTTCCTCCCCCGGTCGAATGCAGATTAGTGGCCCCTCCTCATCATCCCGCCTTCTCGATCCATCACGTCGTCGCAAGAAGGGTTTGGTCGGGGAGAGAATGGCACTGAAGACCCCTACCCTCCACCCCCCACCCCCCACCCCCCAAGTCACTCGCCTTACTCCCGGTGGGGATTGGAAAAAACATGGGACGGCACTCACGCAGCACCTCTACCGCCCTAATCACAGGGTGGGGCCGGAGGGGGAGAGGAGAGAACAGGATCCGTGGCGCGTCCCCGGTTGTTACCGGGGAGGATTCTGTAGGTTAGGTCTTAACAGCTGTGGCGTCGTGTCCGAAATTGTTGGGACCAGTTCCTGAAATGACTTTGTCATTTCGAAAAATACAATGGGTGAAACTAAAGGCCTCCATCCGCTGGTTAATCTCTATCGCATCTCCAGATGGCGATAGGCAAAACCTTTCCGTGCTTTGAACGCTCCAAATTTGTGGGCCTCTGAAGGGTTGAAGTAATTTTCATTAGCATGTGATTCAATTATAGGAAAGAACTATTTTGCATGGAGTTTTTGAAATGTTGTGTATGGTTCTGGGAGAAATTCTAAGAGGGCAGAAAGAGGTATAAATATAAATAATTGGAAAATTCTATTTCTAAAAAATAAAATGGGTGTATTGCGACCAGTTTACTTCATTGTAGTATTTTTAGTTGAGCATTGAGGTACCCTCTCCTTCCGTCCCTGTTCTAGCCACCGGAAGGAACAAAAAGAAAAAAAAATCAGAAAAGTACCGTTCTCAAGATGTAGCGGTGTGTTGAAATTAGTCACGATTCACGAATATCTAATTTTTTGAGTAATGCTAAATTCCCATCTCTTCTAATTTATGTCATTGTTAATTTTTCTGCATCCTTCCTGAGCCGACATTAGACAGCAGAATATCATTCGCAAATGAATTTCTACGAAGTGTTTGCCTTAACTACATAGCGCAAAGTAGAAAAAGTGGGGAAATGGTAAGATTTGACCGAAAAATGTACATTATATCGTATTTTATTTTGGCAGGATGGACTGAGATGAAGGATTATCGTTGTAGTTTTAAATAAGTGGGAGACGAGAGGGATTCACCAGTGGAAATTCGAAAAAGTTAGAGAAAGTGTGTCGAGGAAACGTTAAAAGGTTGTGGCTTGATGAAGACCATGATAGAAGAGGTTGGGCAAGTAGAGTGGAGGAAGGAAGAAGGAATTTAAAATTAAAATAAGAAATTTAATGACGACAAGTGTAAAAATAATTGGAGTCTCTTATTTATTTCCTTCTTTTATACTGACTGCATTTTTCATTAAAATTCCACAATTGATTCTTTTTTAAGTGATAAGAAATATAGCTTCCTTAGGTAACAAGCATCTTGTCGCCCAGAAATTATTCCATAGTAATACCATAAGAAATTAGATTTACGAGTCAGTAGTAATAGGCAGCCCAGGAGAGAAATTTACAAAACTGAATTATTGATGCTTGTCTAAGAATCAAGATATCGTGCAATGAAAAGTTTTATAGGCTGGTTGGCTAATTTCCAATTTCCTATGAATGAGTTTCAATTTTTCTCATGCTTATACGACGAGAAATTAAGTGTCGATAACTAATTGACATGACATGAATCAATCAGCAAGGTCATTCTTGCAGAAGTAGTCATTTCATTATTATATCAGTACACGAGGTCGACGGAGGAAAATTATGGACGTTTTGGATGGAATTAAGTGAGGTAGAAAGAACACATACAGAGCTAAAGATTGTGTTACTGTAATCAGTAGTATGTTGTTCAAGGATGTTTTGTGTTTTTGTGATTAGGGAAGTACCGTAGTGTTTAGTCTCAGATTCTATCCTGAACCTACCCTAAACCGCCCATAGGCTAGGACACCACCTCACGGGGGGCGGCAACGCCCACTTTGGGAACCACTGATCTAGATGAAGCGTATGACTTTTCGAAGTTATTGGAGTGCAGTTTGCGTGCATTACTTATAATCCAAACCTTGAACGCAGTTCATTTGGTGGGGCCTTAAAAAGCCATTGAGGGCATGAAAACGTTTCACAAAATCTTTCAATGCATTTAGTGAAAATCACATCGTTCGGAGTACTCAAGGATTTAAGTGCCAAATGCGGTAATGCCCCACACTGTATTCTTATGGCATTCTTGAGAGCTTAAAAATAATGACATTTTTGTCTGTAACCGAGGGCTTAAGCAGAGAGAGTGACATACATTGAGAGTTCCCTTGTTTTTTTCACCACTCCATGGTACTGGAGGAGTAGGATTTGAAGTGAGGTGCACGTAGGGCAGTCCTCTCGCGCGAGAACGCTGCCACCGCCGAGTCCATTAGCGGAGGCGCCCTCCTCTCTCCACATTGGCGCCCCAACCTCAGTCACCTCCTCCGCGAACTCAAACTCTATCTTCCTGCGATGCATATGCGACAATTAGGGGGAGTGTGCCTCCAGGCGCGGCGGAGGAATGAAAATCCATTTCAAAATGGGATCGATCCGGAGAGTTTCCAGCTAGGAATCCTGTGTGCCTCCGAAGCGGTCCTTCGAGCAAGTCCTCTCAACGGTTGGGGGGACGCAGTGAAAGGAGAGAGGAAGACGATCGCTTTGAGGGGGTGGAGAGAAAGGTTGTGGGTGTCTTTGCATCCGTAGTGAGGGAGGCAGGGAAGTCGGGAAAAAAATGACGGAGCGTAAGAATTGCCGAGAGAGAAAGAGACAAATGGTAAGGGAAAAGGTGTAGCTTGGTCTTTAATTCACAGCATGCGTTTAATACGCTGGGTAAAGACGTCTATGATTTTCAAAAGGACAAAAACCCCTATTGACCCATTTTGAAGAATCTTATTTCATTCATAAAATGTGCATTTTAACGGCTAGTTTTTCCATCGAATAATTTTAATATTGAATATTGAGTAGGGAACGGTATTGGGATAAATTGAAGACAACTTCGTCAAAGAGGCAAAGCACTGAAATGTTCTTAGTGCCGTAAATCTTAATTGGAATTATCATAATAGATTTCGAATAATTGGTTTAACGTAGTTTCTAGTTTATTCAGATTTTAATGAGTGTCAAATTCGTTCCCTGCAGTCATTGTTATTCTTGCTATTGTAAAATAGGATTGAAACTTCCTTAAGAAAAATTCTCTTGAAGAAAAATTCTTTTTAAAAAAAATCAATTGAAAGGAGTTTTTCGGTTGTCATTCATTTCAATGGCAATGGGTGTATTTGCTGCCAGGGATGATTTTATACACCCATTTGCATTTCGATGTTCTTTATATTCGGGATGAATTGGGGAGAAAAAACGTTTTATCTGCTTTAGTTGAACGTTCAATAAAAACTCCATAGACATTTTTACGAGATGCTTAAGTTTTCTGATACGCATTGAACCCTGGTTTTATGTCGCTATTCTGAATGCTGAAAACTTCTAATTGTTTCGCTTAATTCTTTCACGACTGTTTTGAAAGGAGCGCTTTTTGTTAACGGTCACCTGAAGTGTGTCAAATTACTCTTTAGTGAACTTCAACTCCGCTTTGAGGTAATCTTTTCCTTTTAGATTCATACCGTTAAGCTTGACTATAAAACCATGTAACACCTACGGTCATAGACAGAGGTACTAATTCTGATGTAGGGGCTAAAAATATAATGAATATAATACCTCTTTATTTAATGCTAGTAGGTTATAAATGTTTCAAATTTATGTTTTATATTATAGTTCCTAACTAACGAGATACTGTGCAGGGAAAATTTGAATATCCTAAAGCTTGCATTCTTTTGGGATTTCCGGAACTTTCTTCATTTCGACAGAAGTAAAACTTCACCAGGCATTTTTTGGCGTGAAACTTTAACCCATATTTTTTCGCATTATGCTTAAATACTTCAGGTTATTTAACTTGAAATCATAAAATTTAAAGGATTCAAGCAGTCGTCATACCGCGACATGATTGTTGAGGAACGGCCGGTTCCACAATGGAACGTGGATAACTTTTCTGTATTTCCGCTCATTCTGTCTGAATCCAAAATATCTCTCCATGTTTTGAACGAGTGATAGAAGAATATATATGTATATAAATAGTATGTGTATATGTATAAAGGATAGATTGAGCTTTCGGCCTTCCCTTAGGCCTTCTTTAGGTGAGAAAGGCAGGTTTCGAGAGGAAGGAATGCAAGGACTGTGGCGCAGGGCGTGCTGGGAAGGGGGAAGGAATGTGGAACGGTAAGGATCTATGACGGTTCGATCGGGGAAATTCAAATGATCGGAACGCTAGTATAAATGAGGATTTGCGAGGTATCACGTCTTTATTGGTGGCTGAATCGAGGAGAGATTCTAGGATGGTTAAATACGAACGCTGCTTTTTAAATGTGGATTTGGAGAGAGATGGATAAGGTGAAGTGAATAGAAAGGATAACAAATGAGGAAGTGTTAGGTATGGTGGGGAAGGAGGAGGGATTGTTGGGAGAAATCAGGAAAAGTGGATGCAAAGCATACTGAATGGTAGTGGGATGTTGAAGACTGTAATAGAGGGGAGAATGTTAAGCGAACGAGGAAGGAGCAGGAGTACGATAGGGATATTCGACGGGATGAAGGGAGGAAGGAAGTACAGTAAGATGAATAGGGGTTTGTTGCAGAGTAGGATGCTGGGTTGTGTTTTGTCATGAGAGACAGGGCAGTTATTTGGTAGTTTAAGCCCGTCCAAAAAATACCTTCACCGGTATTCTACCCGTTAAGGTAGGTTTTTTTGATTGGTACAAGGCATCATAAGGTACAGTGATGATTCCCTTGTCTCTCCTAATAAAACACAATCCGACATCCAACCTTACATTAGACTCTTCTTCAATTCTGCATACTTCCCTTCGTTCAGTTTAACATCCCTATTCTACTCCTGCTCCTTTCTTGCTTACCAATCACTATTCCCTCAATCACAGTCTTCAACAAGTCAACTATTGCCAGTCAAAACGTTCTGTGTCCATCTTTCCTGCTTCTATTGATTTCTCCCAACTATCCTCTCTCATCTCTCACCATACCTAGCACTTTCTCGATTGTTTTCCTTTCGGTCCACTTTTCTTTTTCCATCCTTCTTCACTCCCACATTTCAAAAACCTTCAATCTAATGCTGTGATCCTGCTTCAATGGCTGTTAGATGGTTTCGAAAGTGTTTGATGAAGGTATTTTTGCATGAGTGTGTGCGCTGCTGTGGGTGTAATTTTCCACATTGTTGTTTTGCATGTGGTATTGTTCCTTTTTACGGTTGGTGACCTAACACCCCCCGCCACACGCCCTTGCGGTGGCTTGCGGGGCATGATGTAGATGTAGATGAATGGCCCGTGATTCGCATGTTTCGACGCCGTAAAAAACCACGCGCCTTATTAAGGTTTTGACGAGCCTTTTCTTAATATCCTTACTAAAAGTCCCTCTCATCGACTCTCTCCTCCTTATGAAAGTTTCTTTACATGATGTAATTCTTCTCCTTATGTTTCTACTACTTTGTCTATTCTGCCCCAAAACTCTTCCGAGATAGAAAATTTGTTCCACCTGCTCTATTTTGAGCTCTCCTATGTAATCGTTTCGCTTAGCTTTCCTCCTCCTTTTTGGGACAGACCCTGTAAAAACACGATAATAGCAAGGAGGTAGGAAGGGTGCGGATCAACATCGGAAAAAAGTTAACTTGACAGGGACTTGAACCACGGATTTTCGATTTCCTGAGCGATACTTTACCAACATATATAGGAGAGGAGGCAAGGGAGTCCACTCGATGTAAAGGGTAGAGAGAATTCGAGGCTTTTGCCGACGAAGCCGAAGAGTAACCGGTGAAGCTTCGCCAAAGTCAACTTCAATTGACATCTATGGACGCTAATGGTCTCGGGCTGCCGTAAGCCCGAAACACTTGCAACAGAAGCAAGCAAAGCACCCTATCGAAAGAAGGGAGGTAAGGGGGGACTCAAACTCGGAGGAGGCGGCGAGGGGAACTATTAAGGCTTCCGCGTAGCGAGTAGCTCCAAAGACGGGAGCCACGTGAATTGGCCATGAATGGAGTAGATAGGCGAGAAAGGAGGGATTGTGTCGTGGGTGATGACTGTTGACGAGAGGGACGGGTGACAGGAGAACAAAGGGGGTGGGATGCTCCCCCTCGCTGGGGTTGCTGAAAGCAATTGTGATGCGGGCGAACGTGGACGCGTTGGAGCGAGGAGCAGGCCAAATAACATCCATTGCCGTTGTGGCATATATCGTAAATACCTTGAGAAATGACGTGCTTTCCTCATTTAACATAACATTTAATCGATACCCTGTTAATTGATGAGTAGTATATGGTGGCTATAATTATGATATTGCATTTAAGTTCGGTCTAAACTTAGAAAACAATGATGAATATGCGAATCATTCTTAGAGTGGTTAAGTTTCATTGGACTGGTTAGGAGGAATATGTACTGGAAAGGAAAGAAACAGATGATACTCCTACCTGTATTTAGATAGGCCATATTTGGGACACGTGGCAAGTGGTTAGGATCCATGGGGGAAAATGTTATTTCAGAGATTGGAAACTGTGCATAGAATATCCAGTATTTTTTTTAGTGCTACGAGTAGAGAGTAAGTGTGACAGGCATGTTGGTAGTATTAGGCTGGGAACTTTTTGATTCATGGGAATGGTAGGAAAGACTTGTACTTCTGGAAATACATAGGACATCTGTTTTCTTGTGATACCGAGGGACAGATTATGGCATCGAATTATACTTTTAGATTCCACTACTTTGATAAAATAAGAGAGCTAGAATCCCCTTCACTACGTCCCTCCCCACCCCACCCCCCCTCTTTGCAACGGTCATTTTATCGGTCGTGCAGCTCCCCTTCCCCTTCACGACATATCCAATCTTCTTCAACTCCTCAACTATCAGTCCAGTCTATTGCCTTCCGTCCCTTTGGCCAACACTACCAACCCCCCCCCCCCCACCACCCACATTTGACACTTTATATTCTTAGGATGCCCCTATTCGTCATCACTTCAACTTGTGTTGCCGTGACGATTCACCTTCAATACGCTGAGGAGGGCTACTTTGTGGCCGAAATACGCGCATTCGTATTCACCTTTCTAATCCTTTTACCATTTACCCTTTGACTTGTGGCGTTAGCCAAGTAATATCATTTGTATTTTGTTTTGAAAGGTAAACTGTTTACGGCTATTGGAGTTTTTCATTTATTCAAAGATAGACACCATCACAGGAAAAATTAAGAATTTGTCCTCCACTCATCTTAACAAATTCCAACGCAAACACTCGATTATTCGTGTAAGTTTATAGAATACAATTTAATGATTTGCTCAAAGACACCGATCGTTCCATGATGTACATAGTCATTTATGTGTAGGAAAGTTTTATTATATAAGCTAGTTTACATTCGAATTCATTCGTGAAATAATAGTTGTACATGATGGCCGGTGTTCAAGAAACCCATCAACTTCCCCTCATAACGACTTGCGAGGTATTACGTAAATATAGATTACGCGTGACAAAATGTCAACCATTTATTTTTCTGATGAGGTGGATTTATATCATCCTAAATGTCCTCTTGTATTAGGCTCCTCGTCTAATTTCTAATACTGCAATAAATGAGTAATTGTAAGCAATAATTACAAGGCCTTTTTATTCTCGGAATCTAAGAAGTAAATAGACGTTAGGGACCGTCGGAAGCCTACATATGTGCGTCGGCAGAATTCTTTGAATGAATATAATGAGGCAATAAGCATTGGTATAGTCATGTATAAAATGGTCCGATAAGAAGAAATTGCATTGTTGTAGGGTGGTTACAGGATTGCATGGCCACCTAGCAGACTTTAGGAAAAGATAAAGCGGGTGGTGATTGATATCAAAGCAAACAG
Organism: Hetaerina americana; assembly: GCF_022747635.1. NCBI lineage: Eukaryota > Metazoa > Arthropoda > Insecta > Odonata > Calopterygidae > Hetaerina > Hetaerina americana. The sequence continues at coordinate 31,929,175 of NW_027287095.1, read as the reverse complement.
AGAAGGTTTTTCTTCAAGGAAAGTCATTTAGAAAATTAGATGATTAACTTGTTGAAAATTTTGTTTACATTTTGCCGTCTCCCCAACCAAGTTCACTAAAGATGAACTGGCTCCTTGAAAGCACTGTCCTTACGCCCTATTGTGCCCAGATTCAACCTCGGACCTAACGTTGTCCGTGCAGCAAGTGGCAACAAGTGGCAACTTACTAGCTTAAAAGATACATTAAAGACGTAGAGGAGATTGAGCCTTGGGCGGTCCGAATTGCATAGTGTCGTTATGATAAGAAAAAAAGTGCCATTATAGCTTGAGGTGCTGGGTTTTTATTCGTCAGTTGGCAATTCATTGCTATCATTGAATTGAAAAACTGAAGAGTGGGTAGGTTTGCTTTTGATGTCTACTCTTCACTTGATGGTCGCATTAATAGCATATTATTTCTCTTTGATCCAATTTTAATATTAGTTGATGCAATATTTCTAGATTTTAAAAAAGCTTTTGATAAAGTCCCTCATTGCAAGCTACTCGCTAAGTTGGATACTTATGGAATACACGGGAGTGTTATATGCTGGATAAGGCAATTTTTAAAAAATCGTGTTCAAACAGTCGTCCTGGACGGTGTATCATCCGATACTGTCAAGGTCACGTCGGGTGTACCACAGGGAAGTGTCATAGGCTTGTTGGTGCCCCCTCTTGTTTCTTATTTACATAAATTACCTCAGCGCCGTGGTTAATAGCAGGCTCCGTCTTTTTGCTGACGATGCGGTGATTTATGGGGACATTCGAAGTCGCGATGACGGAGTTAAGTTAGCTAACGACCTAAATGCAATCCAGACTTGGTGCGATACACGGCAATTGTAATTAAATTTGAAAAAATGCGTAGTAATACATTTTTGGGAAAAGAGTAACACCCCCCCATTTAGTTACAAAGTGAAGCAAACAGAAATCGCGAGGGTAGATTCCTTTAAATACTTGGGTGTAACAATTACTCACGATCTGTCCTGGGGAAAGCACATACGGGAAATATGCGGTCGCGCCAATAAAAAATTGGGATTTGTAAAAAGAGTGCTGGGTAAATGTAACGAAAAAGTAAAGGAACGATGTTTTCTTGCCCTATTCAGGCCCCACCTAGAGTATGCTGCCAGTATATGGGATCCTCAAGACATAAATTTAATTTCGGAATTGGATCGAGTTCAGCGAAGGGGGGCTAGATTTGTCAAAAATTGTTATGACCAACGCAGAAGCGTAACTACTTTGCTAGAAAATTTAGGCTGGGATTCCCTTACACAGCGGCGTTTACAATATAGATTAAACTTATTAAAAACATGTAAAGATGGGTCCGATGACATCAAGAACATAATACGAACCCCAACGTATTACGGGCGGAGGGATCACGAATGTAAGATTAGAGAGATTGACTGCAGGACAGACAGATTTAAATGGTCATTTTTTCCGGGAACAATAAGAGACCAGAATTCTTGTACACGAAATCCCCCAGGAGCCGGCTCGACATAATAAGTATTAACCTACAAGGTAGCGACTGCGCAGGGTTATACGATTATATTTTTACATATTTTTTTAAATATTTTTTTTGTAGATTCCCCTTACCTTTCCCCATCCATTTGAAAAACCCTAACCCCCTCATCCCTTACCCTTTCCTCCTGGTGCTTCACCCCCTGCCACACACCTTTTTGGTGGCTTGCAGGGTATTGATGTAGATGTAGATGAATTAAAACTTTTTTTGTTCATTCCACCATCCCGTACCATTGGCACCTGGTTTCCTAGCAATACCCCGTATAAAAGGCCTGTAGCCTTCTTCCAAAGGTGAATGGAGTGGAAAATATTGTTTTTTTTGCGCAATTATTACGTAAGGACAGGAAGTCCTGCCGTTCACGTGAGATCGCAAAAAATGATCTTCCGTAATAATTAATGCGGCGGGGAAGTGCATAAACGGCTCTCCTCAGATTGTATGGTTAATGGGGAATTTTCGGAGAGGAGACTTGACGGGTGTTCCGTGATGGTGGATTGGATATGAGATTGATTGATTAATTCCGGGTGGAGTTAGCGAAGGGAAGAGAGAGAGAGCGAGAGATAGGGGGGAGAGTTTGGGGGGTTGAAGCTTATTCACCGACACTTTATCCAGCTGTCAGCAGGTTCGTCCCTGTGAAGGTGTTTACACGTGCGCTACGGGTATTCCGTCCGTATTTTCCCTCCACTGCCTCGCGTTTCCAACTCTCCCCAGGCTCAGGCTAAGTCGCGCGGAAGCGGGCGAAAGGAATATTTCCTTCTCCTTCCTTTTTTTCCCTGCCCGAACGCGCCGTCATCCCGAGAGAGTGAGACGGAAGGGGAGTCGCTGGAGCAAAGGGAGTTTGGTCGAGGAAAAGGGAGGAAGGATTCGTTTCCGCGAATTTCCGCCCCTCGCCCCACTTCCCCGGGTACTAAAAGAGGGGAAGGGGAAGATTAACTGCCTCGGTGTCGAAGTGAGGGAGTCAGGGTGACGAGGGGGAGCAAAGAGAGGAGAGCACTCGGGAGATGGATTTAGGCCGCGCGGATGAGAAATGGGCGCCGTGGATCGACCATTAAGAAAAGTCGAGATGAGGGATGGCGCGGGGTGGAGGAGGGAATATTATGCACCAACCTTTTGGGAGGTTTGAGTTGAGCTGGAGACTTGATGCAGCTGCAATTTGAATGGGACGTGCGAAATGCACTCTCGCGTCGTGACGGTTACAGAGTCCAACTCAACCATCTCAGGTGACCGATGAACTGAGTGCGGACTCCGCAGTGCTGCGAATACGACACTCGCTCGAAATCGTAAATGAGTACTTGAATGTTACCTCACGCCGAGGGGGATGTTTTAGACTGCCGTCTCTCTTTGCTACGCGACCAGGAGTCACCATAGCAAATTTTACGCACATCACTGTGCGCAATTCGTGAACGTTGAAAAAGGCAGAAGTCGTTCAGCTGTTGAACTAGTACTTGAACGTAGTAGTTCTCTCCCAATCTACGCTGATATGGGCTGATTAAGCTGTTGATTTCCATCTCGTCTCTACTTCATTCATAACGTTCAATTAGTGTCCTACGGAAATATAATGAAAGGCATAATTGTTAATTTAGAAAACGGCTATCATTAGATGATGGTTGAAGGAAGGATACCATATGAGAGTACGCTTACTATTATTCGCAGCAAGTTATAGGGGGTGCGAAATTCATACCTTCTGGATCAGGGCTGTTAGTTTCCTTATTGAGCATTTGGTTTCACTAGTGAGTTATTCTGTTATAAATTATATCCATGCTCTTAAGAATCCACATTAATAATGTAAGAATATCCTTGACACCCATATAATCAACCAGTTGGGTATCAGAATCGTAACCTTTTTTTAATCAGTTAAACGCACTTCATACATCTGCAAAATACTCCATAAGTCGCCGGAAGAGCGTGTGGCCGCGGGGGGGGGGGGTCTTTGGGTACCAGCCGTGCATGCATTTGAATATTCACTTGCTATTGTACAAAAACACTCTTAGACCTAAATATCATTGTACATACTTTAATGGAATAATTCAAATTTAGTCATTAAATTAATGTATTCAGGAATTAAGAGAACCTTAATCTGTCTGTTACGGTGCCTATCTCTCTTATTGTATTCCAGATTAACATTTACTTGTATCATTTGCTGTAATAATAGTTCACCCGAGGTCACTCATTTGTTCTGTGGCATTTAGAAAAGTGTCTTACCTGCTCTCTTCGAAAATCAAGGGGCTCCCAACCTAATTCCTCTGACATACCCGTCTCGCTTACTCTCTTTTCATATCAATTTTTATCAAAAACTTTGAATTATTTCTTAACATTTTCCAATCCCTGAATTAGATCCCAATTTCTTACCACATTTTCCAATTGTAGCCTAACTAAAGCAGGTAACACCTCTCTCTTAGGTTTGAATAACATTTTCCAACAACCTCTCTTAATTGAAATTTAGTTTCTTTAAGGCTGTCGCGTATTTTTTCTAATCTATGTGCCCCATAATGGGTTGGATATTAGTGGAATTCTCTTTTATTTGACCAGTTTCCCAGTGCTTTGCTAGATTTAATCTGTTTTATAATATACGTATTGTTAAAATTTTCTTTCATCCAAAAATTCAGCGCCATACAATTTATTATATTTAATTGTAAGTTATCTATTTGGCCAATATTCTGCTGCTATTTTACGACCATTTTATCACTCTTTGATAAATAAAACATGGCCAAACAATTATATTGAACAAGTAAACCGGAAACAACAAAACACTTTGGCAACAGAGTTTAATACACGTACTATGGCCGATGTTACCGCCGTAAAAATTACATAAATCCAGACGAGAACATGTGGTTTTTGTTTTGTCGTTATCTTTGCATTTTTATTCCACTAAAGTCTCATCTTCGACGAGTAAAATTTTAGTATTGTCTGACCGTTTGTCATTTTTTCTCTGCTCCATATCTGTCGAATTCGACATAGTCACAGTGTGCTGAACCCACCTCAACCTCATATGACAGTCTCCTCTTCTACTTCTACATGGTAGCCTTTTAGCCACCTCTAAGGTGTGTGTGGCAGGAGGTGATTCAGCTTCAGGCATGCAGCACTAAAAATTAAGTTTTTCTAAATATTTTAGTTACTATAATTATGTAATGTAATTCAAATAATGTAGATAATGATACTTACAGGTGTGTGCAATTCGCTATCTAAATAGGAAATAATTCTCTACCCATACGAAAGAAGCTGATAGTAACGAAAATGAAAATACGTACCTAAGGTTAGATGAGATAATTGCAACACACTAGGCTACTTAGAAAGAAAAAACAAAGCTACTTTTTCCTCCTTAGCGTAAATGGATACAGTTATCCTAATCCCTTATCGCTCTAGGGAAAAATGGCATATTTAATCCAGCTGTTCTGCACTCGATCTTTCCTATCTAATTTTTATGATTTTTCCTACCCCAGTACGAGGGAGCTAATTATAATTGTAGCATCATCGCTAAATATATCTCCTTCTGATTTTTGCAAGAGATATTATCCAAAATTTAACCTTTGCTCCGTGAGTGATTCCCAACCTAGTTTCTCAAATAAATTTGTCACGCAACTTACTTTATCATGACGTTTTACAAGTCTATCTCCTGTACGCTGCACGTGTTCCTATTGGACACTCAATACAACTAAATGAGGATCCCGTACATTAGCAAAATTCGGCTAACTCGTACACTAGCATATTCTAAATGAAGCTTAACTAGCGAAAGACCTCTAAGTAGAGTTGACTAGTATCCTATATACGGGGCTCTTAACGATCGTGAGGAGATGTGCATTGGCTTGACAATTTACCGCAGCCTCATAAGAATGAGTCAACTTCTGAATCAATACTGTATTCAAGTTTTGCAGCACACACTAGTTTTCCGTTATCCAGCGTGGATCTTACTACTTAGGCACAAGGCTTGGGGAATTAGTTAGGTCTGTGTGAGCTTCCTCCGAGTGTCGCTGCTCACCTAAAGTGCCCTTCGCTACTTCACCCATCTTCTATCACGATAAATCCCGCAAATCTTGGGAAGCTAACTGATGCCACAAAGTTCCGCCGAGTATGCAGAGTGGCTCGACGTTCAAGGACTCTTGGAGAGACGATTCCGTGAGGCAAATCTCTACATCAATCTAATTTTTTAAAAATATTCAAACCGAATTATTCTTATTTTTATCTTATGCTTGAATGCGAGCATTAAAGTAAGGCATTGGGTACGGAGATGGATATTTACCAGTAACAATTGCATGTGGGCTTTCTTGGATTCGAGGAGCCATTTGAGAAAGAACGGGCGACTTGAGGAAATATTTATAGGAATTCGGTTCTCTCAGAGGTGGTGGGAAGATAGAAATAAAGCCAATATCTCCGTGAAGCATCCTTTAGGGAAGAGACCTTGTGGAGATCAGAAAAAAAACAGGATAAATGGGAAATTAATAAAAAAGTATATATATGAAAGATAAAAATAATAAATATCGAAGATGGCACCTTAAGAGGGACAAGAAAAAAACAGTGTAGATAGTATACGTATAATAGAAATAAATTAATCATAAAAAACCGAATTTTCGTGAATACTCTGAATTCATTGACAGATCTTAATTAATGATCCTTATAGAAGCTATTAATTCCGTTTTTTCGTTAGTTATCAAACATCAATAGTCAATGTTTTAGTTTTTTATCCCTCTTTACTTACAATTCACAATTGTTTGAAAAATCAGTGTTAAATTTAATGTACCTTGAATAAATATTTGTGTAATATTAATGTCACTCCTCGATAGTTGATCATTTTTTCAAATGCTGAAGCCCACATGAAAAGGGGTAGAGCCTTAAACAAAATATACATTTTAGATTAAATCAAAGGAAGAAGAGAGTGTGCAGAGCTGAATAGCGGTTTATTCTTACATGTATTAGTTGCTATAGGATGTTTTGTGCCATGTTACTTAGCACTTCGGAGTACCTTAATGTGTATCCCCAGGGTCCATCAAAAGCCTTCTATAAGCTGGTAGACTACTGCTATAAAAGACTCTGAATGGGTCCTATATCGTGCTGTAATGATCAGGTGACATTTCAATGGCTTATTTTAATCTTTATTCGCATTAAATGATTAATTAGAAGGGTTTTAAAATGCACCACCAATCTAGAATGTTTGGGCCCTCACACAAAAACAGCGGTTAAAAGTAGTTGAAAATATTCTGAGCGTAGAAATTATTGTTTGTTCACGCAGCAGAACAAATAAATCGTTAATGCATGCGAGAGGGTACGCATGTAGATCATTAGGAAAGAAGAAGGAGGAGAAATAATGATGAGCAGAGAGAAAAGTTGAGGAGGGAAGGACGAAGGGATAACGATGGAATTGCTATGGGGAAAGCTTATAATTAGTTGAACTCTGTGTGTGCGCTTTTATTCGTGGAGAGACTTGGGATGGAAAACGATTTAAAGCTGGAAAGCGAGGGAAACATGTAAGGGTTAGGGAAAAAATTGCTGAGCCTAGAGGGTTAACTGAAGAAGTGTCTGAACAGAAGGCATTTAATTGGAGTAAAAACGATTTCAGAAGTCAAGACGATATTTTAGGATGAATAGATGGAGAATAGGAATATGTGGTAGGTTTAAACGGGAATTCCGGGGGAATGAAATGGATAATACTCATATAATTCGTCTTGAAATTTTACCCTCAATTAATACGCTGAAGAATTTGGTAAATGACGTTGTGAAGATGTTTGTCACCAGGATAAATACGCATGAGAATATAATTTCAATTTAAAACGGATTTTACCGCAGGATTGTTCAAGTGTGTGTGCTTAGGGAATACACTAATCCAAAATTGTTTTTATTTTGCTCAAAATAAATGAAAGGGAGGACTATATGCGGTCGCAAATTTTTACATTTATACTTTAATCATCGGTTTCTTGTTTTCATTCTTTAAGTCCTTATAAATTGTGTCCCATGGAATGTGTTCCATGATTTTTCTCCCTTTCTTGAAAGTGCTTTCCACAAATCTTTTCCCCATGTCTCCATTAAATATTTTCATATTCAATGCCAATCGGGCACCTTCACCGGTAATTTTATATTTTAAGTTATTCGGAGACGACGCTTTTATATGAAATTTTATCTTTCTACTTCATTGACAGTTATGATTCACGCCTCACTCCCAGAGAAAGCTATGACAGTAATACAAATTTTGGCCGAGGAAGGAGGAACATTGGTGTCGAAAGAATATGCTGAAGATACTTCATTAAAAAATTTTGACACTACAGCAAGATATTCTATCAAAATTGCATTTCTTGCCAATTTAAATAAATACTCCCCATTTCCTCCCATTACCTGTACCAAGTTGGACAAAGTAATAGAGCTACAAGAAGAAAACAGGGTTTAGGAAAAGCATTTTTTACAATTAGGTGGGATTGATGATGTGAACGTGGAGTGAGGATGTTTAGAAAAGATTCGTAAAGATTTGGTATGGAGCACAGTTTTGTGCGTCGCGAAGTCATGGTCATTGAAGCAAGGTATTAGCCGTAGAGAGTAGGGTTTTGAAATGTAAGTGCAGAGTAGAATGGAAAAGGTGAAATGGGTAGAAAGGAAAGCCAACGAGGGGGAGGTATGCAGGGTGAAGAAGGAGGGAGAGATGTGGACAAAAATCCTCAAGAGAAATGAAAGGTAAATAGAGAGTATTTTGACTGGTTATGTGATATTGAAGACTGTTATAGAAGAGAAAGCGTTAGGTAAGCGAGGTAGGGATAGGAAATAGATATAAATGTCCGACGAAATAAAGGAATGTAGAATTCGTGCTGAATTGAAGAATGGTTTACTGTAGTGCGTGGTGCCAGGTTTTGTACTGACAGAAAGAAGTGAAGTGGTGTCCATCAAAAACATAGCATAAACGGTAGATTACCAATAATAATTATAATACAAATTTATAAGATAAATAATAATAGTTTTACTCATTCCAGATTTGACCCATCATTTATTAGATTCCAGTAGAAGGTAGTGAATATTCTGGTCTCTTTCGATTTTGCTCAATAAATCCGATTTTTTTATCGTCGCTGATTTTTGTAGCTTCCCAGGCAATTGAATTATTTTAGTTCTAACCTTAATAAAAAAAGTTTCTCTTCGTGGATGATTCGCGAGAGATACCCATCTATGGTAGTGAACACACTGCCTGAGGAAAAGGGGTAGTTGCCAGAGAGGAAAATCTTTGGAGGGGGTGGCCAAGTTTGAGACGCGTAGTTGGGCGCGTCGAGAGGGAGCTGATGGGATCGAGAGTGCGGTGCTGCAGTGCAAGGGATAATTACACGGGGAGAGAAACAGGGAAATGGGTGGGAGGAATGGGAGGGTTGGAATGACAGAGGGGAGAAGGAAGGTAGCAGAGGAATGGAAGGGTTTCAGCTTCCTCTACACACCCTCTCAGCTTGCTCCCGCGGTTTTGCCCCCGAACTCCATCCCCCTCTGTCTCCGGTGGAAATGTAGGAGGGGAGTGAGGAAGACGAGTGTCGAAAGACGCAACGCTGTTCGCGGGGGACTTCGCACGGGGCGAGAGGGGGTGGGCCGCCGCCGGGCCGGAGTGCACGGAATGGGAAGTGGTAATTACACTTTCTTTCGTGAAGCACCACGCCCTCGTGCACTGTGGTAGCATAGCTTAATACACAATTGACACTCGTGAACTATAACATGTTTGGGAATAGAGATGAAAGGGGTTCCCTTATACTATTTGGCTAATATTTACTTTCTTATATTGATTGAAAGGAGTATCAAGAATCGTAGTGACTCTTTGTCTACCTTCGTGTCGTTTTGAATTCCAATTTCCCTCTGATTCACACCCTTTCATTGACCTCTTTTACCACTAGTTGTCCTAAATACTTTTATTTGACTATATAGATATGTGTATCGGCTTATAATTTTCCCCATTGATATAAATCGTCGGCCTTTGCTCACCCATGTCGTTTAGTTAAATATTTCGCCACAACATAACAGTGAATAAAAACAATGAAAGCTATTTAAGAAAATTGAGTTCCTATCTATAAGGACATACATGGGTGCTAGCGTGCGGGAAAATACGTAATTTCAGATGCAATATAGTTTCTTGCGGGCAAGTATATTTACTTTGAATTGTGTCAATGTTTTTTATTGTGATGGTTGTTGCTTTTTCCCACCTTAAATTCATATTAAATCTGTCTAAATCATTCGACGAAGAATAGGCAGCTTCTAATGTTAATGACGTTGAGACTCGACTTTTACTTCGGGGCCGCACTTTGACAATCGTAAAAGAAGGATGGGAGGATTACTTTGAAAAATGCATTCATTTTGAACATGAAAGAAAGCTACAGACAAATGAAACTCTACGATGAAGTACTAGTGATAAAAAAAGTGCCAAAAAATGAGGGTCGGAAGATGGAATGCGGGTATACAGCCAAACAGTCTTTAGCCAGAAATATTTAATTACACGAATTGAGAGAAATTCCAGCGACTCAGTTCTAGGGAAGAAACTGCAGCAACTTCAACTGTTATTTATGATACTATAGATTTAATTACTAGCGTTGATTGGATGGCGTTATACCTACACCATTCCACATCGATCGAGACAAAACCGCCAGACGTCCAAATTACATTGAGCATGTGAACCGATTTCGCTGCTCAGCTGTGTTTTCCTAGATCAAATTAATATAATTTAAGAAATATTTCTCAAAGTGTTTGCTCTGTTTTTGATAGAGAGCAGATTTGAAGGAAATTATACCAACAATGACCCTCGTTTAAAATAAGTTGACATTTCTAAAAATGTGATCAAATCGAAATTTTCCAACATTAGTTCAAATAAACATTTTCTCAAACTAACAAATTACCAATTCTGTTATTTTATCCTATCCGAGCCGGAGTTTATATTTTATTCATAGTATGTGATAATACTTGATAGGAGTGCTCGTTTTCTACGTCCCTTATCGAAATGTTTACCCTACAGCTTGAATAGTTTATCACAATGATTATTCATGTAGTCTAACAGTTTATGTTAGATATTGGATGGACTTAGAATGTAAAACTTTGCATTTCCTCCCGTCTCCTAACAAATACAACCTGAATCGTCCACTGAAATAAACCATTCTTCAATTCTGTATATTCCATCCAACATTCGTATCCTTTCCCTATTCCTTACTCGCTTGCCTAAGGTTATACCCTCTTTCCTAGTCTTCAACATCCCCTCTCCAATGAAAATGCCTTTCACATTTCGTAGCGCATATAGATTTCCGTCATTTATCCTTACTCATCCCCCAACATATCTTCATCTACTTCTACACAATACCCCGCAAGCCGACGTAAGGTCGTGTAGCGGGGGGTGCCAGGTCACCATCCGTAAACTAGGATAAAACCAAAAGCAAAAACAAATCATGTTACCTCTACACAAATATTAGTTAGGTCATGCTCTCGAAAACCTAATCATCCAAAAGAAAGTACTTAAATGCAACAATATTTAATAACAGGAAACGTACATTCAAATCATACGGTAGAATTATCAAAAAGATGCGTCTATTAAATAAAAAGAATAATATGCAGGTAGAAACATGCAAGATATCGATAAATATATACACTACCAATTCTAATCATCTCCCCCGCTATTTATGTCATGTCTTTTATGATTTCTAATTGTTCGAGGAAAAAACGACATTTTAAATCTAACCGTTCTACAAAAAATCTCCCTGATTTTACGTTGGTGATCTGATCTACCATAGTAAGTGAGGGTCTGTAATATGCCCACAACATCCTCAGATAAGTAACCATCCTCAAATGTATGCAGTAAATTTAACTTATATTTAAGCCTACGGTCAACTAGTAGCTCCACTCCTAATTCTTTCAATAGTATCGTGACACTGCTACCTTGTTTGTAATAACTTTTCACAAACCCAGCTGCTCTTTGTTGCCCTCGATCTAGTTCTAAAATTAAGTCTACTTCATAAGGATGCCATACACTTGCATCATACTCCAGGTGGGGCCTAACTAACGTGAAATAACAGAGCTCCTTGACCCTTTCATTGAAACTCCCAAATATTCTTTTTATTAAGCCTAACGTTTTTTTAGCTATTCCGCCAATTTCAAAAATGTGTTTTTCCCCAAGATATATCTCTAGTTATCGTTAAAACCAAGTATTTGACCGATTGCACTTGTGAAATTTGGTTCTCTGTACAATGCGTTTTCTGGTGAAGTACTTTTCCTCCAAAAATTATCAAAACACATTTATTCAAATTTAATTCTAGCCCCTATGCCTCGCACCACTTCTACATTATATCTTGTGTGTCTTTGTTTGTTTTCCTAACTACCCATTTCTCCCAATATCCTTTTCCACACCCACATTTCTATAGACGATTTGTTTCTACGCCCATGTTTTTGTGCCATGCAAAACCAAGCTCCCAATAAAAATTTTCACTAATTTTCCCTGCTATCAATTCCCTTCTCCGTATGAAATCTGCTTTGATTAATGCAGTGCTTCTTCTAATGTCCTTACTACATGGACAATTTTAGCCCAGAGCACTCCCAAGAGAGGTAAACTAATCCACTTGCGATAAATTATGACCTCCGATTTTCATGTTTGACGTATTCTTCCTTTTTCTAAAACGCATTCATTTTTTTATAACATCTCAATGTACACAATATCCCACAAACAGCCGCAAGGGTGTAGCTGGGGGTGAGGGGGTTCGGGCACCAGCCATACATTCATTACTATTTATTCATACATGCATTTGCATGTATGAATTTGCATTTGCAATTCATGCATGCATTTGTTGTATTTGGTATCGTTAAATTTTAATCTTTAAGTTAATATATTTAGGTGTTTGGGTTCGATTATATTAAATTGGTGTGCCATACGAGGGAAGAATTAGTACTTGAATCTTAATAGTGTCTTTCTATCTAATGTTACCTTGGTGGTCGAATGTACTATTTTAATTTACGCCGTAATAATTCCCTACCTTTCTAAAAACCTGTCTCTTCTCCTCTCTTTAAGAATCAAGATACTTCCAAAACATCATTTCTTTAAAATGTAAATGGAAAAATATTTTTTGAAGCTATCGTTTTTTCTTTACTTTTTTGTGACCATGACTTGTATTATTTGTGTATTTTGAAGGAATGCTCCTCGAATTTCTCAATTCAAACGTATGTAATGCACTCGACAATGTAATACTCTCGGCAGACATAATGCCATTGCTGTCTATATGCCAATATAGACTGGATCTTTGGTTGTTACATTAAGATCCCGAGTTATCACCACGATTTTTAATGACAGTAAGTATTATCCCCAAGGATTATTTGTGTTTCCAGAGGCTTCCACCATTGATTTTCTAATAATTGCGTGCTAACTAGCAATTTGCGTGTCGATTTTTGAACCCAAGAGGCTTTCTCTCTGCTTTCTCCAAGAATATTAATACCTTTTTTTATCAGCATTATGCCATAGCCTTATATAAATTCATACCAATTTATGTGCTCAACGCTCAAAAATATTTTCAATTTTTTCTCTGTTTTTGTTATACATTAAACGAATACCGTTTAATATTTTACAAAATCCCATGTGATTGATGAACTGAATAGATTGGGGCCATTGACACCATTTTTTTCCTCTCATGAATAAGTCTTGGGCTTTCTTTTATGTCATTCACCCGAAATTATTGGATGCGATACAAAAGTGAAAGATTCTGAAGCCATACACCCTTTCAGTAGCTTCTTGTACCTAGGAGAAAATTGTCGGATGGGATGCCTCAATAGATTCATTTCATTATTATATTTATGTCTCAGGACGTTTGTTAAACTGATTCGATAGTGTATTTACTCAATATATTCAATCTTTATATCTGCTAACGAGATCAACATCATTCATATTTCTACCTTTTTAACGATCCCAAATGAAACTATTATCTGATCAGCGGGATCCAGTATGAGGCCATAGTTTTATCAAACAAAACTCAGTCAGCAGTTGTCTAAATGCCATCACATTCACAGGAAATCTATATATGCTGTGAACCTCACTTGCCTTCAAGGTGTGTGGCAAGGGGTGTTAGGTCATCAACCTTCATAAACTAAATGAATAAGTGCTCGAGGTCATTGGTTTGCAGCTGGGCTCATCGGCCGTAGTTTTTTCGATGTTTAGCTACGTTATTATATTGCGACCGCCAATTGTACGAGGAAACAAAGAGTCTCTGAATCTATTGGCGGTACAGTCTTTTTTTCCATATATTTTCAGAATAGTGGAATCTACCGATGTAATGGGGTGTAATAATGATTTCTTTAGTGTTATAAGGTAAATCGAATATACTGTACCTTTATAATAGCTATAGTATTGTCTCCCACTATCTTGCTTCCTCTATTAGCCGTGTTCAACTCCCTTTCTTGTCGTAACATTTATTCACCGCCCAGATTTGCATATTTTCTATCTGATTAGTTAATCCCTACTCCGATCTAGTTAATCGCCAAGCACAGAGAAGGAATATTCCCCAGTATCTCTGAGCTTTATTTACCCTGCGGTTTCGTGTCTCATATAGCATCGAAAATATTTTCGTCGTCATACTCGCTGTATTAGAAAGGATCGCCGGAATATTCGAGCGGGAACGCGGGACGGAGACAGGCCGAAGAGGCCCTTAACGTCCCACTCCCCGGTGACTCAATGCGAATCTTAACAGCGGAAGGGAAGGGGTTGCCTTTCAAGGGCTTTTTAAGAGGCATGATGGAGCGCGTGAGAGAAAAGGGAATCCACGGGGTACGACGTTGTCGCGCCTGGTCGTGGAGTGTGCGTGGTGCGAGTGGATTAGGGGGCCCGATGTTGAAAGGTCATTGGGCCTCGAGGTTCGTGAAGCCGAGGGGCGGGAGGGATTCCACCCCAATTCCATTCTCATGAGCCTCAACGTCCGATCCATTTCTCTATCCTCTTCTTTCATCCCCTATCTCTCGTCCTTCCCGTCCCTTCTCATTTCTTTACCAGAAGCGTAGTCTCTCGGGCATGCCAAAATGAATGTTTATAGCGGGCTAAGAGGAAGTTTCCATACGGGGAAAGGGTTCCAAACACGAGCACAGATGCTCCTCTCCTCAGCACTTTCTCTCTCCACTCAGAATTCGTTGAACTCTGCTGATAGCCAAGCTGAGGGGAAACGCGTACGCTGAGGGGAAGGACGTACATACGATTCAAAAGAACCATCTTTATGCTAATTCAGTTGACCATCTTATTTCGGCTCATAAACACTACATGATACAAAAAAAGGTGTGTGGTAGTCATAATAACAATAGACTCACCGTTTTAAAAAATTGGTGTTTTCAAATATCTTATGATAAGTACACCCAGAAAAAATATACTCATTACGAAAAAACACATATTATACATAAGTATAATTAGATCACTTATTATAATTATTCATCATTATAGAGCTATTTATTTATATCGAGATTTTTTTGGGTGACGTTGGATACTTTTTATGATTGCATAATTTTTAGCATAGAAAGAACATAATTTTTAAACTTTTTAAAATCATTGTTGCGATGCACAAAAATGTAGCGTGGACTTAAGTGCTGAAGTACAATAACCATCACTGGTTTTATTAAACGTGACTTTTATTTTAGCTATTTTAATTTTTAATACGCTGTATTTTATTGGAATTTTTTTAGATAATCTGTGTTGGTGACTAATTTTATTTCATGTGTAATATCATTGACATTAATGAATAAAATTTTATCAGCATTAGTTTTTAATTATTTAAAAGATTATTTTGTACCTATAATGGCATAATTAATTGCTCATACGACAGATAAAAGCTTTTTTCAGAATAGTGTAACAATATAATTAAGTTTTCTGTGACCTTAGCTATGGATTAGAGCAGTTTCTTGCAAGGGCTCTTGCGTAGCCCTTACACTGCGCCTTTCCAGCCTCCAAGGCTACTAAGGCGGGAAGAATTCTTCTGCGTTGTCAGTCGTTTGATTTATTCCCGCTCAGAGCAGCCTTGGCTTCTTCTTTGCCGGAAGGGTGTCTGGCTCGTCTTGGGATGCTATGGGGCGCTTGTAGCAGTCCCATGGCCAGACCCTTATGTCGCCAACCCGGCGAATTACTTTTACTTCCGCTTCTGCCGCTTTTCTGAAGAATTTTCCAGATATTCTAGGCAGAAGGACGTCCAGGGTTTCCAGCTTTCCGTCCTCGTGCATCTTGGAAACGCGGGCGTAACGACCGCGTGCCATGATGTCACGAAGAGAAGAATTCTGCACCACCTGAATTTGAGCGAGACTCGTTCGCGACACTCCTGACCATACCGGAGCAGCGTACGTGATGACAGGCAGCACGCACGCTTGGTACAGTCTACGCTTCGTGTCCATACTCAGGACCGGCGGGCGGATAATCGGCCGGAGCCGACTAAGCGCCGCGAATGCCTTTCTGCGTACACGAAGAGCTTGGGCGTTCCAAAGGAGTTTCCGGTCCATCAGCACTCCGAGGTAGGAAACTTCGGATTCCCACGGTAGGGCGACTACATTCACAGTTAGGTTCACTCCTGGCGGCCGACCATTTCCATTTATGGAAGATGATCGCCTTCGTCTTCTGTGCGTTAACAGCAAAGCGCCATCGGCGGTACCATTCTAGGAGATCCGCCACAGTGCTCTGCAGTCTTCGCACCGCGGTCACCATCTGCCAGGAGCAGCACAGGAGGGTCGTATCGTCGGCATAGAGAGACAGGGTCTCGAGGTTCCCACGTGGAGTTGGAATGTCGTGGGAGTAGATATTGTAAAGCAGTGGTCCGAGGACTGATCCCTGGGGCCCGCCGGCGGAGATCCGACGCACCCCTGAATTCGCCCCGAGCCATTGCACGGTGAATGTCCTGTCTCTCAAATAGGAGTGAACCATCCGAACAATCCAAGGTGGGAAATGGAGTCGTCTCATCTTCAACAAGAGAGCCGGATGCCAGACGCGATCGAACGCCTTACTGACGTCGAAGAAGGCCCCAGCAACCGCCCTATTCCTGTTGAAGCTGTCCGTGATGAAATCCGCGATTCGCACCAGCTGATGGACTGTGGAATGCTGCGCACGGAAACCAAACTGCTCCTCCGTGAGGATGTCATTCTCCCGGACGAAATCAGTCAGCGGCCGTTGCAGCAGTCGCTCGAATATCTTACCGAAGCCGTCGAGCAAGGAGATAGGCCGGAATTCTCCGGGACCCACCTCCAATTTCTGCGACTTCAGCAGGCAGACGATTCTCGCTCTTCTCCGAGTGGTCGGGAGGTAGAAAATCCTGACACAGCCATTTAGGAGCTTTGTCAGGTACCTCACTGCCGCCTTTGGAAGCTCCCGAATGACCACATTGGGAATGTTATCGCTTCCGGGGGCCTTCCTCGTGCGGAGGCGACGTATTGCCTCTTTGACGTCCTTCTCGTCAAATCTTGGAATTTCCGAGGCGTCTTTCAGATCGGCGTCTACAGCTCTTTCAAACGCCTCGATTTCTTCTTCAATCTCGGCAGAAGCGGAATTCCCAGTATTGGGTGAAAAGCTGCAGACCAAGTGATCAGCGAGCAGTTCCGCCTTCTCCATGGGAGATCGTGCCTCCCTGTCTCCGTCGGTAATAATCGGGTCCAGTCTTTGAGGGGCCCGCAGCCTCCGGCATATCTTCCACACCGACGGCAGGTCCTCGTTGCCGTCTTCCGAAAGGAGCTCCTCCCGCAGATGCGGCTCCCAGTGGTCCGATCGGACCTCCCGGAGGGCATCCTGTACCGCAACGTTGAGTTCTGAGAGCTGCCTTCTCACATCCGCTGTACGATATTTCTGCCATTGGCGCCGCCAGTTGTTTCGCCGCGCAATGAGGCCTCTAACCGCCGCTGGAAGTGGAACCCGAAGATACGAGTTCCGTTGTTCCTTTAGCGGTATCGAGGCCTTCATTGCGCCGTCTACTGCAGAGGTGAAGTGGCTGACCATTTGATCGGCCATCTCCGGTGGAGTCGGCTCCAGTGGCTCTCTTGGCAGCTCCTCAGCGATGACGTTACGGAAACTGTTCCAGTCGGCCGACGACAGATCCAATCTCCGGGTGGAAGACAGCACTGGGATTCGGCTCCCCACTGCCAGGATGATCGGGTTGTGGTCCGACGACAGTTCCACGCATGTGTACAAACTCAGGGACGTCCTTACATTGTGAGCAATCGCAATGTCTAAAACGTCCCCTCGTTCGTGCGTGGGTATCGCCGGTCCTAAGATGGTTAGGCCTTTTGCATCCGCTAGCTGACGCAGGGATTCTCCTCTCGGGTTCGAGGACCGTGAATTCCAAGTAGGATGCTTGGCATTCAGGTCCCCCAAGATGACCGATGGTCCGCTGTCCCCGGCAAGGTACTGGATGAGATCCGGATCCCAAGGTTTCCAGGGTGGGAAATACAGAGATGAGACCCGGAGCCATCCTCCTCTTGTCCGTACGTCCACCGAAACAGCCTCCGCATGCGGGTGAGAAATCTCTCTACATGCTCGGTGCTCAATGGACCTGTGGACGAGGATGGCCGCACCTCCTGATGTTCTAAGTCGTTGTCGCCTGGGATCCCTGTCCGCCCTATAGATGGTCCAGCCAGGTAACCTCCAGGCGTCCGTTGGCCGAAGGTGCGTCTCATTGACAGCGGCGACTATGGCTCCCTTCTCCTGGAGGAACGCCCGTAATTCCTCGCGTCAGCGAAGAATTCCGGTGGCGTTCCATTGCGCAAGCAGGACGGGTCGTTCAGCCATGGTTGGTTGAATTTCCGATCCTGCTGCGCACCAGCTCTTCCAGGAGTGAGAGGAGAAGTTAGCCCTGTTTCGAGGTGACGAGTTTCTTCAAGGTGCATGCAATAACGGCAATGGTCTGCCATAATTCCTGGTCCTCTCTGTCTGGTGTCAGCGAGGACTCTGCGGAAACTGGAGACTCATCAGTTGATGTCCCCTCTCTCCGTTTTTCCTGTTTCTGCCTTGGTTTTTCGCCTTCTTCACTTGCCGTTCGGAGGGTGTTCCCAAGCGCCCTCTGGGTTGGCTTCGTAATGGCTTTTCCTTCTTCCCCGGTGGTGATCGGGGATTTCTTCTTCTCCTTCTTTTTCTTCTTCTTCCCTTCGGAAGAAAAAGGAAGGGTCGCTTCCTTCGGAGGGAGGCTGTCGGGGGGTGACAAGTTCCCCTTGTTGGCCTCTCCTAGGGCTGGCGCTGGTGGTGGTTCTCGGACCGCCTCAGCATCCCTGGGTGGATCTGTGATATCCACCTCCATGTTCCCCTCTTCTCTGGAGACAGCCTGAACCTTGTCCTGAGAAGGGCCCTTCAGGATTGCTCAGGTTGTAGCGTGATCGACTTGTCGGAATGGTTTTTGTCCCGGTTCCGCTGCCGGTTTCTTGGGCGCCTGCTTCCCTGGTGCTGGCTGGCGTGCGTTGGCGTGTTGTCGCCGCTGAGCCTCCTGAAAGGCGGGACACCGGCGAGAGACGGCCGCATGAGGTCCTCCGCAGTTCGCACAGATGGCCTCATCTCCCCTTCCTCGGGAGCATTCCTCCACTGCGTGTGCTCCAGCACAGCGCATGCAGCGTTTCGCACACTAGCAAGCTATGCCGATGTGTCCAAACCGCATGCAGTTGCTGCACTGGAGTGGACCTCTGTCTCCACGGTAACGCTCCACAGTGACGTAGCAGTGGCAGAGCTGGCGGATGTCCCCGGGGGCGATGGCCGATGGAGTCTTTACCACGTTCGCTACGTGGCGATCTATGGGGACCGGTTTTCCGTCCTCCGTGACCGTAAGGCGACGTACGCTACGAATTTCGTATCCGAGGGATCTGAGTCCCTCGGATACCTTTTCCACTGCTATCCATCGAGAGATGCCCTTGATGAACAGCTTCATCCCTGGCACCCTTTCAATGGGCTGCGAGTGGTGTTGGATTTTCTTGCTCTGCAGCAAGGAGAGTGCCTTTTCATGCCCCTCTCTGTTGGAGGTTATGATCCGGATGGAAGCTCTTCGAACTTCCAAGCCGAAAGCATCACCTATGTCGCCCGACAGCTGGTCAATCAGTCCCTGGACGTCGGTGACCCCATAGACGACGATAGGCGGTGGTCGCAGCGTCTTAGGTGCCGGTGCCGGTAGAGGTGTGGCTTCCGGGACGGCTGCGTCGTTCGTCAGAAGCGGTTTCCTTTTCTTCCTCTTGGAAGAAACCAAGGTAAATCCGTCGTCGCCTTCCCCCTCCTCTGTGCTCAGCGCACGCTCCGCCCTATCGTCTCCTTCAAGATTCGGCATCCGCGTAACTGCGGATTCTTCTGGCTTCTGGTTCCTTCCAGATGCCTTCTTTCGCTTGACGCCACCTGCGGTGTCCTTCACCACCTGGACCTGTGAAGGGCCGAGGTCTGCTGTTGCCTCCGTTGTCCCGCTTCGGGCCTTCGTCTCCTCCAAGCACTGCGACGGGCTGAGAGCCAAGGCTTCAACACCTGATGATGAATTTGCCGAAGGCTTAGATACCCCCGGCAAGACAGCCGGAGGCTCTTTGCCTTGCAGACGATTATTCCCACGCGGTGTAATTCCCTTCGTGGACATGAAGTCTCCGAAGGAGTTGGCACGACGGTGTGTCTTCCTCGTCACCTGGACCACCGGAAAAGCAGAGTTGCTAGATGACATCCGAAGAAAGTAGTAGGCTCTCGTCTGATGTCTCCTTGATTCTCTTCTGCTATGCCGTGTGACTATATGTTTTATTTGGGATTGCCGCCCTTGTGGCTTATCCCAATAAGGGGTTTTTTCGACAAGCGACTTTACCTATTTGTTTTGCTGATTAACACTTCAGCATTTTTGTTTTAATAATTAATTAATTTTAATAAGTATTTATTCAACTATCTCGGCGTCTTGCCTTGGGTAGTGGTTGGTCGCTGTCGTCTTCTGTAATTGCCCTTGGTCTTTTATGGACATCCCATTTCTTTGAAACTGTATTTTTCCCAATATTTCGGAGAATTTCGTCATCTTTTGTTTCATGTTTTTTGTAGAAATTGATTGCTTTGTTTTTAATGTATTTGTCGATTTCTACTATTCCGGATTCAATTCTCGTGGACGGACCCCCGTTACTCCGGTCGGGGCTCCACTGTGTTGCCTTTCCAGCCGCCTAGGCTTCTAAGGCAGGGCGTCGTCTTCTGCGTTGTCACGGCGTTCTGGCGATCCCTGCTACTGAAGCCTGGGCCTCTTCTTCGCTGGGAGGGCATCTTGGCGATCCATGCTCGCAATGGGGCGCTTATAGCGGTCCCACGTTGAAACCTGGATCTCTCCGAGGCGTCGGATGGTGGCGACGTCTGAATCCGCAGCCCTCTCGAAGAATCTTCGAGACAGCTCCGGAAGAAGGACGTTCAGAGGTTCCATGTTCCCGTCCTGGTGCATCTCTTCCACGCGGGCGTAGCGCCCGCATCCCAAGATGCACCGTAGCGCAGAGTTCTGCACCACTTGGATGAGAGCGAGGGTAGACTTCGGCACTCCTGACCATACCGGCGCTGCGTACGTGATGACAGGCAACACGCACGCTCGGTACAGTCGACGCTTCGTTTTCGAGCTCAGGACCCCCGGACGAATAATCGGCCGAAGCCGGTTAAGCGCCGCGAAGGCCTTCCCTCGGACACGTCGCGCTTGGGCGTTCCAAAGGAGTTTCCGGTCCATCAGCACTCCGAGGTAGAGAACCTCGGATTCCCACGGAAGGGTGACTCCATTCACCGACAGCTCCTCTTCTGTCGGCGCTCCTCTGCCGGTATGGAAGACGATTGCCTTCGTTTTCCCGGCATTGACTGCAAACCGCCAGCGACGATACCACGAAAGTAGCTCGTCGACGACGATCTGCAGCCTCTCCACGGCGAAAGATATTCGCCGGGAGCTGCACAGGAGCGCCGCGTCGTCCGCGTATAGTGACAGGACCTCGTGCCTCCCATGACTCCTGGGAATGTCATGGGAGAAGATGTTGAATAATACTGGCCCGAGAACCGAACCCTGGGGGACACCAGCGGAGATCCGGTGCACCCCAGAGAACGAGTCAGACCAGGAAACGACGAAGGTCCTGTCTCTTAGGTAGGAGCGGATCACCTCGATGATCCACGTCGGGAAGTGGAGTCTCCGCATCTTCAACAGCAGTGCCTGGTGCCAGACGCGGTCAAACGCCTTGCTGACGTCGAAAAATGCGCCTGCCACCGACATCTTCCTGTTGAAGGCGTCCGTGATGAAGTCCGTGGTTCTCACCAGCTGATGGACCGTGGAATGCCGCTCGCGGAAGCCGAACTGCTCATCCGGGAGGATGTCAGCCTCTCGGACGAAACCTACTATCGGCTCCAGCAGAAGTCTCTCGTACATCTTCCCGAATCCGTCGAGTAGAGAAATGGGCCGGAAGTCTCCGGGTCCCACCTCCGTCCTCGACGTCTTCGGGAGACATATGATCCTCGCTCTCTTCCAAGTGGTCGGGAAATAGGAAATCCTGACGCAGCCGTTGTAGATGCTGGTCAGGTACGCCACCGCTGCATTCGGAAGTTCCCGGATGACGATATTGGGTATATCGTCATTTCCCGGGGCTTTCCTCTTGCGTAAGCAGCGTATCGTGCCCAGAACGTCCTCCTTCCGGAACTGGGGAGCAGCCTTAGCATCTTCAGGGGCAGCATTCACCGCTTCCTCCGACACCGCGATCTCCTCCTCGATGGCCGCCGAATCCGCGTTCCCGGGGTTAGGACTGAAGGTGCCCTCGAGATAGGTCGCAAGCATTTCTGCCTTCGCCCCGGGAGATGTCGCCACCTCATCACCGCAGAATACGATGGGGTCCAGTCGCTGGCTTCCTCGCAGCTTCCTGCAGATCTTCCAGATCTCTTCCATGTCCTCCGCGCCATCCTCCCGCAAGAGATCTTCCCGTAGGTGCGCCTCCCAGTTGTCCGAGCGGACTTCCTGGAGGGCGCAGCGGACTTCCCGGTCAAGCGCATGTAGCTGCTGCCGAAGGTCGTCGGTCCTGTACCGCTGCCAGCGCCTGCGGATGTTATTCCGGCGCGTGATGAGTCCGCGAACCGGGGGAGGAAGCGGCACACGCAAGTAGTACGAGCGCCTCTCCCTTCTAGGAATCGCAGCCTCAATGGCAGCGGTGATGGTAGCAGTGAGATGACCGACCATTTGGTCTGCCATCTCCTCCGATGTTGGTGGAGTCAGTTCCCTCGGCAGCTTACCAGCGATGAGCCCTCGGAAGGTCTTCCAGTCCGCGGCACGAAGGTCAAGTTGAGATCTGGCTGGAATCACTGGAACTCTGGTCCCCAGCAGCAGGATGGTCGGGTTATGATCCGACGACAGTTCAACACACGAGTGCATACTGAGAGACGTCCGGACACCACGTGAGATTGCAATGTCAAGGACGTCTCCAAGCTGGTGCGTCGCCGTCGCCGGGCCAATCACCGTTAGTCCCTCGTCGTCTGCAAGCTCGCGGAGGGCTTGTCCTCTCGTGTTGAGAGACCTTGAATTCCAGGTGGGGTGCTTGGCGTTGAGGTCTCCCAGAATGATGGCCGGGCTGCCGTTTCCTAGTAGGTCCAGGATGAGATCCGGGTCCCAGGGCTTCCCTGGCGGGAAGTATAGGGAAGATATCCGGAGCCATCCTCCCCGCGTCCGGACGTCCACCGAGACAGCCTCCGCGTTCCGATGAGTGATCATTCGGCACGCTCGGTGTTCAATGTTATTCCGGACGAGGATGGCCGCACCTCCTGATGTTCGACCACCCTGGCGCTGAAGTTCCCGATCAGACCTGAAGATGGTCCAGCCGGGGAGTCTCCATGCGTCGGACGGACGGAGATGCGTCTCATTGATGGCTGCAACGGCAGCATTCTTGTCCTGGAGGGACGCCCGAAGTTCTTCACGACGGCGAAGAATGCCGTTGGCGTTCCACTGGACGAGCACTAGAGGGTCTCTACCCATGACTGGGTGAAGAAACCGATCTTGCGCTCGCCAGTTCCTCCAGGAGTGAGAGGAGCAGGAGCCCTTGCTTGCTGCTGATGTACCGCCTCAGAGTCTTGGAGATCGTCGCAACTGTCACCCAAAGCTCCTGGTCCTCCTGCAGAGCAATGGAGGCGACGGGAGCGACAGCCGCGGAAGCAATCTCTGGGTCTCGGGGAGCGTTGGTCCTGACAAGGGCCGTCCTTGCCTGGTCCGGGGGTGCGTCGGTCGGCGGTGTTTTGGCTGGCTTTTCCGCTGCAGCTTCCTCCTTCTTCTCCGCAGGAGCTAGAAGGGAGTTCTTCTTCTTCTTTTTGGAAGACTTAGAGGGCACAGGCTTGGCGGCGCCTGCTGGCGTCGACGTTCCCCGGTCCTCTGCCGTACTCTCCTTCTCCATTGTCCCCGGAAGGACTTCCCCTTTGACTTTCGGGGCCGAGGTTGACAAGTCCTCGGTCCTCTCTGTGCTCGGGGGAGGGGAAGAGATCTGGTACCGGGCGTTTGTCGCCGTGTCTATCTCCATTTGGTCCTGAGAAGGGCCTTTTAAGATCGTGGCGAAGGATTTTCCCCCCTCCACTTTCTTCGCTGCAGCCCTTGCCGGCACAGGTTTCTTCGCCGGCTTCCCAGCAGCCGGAGCAACCTTTCTTTTCGCGTCGCCGTTTTCCTTGTGGCGGCGGAAGGCCTCCATCACCACAGGACAGCGTCGAGCAACAGCAGCGTGGTCACCTCCGCAGTTTGCGCAGATGGCTGCGTCAGTCCTCCCCCTGGAGCACTCCTCCACTCGATGGGCTCCAGCACACCGAAGGCACCTGGTGGCGCAGCGACATGCAAGGGAAATGTGCCCGAAGCGCATGCAGTTATTGCACTGCAACGGGCCACCTCCCCCACGGCACTGTTCCACCGTGACGAAGCAGTAGTGCAGCTTTCGGATGTCCCTTGGCTGCACTGCTCTCGGCGTCCTCACGACATTCGCCACGAGGCGATCAATGGGGACCGGTTTCCCAGCCTCCATGACCGTCAGGCGACGAAGGCTTCTGACGACGTAGCCAAGTGACTGAAGGGCCGCAGTCACCTTGTCATCGCTGACCCACCGAGATACGCCCTTGATGAAAAGCTTCACCCCGGGAATTCTCTCGATGGGCTGAGTGTGGTATTGGATCCTCAAGGAATCCAGTACCGCAGTCGCCTTTCGGTGACCCTCAATGGTCTCGGTGACGAGTCGGATAGAAGATCGCCTGACCTCCAATCCAAACTCGTCCCCGAGTTCCTTTTCCAGTCGCTCGATGAGCCCCTGGACGTCCGTGACGCCATACAGCACAATGGGAGGCGTCTTCCTTTTTGTCACCGTTGGTGCTCCTTCGGTGGCAGCAGGCCTCGGGATGGCGTCGTCCGTAGGGGTTGACGTCTTCTTCTTCTTTTTCTTTGAGCCGACGACGGTAAAACCGTCGCCCGACTCGTCGCCCGAGTCCAGGGCTCGGGCAGCTCCCTCCTCATCACCTGGGAGCGCCGAAGACGAAGTTGGTTGCGAGGAAACCGGCAGCACCGTTTTTCTCGCTTCCTTCTTCCTCTTGGCGGTCTTGCGACCTTGCTGGTCGTCAACTCCAGTTTGGTCCTGAAAAGGGCCGCTGGAGCTATCCTGTGTCACCGTTGGTGCTGGATCTGTTTTTGTGGCAGGTACGTTGCCAGCGGTCTCCTTTGGTTTCGCCGTCCACGGGATCGGGGAAGCCGACGCTGGCGCCGACTCCCCTCTCCCGAACACACGACGAAGGTCCTCAGGAGACACAATTCCAGACGACGACGTCCTGTCGCCAGTTGATGCTGTACGGCGATGCCCCTTCGTCCTCTCCTGAGGCAACGCGAGCGCTG
This sequence comes from Hetaerina americana, assembly GCF_022747635.1. NCBI lineage: Eukaryota > Metazoa > Arthropoda > Insecta > Odonata > Calopterygidae > Hetaerina > Hetaerina americana. Next base: position 31,903,900 of record NW_027287095.1, on the reverse strand, counting down.
AGTCGGCCTTAACTGCACGAGGCATAGCGGGCTATCTCTTGGGATGCTTCCGGATTCGCAATGCATTAAGCTAAGAGCTAGTCTTCATTAATGACAGCAGGGAACGCATTACAGGATAAATGACGCAGTCATCAGAATTCAGGATTTATGACGCTTTTATGTTTTTAATGGCATCGACACATATTTAATTTTCTTTATCATATACAAGTCGTGATCAAAAAAAGACCGACCTGATTTTATTCTGCGCAAACCGTTCAACGGATCGAAACGAGACACAGTGCGCCATCTAATGACATATCTGGCGACTTAAATGAGAGGTATTGGGTCTGTTTGCGTCGATTCGTTACACAGCAGCAGCGATAGCGATACGTGTCTTCTTAACCTGTTCATCGCCGCGTGCAACGGCAGCAATGAAGGGGCTAGAGGAACAGCGTGTGTGCGTGAAATTTTGTTTCAAACTTGGCCAAAGTGCTACGGAGACGTTTGGAATGATTCAGCTAGCCTTTGTTAATAAAGCTATGAGTCAGTGTTTTGAGTGGTACAGTCGTCTTAAATCGGGCAGAGCCTCGACCGATGACGATTCACGAACGGGGCGGCCTTCCAATTAGACCCCATGTCAAATTGGTCAACGATTTGGTGCGGGAAAAAGGCCGTTAAACTGTTAAGGAGATAGACGAGGAAGTGAACATTAGTTTTGAATCCTGTCAGACAATATTGACAGACATTTTGGGCATGACGCGCGTCGAAACAAAATTTGTCCCGCGGGTGCTGACTGATGAACAGAGACAAAAACGTGTGGACATTTGTCAGGAACTTCTGGATCGAGCCAATGCCGACCCAGAGTTTCTTAAAACCATTGTAACCGGTGACGAAACCTGGGTTTACTGTTATGATGTTGAGACAAAGGCCCAGCCTTTTCAGTGGAAAGGTCCTCATCCTCCGCTACCAAAGAAAGCTCGCATGTCCCGCTCCAATGTTAATGTCATATGCTGGTGTGTTTCTTGGATTGGCAAGGGCTGATTCATTACCAATACGCCCCTCAAGGTTAAACCGTCCACAAAGATTTCTACTTAAAGATTATGAGGATCGCAGTGAGCCGAAAGGGGCCGGACAAGGGGAGAAACAATGCATGGCGTTTCCACCACAATAACGCGCCGGTTCACACGGCGCTGATCGTGACAGTTGTTCGCCAGAACAACTTCACGCCACTTCCGTGATCCCGCAGCCATCCTTCTCTCCAGACGTGGCTCCATCAGACTTTTTTTATGTTTCCAAAGTTAAAATCAAGCTTGAAAGGGCGCCGATTCGACTTTATTGCGGACATTAAAACTAATTGTATGGCGGACCTGAAGAGGATCCCTGAGGCGGATTACCAGGCAGGGTTCGCGAGCTGAAAGAAACGTTGGCAAAGGTGTGTCGCCAGCCAGGGCAGATACTTTGAAGGCAACAAGTTCAATTTAGCTGTATCCGTCGAAATAAACAAGTTATAAAATCAATCCTGTCTTTTCTTGATCACACCTTGTACTCAAAGCCCAATATTTGTCCACGGTGGTGGTATATAACCCACGTACATTCAAAGAATTGAGGATAGAAAGATGGATGAAAATAGAAATCAAATTTCAGAATGATGATTTTTATTTGCTTCTCACTCTCTTCAAGCGTACTTAGTATTTTGTTGTGGGAATATTTTACACTTTTTCAGATCGATCATAAATCCTCAAAAGATCTTGAAATAAAAATTAATATAAGTAGTGAACTCCCTTAAAAGCAGAAGAAACTGATCAAGAAAAAATACCTGGGATTGTGGCAGTTAAATATTTTTGCACCGTAATATTGAATTAAATGTAGTCAACAGCAGGAGGTAATTGACTTTATTAGCAGCAGCGTATTTTGGTATCTCTTAGAGAAACACTCAGTGGTATCATTTACGTTACACTCTATATCACTGATATTATGACCCAACTCACGTGGAAGGGGCAGATGTGGATGGAGGAAATCTGGAAAAAAACATGCATTATTAGGCATGGTACGAGAGAAGACAAGTTTGTTGGGAGAAGATCAATAGTTAAGAAACGTGGATACATATTATATTTTGATTGGCGATAGTGTATGAAAGACTATGATAGAGAAGAGGAGGTTACGCAAGCAAGGAAAGGGGAGGAAAATAATACGCACACTGGACGGAATTAAGAGGTATAGAAAGTACACGGAATTGAATGATGGTGTTTTTGGTGTCAGGTGCTAAGTTGTGTCTTTTGTTAGGGGAAGCTTAGAAATTGAATTTGTGTGCATCAAACATAAAAATGATATATCCGACCATCTTAAGTAATGCATCTACCTCTATATCTACTTAATATCCCGCTAACCGCCGTAAGGGCGTGTGGCGGGGGTTTTAAGACACCACCCGTAATTTAGAAAAGAAAAAAAACCGCATGCAAAAGCCACAAATTGATACTATCCACGAACAAAACATGGTATACATTCATTCAAGAACACTTGCACCCCACACACATGCAACACACAAACTACCAACCAACATACACATACACCTACAAGTATACCTAATATCTTTGCAATGTTTAATTTTGTTCCGACTCGTAAATTCAATGTTTTTAATATTTCTAAAGTGACTTCGTTTTCCTACTATTATGATTCCTGATTGTTCAGGGAAAGAAGGAGTATCTATATCTATCTGTGCTGGAATTTATCTCCCTTATTTTATGCTTGTGGTATGATCTACCTAAGTAGTGTGTGGCCATTATAACTCCTTTACTGTCATCGTTAAAGTCGTTTGCTCTGAACCTTTTTAAAAGTCTGTCTCGCTTGTTCTCTTCGTATTTCAACTGGCTCCCAGCCTAAATCCCCTTAGAGACCTGTCACACTTGTGTTCTTATCATAGCAATTAATACAAATCTGGCAGATTTTCTCTTGCGGATTTTATTTAATTCTTTTTGCCAAATTTTCTCCCAAGTATCCCAAATACTTGGGAGAAAAACTTGCATATTCCAAATGAGGTCTAACTAGAGCCAAATAAAACCTTTCTTATACTATCTCATTACATTTACCCACCACCCGTTTCATGAAGCCGAGTTTCTTTAAAGCGGAACCGCATATTGTCCTGATATGTGCTCCCCATGAAAGGCGTAGTATTAGAACTACCCCCAAATATTTAACTTGAGGCCCGGTCGCGAGGTACTGAGCCTTCTTCAATCGATTTTAGAAAAACAATTTGTTAAAACGGGGATAGTCTTCAGCTAATTTCTTTGGAGTTCTAGCAGGTATTTCTTCCGGACCAGGTGCTTCGTTTGCTTTGATAATACGGAGCAGGTGTTCTATTCCCTGCTTGGTCAGTGTTTTATCGCTCATGTGTTCCCCGGGTGGGTGTGGAGGATCATTTGGTGCGTTTGTGTCTTTATTGTAGACGCTCTGGAAAAAAATGGTTGAAAATCTTAGCCTTTTTTCACTCTATATGTAATAATTTCTTCTTTTTCCGTCTTCAAAAAATGTACGGTTGGACGTTTACCCTGTATTTCCCTAACATAGGATCTGAATGACTTTGGGTTTTCCTCAAGATATTCGCTTAGCATTTTAGATTTAAAAGAGTGTAGTGCTGTGCGCATAATACTTTTCGTCTTACTACTACATTCTTTTAGTTTCTGTTTGGATGTATTCATATAAACTATATCGTCACTTGATTTCCACATTTTTCGGGCTGCGTCCGCGTATGTCGTTTAAATGTACAACAGTTTCCGCTTCCGACTGCACCGAAACCACCGAGACTGTACGGCCTGCCCAAAATTCACAAGAAGGATGTACCTCTCCGACCGATTGTGAGCCAGATTGACGCTCCGACTTACCGACTCGCAAAGTACTTGGCGCCCCACCACATCACCATCCACGACAACGATCTCATGGTCAGCTTCGACGTTGAATCGCTTTTCACCAGCGTCCCTATTGAGGAATCGCTGAATATCATCAAGGAACTCACCTCCCGCGGAATCCCTAAGGACTTTCCAGGATTGGTGGAGCATTGCCTCCGCAATTCCTTCTTCCTATGGAATGGTGACCATTACGAGCAGACGGAAGGAGCTGCGATGGGCTCACCCCTCTCCCCGGTTGTGGCCAACCTCTACATGGAGAGCTTCGAAAAGAAAGCACTGGAATCCTGCGACAAGCAGCCCTCACTGTGGCTAAGATATGTCGACGACACTTTTGTCATTTGGTCACACGGAGAGGGAGAATTAAAAAAGTTCCTGAAACATCTGAACTCACAGCATCAAGCCATCCACTTCACTATGGAGGTGGAAAAGGATCATCAGCTGCCCTTCTTGGACGTCATGGTGAAGAGAAATAAAGGGAATGGGAGGCTTGGACACAGAGTATACAGGAAGCCTACTCACACCGACCGCTACCTTAATGCTGCATCGCACCACCATCCCAGTCAGAAGACCTCACTGGTAGACACACTTGTCAACCGAGCATATAAAATATGTGACTCCGATTCTATTGCCAACGAGAAGAAACACTTGACAAATGCCCTGCAAAGGAATGGATACAGCGCTCATATGATCCAAAAAATGGCCGAGAAGGAAGAAAAGAAGAGACAAACAACCGCTGTTCCTGACAGGGAGGAAGACTCCAGACCACGACCGAAGGCTTACGTCACCATCCCCTTCATCGCAGGGACTTCGGAAAGAATCGCGAGGGCTTTAAGGAAGCATGATGTGGTGACCAGATTCAACTGCGTCTCCAAGATAGCTGACACCCTACCCGGACCCAAGGATGAAATTTCACCGTTAATATCAGAAGGCGTGTACCAAGTGCCATGCTCCTGTGGCAAATGGTACATCGGTGAAACATGCAGAGCGCTGAAAACACGCATGAGTGAACACCAGAGGGCAACCAAGGCCAAACAGTTTAGAGCATCGGCCATCGCTGAGCACGCCTAGAGTGAACCCGGACACTCTATTCTGTTCGACGACGCTAAAATAATAGCGAAAGAAGAAAAATACTTCCAGAGAATAATCAGAGAGGCCATTGAAATCGTTAAAAGGCCAGAAAATTTTAACAGAGAGGATGGATATCCACTCCACAGTGCGTGGAAAAGAATTATTCCGCGCAAATATGAGGACGTTCCCTGATTGGCCAAGAAATTTCCCGGTATTGGCGCCGGATTTCCCGATATAAGACGGGACAATAAGCTTCTTTTCATCCTTGACCTGAGGACGCCAGCAGGACGGCTGGCGAAACTGTTGTGCATTTAAACGACATACGCGGACGCAGCCCGAAAAATGTGGAAATCACCTACTCATCGCCGCGGAAACCTGCGAACGAACATATATCGTCACTTTTTAAACTCTTTTTGAAAATTTACTGTAGCTTTCTTTGCCTTCTAATGCCGATCTGACTTCCCCGTTGTACCATCTCCAAGTTCCCTACTACCGCATTTGAGTTGGGATGGGATGTATGTCTTCACTCCTTCGCTTAAAACATTAAAGAAATAATTCCAAGTGTTCTCTGTATTGGTTGTCAGTGTTTTTGTCTTGTATTCTGGTAATTTTATTTTTAAATATTCTCGTAGTCCGTTAAAGTTTGCCTTGTTGTATAGGTATATTTTACGCTTTTCTTTGTTTATTTTGACGAACCTAGTTTTTAACTCTACAAAAATAGCCTTATGGTCACTGATTCCGTCCATTATTTCAATGTTTGTCATGATTTCGGGCATAGAAGTTGCCAAGATGTCTAGTGCACAGTGGCCGCGTGTTGATGATTTAATTAGGATAGCATCAATAATATTATGTTATCCTGGTAAGACCTTGCTTTGCTGGATAAATTGACTCCTAGGGCTAGTTCATTTGCAAATCAGTCACCTAGGCCTTTGCTGTATTTAATTCCGAATACCCATCGCCAATATCAATTTAGAATCTAGGTCGCATCGATTAAGGAATGTTGCGAAGGAAAAATCACATATTTGGAGCAATATCGCGAAGATGGTTGACTATAGTTACCATATCGATAATGTCGTTCATAATATCAGTTATTAAATGAAACAGTAATAGAATCTCTCTTATTATATCAATCATATCTTCATATATTACGAGATTATCGTCAAAATAGTCTACATATTTTTTATCCTCAATATCGCGGGTAAAAATTACCACCGTCCGCATCGTCACATTGACGATAATTATCGAACGTATCGATTCCCCAAAATGGACTCTTATTTCTCAAAACAAAAAAAAATATCAATTCGGTGTCCATACGTTGCCATATCTTGGACCCGTACCGTCACCCCTTTTCTGAAGTCATCCCTGTGAGGGAAGGGAATCGAAGGAAAGAGGTGGGGAGCAACAACACCACCCCCCCAGCCCACCACCTTAAACTTCCTTCCTCACCTCCTTGACGTTTCCGTGAGGTGCACACGACCCACGGGAGGCGGTCGGGGACATTTCCTTAATTAGACGTCAGGGGCTCGTCAGTCTGACGGAGGAAGTTTCTCGTTTCGACCCGACGCAACGCCGGAGTGTCGTCCGTTTCGACGTTCACGGTCAAAGTTGGGTTTAATTGGAAAAGTAAATTTTCACGGGGTCTCTTTGAGGAGGGCCCAGCGAATGCTCTCACCCGTGCGTGTACAACCTCCCCCCCCCTTTAATTTGTCGAGTGAGAAGGTCGCTCGTAGACTTAATTTAATTTGTGAAGCAACCAGCGTCGCATTTCGACGTCGAGCACGAAGGTAATCGCGATCGACGTGTCTTCTCGCCACGGAAATGTAGTCGATTACGGCGAGAGTTCGTAGTTCTTAACGATTACTGCTACTGCAATAGGGAAACACGTTTGCTAATGCAAAGGTTTTTGCGGTAAAATATTCTGCATAAAGATTTGCAAACTCATTAGACGAACATCCAATGTTAAGAGACTGAGATTACTCATAATAAAACATTTTGTTTATAATTTATTGAGATTAAAATTTCTGTTCCCATAAATAAAAATAATGGGGTTATTTTATAGAGTACAAAGAGATTCCCGGCGAATAAATTCTGAAAAGAAATAGTACAAGAAAGCCAGCCTCCGTAAGGGCGTGTGGTATGAAACCACTCTCTGATGAGAGGGATATTTAGGGGAAGACAGGAGAGGAGACGAGAGGTTTCCAATAACTATTATTGTTAACAATGGAGTCCAGGGACTAAACATTACTTATGTCAAGTGGATATATATCTAATTTTAACCATTATTTTCCCTTATCAATAATGGGACTTTCGGACGGTATTTAACTCGTGTCAAAAGACAAGTTTCTTTAACGTTCACTGACTTCTGTGGACGTTTTATCGACACATTGGGATGAAATATATTTATTTAGACAACAAATAGGGATGACGTCAGAAAAATACCTGAAGGTTTTGCGGTATAACTTATATTATCATGGATAAATAAATTTATTATTAACTGCTTTATAAAGGTGCCTTAAAACATACTACTATTTTACATTATGCCATATTACATACTTCTATTAATAAGTCCGCCAGTGCGTTAAAAAATAATTGGAAAAATTTACGCCGCACTAATGCAGTACTTGGTACGCTGAGGCTCGATTTTTATAATACCTCTTTAAGTCCAACCCTTCGTTAATGCGGAATTCAATCTAACGTGGTGATTAACCGACAAATCTGATGTTATAAACAATTCATAATTCACCTTAATAATGGTAGATGTGAACATCCCAACCGTAGGAGCGCTCTATTTCAATTATTGATCAATTTGACTATCGGTTTTGAACTTTGCTAGCGAATAAATCTGAGTGTTTTCCTTCATGGGGAGGTTAGCTCTAGTTTAATGAGATATTATACAACCTGGCCCTGGTGGATTAAGCCGGTCCTACAGACATCTCTCGCGTAATGACTACGGTGCTTATTAGAAAGAATTAATCCAGCATTTAGAGGATGAAATTGGAAATTTTCATCCCCTAAATGCTGGATTTAGCTCTCCCACCATGACTGAGACTAAGAGCGAGAGTAAATGCATGATGCATGAGGTGTTGTGATCACTGTCGGACGACGCATAAATCATTTAAAATAAAACCTGGCGGAGGATGTGTAAACATCCGGTCGAATGTACCCTAGTGTCAAGTAAAGGAGTGGTGCCGGCATTGTGCTCTCTCTCTCTCTAGCACACACACACACACCAACGGCCACGCCATTCAAATGAGAAGTAAAAAGAATCATATTTCCTGGAAGTAAAATTGAAACAGGAAGTCTTTGTTTCGTCTCCCCAGTTGCGAAATACGTACAGCCATTTGTAAATGAATGAGATTGATACCTCCTACGAATCGTCTGATGGGTTTACTAATATGTAAACAAGTATATCCAATAATATAACATGAAGAAAAGGAAAATTTTCTGCATAGAAAGTTTATTTCACCTATTCAAATGTGAATAAACTTAAGCTATAGCAATGAACTATGAAATGTCTAGAAGATTGTCATTTCTTGTTCGCAGAGTTTTATCAAAATGCTAGACATGTTGATGAATGCGTAATCAAACGCTTATTTGTATCACACTGTGTACCAGCTTCACGGAAACATTGTCATTTTTTCCTCGAGAAATCCGTTCATGTCACAATTCAAAATTTAGTGTTACCTTTGGACTGGATAAATAGGGATTCATCAACTATTCGTGAATTTATGATTGGTTGAAATATTCTAAATTCTATTGCTTTTGCTCTGATCAGTAATTGCAGGGTATAGTACACTAGGTGCATGCTCTCCCTCCTTGATGGGAAAGTACCACCACTTTCTCCCCCCACCTCACTCTCTCTCTCATGTGCTAATCTCGCCTTTGATTATCTTACTGATATCACTTCATTTTACCGCCCTCTGTGTATTTCTGGTCCTTCAGCTTGTGTAGGTACCTAAATTATTTTGGTTACAATTTTCGTTTATAAATGGCTTTTACGATAGGCCGCATCACTTTCATGACTTTTGCATTTGCTTCGTGCCTGTCATTGTCTTTAATTTTACGTAAATAATGACTCGATTTTTTAACTTGTATTCTTTCCACAACCTCTGCAATTCACGTTTTCTTAAAAAAAGCACTGAGGGAGCATTTAAAGTGCACGAAGCTGGAACAAAAGGGGCCGAGATGGCCCCACTTATGATGGGAATCTGGCGAAAGACAGTGTGATAGAAACGGAGGGAGACAGAGAAAGAGAGAAAAGCATGGAAAGAGGCGGAGAGATAGAGAAAAGAAGATAGGGAGAGAGAGAGAGCGTGGGTAGGGCGCGTGAGCTGTTATGCGATCAGACGGGAAGGAGTTAGTGGGCAGGTGAAGCGGATCAGACGGGCCAAGGTCTCCATTTCCGACCGAATTCTCGTCTCATTATTTTTCTCACACTCGCTGTCTCCTCTTCGCTTGCCTAAACGAAAAGCATCCACGGCTATGACTTGCACGCGAGATCCGCCGATGGGATTGGATCAAGCGGGGCGCTCCCTACTCACATCTGGGTAGGTTTTAATATGGTCCGGGTGAATTGGTTCAGTCATTGAGAAAGGGTCAGTTTTAAGTAGTTGCTTAGAAGAATTTCACTCCACACTCTTCTTATAGGTTTAACTGGACGCGTCTTTATAAATAGAATTCCTAGAATTCATGCTGGTTACGGTATTATTCTTTTATTTTCAATTTTTAGGTTAGCGGAAGTTTGGGAGCAAAATTTGTTTTATAATTTTCTCCATCAAGAAGTTGAGGAGGCTTATTTATTAACAGGGATTTCAAAAACATTTATCGCATGTATTATCGTTATTTAGCCAGACAAAAAAATATCAATATCATCACAGAACCTTTATTTTATTGTTCTTATTGCTACTAGCAACTCGTCTCCTCACGCAAAGAAGTACTTCACAATAAATAACCATCTTATTAGTTAGCATTGTCCTCATTGTTTGAAAAATGTCCCATGTTTATCAGTGACCAAAAATCATGCAATAATTTTTGGCGTTGCCACATATCCTAGTGGTGTGGTTACGTGGTCATGCCATATATCCTAGCGGTTTCTTACAGGGTGCCATGAAGAAGGAGATAATAGGTACATACTTAATACAATAATGGTTGGCAGAAGTCGAAAAGTTAAATACGAATAAGCGCTTGGCTCAGTACTCTACTTTTTGGAGTAATAATATTTATATATATACACATATCTAAAGAATATTCCCATTCTGCTTTTCTATAGTAAGTACTTAGATATTTGTATTTTCAACTCCGGGGTAATTGCATCCATAAACCTTTAGGTTAGCGCTGAAATGCAAGGTAACGCTCACCTCGTTGTACCATTTAGGGCTGGGCGTGGAGTTCTTTCCCCTGTGCCAACTGCGGTTTCTAAGTCCTGGTACGCAGAAAATCAACCACCGCTTGGATTTTAAGCCTCTTTTGCCTTGCGTTCAACAGGTCTGGAAAGACGCGGCAAAGGCGAAGTGACGTGAAGATTTTATAAGGTACTGCTTTTTCACAATTGCAAAAACTAGGCGAAGTGTTTTAAATGGGTCAACGTTTAATATATTTTTAGGCCTACCAGGATGAAAACAATTTTCGGAGGAATTAAATTAGCCAACGAAGTACATACGATATATATCCGCCTATAATAATCTGCAATGTACGAAATAAGTGTCAGATCAACATCCAGTTAGCATTACAGGATGAAAAAGTATAACGGAGGGAAAGTTACTTCAGCCATGAATAGAGCCAGTGGAAATATGAGAGGGAAATTTCAAAAATGTAAATTGTCATCAAAGTTCATTAATCCGAAGGTTAGTTTCAATGAGTGAGGACAGAACTCACAATGAATCTAAACTCAAATATTCAGGGTATCATGAGGGGACTTTTCCTCTCCCTGTGTCAAAATTCTATTTCAGACCAACCTCCAGTAAACAAAGAATCGCACCGCTTGGAGTGCCAGTGCGATTATCCCTTTTGTATCACCAGGAATTAGAGCCGGGGGTCTTCCAGTAGTAGGCTTAACGCTAATTCTCTACCCACTGTACTAACACACAGTTTTAATATAGCCCTTCATAGCTATTCCTTTAGTCTTGTTCCATGCTTGCAAGTTATTCGAAGGAGTAAGCTAAGCCTAAAACTTTCCCGTTCAAAATTCCAAGTCTATCGTTGTGTCCCTACTGTCTGACCTACCGATTTAGGATGTGAAATCAGGTGATTGATATATTTGGATACGAAAAGAGTGCCGTATTTATATCTATATCTACTTCTTACCCTTAAAGCCTTCCTGCAGGCGTGTGGCAGGGGTTTCTAAGTCACCACCCTAAGTAACTAAATGGATGAGTTTTAAGTTACTGGTTTGCAGCTAGGTAGTTTTTTCAATGTTTATCATTTTTGTTGTGATCACTAATAAAGGAGTTTTTAAATCTTTGATAAATGTCTAAACACGCTGCGGCTGAACATGGATTGCGTTTAATTTTGTTTCTAGTGGCACCAATCCCAGATATCAAATAAATTGCGAGTTATTTTGGGAAGGTATTAGCTTGTCCATAACCATTATTCCTTTGAACCTGGTAACCTTTGTGTTATCTTAGTTCACTTCTAGTCAATGAATTTTTTATAGATATATTCCAAATGCTCACAGTGTGTTCAGTTTTAGGTCTTATTCAAGTTACGTATTCGTAATTAATCTCGTTCCAAGGAGCTAATTCACCATTAGATACTCGTACTCTAAATAAAGTAATACTCTTATAATAAAATGTGGTTTAGGAATATCCCTAACTCTTTGTACTGTCAGTAAGAATCGGCATACTGTTAAAATTTTCGGCAGAAAGAAAACATGAACACAACAGGGAAATTCTCCGACAAAAGAGTCGGGTGGAAACGTTTGGGAGGCGATCCGAAGTCACGGGTAGGAGAGGAAGGGAGAGAGGGGCTCAAAAAAGATGATGGCGGCTTTTCGATTCTCTCCCCATGGATTGAAGCTATTCCACGTTTTCAAAAAGAAAGAGAAAATTTAATTCTCTCGTCTCCCCGCTTCGGTCGGGCACACCTCGTTTGCTCCACGCAAAAAATTCACCCCTCCCCGCGTCTCCAACCAACCACCACGCCCTTATACCCATCCCCATCTCAACCCTCCGCTTTTTTAATATCCTCCTACTTCCCCGAGCGACGCTTTTAGTTATTCTTATGTTTATAGTTCCCAGTCATTCCTCCCACACGCGTATTCATTTCTTTCTCCCTCTCATTCCACTTGCACTCTCATTAATTTTTCATGTGCATTTCTTTCTCCGGGCCTTGTTTCTCATTTGTTTCGCAGTCGTAAATTTTTTTACTCTTTCTTTCTCCTCTTGTCGCATCTCCGGTTCCCTTCTACGACATCTCGGGCTGGATCCCGCACCTTTGCGCGGAGGGTGACACATTCTGCACCGCGCACCGCCAATGAAGAGGAGCGGGGTTAGGGCTATAGGTGTTCACTGTCTCTGCGCCCCGCCGGGGGTTGGCAAACAATATGCATGCTTGCTCGCTGAGGACGTCTTCAAGCCTTAGATGTTCATCCATTAACTCTGTTGGTGCATTTGTTTAAAAAAATATTCTTTCGAATCCATTGAAGTTGAATAGGGTCTCTAGAAGGGAATATTTTATCAGTGCCATCGAATTGTGAATTACCAAATTGAATGTTTTGACGAAGAATTTTCTCTTACTCTCATTTAGGCTTCCTCTCCAGCATTGATAGGAGGTATACGATGGGGGTTTTCCTCCTATATTTTTCGAATTAACTTCCTTATGGCGATTTTATATGGTGATTACGATTTGGCAGATTTCAAAGTAATCATTTTTAGATTGAACGATACGATATAATGTGCTCATTTGTAACGGTTTTTCAGTTTGCCGAGACAAAAGAGGCAGACTTTGAAGGATGAAAGTGGATTTGATTGGTCAAATTAGATAAGGTGAATCCACCTAATTAATTCATTGATAATCTAATGAAATTACCATTGTCGTCATCATCGCTACGGGCCGAAAGTCATGGAATTAGTTTTAAGTAAATGCCCTCTCAGTTATCCTGTCATTGGTTAATTTAATCATGGCTTCATTATTCCTCGCATCCACATATACTATCTCTCCATAAACTTCATGTTCTCCATCCGGAATTTTCTCTTGTCCCTTTGCATTACTTTTTCTCTCGAACTTGATCGTTTTTCAATGTTTTCTGTAAATTTTCATCCATTCTGCTCCGGATTACCTCGCCATTCAGCTATTTTCATTTCTCACACTTTTATTGCTGTTACCCATTACTTATTCAGTTTTTACTTAATTCTCATGATTCCTTCATAAATTATGCAGTAATTTTCGTGCTGGATTAAATCATTTACTTTTAGTTTTTAAGTTTACATTTCAAGTTCTTGTGTTTGATTTTGTTATATTTGCATATAGTTTGAGTGAAGAACGAATACCTGAGTATCTTTAACCGGCATCTGGCTCTCATATTTTATCCCGGTGGTTGAACCTATCAATATAATTAGGCTCCATAATAATTGCCTCAGTGTCTCAAGGAAACCTGGGTGTCCCATACCATTCTAAAAATCTGTCTTTCCTGTCTTCATCGTGAATCAGTGGGATCCCTACTTAGTTCCTCCAGTATTCTCGTCACGCTTACTCTTTCGTGTAGCAATATTGAAAAACTGGCAGGTTTTCTCTGAATCTTATTCATTATTTAAAAACGTTCTCTCCCATGGATTCCAAATACTTGTCGCTCTTTTCAAATGTGGCCTAACTAAAACGGCCTGACATCTCTCAATTACCTTTTCATTACATTTAACTACAACGAGTCTAATGAAACCTAGATTCTTTAAAGTTGGTTCGCATATTCTTCTAATCTGTTTGCCAAATGGAAGGTTTTTTAAGCTCAATGTAGCACTTTATTGTTTTACCTGTTTTGAGATGCTCATTTAATTTTGTGATTTACGTCATAATAGTATTTCCTTTCTTTCCAATACGTCATTATTTATTTATTTCATTTTACTCTAACCCAGTTTATTATTCCACACCGATATTTGCCCTCAATTTCCGGGGAGGAGCACGACATTGGCCGGTGTTCTTCCTCTGTAAATGGTTGTATTCTCAAAATTATCTAATATTGCTGCTAACTTGCTAGTTGAGCTTATTACGGTAAATTAAGTAGAGTAAGGGACCTAAAACATTGCCCTGCGGGACTGTTGAAAGTTACGTATGCCTCTGATAAATTTAACCCATCAACTTCTAATTTATTTTCGGTTAGACAAGAAGTTCCTAATCCAGTTATCTTTCTGCATAAAACCATAATACCTTATTTATTTAGTGTATCAATTTCTGGTATGGAGCCATGTCGAAGGCTTCCTTGAAATCTAAAAAAAGCATTAAACATCACCTAATGTGTTCCTTTCCTTATTTTCAAGATGTAATGCATAAAAAGAAACAGTTATGATTCGCATGACCTTTTCCTTCTCTATTGATGGTTACGGCGAATTGTTTTCCTACTGTAGAGAAAGCCCACTGTATTATTTCTAATAATCTGTTTCTAATTCTTTATTTCCTTTAACTTACCTGCCTTCAGTAATTTCCTTAGGTTCCAGGATCCTATCACCATATTTTCCTTACTCTTTATGCCAGAGGGATATCCCTGGATGACGACCTGAGAAGCCCTGTTCCTTCTGTTGTCTGATCTTGGTTTCCGAAGCCCATAATCAGTAATATTCCTTTGTGTACCACCCATAATCCATTATCCATGGTTGTATGAGCACAAGATATCCGTGAGGATCTTTAATGTAGTTGTTTCTTCTTTACTTCTTCATCCTATACCGTTTACCATCTTTGTGGCTCATCCGCTTTTAGGGGCTGTTTCTAGCACCTAGGACAAGAGAGTGCCCAATCTCCATCGAAGAATAAGAAGGTTTATACCGAACTTCATTTGGTCTCCAGTGCCACGTTAGCCACCCTTAGGTGCCCATCCCCAACCCCGAGGAGGTGTGGATGTATATTTCCCTTCATTGAGGAATGGTACTTGAACGACATTTCTCAACGCCTCCAGTACCTTAGGGGACGCCCTTTAGGAAATGTTTCCTTAACTGAATAGATATACTAAAGCTTTTCCGTGATCATTTAGTCGAGTTAATTTTTATTTCCACTAATATAGGTTTGTGATCATCAATTTCCTATGTAATGACCACGTTTGTAATAATCTTTGAGGTATGAATCGGAAATGTGTCTATGGAGTATGCTCTTTCCTCGAGTCGCCGGCTCAACTGTTTTTTATGACGATAATTTTGTGAATGTATTCCGAAGTTATTTGAATCGCTATTTTTTATGATTTTCTTGCGCAATAGTTCAAAATTAATTATTGGTATTATTAAGTAGCTGATTAATGTAAATATAGTTACTATGCTAAATGAAGAGTTTGGATATTTGGTCATCGATTTGGACTGTTATCGAATACTTTTACATCAAACCTCAAACCTGGCATCCATTTGTTTTATATTGTTTTTCAGTACATTGAAAATCAATCCCGATTGACCTTTTAATTTGTATCTGTGTTAGTAGGTATTTGTTATAATACTGCGTGTTTAGAAATTGGGTTGCTCTTCGTCATAACTGAGATGTGGTCTATATTTATATGTCTGCAAAATACATACCATGTTTGTCTTTTACTTGATCCATAAATTTCTGCTTCGCTAAGTGTAGTTAGGTAGAATTCATGCATGAAATAGCTATATCGCTTTCATTTCCTTGGCTGATGGGTTTTACAGTCGGACGAAACAAGTCTGGTAGTCTCTTTATGGCATTTCACATGTCGAGGAAATTGCTTTTCATTCCAATTATTGAAAAAAGTGTTCCCTGATGGATTTTTGAGGACGACATAGGATGTCCATTTCCTCGGCGGTGTCAATGTTCAGTGAAAGGGATTGAGTATTTCCCGTCATTGTCTGCCCGAGTGACGTTGAAAATTGAAAGGGACGAATTCCTCGAAATACTCATCTTTCTTTTCGCAGTTCTTCCGAGAATGCTCCAGATGCCACTTCCCGAAATCAAAAGTCCGGAGGTATTCGGGCGTCGGGAATACATCTTGGATATGTCGCGTTCCAGAACGTGAGGCATGGAATGTGCGTTGAAAACTAAAGCGAAAAATACAGACCCCCTGTGAAACCTTCGATCTTTCTGAAACTTAGGATACTTTTTCAAAAATTTTATTCATTCATTTATTTAAGAAAATCCACAAACAGATTAAATTTGTCCGATCTTCATTGGAGAGATTTTCCTTGCATAATACATTTCCAATTTCAATAAAAGAGCAATTAGTAAGATGTTTCTCAAACCTTTGAATATTCTATCGTCTTTTAGTACTCCCATTAGATCAAGATCTCGCCCTCGCAAGATAAGTGTTCGCCAAATTGAAGAAGTATTGACGCCGTTAACGGCATGATAATTAACAGTATTATGGAAGCATTTTAAGGATGGATGAACCACTCTCTACGCGTCTAAAGTCTTTGGAGGTGAATCACTGTTGTTAGCATGTTTCGCAACTCCATAGCATTACCCCTGATTTGTCTGTATTTCTTGGTTGTCTGATCGAAATGGAATTTATTTCCATTTATTTTATATCTTGTAAAGAGTTATCCCTGGATTCATGGAATTTCTAATTGGAAATGTCTTATGACAATTTTTATTGGCCACATTGAATGGTTGTATTTGTGAATTCTGACAATATTTTAACCCGCAAAATCGTAATGAATGCGCGCGGAAAACTATTTATCGCCCGTATTATTTTGCAATTTACATGTGTCTTCGAGATCATTGTTTGTGATATCTTCCCTCGCAATATTTATGGAACCAAATGCATTGAGAAAATGGGCTCGCAATTCACTGTATCCAGGATTGAATGTGAAATAAACGATTATAACTGATAGAGACGTAATATATGGATGACTAATGAAGCAAAATTTTAAATGTTATGCTGTTGTTGTTATCAATTAAGGTATTTTATCAGCACAAAAATTTGCGATAAGTGCCAAATTAGTCGTCAAATTGACCATACGATGATATAGATATGAGAGAGTCGCAATAGAAAATGACTAAGTAGTTATCTGTAATTTCTATGCATCTCTCTTTTATGCTTTAATAATATCGCATTGTAATTATAAGTATTGTAAACTAACTTACATTGTATAAGTAGGGAAATAGTGCCGATAGTGACACTGTCATTGTCTCCACTAACATTTCTCCCCCTTTCACTGTCATCATAAGTGGAATATAATATGTCTCTCACTTTTTAAATGTGCCCATTATTATATTAAAAAGAAATTTCTAATGATTGGAATATTTATTCTTCTCCTTTGCTTGCTCATTTACTTGTTTGCCCGGGCCGATTACGAAAAATTAAGGCGTGAAATACAGCAGTCTTATGGTACATTTAAGGGAAGTAGTAGAAGCAAAGGCATTGAGAGTTTGTGGAGAACATTTCTCGACGTCACTAGGGCTACAATAGAAAAACACATGCCTAGTAAATTTAAAAGTGACAGGAGGGAACTTAGATGGTAGAAGTACGGAAAGCATTAAAACAACAAAGAGTTTGGTATTAAAAAATGAAGAGATCACAAAAGAACGAGTTTATAGGTTTATAAGCAATATGAAATAATATGTAATTATAAAACAGCTAAAGCGTTAGCAAGAAAAACATGTCGCCAGGCGTTAATAGAATTTAAAAATGAAAGATTTGGTGAATATTTGGACGATAGTCCGAAAGCGTTTTGGTCATTTTTACGAGAGGTTCAGGGAAACAAGTGGACAGTGCCAGCCCTAAATAAGAAGAAGCACGAACTCATTACCAGTTTAGATAAAGCTAAAACATTTACCCACTATTTTCAAGGCGTTTTCAATAATCATTCACAGGAACAATGCGAGTCACTACCCGATAGCTCCCTTGAACCTATGCCTTAAAATATAATATCTTGTCTTGGTATCGAAGGCCAAATTGAAGACATCAGTCCAAACAAATCGCAAGACACTGATCAAATCCCTGCTCGTATTTACAAATCGACGGCCTCAGTAATAGCTCCTGAAAATAATATTTGATAAACCCGTAAATAATCGCGCAGCACCCTGGAAAATAGCCAATGTCACTCCCAAATATAAAAAGGCAACAGAGACGATTCGAGTAATTACCGACCAATCTCTCCCACATCCATCTCATGCAAAATTGTAGAGCACATGATAGTAAGTTCAATCATGATTTATATATATATATATATATATATATATATATATATATATATATATATATACATCGATTTCCATAATTTACTTACAAAAAACCAACACGGTTTCCGAAAAGGTAGTTCTTGCGAGACCCAACTGGACTTATCGTTCATGATATTTTGGTCTCGGGAGAAAATAATGTCCAGGTCGATACTACGTTACTATATTTTAAAAAGGCATTCGAAAAAGTCCCTCATAAAAAATTGCTCCAAAAGTTGGGAATCTATGGTATTGATAAATGTGAAATAGAATGGATTAACAACTATTTAACAGGCCGCGAGCAAAGGGTCGTAATAGACGGGGTATCATCGGACACAGTAAGCGTAATAACGGGTATCCTACAAGGAAGTGATATTTTTCTGGTGTTGTTACTTTTATACATCGGGTTGATCAAGTTTCCAGTGAACTTCGTCTATTTGCTAACGATGCCGGGATACATACAGGGTTCGTCCGGAAAATAAGTGTACTGACTCCTGGGCTGGGCGCGCCGCTCCAGGCGCGCCCAGCACCGCTCTGACGGGCTGCGATTGGAGGGGGGTATGTTGGCAAGCGACGCTGAAAAAGGCAGTCGGCTCTGAGCTGTGGTGTAGTGAGGAGCTCTGTTAACGCGAACCTCCACGCTCGACCCACGTCACGGAACGCGATGCCGAAGTTTTTGGAGCAGCGTTATTCCATCAAATTTGCGGTAAAGCTTGGGAAATCGTCTACCGAAACTGTCGGTATGATTAACCAGGCTTACGGGGAGTCAGCCATGTCCAGAAACATGATCTTTCGGTGGCACAAGATGTTCGTGGAGGGCAGAGAAGAGGTCGACGACGAGTCTTCGAGAGGTTCCCGATGATGCCTTCGCGGGAGCGTTCCAGGAATGGGAACGCCGCTGGAACAAGTGTATCAACTCACAAGGGTCCTATTTTGAGGAATATTAGCTTAAGATATGTAAAAGTGTAATGCATTTTTTTTCCTGAGCTCAGTACCCTTATTTTCCGGACGAACCCTGTAGGGATATATCCAGTCATGAAGATAGAGTATAATTAGCTAACGACCTAAATGCGATTCAAAAGTGGTGCGAAACATGGGAGCTAGGATTAAATTTGAATAAATGTGTTTCGATAATTTTTGGAGGAAAAGTACTTCACCAGAAAACAAATTTTACAGGGAACCAAAATTTCACCAGTGGAATCGGTCAAATACTTGGTTTTAACGATAACTATAGATATATCTTGGGGAAAACACATTCGTGGAATTTGCGTAATAGCTAATAAAAAATTAGGATTTATCAGAAGAATGCTTGGGAGTTGTAATGAAAGGGTCAAGGAGCTCTGTTATTTCGCGTTAGTTAGGCTCCACCTTGAGTAAGTGTATGGCATCCTCATGAAGTTGGCTTAATTTTGGAACTAGATCGAGGGCAACGAAGAGCAGCTAGGTTTGTGAAAAGTTGTTACGAACAAGGTAGTAGTGTCACGATACTATTGAAAGAATTAGGATGGAAGCTACTAGTTGACCTTGAGGCTTAAATATATGTTAAATTTGCTGCATACATTTGAGGCAGGTTATTTATCTGAGAATGTTAAGGACATATTACGGGCCTTCACTTACTATGGTAGGACAGATCACCAGCGTATAATCAGGGAGGTTTTTTGTAGAACGGTTAGATTAAAAATGTCGTTTTTTCATCGAACAATTAGAAATCATAAAATACATGATAGAAATAGCGTGGGAGATGATTAGAATTGTTAGTGTATATATTTATCGATATCTTGCGTGTTTCTTCCTGCATGTTATTCTTTTTTTTAATAGACCCATATTTTTAATCGTTCTACCGCATGATTTGAATGTACGTATCCTGTTATTAAGTATTGTTGCATGTAAGTACTTTCTTTCGTGTGATTAAGGTTGATCGAGAGCATGAACAAACTAATGTTTGTGTTGAGGTAAAATGCTTTGATTTGGCATGTGGTTTTATTCTAGTAAACGGTTGGTGACCTAACACCCCCCATCACACGCCCTTTCGGCGGCTTTCGGGGTATTATATGAATGTAGATGTATATGAATAAGAGAGGCACTGTCACAGACAGATTGAAGGGCTATTTCTTCTTTCTTCCGACCCTGAATCATGACAAAATAGAACTCAAATGCCCGAAAAAATTCAATCAAATTAATTATTAGAATGTGATGGTTTGCTCAAATACTCGTACAACGACTATTGCATCTTTTTGTAGGCATGTATGTACACAAGAGGTTCTTTAAACAGGTATGAGGTAACCATTAAAGTATTCATAACTAAAGTATGAATAAACCATTTATTCTACATATATGCTTATGGTTCTCATTCTGTAGTAATACTTCAAAAAATAATTTTTCCACCCGCACTGGATTAGCATTAGAGAACCATTACAAAGAATGTTCACCAACGCAGTGTTTTCAAAAATTAATTTTACGTTCCTTATCTTCTCTAAAGGGATAAAAAGGGGAAATTATAGCACAGAGGTGGATCCCAAGCGATCACGCATCCGCATTTATTGAAATATGATATTTCTGCTGAATTGTTCTCTTTCGTTCTCAATAATGTATTAATTTTTATTTCTATTTTCAGGTGAGTGCAACAGTTATACCTTGAAGGGTCCCCAACAGACGTAAGTCTACTGTTAAAATATTTGACTTATCCAGTGAACCTCTCAAAATAAGGAGGAAACAAATACACGAATATCATGCGCTAGATCTAAGCCCACGCCATCAAATTTAGTGTGACAGCTTTTAATATGTTGGAAGTACCGAATAAAATAATTTGTGAATCTTACATATCTATAACTACAGCTGTTCAAATCGGTGCTATTTTCTTTAGCCTTTAGTGGCAGATTTGATTAATTCAATTTCCGGCGGTTTTTTTGCTGATGGACGCAAAAATTTGAAAATATTTCGTTTCCGTGAGCAGCACTTGCTTTCTATTAAATTTTTCAAGTATAACAAAAGAGTTCTAATTTAAGAAAACTTAATAATGGTTTTCTAAAAAATAAGATATAACGTACAGTGCGCGTTTTGATTCATCGAATGACAATTCTGAGGGATGTTTTAAAATATTAATAAAGTTCTTTAACGAGAAAAGAAATTGTTTTCAGTATTATTCTCGGGTAAAAATGAAGGCAGGAAAAAAGAATTTATTTACGTGTATCAAAAGTTCTTTAAACATCGTTTAAGAATCACCGTAGCATCCTTTAATGTAGTTTCTTCCGAGGTTTTGTTGTAAGAAAACGAGTTTTTGATCAATTAATTTTACAATCTTTCATCGTAATTAATCGGAAGCAAATGCTCGCTTTCACAAAAGAATATTTTGGTTCGAACAGTGCTCATCTTCTGTATTTTACCGTAGAATAGTAGCCAACCGTCTTTATTCAATTCTCAGAAAAAATTTTATTATTAAAACAAGAAGTTTAATAATAGCAGTATTACAAGGAAGTAGGTATTTGTGGGGTTAACTGTTGCCTATTTTCACAATAGCGCTTTTGAATTTGTAAATTCTCTAAACTCTGCATTTATTGATTTTATATTTTGGGTAAAGATTCATCAACTTTCCCCCTGTTTATTTTGTTGAAGTTTTGTTTAGATGTGTCATGTTAAAAGCGATGGAAATACCCGTGGAGGAATATTTCTCACAATTTGTGAATCTAGGAAGGTGTTCTGCTCTGTGGTTGTCACTTAGAAGCCATTGCACATCTTGGCCATTACAAAATTTTGTGCTAATTGTGCCCAAAACGTCTCAGTGGTATTCCAAACACTGCTTCGCGCCAGACTACCAATTAGTCGCTGATTTAGTAGCCGAGATTCTCTTAGTGTTTGACTCCCTGATGGGATTAGTATGTATGTAAAATAATATGGGATTTGAATTCTTAGAGCATATGTTGCACATTTTTTTAAAGTAAAAGTACACTTTTATGATTAAGGCTACTCTATCCTTTTAAATTACACCAGGGTTTCGCTTCTCCACTAAAAAATTCATTTGTGATTGTAGGGATACTTTAAATAGACAGATATGAGGCTTGAGGTGGACCTCTTATATGATTTTCCCTTATCTGTCTTTTATATATATATATATATATATATATATATATATATATATATATATATATATATATATATATATATATATATATATATATTTCAATTATGATGGAATGCATTATCATCTCGCTCACAATTTTGAAAAGGTTTTAATTTCCACCTGACGCACAACGTTCCCTTTATTTGTGATTCACACACCATTTCTCCGACGATAGCTCTTCTACGTCTCGACAAATGCCGAGCGAAAATCTTTCTTTCCAACCCTTCCACACCATCCTCCCTAACGCTCCGACCCTTCTCCCTCCCGGACTTCTGCCCCATGCACACCCGCCACCTCTCCATTCCCCACAACGGTCGGCCGTCCTTCGCCGCAAATTGCCGCCCGCACCCACCATCCCTTCCCCCCAGCCGTCGTTCGTTACGTGTGCGAACGAGTTACTTTAGGTCTCCGAGGCGTCGCAGCACGCGCCTGCCCATCCATCCAGCCGTGACGTGGTGAAACGTCGCACCGTTAGCCACTACCTTCCATTTGCATAATGACCTCGCGTCACAATTCTCGAGGGTTTGCTATTGGAGACCACTTGTCTCTTCCCTAGCAGATAAGTAAGAAAAAAAATAAGAATAAGGAACGCACGAGTTTTCTCTGCAGTATCCAATGACAATGCTTCCTCCGCTCTCGTGCGTTGTATTCCAGATCCCAATTATCAAAACTTATTGCATTGTACATCGCATGCATTAAGTACCTGTGTATGGTAACTTTTCGCATCCTGATCGCACGAGGTTTTATCCCTTTTTTATCAATATATAGAATTTTCACCTATTACCTCCGCTGAACAAACTCGTGTTCCCATTTATTACCTCTTTGTTGTACATGTTTTCTCCACATCTAATTATTTTTGGTTGACTCATAACATTTGATTTTTTTACCATTTTTACTGTTGTCTCACCCACATAATAAGTTTCAAAAAAATACTTTCACAACTATTATTTCCGTTTTCTATGTTTTATAATTTAGGTTTTGATTTGTAACTATGCGTAATCTCATATTTCCAGAGCAGACACACAATACTTCGCGCGAAAAAATGAGTAAATAATTTTATTCATCATCAGAAGATAGCGCTCAGTTGCGAAGTCCGTATCGCGATTTTTAATTATAACAATTTAGAAGCAAAGTCACTTTAATTTTTTACGTTTGCGCTTTAATTAACTCGGATGAGTACGAATCAATACAGGCCGCCCTTGTCTCATTTCCTTAAAATTGCGTCAGATGAAATGCTTAGCAGTGACGTTAAAAAAACCTTTAGTTCCCCCGTGACCAATAGTTTATTATCTTATTCTTGGCTTTACTGAGCACTTTGCCATCATTCATGATTTTCTCTACAGCCTGCTGATACTCCTTCCTTGTCAATCCAGTTTATGCTTCTACATTCTATTTGCTAACCCGCCGCCCCTGATTTTTACCTTTGAAACGAGCGCTACACCTAATAACTAAATTGTGGTCGTAGTCCGCATACGTTCCCGTGAAGCTATGCAAATTGATCACTCTGTTCTCAAATCTGTACCTAACCATAATATAATCTAGCTGATACCTTTCCTAGTCAGTTAGCATTTTTCATGAAATCCTACGCTTTTTATGGCATCTAAACCATGTTTTGGTGATGAGTAACCCGTCTCTGCAGAATTCAATTGCTTTCTCCCCGCGGTCATTCCCCGTACCTAAACCAAAGTCCCCCACCTCATAACCATCTCTTCCGTCGCCCACCGTGGCATTGCATTCCCCCATCACTATCGAATGTTTCCCTGGGGGAACACACACGATTATGTCCTCTAACTGATCGTATATCCTATCGATTTCTTCCTCCTTATATTATTCTATATTATTCTATCACTATCACTCCAGTAACCCCCGCTATCCTTCCATCTCTCCTCGCATAAACCTGAAATATTTATATTTCCTCTTTCCATCTCTCGCTTAATTTTCTCTAATTTTCCTGTCTTCAACGTTGTCCTAACATTCCAAGTTCCTATTCGAACTATCCTGTAATTTGGTCTTCTTCCTCTACGTCTTCTGTCCTGCTGCTGTCGATTTGCTTTGCGAGGGGATCGTGAGCTGACTAACGCGGAAGCCTTGCATCTTCAGCTGCCGGACACGACACACGGTCAATTGAGCCGGATACCTTGGTTGCAGGACTCCAATTCGCTACATTATCCGTCATTATATTCTTGGGAATGATAATTGGGGTGATTTCCCGTTGCCTTCCTCAATGGTGTTTTTAACGTGACACCATCACCCAATGGCCGCCCCAGTTGGGTCACACGCCTTTGCAGCCGCCTCACTGAGGAACAGACGCTGCGTGGACTTATACTGTATACCTTCCACTGTATACTGTGCATACCTGTAACCTTCCACTTATACTGTATACGTTCCTAGCCCTTTCACCAATGTGGAGATTTATTCCATTTATCATAGATTGTTTATGTGAACACATGCAGAAAAGTAACAATGTAATGTTCTCGTAATCGATATAAATTAATACAAAAGCTATTAAAAGCTAAATCCAATTAAAGAAAATAGGACGGCTAAGTATTTGGCTGTTTAAATCACTCTTTACTTCCAGATTTAATCATTCTCATTGGCTTACATCTTCCCCTGGTCCTTCACTAACCGTTTATCCAATATTCTCACCACTCCTCTGTACATCCGGATCCCCTGTCAACCTGCCCCCCCAGTTTCACCTCTTTTCTTTCCCTGCTCTTTCCG
This sequence comes from Hetaerina americana, assembly GCF_022747635.1. NCBI lineage: Eukaryota > Metazoa > Arthropoda > Insecta > Odonata > Calopterygidae > Hetaerina > Hetaerina americana. The sequence continues at coordinate 31,878,814 of NW_027287095.1, read as the reverse complement.
CCAATAACTCCTCTCACACTGAAGCTGGTGGCTATGGCGACGGAAATACGTATTATGCATTTTTTCTAATCTTTTGCTCTTTCCCAGATGCGGAATAAAGTTATACGTACGAATATGGTCACGCTTTTAGCATATCATTTCGTTTGCCATTACACATCAGATGAATCCAAATCTTCCCATGATCCTTTGCTTTAATTCATGTTCCAACCACGAAATTCCATTCGTAACGTGTATTTTTCCTTTCGTTCATTTGTGGAACTGGGATATTGTTTCAGAAAATTTGAATGAGTTAATTTTCCAATTAATTGTTACAATCAACATTCTACTGAAAAAGATTTGTTTAGGTTTTTTGCTTCCTTTGAGCCCAAAGAATCCTTATATATGCCCGAATTTCGTTAATCTTATCGAGGAACCACGTCAGCCTGTTTTACTACGTTGCGGGCACAGTGAGATGCACCCTGAGTACACATCCAGGGGAAGCCTTTTGAAAGGGCTCATCATGTGCTTATTCCGTGAAATCTCCAAGTTTTTTATCACAGGTAGAAAGACTAGGGGAAAATGAAGGGAACGTGATCCTTAAAAATAAACGCCACCGGGGATTTTCCTTAGGTCCTAGATTTAAAGAAAAACAAACAATAGTCGTTTTCCATGCGCGCTATGGCGTCAAAGAAAAGATATAAAGACAGCTGTGGGACGAATCAGAAATGGATCTGCAAGAGTTTTTAATTCTTATAAATGAAAACAAGATTCGCCAAAAAATCGCATTTCACGGTGTAGATTGAAGTGCGTGCGTCAGGTTAACGATGTTTCCAGCCGTCATCACTCAAAAGGAAACACAAAGAAACGCTTGAGTTTGAACCGCTTAAAGGTTTCTGGAAAAGGGATTCCGGAAATTAATTTTTTTTCTAAATCTACCAAATGACACGGTGTCAAAAGACGAGGGGTGGAAAGAAATAGCGAGAATGAGACAGGGGGAGAAAGCAACAAGCCTGTATTCACATGTCAAAGGGTTGAATAATTGACGAGTGAAGGGTGGGTATAATTGGGAGGGAGGCAGGAGTTGAGGAAGGTGTAGGTCTGAAGATGCTTCTTGCATGGTAGGAGGACTTCCGGGTTAACTTCACCGATTAAGAGAGATGTGTTAATGCTAATTTACCTTCGTAAATTGTAGATAAATATTTTGACTAGCTAACTTTAAGATGAAAACGCTTTCTTAGAGCCAGAGAACAAGAACGTTCATATCCATATCTAAATATGCGTCGTACCTTGCAAGCCGCCCAGGTTTCATGTGGCAGAGGGTATTAGGTCACTAGTTTTCACTGAATAATAGAATAATTGTTGGTTTAATTAAATTGTGTCACGTAACATAAGTTAGTCAGCCATCGTAAGGGTTGAAGCGATTATGTGGCGCCTTGCAGAATCAGTGTGTCAGGCATAGGATGGGAAAAAAAGGTAATAGGAAGGCTGAGATAAATATTTGAATTGGAGGGCAAACCAGAGGAATGTTTCAAGAAACAGGGCTGCTATACATACTCTATAACAAGATGGCTTTTTAAAAGAGGCTATTTCCTGGGTAATTCATTTATTGTTGCAAAGAATTCTAGATTCTAGAAGAACAGATGCGTTTGTTTAGAACATAGCAACATATGCCAAGTGTACATTTTCATAACCTCTAATAAACACAAGGTAGCCACCATTGGCATCCACATCCACACAGAACCCACCAGCCGCGAAATGAGCTCATTGGGCCATTATCTTCGACTTGCCCTGTAAATCGTCATGGTAGCGTCACTGGGCATGTGACTGGCTAATTTCGGTTCGGAAAGTAAAATCTTGTAAAATTTGGAAGCAATAGTGCTCAGCAAATAATCCCAATCTACAGGATATGCTACATTCAATATATTATTTAAATTGTCAGCAATTAAGACGATTCTTTGGGTCGTAAGATATGTAGATGGGCATTGAAAGATAATGGACAGGATTAATAATAATAAGAGAGAACTGCATATTATTAAAAAATATATCGATGTTATAGAATGTCACCTTCGTAAAAGGAGAATCCTTTTTGCAGTAAAATATTTCTAAATCAGTAACTGAATCAAATGAAGTGTACTATTTAGCATGGAACAAAAGAAATTATCATTAATATAATATTGAATACTTTTAACAAGTGTAGTTTGCTTGACAGACGGTTAAGGTGGTGAAAGTATGTATTCTTTAATTGGAATAAAAAGGACGTGGATTGAGAAACTTGGAGAGGCGCTATGGAATCCTTGAAGTGAGGTATCGTTTTTAAAGCCGATGCATTCAATCGTAATATTACGTAATAGTAAGTAACTCAGTTGTTTCCAATCATTTCAATTCCAACTTTCACTCACATTTTTCACATACCTTTCCATTCATTATATTATTTCCAGATAGATTTATATCCTAGAGGTAAATGCATTCATTCATTCTCCTGAGATGTGTGCGTAGAGCGCCGTGGACAGCATACGGTTATTTTCCCACTCTAACTCGCTAAGCTGGTATTTTGAATTCAAATTGTATCCGTTATTTTATTCGGTTCGAATGTAATGGACGTGTTCGAATAGTTATACTGAACATTATCAAAGATACTCATCCTTAGCATTCTGAGAACGAAACTATTTCGTTTTGACGAAACGTGTTTTATTGCAAGGTGACATGTAAATTATGCGCTGTTCCGAGTGAGTTACTTTCCCTACCTCCCGTGTGACCACCTCTCAGTTCTGGGACCCATTATGATTGAGTGTGTATTAATTTATCTATTGCCATAGTAAAAATACTCTTTAAGTATGTTTCTGAGCCATAAGCTTTAGAAAAGAAATCCGATTTAATGATTTCGTTTTTTTTCATTAGAGTACGGTTATGTGTAAGTCGGGGGCGCTTGAATAAAACTGCTAATTTCTTTCAGTTAGGTGCTCAAGTGTGGGTGATATGTTAGGTAGTGCCTAGACTTCCGAATCGGTGATACCGTCGGAATACTATTTAAATCGTTAGAAATCTGTGGGTAATTTAATTATTGAAAACATTTTGTGGTTAACAAAGTCCTTAAAATGAGCCTTATATAATGACTTACCTAGTCAAATTTTGATTAGTGATTCCCCTGTTTAGTGCTGATATTTTAAAAAATATTGGAAGTATAATTAGTACAAATAGTTTTGTTTCTAATTAGGCAGACACTTATAAAATCTTATCCATTTTGTAGGAAAAGTTAACGTTAACTTAAGCATAAAAGGAACGTAATTAGTTGTAGATTTATTACCAATTTATGGTCCCTTTTCTGCAGTTACAGACACCTTTTATTTTAGAAGCGTGGATATCTTTACTTCATAAGATATTGATAATTCATCATCTCCTCCGAGATCCCGTTAACCCAATCAGGGCACATACAAAGATCAAACTAGGTACACGTCCTAACAAGAAATTTTTGAGCAATGGTATCCAACTGCCAAATTGGAGAGCGCTCAGAGAGTAGTCTTATCCAAGCCAAACAAACAGTCCGGAGGTGGTAAATTTCGCCATGCGGTCTGTTTATTCCCGTTGCCCCTTTCCGTTGGGTTACAGTCTTGAACAGGATGTACGTGCATATAAGTATTCCATTTTCACTACAACTACTACTGCTCTTTTAATCTCCATGCTAGAGGAAAAGGGTGTGACGCATGAGAGAGGGCAGCAGGAGAGGAATCGAAATAAGAGGGAAGACAGGGAAGAATAGAGTTAGCGAGATGATACACGGGGGATTTGTACAGAGTAAATGCCAGGGATTAGCGGCGTGTGCTAATGTGCTCTTGCTGATATGTGTTGTACCCACACGGCTCAAAGTGATACTACTGTGCTTGTCAGAGGGTGTGAAGTGGAAGTGAACAATTTCCATTATCTGAAGTAGAGGCACTTTGGATGTGAGAGTGAGGGTCTTGCTCAACACTGTCCGCAATTCCTCCCGTTCTATACCTGTTCCTCTCTATCTCTCACTCTACCTCTCCCTCCCATTCTCTGCAACTTCTCATGTCAGATGTTTGGGGGTACCAATTCACGCGGAAATTGCCTCTAGGCTCATTTAGTGGAAATCAATCCTGCTCCTCTTTCGGATTGAGCACTATTCTTCCATTTTTTATTCCGAAGGAGTTTGTCTCGCCCTTTTATTTTAATGAAATCATAAACTGGTCTGTATTTTCAGTTGAAATGACAACTTTGTCAGCATCAAAAGTTAAGCTCATACGATACTAATAGTTATTTAACTGATTGCGATGAATTTGATCTCCAGTGAACGAAAAAGAAAATACTAGCGAAAACTTTGTAATGGAGCGTGGCTTTGTAAGGCCCGGAAACTTGGCGATTGATGTATGAGGATAGGTATAGATTTGAAGGATTTTTAAATTTTGTTTTAAAGAAAGTAAAATTCACAGGAAAGATAACAAACCAGGAAATAATAGGCATGGTGAAGGAGCATAGAGTTTTTTTGGGAGAAAAAGAAGGTAGGAAAGATGGATTCAGAGAATTTTGATTGGCGATCGAATACTAAACACGGTGAAAGAGGAGAGGATGTTAGGCAAGCAAGGAAGGGGTAGGAAAAGAAAAGGGCTGTTGGACGGAATGAATGGAGGAAGGAAATATGCGGAATTTAAGAACAATTTATTGCTATTTGGGGTGTAAGGTCTGGTCTTGTTGGACGAGGCTAAGAATTATACTGCCTTTTTCCATCTAAAATTCAATCTGAAAAGGTAGAATACAAAATAAAAATAGCGGAACGAAAAGCTATCGTAATAGATGAGATTACTTTTTTGTATCGAGGGATTCTTATGAGAAAGGGCCATACATGCTACGAGATCTATTCAGAAGAAATCTTTGAAATTTCCTTTTTGCCATAATAATATGTCACAACTTAGCCATTATTTCATATTTATGTGCGTGAAAGTAAAATTGTATCTGTGTATTAGGGTTTTTCAGGTACATCATCCTTAATTCTTGGACTTGGCCAATTTGATGGATAAGCCTTCAGGCACGATACCTTGGAAAGTAAGATGGCTATAATTACAGAAAATATAATTAAATTGATCAATTTTTAAATTTAAAATTTGCCCGCAGTCACAGGCAGGATGTTTGTTGCGGTTTTACGATGTTTTATGATTAAGATTCAGTTGAAAAATATCTTCTATGTTAACTTGCATCGCCTGGATTTTTTTATATCCTTGGACTTCTGCCTTTTTTCATTAGAGCTATGTATTTCAAAATTTTATTGGATTTTTTTCCAAATTTTATTTTTAGACTTTTGTCGGCTAAATCTTGTCAATTCACTAAAAAAATTAAATTATCAATCATATGGGTGAAGTGACGCGCTGCCGTCAAATGTATTCTTAATAATTTGTGATCAAGTTTCCTTGTTACGAACGTCCTTTCCTCTTGCCCATTATGTTTCAGGGCGAAAACAATAATTTATATTCGGTTTTCATCTCGCAGTTCATTAGATACGAGAGTTAGAATTTTTAGCTCCTCAAACATCGGAATTTATCGATTTAATATCCGCAACCACGGATGGAGGACAAAGTCCCTAAATTCCAAATCATCCGAAACCCTTTACGGTAGCTTCAACTTCTCTAATTTGGACTGTGAAAGTTAAGACACAGTATGAACTCTCAAAACGACGTCATGATATTTTTGTAAGGATAACTTTGGAGATAATATGTTCCAGAAATGTGAAGTACTAGTTGAAGTAATCGTATGATCAAATTCCTAATGCTTCTAATGATAGCCCAAATATAGTTTCAGTCATGCTTCTCACATTAAACTATGTTAATCTCCTGTATTAAACTTAATTTTCAAATCAAACATTGCGTTCAAACATTATACATTGCGTTTAAACATTGCGTTACATGCTGCTTAAAGGAGAAATAAGACATATTCATACAATTATTTGGAGGAGTAGTTATTGCATTGGAGGAGTTTTAATGTATATCTAGCTGCATATACTATAATTGACTGGACGTGACACTGCCCTCGAATCAGCCCTGCGGGAGTTGGCAACCTCATTGGAGGAACAGATGCATTGTGGGGTCTGCTGGGGTGTGCAATGAAGGAGGCTTGGGGGAGGCGGCCCCCTTTTCCGAGTTCGCAGGGTCAAGGGGATTGTCCACGGCAGAATTGAGCTGTTTAAGCTCCGTGTCTGCGTGTATCTCTCTATCCCCCTCCCCCCTCAATGACGAGCTGAGCGGGATGGAATTTCTGCGGGGGGTCGCACCGAAGGACGAGGAGGTAGTTTGAGATTGATGTGCGCATCATTATGGGGTCTGAGAGTGGGGGAGGGGTCGTGTCAGCTCTTCCTTCGAAGTACACGGAAGTCTAGTGCATCTAGAACTGAGGTGGGTGGCAGGTTACGGAAGTGATCCTCCTCGATATCCCCGTTGGTTTATTGCATATTCAAAACGAGGGAGGAGGTGGTTGAACTTGATTAGCTATGCGAAAAAAACATTCAAAAGTGTGTATTTGTGAAAAACCTCATTTTTAAGATGTTTCATGTTATTATAAATCTTGTCCCTGCCGAGAGGATAATTTTGAATCCTTGTTTTAATTTTTATGAAACACTGTCTCAGGTGTTACTTGGTGGAACCTGATGTTATTGCCTTGCAGCGAAACTCTCGTCGTGCAAAATAAAAGTTCTGGTTTCATCTGAAAAGTTAGCTTTCTAAGCCTGTTGTATTTTGACCAGTACTCGAGAGAATAAGGAATTCCCAAAACATTACGCGTTCCTAAAAACAAATGATTTTTTTGAAATTGGAACAACTACCCTCACATGTATTATTTTTATGCTGATTAAGTAAACAGAAGTTGAATTTTTTATTTTCTTTAAAATCAGATTACGAGCAAAAAAATGGTTACCTAAGAGTAGCTTTTTTTCTGACATCAGGGTGTTCTTCACAATATTTCTTTAAAACATTATAATCCTTCCTTATATGTTCTGATAAGCATAAAAGGTTTTCTTTTATGGATAATAAACCTGCTGCCCCACGCGCCGTTTTCGGCTGCATTCCACGCTGAAATTACGTTTTCCCACTGAAAATACCAATTCATTTCAATGCAAATTCATGTACTTGTTATGCGTGGCGGAGAATATGTACGTTCTCGAACCGCCGCTGCGTGATTTTCCTCCCTCGGTTTGCGAGTAATTTAGTTTTGGTTCAAATCTATCTGCTTTAGCTTTTATATCTATCCGATGTTGCGTTTAACATTGCATAATCGATCTTTTCGCTGGGATCACCACGTGTGGGTTGGCATCAATTCGAAGGGGAGGGAAACTCGTAAAATCTGTCCCTTCCACAGCTTTTGCCCAATTTTCAACTTTGCCGTCGTCGTTGAATCCCACCAAGACTAAAAAGGTTTTCTGCAGGCAGGGCCATTTGGGATTCGCTCCGTGCAGGGCCCCGGATGATTGCCTCCCCGGCTGCTACCTTCCACCATCGAACACCCCTTCCACACCCGCTTCCTCTTCGTCACCCCGTCCTCCACACTGTCGTGGATCCAATGTAACGGTCTTCGACGCCGGCCCTATTAGATCCCTGCCATTTCCGCCCGCGCCATCTCCGGCTCTTCGCTTCGCTGAACTCTCGCACTCATGAGATTCTCTCGCGTCCGATTACTGCCCCGATTTCCTGGACGCCTTTTGACCCCCCCACTTTACAGGGACTTTCTTACATATATCCCCTGTCTCTCTCCTATCTATCTGCTAAACATGAACCGCGTAAATAGAGCATACCTCTTTCGCTACTGAGCAGCTCACTCACTCCTTCCATCGACAATCCGCCTGTCTTAAAAGAGACTGAAGTGGTAATTTTTGAGTCATTAGGTGCGCTTGATTATCCTGTTTTTTTGCTCCCTTGAAATTGAGAGAGATGCAGTTTATATATGCACTAATTGAGCGCGAACAGAATTGCCTCCTTATTTAGGGGTCATACTGATTACACTTTGAACTCATGTGTTCTTTAAAAGTTGCGCCTACTCCGTTAAATCCGATAGAGTTTTGAATAAGCAACAGAATATATTGAAAATGCGGTCAGCATGAAGACTGTGTTAGAGCGTTAGACAGTCGAGGTTGAGGAAGGAAAATAATAGGCATGTTGAACGGGATGAAGAGAGGTAGGATGTATACGCAATAGTTTATAAATAGTGAGGAGTTTATGGTAGTTTGGGGTGTCAGGTTTTGTCTTGTTGGTCTAGTGTAAGAAATGTTATGGTGTCGAGTGTGTGTCCGTCCAAAACTTTACGAAAACGGTTTGCTAAAATAAATATTGGTGACACAAGGTGTGAAATTAATGCGGAGATGACGCTAGATTTCGTTGGTTTATTTTTTTTAGTAATTTAGAATTACTGATGAAACTAACTTGGTTATATGACATCTTATCTTTATGTATACACATTGATGTTCTTAGAGAACGTATTTTACAAATATAATCGGTATCTAAGCACATTAAAATATACATCCAGTAGTAGTATGTGCGGGAAACGGGTTTTGGGAAATATTTTCAGTTTCTGGGACCCAAAAACGTTGAAATATAAAAATTAAGCCTAAAATAAACTCGCAATTTTGTTTTTATTGTTTAGTTTGAGTTTCCAAAAATAGGAGTAGTAAATGCCGAAAGATCGCATTTTATGTCTTTCAGACTTTTGCCATTGGTATTAACTAGTAGATTCTAATACCTGGTGTATGTGTTTCTATGCTCATGCATATGAAGTCCTTTGTTTTATCATTCATGCATATTAAAGAATGCTAGTAAAAACATCGTTTTTTATGAATAAATATTGCATTGAAGTAAAACCTATTTGACGAGAAAGATTAATTATGAAGTAATTTTTTGTCGGCTGTTTCGCGTCGGTCCACCAAAAAAAAATTAATTGACGTTGTTAATTCTGTTCTACGCATCACCCTTTCTTTAAATATTCATAATTCAAACACAACATTCCAGATGCGTATGTATGCGGTACTTGACAAAGTAAGATATTAATACATAAACTTTTTTATCATTATTATTGGTATTCTGCCGATTAAGGAAGGTTTTGGATGGACACAGTACACATTATAACGGTGCAGAGATGAATTTCTTTGCCTATGCTAACAAAGCAATACCTGACATCTGACACTAAAATATGCCCCTCTTCAATTCCGCATAATTCCTTCCTTCGTTCAATACATCTATTCTTTTCCTACCCCTTCCTTGAATGGTTAACGTTATCCCCTTGTATTGAAGTCTTAAACACCCAATATCGCCAATCAAAATATCGACATAATATTTTCTTAAAAAGTTTATTCATATATATTCATAGTTGGATTCATATAAAACTTATGAGAGTCCTGTAATTAATTCAACTTTTAATTATTCTCAACAGGAAGGAAGTTATGGGAAAAAATGATTTGTTTGCTTCTCCTCAGAATTTTCTTACTGCGAACTCGCAAGTTATCGTTGGTTTTATTATCTTCCTAATTTCATTTTCAGAGTGCAGTTTGAAAGAAGTCAATTTTCAGAACTCGCAAAGAACGTCAAACACACTCAAGTCTTTAGCAATGTCCACAAAACATTATAAATATCCAACTACAGTTATGTACCTAAAGAATGAAAATAGAAAAAATTAAAGGAAATACCCAATGACTCTCAACTTAGGACTACAGCTGTTCAGCAACTGAGTTACCTGCACTGCACTTATACCTCGCGCTTAAAATTTAATATTTACCAAAGCTACAAACGTGCTCTTCGAGACCCTTTTGCTAACTTTGAATGCACAAAAGACTTTTGAAAGCAAAAAAAAAGAATCCCCGTTCTCCTTTGATGACGTGAGGTACCCAGTCCGGCCCGTTTGTCTCTCGCTCAATCGGAACGCCGTGGGAACTCCTCAAGTTTAGTTCTCGCCTTTAAGGACAGCGACAAAATCTTCAACTTACAAGGATGCGGCGGTAAATAACAGCGGAAAGCAAAGCTAAACGCTGGGCTGTTCAAGGCCAAAAGCGACTCGGCACGCGGGAGGGAGGGAGCCGCTCCCTAAAACTCTCCCTCTCCCCCCACCAATCTCCGCCAAAGCAAACGAAGCTTCAAAGGCAAAGAGAGGGAGGGACAGAAGGAGAGGGAGATGGAGAGAGAAAGAGAGTAGGAGAGAGCTGTTCCAAGTTTAAAACTCGCCGAGCGATAAAATAAAACACATCGCCAAGGGACCTACACGGAAATTTTCACAATGAAATTACACTTTAAATGCTTCCCTTTCCGCTGCAACTCCATCCCCACCCCCGCTACCGACTGCGATAAACAAACGAATGCTGAGAAGAATTCTCCCGGAAACAATGCGTGTGTGTAGCGTGTGCACTTATATATATATATATATATATATATATATATATATATATATATATATATATATATATATATATATATATATATATATATATATATATATATATATGTATATATATAAACACAGATGTAGATTTTTAAAACATAGAAACACAAAGAAAGGACACTTAGATATGTCGTTTTCACGTTTAGACCGCACGACCGTCTTCATCGGAATATATATATATGTATACTGTATATATATATATGTATACTGTATGTATATGTGTGTATATATATATATATATATATATACTGTATGTATATATGTATATGTGTATATATATATATATATATATATATATATATATATATATATATAAAAGTGTGTGCGTGTGTGTATATATATATATATATATATATATATATATATATATATATATATATATATAAACACATACATACATACTCGTACAAAGCGAGGGGAATTCTCTGCCCTGCCTCCTCACTCTCTTCGCATAACACATGCCTCCTCCTCCACCTCTCCGCTTTGTGCCGGCGGCCTGCCGATCTTTGAAGCCGGTGCGAGAAAGGGACCGGAGTGGATTGAGTGGAGTTTATTTCAAAGACAGGTAGACGAGAGGGAGGGGCGGGGTACGGACGGGCGAGGGAGAGAGAGAGAGAGAGAGGGGTGGGGCTCTTTTTGCATTGCCGCCAACCCTCCTTGGCAGCAAAACCGTGTGTACCCGTGCAAAAATCAAAAATTATGCCTCTAGGCTCGTGAAAGGATAAGGCGTAAATTTTGCGTCATAATCAACTAAAAAAAACCGGAAGTTTATTTTTTCCCAGAACTACCGCAAACTTCTCATGTTAGGAAACTACTTGTGAGAATAGTATGAAGTGGAATAGATAGGGTATAAGCGGTGTTTTGACAGAAAATGCAATTTTAACTAATATTGGGATTTTCTAGTTAACGTATATTTGAACAATTACCTGAAAGTCGCCTCTGGGGTGTGTGGCTGAGAACGTTTCAACACTAGCTATTTGTGTCGAAATGCGTACTTTTGTGCAAAAAGGAGATGGGCTGGTAAATAAACCTAAATACCGGAACATATATCCACATATATACCTACATGTACAGGTATATACGCCTTGAAACGACTAAAAAAATATGGGAATAGAAGTTAGATGAGAGTATACGGAATATCCATGTTGTGCCAAGCTTACCAACTCGGAGGAAATGGCAATACACGAATTAACTTTATTTAGAGAAAAAGCTAAGAAATGCCTGAAAGATGTGGTGTCCACAAGGACAAGTGAACACGTACACGGTGCGTCGGCATAACTAGCTGATTTGAATGGTATCCTACTTCAAGTGAACTAATTATGTCACCGCACCATGTGCATAAATTGGGTGCGATATATAACTTTGAATATGTAAACGAATCCAATTACTGGTAAAGGAAGCTCTCGGAAGAATGTGAATTTGAATTATGAATACATTTCTAATTTCTATTGGCTAGCGGTAGCTAACATAACAATCGGTTGCTTACAAAAAGCTTGCATCTAGCGTCTACAAGCCCTAATGTCAATGGCAGGTAAAGAGAAGGAACATGGGAGGCCGTCTCTTGCCGGTATAGATAAAACGTGTAACTGGGTGCAGTATGTTTTCGCTAACAGGTTATTACAAGTAGAGTGTTCACGCTTCTTTCACAGATGTCAACTTAGGAAGCTAACTCGTGAACAATAATTCATCTTTTGCTTGTCATGTTGTTACTGGACTAAGTAATTGCCAAAACATTGTAAGCTTTCTATTTTATTTCTTCTTTATTCCCTTTTATCCAAGCCATCTTGCCTTTTTTTATATGATTCCTTCGTTTGATTCCTAATGATCACTCTTGACAAAATTGTATGCACTGTACTTACTCCTGATGGAATTTAAACCCTCTTCCTATTTCCCCGAATGAAAAAATGTAAATTGTTCCTTCCTAACTATTATGGGGTCTACAGGACAAGACCTGTATATTCCATCTTCTTTCCTAATTCCATGTTACTTCCTCTTTAAATTAAATTATTTTTGGTTGCTAGAATTTTCGTTGCACATACATGAATATGGTATGCATCATATGAGAGAACAGTGTCCACTACATAATTATAAAATAATGAGCCCAACCAAAAGTGAGCAGCTATGTCAAAACCAATGAAATAAATCCATGTCTCACCGGCGAATCAAAGTAAGATAACGAGAAACATTTGAAATGCTTTAATGTTTAAGGATTTAAAAGAAAATGGAGTTGGTGTATTGGATGGCTTCTACAAACCGGCCCTTAAGTGTTTTTGCGTATGCCTATGAGGAAATTCTTACTCAATGTTATTATCGGTAATTTCCGTCTTTTCCGTTGGCAGTTGCCACCAGCCTACCGTATTTTAAAGCTTACTCAACGTTCGAAAAGGTGGTACTGACGCCTTCAAGGTCAACGCCGAAAAAGAGAAAGTAAGTTTTGATGCCTTCTAACGTAAACATTAACTACAGTAGCTTGAGTCAACTTGTTAAAAAGAGAAGGGCTGGAAAGGCGGCTGAGAAAGAATAAATAATTAATTCGAGACGGGATTCCGTTTTGTTGTGTTGTTTAGACACATTTGTAAATTTTCAAGAGTAAACGCCAATTAAAGGGACTTTGTACGCATTATAAAATGCGTCTAGAGTACGTAAGCCCTGGTATTTGTTACTCTAGGGCACAAGTATTCAAGTCATCTGAAAGCAGTAGTCGATGCAATATAAACCTTAGTACTGCGCGAAAAGTAGGAGTGAAAAATTCTGGAGCGAATTATTTTTGTTAAGAAGTACTACCCTGGAGACACGTAAATTGACTTATACCATTGAGAAATGGAGTCGAGGTGATTCGTTCGGGAAATGAAAAACATCAGAAAGTGGCTTATAAGTAATCCCAGGGTGAGGGGAGCACCCAGCGGGCCTATTAACTTTCATCGGATACTTATTGAATGGAATACCATCCATTGCTGTCGCAGTTATGCCGTAAGCATTGACATGACTCTCGGGTCGGAGGCCCCAATGCGCGAAGGAAGGCTAAGATAAACATCAATATTGTGGGACGTAGCTAGAATACGTAAAAGAGTTTACTTTGTTGGGAAGTGTTTTTGATGAGGAGAGTGGTGGGGACATGGAAAGAAGATTTGCGTTAGGAAAAGAAGTATTTACCAGGGGTTGGAAGTTGATGACGAGCAGCTTAAATAAGAACGTAAAGAAAATAAGGGGGAAAACTTTAACATTAAGCATGATTCAGAAACTTTTATTTTTGAGGCAGGAGGTTAAGCTTAGATTGTAATCCTATGAGATGTAGTTTTGGAGAAGGATAGAAAAATTTAATGGACAAAAAAGAAAAGCTATTGATGAAGTTCCAGGAATAATAAGAGCAGAAAGAAGGTCATCGGGAAGTCAAGATTGGTGAATGGAGAAGATATTGTGAGGCAATGGGATGCTGAACACAATAGTAGAGGGTAGAATGTTGAGATACTCAGGTAAAGTGAGGAAAGGAATAGGTATTTTGGATACAATTAAGTAATATAATGCATGCAATGCTAAAGTATGAGTTATTTCAATAATTATTGTGGGGTCTAAGACTATTTGGTGCCATGTTAGTTAGAATTTCGGAATGCAGTAGTGTGTATAGTCCCAGGATCCATCAAGAACCTAACTTAACTCGGAATACCACTGCTATAAAAATGTGTGTTATCTGGGGGTCATTTATAAACGATATCGTAATAATTACCATCAAATTGGTATGAAGTACTGCAAGGGACATTTCAGGGTCATAAAGTATGAATTTTCTAGCTAGGTTAGCCTTGTGGGTAGAGCCTTTCCCATCTAACCTGAGTCCCGCCTCGGCCATAGCTGCTGACCAGCTATCGTAGTTCGGCCCTGGGATATCTGGTGAACTGCATTAGGAATGATTCATTGGGATTCGAGGAACAGATGGGTCAATAACTTTCGGAGGAGAAAAAATGAATTCTGGACAAAATTCTACATTTCTGAAATCGTTTTTCATTTGAATGTCATCTCAAAAGTTTGCAATATTTTATGGTACACTTTTTAGCTCGTACTAATCCCAACGTACTCTGGAAATTCTTAATGGATATGTGGGTATTAACGCTAGTAGTAGTTAGCTAGTTGTAGTTATTAAAATATTGTTTGTATGTGATATAAACGGAATTTTGTGATGTGGAAGTTTGTTTGCATGCGATGTGAAAGTGTCATTGTATGAAAGAATATTTTGTCTCTTATCTGTTTTTATAGTGCGTGTATGTATGTGATTTTCGTTGTAAGAGTTATCTTTGACCAAACTTGACCGTTGTCACCAGGAAAATCGCCTAATTGCAACGTAATTCTAAATAATAATAATAATAATGTGCCTCCTCCAGCAGTCGTCCTACATTCGCTACCTATCAAAACTGTATATATTGTAAATCAGGACGATTTATCAGAAGCACTGCGTTTTCTTTCTTCATTCAAGTGGATCTTACGCACACCTTGTGAATATCACGCGTCGCTTGATGCATTTTATACCATTCGCTACTGATATTTGCTACGGAAGATGTTAATTCATCACGTTTTGGCGAAAAGGAAGCATGTTTGTGGAAGAGTAGACGGAGGTGTCGTGCATATTCATTCGCTTGATATATGGTCTTTAATTAGGGGTTACATCCCTGCTATTGTCTCTCCCAATTTTCTTTTGTGCGTGTCCCTAACATTTTCTGTATCAATCAGTGATAAATCAGTTTAAAATGAAGTGACTGAAGATCTTAGACTCGGAAGACGTTTCCCGTGAATCTGAAGGCGTAAATTTAAATATTTCTCTATTTTTAAGGAGCCAGTCTAGTAATTATCTAAGTTACTGTTACCAAAAGACCTGTGGTAATCCTTGGGAAATATTTTGGCTACGTTTTAGTTAGGATTTAGCTACAAATGATAATAATGAAAAGTAATATGGTTTTATTAAGGCAAGATTAAGAATAAAGTAAAGTAGTCCTTTCGTTGCTAGACCTCATCTCAGAGTAATTGAATTATGAATGCTAATTTCAAAAAGTTTAGTATTGTTCAATAAATTTCACCGTTGTCACCCATACTATGCAATATGAGGTCGTGTCGTGTTACGACCAGGAATGAAATTTTTATGCATACTTATGTTGAAATATAATGTTTAGAGTAAAAATAGTGAATGGTTCAAAACGTCTTCCTTCGCCGTCGTACTAACAGCGAAAAGAAGTATTTGGCACAAATCTATCATCACCATCTGTTTGTTTCACAAAATTCATATTTTATTATTTATAGTATTGTGACGTTGTTCCTTTGCTCTCCATTTAAAAATTTATTAAACGGACTTCCTTCAATTGTTCTGGTCGAAATTTCCGATTAAAAAAATATTATTATTACTGTTCCCGAAATGTTTCCCTTCAAACTGCGGAGGGCCATTACCCTTGATAAAAAATTGAAAAACGCAGAGCTCAGCAAGGATTGGCTCGAATGAAACCCTACCGTCAGATTTGACTCTAAATATCTTGTCGCAGAAAACGGCTTACTGACGTCATCAGCACACAACAAGAAAGCGTAGGGAAAAGACAAAAACGAAGCGTTGAATCCACTGAAACGGGCTAAACTAAATCATAGCTGACAGCTCGGAGGCACTCGCGTGTGCCCTACCCCCGTGTTCTTCCGCGGCGGGAGCGTGACGCGTGGACTGCGAGCGGGAAATGGAAATGCGTCACAAGAGGCCCCAGGAAAGTATAGGTGGGGAAGGAGCGCTCGATGCAAGAAAGAGGAAAATGCACCCCTTCTCCTCCACCCAACCCCAATGTTCCTTAAAGAGTTGCGAAAGATCAAACGAGACCCGGAAGAAATATTTCTTCTTGCGTAATTTTTTATTCCTTTTTTGCGGAGAGCGGTGCGGCGGCGTTCGCGTGTATTTGTGTGTTTGTGTGTGTTGGCGATTGTGGGGTGAGTGTTGAGTTGAATAAGGAGAGTGGTTGAGAGGGAAGGAAAAAAAATGGAAGGCGTGATCATGAAAGGAAGGAATTAATAACGATGAAGGGGACATGTGCGTGAAAGGGGGGGGGAGGAGTGGCCTGTGGTGGAGGGGACGAGTGTAAACCAAGAGGAGAGAGGGAGAGAGAGGAATGGTTTGAGTAATAAGGAGAATCAGCGACCTGAAGCAAAGTTGAAAAGAGTGTCTCCCAAAAGGATAGAAAGGAAGGATCGAGGCGTGCGAAGGCGAGAGAAGAGAGAGAGAGAGAGAGACAGGTGGTGATCAAAAGAAGGGCGTCAACAAAGGAGGAGGGAAGTTCATAGGAGGTAAGAGTTCACAAGGCGTCCGAGTGGATGAAGAACAATATGTCTCCAACTTTTTCACCTCGCTTGCAAATGCGAGCGGTTGCGATTAGCGTGGATACACTCCTTGTCCTCCGCAAAAAAATCCCCAGCAAACACCATAATCACCTTGCCTTATCTCTTTTTCCTTTGAGCATAAAAGCAAGACACTGCGGTTCATACATTCCTCTCCATACGTTAACGTGCCGCCCCCAGAACCATCGCCCTAAAGCCGTAGACATACCCTGGATTAGAGCGTAACTGTTCGATTTCAATCTAATCATCAGTCTTGAAAGACTTATCGTTCAAAGCATCGATATTGTTGTTTTAGTGGGGCAGCACTGAAACCATTTTAAATAGATTTACAGCAATAAATTTACTATTACTGGTTGAAAAAAACATTAAATTATTTACTCAACGATAAACGAAAAGCAAGTGTGGGTTAATTACACTGATTAATAATCCAAGCCGAAATATTTTATGGTAATAGTGGGATTTATTCGTATGGGTACTGATATGGCGTTAATTCATCTAAGTATCGAACCCAGCGATGATCGATAGTGACCTTGAATGGGAATGGGTGTTATACGCGTAAATGTCAGCCTTTTGAATGGAGGAAACCTTTTCTTTACAAGTCCTCTCCATTAGTGTTATCCCCGCCTTAGATCTGTAAAAGTGTAATCGGCCGTTTTCTATCTTATAGTCTTTCAGAAGTATACTTCTTCCAGCATTGCATAGGAATGTTTAAACGTGGAAGAATGTTCAAACTAGTAAACCGTTAGAGTCAGTGATGATAATTTAATTCCCTATAATTTAACCTTCGGGAAGTTCAGTTTATCGTTCGTGTTGTTTCCTCCTGCAGTGGTCACGAAATATATTCATATAAAACTTGATAAAAATGCGACCGAATAGCGGAAAAAATGTTTTCTCGCCTTAAACCATAATTTTAATATTAGAATGGGTATGGTAATGAAAGGTTTGTTAGCGAAGTATTTTATTAGTTAATAGTTACATGGATATAAGTGAGACCCGATAAAATATTGTTTTGTATAATAAGGGTATAGTTATAATCATTTTATCTTTGGGTGTTCACACTAAAATATCAGTTTTATCACACGTCAGGTGACATTTTTGGTAGCGTGGGTCGCAGTTATCCGGCGGAAGAGCGTTAGACTAAAGACCGGAGGCCCGGCTATGTGATTTTTCGGGTGCCAGATCTTCCTGGGAAACCATAGCCGGCACAGGGAAAGAAACTGGTCCCTCTACCCTGGTGTGTGAATTTCACACGTCGTCGGTCTTAGTACTGGGTGAACTCTACCATTACCGACCTTTGGGTTGATTGCTGTGTATATGGTTTTTAGCTGAAAATACTTTGCCCAAAGACATCTAATGCTAACGAATATCAATAGATGCTATATACAAACTGGTGATATTCGTGGCTACTGTACTTTCCTACCAAACGAAAATGTCAAATGAGACTAGTTCGAATATATTTAATGTATGGCGCAAAATATTATGCATTTAATCATTGAGCAGTAAAAAGTTGATATTATTACGAATTTCATGTATCACGATAAGTAAATTCACCTATGGAACTTAATTTAATGCGGAAATTTGTCGAAACATTTTTACAAATGGCTAGTATTCTTTCGGTACTTAATTTTTCTCTTGCCTGTTCATTTTCATGCGCTGGTAATTACCCTCTTGCAAAGGTTATAATTTGAGCGTTTTATTTTCTCTTTATACTTTATTATCCTTTGAGGTCTCATATACATGTACAAAGGGGTGTAAGGAAGAGATCTTTTCAATGTACAATTTTTAGGGTTTATGAAATAATGTACTTTTTATGAATTGTTCGTTACGGAATGACATAAATGTATTTCTAAGAACTTGAAATAATAACTTTTTTGTTTTGATAGCGAAATACACGGGCAAAACAAGTATTGGACACGGCCTCTGCGGCAGTCTAATTTATTTATATTATATAGGTTATCTGATCCAGCAGCCATGAGGGGAGGGGAGCAATTTGATACTAACCAGTAGGTTCCAGGTTTAATTCCCGATAATGGACTCAAGGTCTAATGAACTCAGGTGAAACCCAACCAATGATATTAACGGGGAACCAGAATGCTCAGGAGAAGCACAGCCGGCTCAGGGAGACAAACTGGATCTCTCAACCCGGAAAGTATATATTTACACCAGATCTTTCATATATTTACACGCCATCTAAGTGCGCACCTGGTGGACTTTAACTTCACCTGTCGAACCAATTTCTAGATAGACTTTTTCTTTGCTTAACCTGTTTAAATATCCTTAGATGACATGGGAAATAGTAATTATCTGGTATTATAAACCAGCTCCGAGCGTCCTGTGTCTATCTAAACTCTCTGGACGGCTAGTACTCCTGCTTATTTATAGGAGAGCGATTTTTTTCATCGTAGTTTTTATTATACATCACCAAAACCTTAACTGCATCCTTGCAACTGATTTTTGATAGTTTTATTGCGTATTCTCTGATCCGTTAATATTTCCTTTATCAGCACCTTCTCTGATTTCATCAGCCTTTCAGTAATTACGTCTTATCCCGCAGACATTCACTAATTTTGGACAAGGGATGGCAGGTCACTGGTCATTAGGTGATTAAAATGGTGACCATAAACGTTGTTTATCATTTTATATTCGAATATTTCGAATTTCATGCGTTTCATACTGCTCCGGTCACGAATATGGCGTGACAAAAAGGATTTATTTTATCTGTATGTCCAGTAATCAATTTTCCTTAACTTTTCGTTTTGTAATTCACTTAAGTTATAGTTTTAAGTAGTATGTGCATTCTGCATACTTATTTGAAGTACTTCTTTGGTCCATTGATGGTATTAATCCTTTCTATTCACTCATCGCGCTTTTTTTGCGGTAGGAGCAGTTTTTTTTATATGTATCTTGTTCAATATCAAAATTATATCTCTCTGAAAGGGTTCTTAATTACTAGATGCGTATTATGGACAAGTTTTAACTAATGGGAAACAAAATCAAAGTTTAAAATAAATAATTTCAATGAAAAGTTTACCCGCTATTCGAATGATGAAGCCCCGTTTCTTAAATTCATGCTCTCAGATATTCTTGTTCCTTTACGCTGAATCCGATGCTAGAGTGACTTGCAAAAGGGGACTTTACTGGATTCGCAGACTTATTGGATGGGTAAATTCTAGTATATTAACATGAGGCCTAATAAGTGTGAAATAATATATTTGCTGTATTATTCCATTGCTAAATCGCCCTTACACAAACGTGGTTACTGTATTTTAAGGGATAGTCGGTCACGTGCGGAAGGACTCCGTCGCGAACTCATTTATGATTATTGCCCAGAATCACGCGACGATCACAGGGTACTTTTGTTGCACCTGCAACCTATACCGCCAGCCTTGCGTGCTCTTTTGTTTTGCGATAGCGATGCTCAAAATAACTGAGCAATGAGGGTTGTGAATTATGGCGAATCGGATGTTTTTTCCAGCTTTAGGCATTTTTTATGAAGTACATGCTTTTATTTAAAGATTTTATATTATACTGCCTATTATTCCTGTGGTCATTCTTAACATGTGCTGTTATGCCTCCCAATTTTTCTACGAGAATTCCCATTCTGTTATTTTGATTTTTTGCCAAATTAAAATGATTTTTTATCGAAATATTTGATTTTTCACCAAACAAGGTCTTGAATCATATATTTTTAAGGTATATCAAGACCTGAAAGGTATCCTAGTAGAATAAGAAAATTGCATCTGTTTACATACTTTATTTTGAGCAGGACGAATTTGTGTTGAGTTCCATATCCAAGATGTAATTTGTATTGTATTTGATTTTCTGCCTGCTGGACATCGCTGGGGATTTCGTGCCCACTGGAATTCCAATAACTCCTTTTGTATCAGGGTTACGATCCAGGATTTATACCTCGAAAATTCATTACAGCTCAATTGTAACAAATTTCTGTAATTGTCGTGTATTGTAGTGGTCACGGATATCCCATTTGCGAAATGCTTTGATAATATGTCACGAAGCCATTATGTGATATTTTCGGTTACCGATGACAATAGTAGGAGCAAACATCCGTTCTAAAGCTGCGATATGAAATCGTAAATTATCCAACCAGAATTGAGATTCGATTACGTATTTCGTGTTTTTAAGCAACTATTGTCATTTTCTGTGACGCTGAAAGTTGTATAATCTTTCTGAAGTTTTTTCCTGTGGGCGCAAGTACACGAGGTCTGTTCAAAAGTTTACCGACCTTAAAGATATAAATTTTTTGAACTCAACATGTTGGGTTTAGAATGCGAGTTTTTTCTGCATATAGTTGATTACTCGCAAATTTCGAGAGAAATACGTACCACTCCAACTTTTGAGACCCCACCAAGTGGGACGGGAAATGGGGTAAGGGAGGATAAGGGAGAGGCAAGGAAAAAGGGAAGGTAGTCGTTATTCATGCCCTTTTAAACAAAATCGCAGTTAGCAACGGGTATTTAACCGCAGTTATCAACCTGAAGGTAAGGATTGGTGATGATTGAGCTCACCTAGTACTATGTAAGCCTTAATACATTAGTGTAGCGAGGTGAGTTCTTTGCCCTGTGCAAACTTTGGCCTCCCAAGAAGGTACCCGAATAATTACACAGCTTGAGTGAAGATTAAAGTGTCTGAAGGTGTCCCCAGGAATCGAAACCTAGCCCTCCATTCTGTAGCCCATCACTCTGCCCACTGGACCACCCTATCACTTTTAGGGAGTTAGGTAACGAAAAACTTTTGGTGTTATATTTATGTGTGAATGCTTTTGTTGTAATTATTCAGCAACACAAACCTCCAGGGCGCGAGATATCCTCGAGGGTGAACCTTATCTATGCGAGAAAACGTGATGCAATTTTTTTTCTCCCTTCCGTTACTAGAAATGGGCTCGACCATCGTGGCGCAGTGCAGCAAAAAGAAGGTGCGAGAACGAATGACTCTCGTTTGAGTTATTCATGATAGGGACGAGGTTCGTACCGATCGGGCCTCGGAGACATAATCTGATATCCGCCTCCATCTCCTGCTCCCTCCCGCCAGGATCACTTTAATGAGGCGTAAAAAAAAGAGCGGCGGAGGTCGGGGAGACTTTACAGACGAGAGGCGCACCTTTCGCATAAACGATCTCGGTTGGCACCCGGGAGAAGATGGACCGCCGACCCACGCCGCGCTGCCGGAGGGGGATGCGTGTGTGGGTGGGAGGGCAGCGAGAAATAAATTGGAGGGGACGCCAGAGGTCCCTGCACCCGTACGAGACGAGGGGAGATAAACGGTCGCCGCTCCCGGAATTTCCTGGGGATCGTGGGAGAAATGGAGCAGTAACTGGACGAGGGCGAAATGGTTTGATAGGCTGTGAGTCAGGGATAATGGGCGCGGTGGATCCTTAGGGGAGAGGAGGTGGTTGGTTGGTGATTCGTCCGTTGCGCCTATGCAGTCCGACATATCATACCCTGACAACGGCGTATGGCATGACGTGAACACTGAGAAAATATTATTTACTAATACCACTCGTCCTACGCTGCTTCAGTACAATTCACTTGTTATCCTATTGACTTGATGGACTATTAACTACATCACACTAATGGGTTTATGGCTCATTATTGCTTAGGTTCATTACTGTGCTAAGGATTTGGTATCACATACCCTACATTTCATTCACAACGCATTGTATCTTTGTGGAAACGTGTAGTAATGTAAGTAATTGCACAAAGCTCAAATAGAAGAAAGCAAGGACTCTTGAAACACAAAATATTGAATAATTCGAATTAAGCATTCGAATACCACCTTTTCAGTGGATCGCCTGGTATCTGTATGTAGATTTAGATGAATAATGTATTTAATATGTGCAAAACTTTAAAATTTTGCAAATTGTAGATAACTATGTGAGATGAACTTTTTTAATTAGTTACCAATAATACTCATTAAATGCCTTATTAACGTTTTAACTATTATTTTTTTTAAACACCTTTCGTCACTGCTGTTTTGTGTACTTTGTTAGTTGGTGCGTTTTATAGCCGATGGGATACAAGTTATCATTACTTTATGTCCTGTAGTTACTTCGCTCTGTTGTCATAAATGTTTAGAGGTAGTGTTTACAATAGAAAGAGATGGCGCTATGTGATATATGGTATGGAATGGATAAATAAAAATACGATCGTGTGTCCGTAATCGTACGTTCCAGCAATAAATGCGTGACTATCCATTAGAAATTTTTATGAGTAATACTATAGGTATTCCGTAAAGGTATTTTTTCCTTGCCAGTACCGATGGAGATGGCGGGATTTAAGAGAATGATTATTTTAGGGTTGAGTAAACTACTTCAACTTATTTTTAACTATTGAGATTCATCCGAAAATCTGTTGAATCCGTCATCTATTACTCGTTTATAGTAGTTTATTATTAGTCTGACCAGACAGAAACATGTAGTTGGGGTGATTCATTGAACTATTAATCTGAACTCTCCCACTCTTAACAAAATGAAATTTTCAGTTTGCATAAAATATTATTTTCCCTTAGTCATCTCAACGTTGATGTAATCGTTTCAAGAAAAAGGACCTTTTTCATTTGAACACGAATTACCTTTCACGACAGTGGAAACATAGCATTCCTCGATTAGATTCAGCTATTTTTTATTCCAATTAGCATGTAATATGAAATATTTTAAGAGCGTCCTCTTACCTTTTCGTTTATTTCATAAAAATATAAAATAATACAATTTCCTCTTCTTACTTACCAAATCTATATGAACTGCCTTAGTATGGTGGAAGTATGAGGTAAAAATAATAGTGGCTCATTTTAATTCCGTATAACTGAGCGAACTATTTTATTGGGTGGAATTTCTACTTGTTTTGAACTAAGTTTTGTGCCAGCGTGTATTTGAATATGCACGTTTTTGGAGGGTTTTCGGTGGATTTTTTTCACTTTTCTCTTCCTCTCCCTTATTTTATCTAATCCCTCACCCATCTCACCTGGTGCTTGAACCCCGTGCGACACATCTTTTTTGGTGAATCGTGGGAAATTTATACAGATGCAGAGATAATTTTATAACAGAACATAACATTTTAATGACCCTGCTTTGACACCTGAAGACTCAAAGATAAATCGTGCAGTAATATTTACTTCTAGTAAATTGACCTAACGTAACCCATCACAGTAAATCTCACATGGTTTGAGCACAGAATCCCCATCACGGATACATAGTTCTCAGTGGGGGGAGAGCGGTTGTGCCGGGATGGCTATCCACTCTGGGGGATAGACCTCCACCATTTCTCATAATTGGGGCCGCCTCGGCAGTGGTACTATTGGACGCCAGCCATCCCCGTTTGAATCCAGCCGTGTGAAATTGCCAGGTGCCGGACTATCCAGAGTCCTTAGTCGAAGAATTATCCCTAATGTCATTAACGAGGGAAATGAGGAACGTCCGTAAAGCTAAGTTCCTCGTGGTCTGTTCTTAATCCACGTCTGTCCATGTGTGGTATCACGTAGGTATATATTTTGCATTCGGCCCCGAGGCTCCCTGGCTGAACTTGATTGAGCTACACGTATCTGAAAATTCATTTTGATTTACTTTTTCTTCTTTCATGAAGGAAATGGGACTCATGTCAGAACCGGGACCGATATAATGGGATCGGCATAATGGGACCGGTAAACGTATACAGAAATGAATATTGTGATTGATCTTTATTTTAATCAGGAGACTAAAATTCAGTAGATATAGAATTGGAGCGTTTCATTTTTACCAAAAGACTGTAATCTGTCCCAGTTCAAAAATCATTTAATCTCTCTCCAGGGCATACTTGTCATCTCCACTTTGTTGAGTGGAGATGACACGTTTAATTAACGTGTGAGGATCAGAAATTTTGATTTTCACCTACATTCATCATAATGGATGGATGTTGTCACTTGCTTTTTGGAATCAATGAAAATTAATCAGCATACACTTACATCCACAGTAACTGCGTGCCGGAGTATAAATATTTGAGTGAAATCTGTGGAACGTAGCTCCAAACAGTTTCATTCATACCAGTATACGAACAAATTAAATGACATTTCTTACAGATAATAAAATAATCGAACCCGTTAGGAGAGTTTCTTAATGTAGCAAAGCCAATCATCGCTTGAATTTTATCTTAGAATTAACGTTATTTACTTGACAAATATTAATGCAAGTGAGTCTCTCTCACCCTCATTAAAAACTCCGTTCTAAAAAAAATCTAAACACATTCCGAGGAGAAAGGGCTACAAAATATGTATAGAGCTTTCTCATTTATTCAGGTTGTTTGATATTTCAAGTAACTGAGCTACTTTTTAGTAAATTTAGTTGCTAGGTGACATGCACAATGGCGTCGGTGATCTCTCTTAATGCCAAACACGCACAGACTTTCAAAAACATGTCTTCACTGCCTTTAAATCCCCCAGTCTACCACGATTATTTTCCCCTAATCCTCTCCCTACCACAATAATAAATCCTTGCTATAATATCCGAAACGGGTCTTGCATAATAATTAGATGGTGTTTTCATTAAGGGCCTTATGATTATATTCCACCTCACGTTCCATAATAATTTTTATAAGTCTCTCAAAAAGAGGATCACAGTTTTTGTCACGTCTCAATTTTTTTTAGAGACTTCCTAATTGCATTCCCCTCGCCCCCCACGCAGGAGCTATTTCACTCAAATGGCAGCGTATACGTTTATACGAAAACGAGTGTCGGATTTAATTCATAAAATTAGTATCTATGCATTCCGTGATTCAGGATAGGCAGTTGGATAAGTTCTCGGAATAGCAAATAATCGGTGTACTTCTTTGAATCTCAGAAAAGATAATTCATTGAGGAGAAATTTGAAAGACTTCACTGTAATCGCCAGTCCTCCGTTACTGCAGCATTAGACACTATTCTTAATATTATAGTAAAGGCAAAATCGGTAGCTACAACCAAAAAACTTATAATATTTTCAATATTTGAATATATGTGCAATCCCATCATTGAATTTCTTTTACAATATCGCCTTAATTAAGTAAATGAGAAAGGATCCGATGAACGTTTTACTTCCGAAATATACGATGCACAAAATTCCAGAGTATTATACACATAAAGCCTATGACTCCGTTAAAAGTTACTGTCGTGGTTCCTCCCGCATTTTCTTGGAATTTTTTAAGTACTCGTATATTTCTGTGTGTATACTATATATATATATATATATATATATATGGTGGGTCATGGTAGTCCAGTGGGTACGTTGGACTGCTGACCAGAGGGTCCCGGGTTCGATTCCCGGGCAAGGCACTCTGAGCACCTGCAGCTCCACCCAAGCTATGTGATTTTTCGGGTACCAGGTCTTCCTGGGAAACCATAACTGGCACAGGGAAAGGAACTGGCCATACCCTGATGTGTGAATTTTCACACACCGTATAGGGCTTAGTACTGGGTGATCTCTACCATCACCTACTAAACCGACCTTCGGGTTGATTACTGTGTTTATGGCTTTTATATATATATTTATATATATAATGGGCTGACACAACATAACACAAATAGAAAAGAATAGACACATATAAAAGAACACTTACACGGTAAATTGTTCGAGCTTTCGGCCCTCTCAGGGGCCTTCTTCAAGAGAGACTGAAAATATGCTATGGATCAGGAGAGGGGAAAGAGTTATGGGCGTGGAGGGGAGGTGTGGAGGGGAGGTGTGGAGGGGAGGTGTGGAGGGAATGCTGGGAGGAAAATTAAATATGGCGGTTAAGGGTGGGAATTTAATTTTTGAGATTGGCGGGTCGTCTGTATGCGATAGATGGGCATTGGGGTAGTAAGGATGAGGTCGCGTCATTGTCATGTAAAATTGGAAACAGTTCTTTAAGGAGGGTTTTCAGTCTGTGTGATCCGGGGTAATAGGTGGTGCAAAGGTTGAGTCCTGCGTCAGATGTGGGCTTGTTATTGTGTGGTGTGTGTGGTCGGGTGGAACGGTGGATTTTATTTCGTAGCAACTTTTCTGGGTAACCGCGTTTGAGGAGTGCAAGGTGTAGATTGGCAAGGTATTTGTTGAGAGTGGCTGTGGTGTTGCAAATTCGGTGTCCGCGGATAGAGAGAGAGTTAGGAATCGAGCGTTTCGTGTGTTGAGGATGACAGCTTGTGTGGTGTAGGTATATATATATATATATATATATTTATATATATATAAAATATATTTATATATTTTATATATATAATATATTTATATATTTTATATATATATAAATATTTATTATATATTTATTAATAATATTATTATATATTTATTATATAATAAATATTTATAATATATATATATACCTGTATATGCTTTCGTAGACGTAACACGGAAGTGCCGAATAGTACAATACACAGTAACACACAATATAGAAACACAAAAAAAGAAGAACACTCACACGTTATTTCTTGATATTTCGACGGAAACAATCCGTCTTCATCTGAAGATATAGAAGTAATCATATATATATATATATATATATATATATATATATATATATATATATATATATATTTATATATATGTCTCTATCAAAATGTCCATCCCTTGAAAGGTAATTTATAAAACATGTCTTTATTAATGTTTCGGCAGATATCTTTAATAAATGCTAACTCAATAACGCTATCCGCGCTTACCGTATGGTGCCCTAGTAATTAAAATGTGACAATAGTGGAGAGCCTAGTAATTAAAATGTGGAGAGCCGGGAACCCGGGTAACGCCCGTAGGCGACCGTTTATTAATGCAGGCAGTGTGATTTTAAAGTACGAAGACTCTTTGTGGAACGACTTTCTGCACAGGAAAGGGAATTGAAATCCCTCTCTTTGGATGCATGAAATTTGCATGCCGTTGGGCTTATGAGTAGATCACTGTTGCTGGTTACTATCTATAAAATGACAGAATACGAGCTCAATACCGTTAAATAAGTAGTGATTCATAAATTATTAATGATGAGAATGTAGATACCTTTAAATTATGAAACGGGATCCCTATGCTGGTGCCCGCATTGGTTAAAAATCATAACTGCATAGTATTATAAATGGTGTTCTACCATTGACGGTAGGTACAGACTGTATAATGGTACAGTGATGCATTAATTTCCCTCCAATAAAAAAACACACCCTGACGTCTGATAATGCAATGGGTCCCTCTTCCATTCCGTAGGCTTCCTTACCCTTTTGATCTTTAATAATACTCTATTATAAAAAAACCATCTGCTTCACTTTGGGATCCTCACTGAACAAATTAAGTCTTATTAAGGGTAAATAATAACGGAAATGGACTGTTTCTATCTTTACCCAGTATCACCACTCAACTGGCATTACCTAATTGAACATTTTACGCGTCTGGTTATGCGTATGTATGTCTCTCTGCTGCTTGCTGTGTTCATTCAACGGATTGCTCGTAACGGTCTCAGATGCTCGAAAGTGACCGTGTGTAGTGTCTATCTACCCTTCCTCCCTCTTTCTATCTCACAAACGCACTTTCCCTCGCCTCCCGGACATTTCGCCACTCCCCTTTTCGAGTGTTTCCCGACGTAACCTTGACGTTGCGTGGGTTGCCTGAGCGACAGGCGCTCCGCATCTCTTCTCATCCATACTGCTCCGTCATTGGTTCCAGGGCCCGGAATGATATCACCCCTTTATGGAAATGCCAACTCGTCCCTCCTCCTCCTCCGACCCTACAGGATGGAAGGGGAACATTCCGAGGGAACCAACTGCTAGCGGCGGCACCAGCAATCCCGAGACTTAACCCGTCCGAGAGGGGTCACCTGCGGCGGCCCACTCTCGTAAAACACGACCGACTCCCAAACACAGAGGAATACACACTCTTCCCCTCTCCTGCGACCCCCCTCAGCAGCAGCAAGCTCATAATGCCCTCGGCCTATCCGGTCTTCTTCTGCCCTTCCTCCCACGCTGAATACCTATCCAGGATTCCACTCGACGGGGAAACGTAGGGGCGTGTGCTAGGGTTCCCGCAGCGTTTGTTTACGCTAGCCCTCTGCGTGTTGACTTCCTTTCCCCTTTTGGGGGACCACATATCCGCCTCACCGTCGTTTTGTTTCGTCCTACGTCCCTTCGCCTTCACCCATCCCCCCGACGAGAGTTCCTCGTGTCTTCCTCTCAAAAATGGAGAACCGCTTCCTCTTGGGACGCGTCCAAGATAAACTACAGTGGTCCGTCACTCAAGAGAGCTCTCAAAATGTGGTGAGTCCCTCTCTCTCTTTCTCCAGGGTTCACTCCACTCGTGAGCGTATCGTGTCCCGGTGGTAACGGCGCCCTGAAGAAAATGGGCACGCGAAGGTCAATTTACCTCTCCCATTGATTAATTTGTGATTGTTGGAAAAGGGTGTTGGGCGAAATATAGGCGAATAGGAATTTATATTGCGATATGTGGGAAATTATGCATTACACAATCCAAATTAACTCTTTTTCTACTATTACGATAATAATTTTATGGAGGATAAACGACTCACATGTGTTGTAAACTTGATTGGTTAATTTTAAACAATATGGTCTCCAACAGAAAATTTTCATAATCTTTTATTTGAAGAGAAAGTCGTGAACGTTGAGATAATCGCTGATAATTCTTCTAAAATTGGTTTAGGTTGTGGGTTTGTATAAATGGATCCTCAAGACCGCGGATTACTGCTAAAATGTAGACGTACTTTATTATTTTATTTTAAATTATCTTAACAGGTAATATTGTTGATTTAAAATGGACAAAAGCTAGAAATGATATCCCATTAGTGCTATATGAGGCTGAAAAGAGCTTTTAACGAAAGCTAAAAGTCCGGTTAGACAAATGAATTCATTACTCTTGCATAAATTGTGTTATTTTTTGCATAAATAACCTTCTCTTATTCTTTATTTATCTTAAATGCATTACATTAAATTGACGCGAGGTTAGACTTAAGTATGGTAATCATTTTATTGAAAAGCGCGAAGGTTCTGCATGTGGTCAAATTCGTACTTAAAATTTTAGTGAATTTAAATTAATGCTTTGTGCGTTAAAGTTTATCTTTCCATCAAAACTTATTGATGTATCGCAATATTTTCCTTATACTTTAAGATTCTATACATGGGTCACGTCATATCGGGGAACAATGCTAAAACTTTTATTTTCTCATAGTTACGGAGGTATAAGATCTCACACCGTTATTTTATATAGCAAGATTTATTTGCAAAAAATCGAGTAGAAAATTAGAGGACAGTATTTACAAGATAAACTATTTCCTTTATTAATGTATGTGTATATATATATATATATATATATATATATATATATATATATATATATATATATATATATATATATGTATATATACCTGTATGTATATATAAATATATATATATCTTTGTTTTGGACATTCTATGTAGACTTTCAACGGCTTCATTAAGAATTTGTTATTCTGAGAGGAGAACATTTAAAATGAGAATTTTTTGCTGGCTAAATATATATTATTGAAAGAGGCTCGTGAGATTGTAGTAATTTTATGCATACTTCTGGTGACGGTGACGTTCAATTTGCAACCAAATCTAAACAGACGAACGAGTAACCTTGTGTTGATCTTGAGAAGAATGGATTTATCTTATCTGACCATCCCTATGGAGGGTAGCGATCGCGGTATAACAGTGTTACATCTGCCTCAATCACCGCGCACCGTTCATCCTAGTGATTAAACAAGACAATCCTCCCTCTATCCCCGCCCTACCTGGCTTGGCCATACGTAGGATACACGGGGACCGTTGGGGGAGAAAGAGAGAAGGTGGGGGCAATACTTGGGGGGAGGAGAGTGGAGCAAGGAGGGTGCATCGTCTGCCGGTAATTTTCGCTCGATCCCTTCTCCCCTTTCCCTTCTAAACCCTTGTGTTCAATCATGCCCTCCGTCCGATGACCCTTTGCCCTCGCTCAGCCTATAGCCTTTTAGTCCACCTGATCCCTTTGCCCCTGTTCCCTTCGTCCTCCTGGCGCACCGATCCTTTCCTTTATTCAGTAACTAAGACGAGATTTCTTGCTAGGAACGGAACGTCTCCCTTAAATTGTGGTCGGCGGCAGTCGATAAACTTCCACAGGAATGAGACAAAAACGTTGATAGTATATCATTCTAAGACAATATTCGCGGAGCTGGAATCCGATCTGAAAAAGGACAATTCACATCGTAATAGCGTCGTCGTAATAAAAATATTTATTTTATGAATTCTTTAAAAAATGATTGTGGTACCGGATTAAAAGCAATAAAATCCTTAAACTTATCTTAATAAATATTCGATTCCACCTTACCTATAGCCGAGCGTCCTTGCCACTGAAATAACAAGCTATACGCCCAGCATAAGTGCGATACTAATGAATTAGTACGAAGTTCCAACTGAGAAGGAAGGGCGAGAATTTAAAGATGAACGAAGCTTGCGTAGCGGTCTTAGTGGATGCGGAAACTCGCTTTCGGAAGTTTTAAAGGAATATGCACCCTCTGACCTTGGTAGTGTAGGGAATCCCGATGAAGGGTGTATCTTCAATACCATCATCAGAGGTAATCCTGATTAGCATTGGACGGGGATATGGGATGGTCGCAAATAATTTTCATGATCATGCACGATTCTTCGTGGTATTCTGAGCATCAGTTTCAGTTTTTAATTTTTGTTAGTTTCTCCCAATCATGATGCCGTGCGAATGACTTTGATCTTTGTTCCTTTTATCCACTTATCCAGCGTTTTATCTGAATTATGAACTTAACAATCCACATGCGTCATTATAATCGATAGAAAATCTAGATTAATTAATTGAAACAATGTCCGGTAGTAATACTATATTAATATGATATAAATACTGGAGGTAGGGGTTGAAAATGGAGAATGACGGGGGATTTGGTGTCTTAACTTCTTTTTTTTATTTTTCTTTAGTGTGAAAAACATATTCCTTCTTTTAAGGTCTTTCACCTCGTTTTCACAAGGTTCCCTGAGGTCTTTTCTGGTCTTCTTGGCGCGTGACGTACGGCATAGCTCATGGTCTCCCACCACTCCACAGAGCCGACAGTGTAACCCTCGCCCTCACCCAACTGGGCAGCCCGCAGTCCGCACGGGAGGGAGAGAAAAACTCTTTTCCTCGGCGATCCCTTTGGTTTGGGGGTACCCTCCGGTTTCTTGAAAAGAAATGGACAATTTCTTGTTAACCTCCACGTCGCGCTCCACGATAATAATTCACGCCCGTCGTTTCCTTCCCTCTCTAGTCCCTCAACTTTCCATTCTTAACCCTCCCCGCCCACAGCATTTCTTTTATTTCATCTCTCTCTCCCTCTCATTTTCGTAAGACCTCCTTTTTATCCAGAGCCCACTTCGGGAAGTTCTCCCCCTTTTCTTCCGGGATTGCCAAGTGGACTCGTGTTGGAGGCGGATAAAAGAAGTTGCCACCGCCGCCTCCTTCCCTTGTCTCCAGTTTCAAAAGGTCTTTCCATCTTTCAACTCCTTTTTTTTATTATTTCAGCTCTTTGAGATCCCTCCCCTATATTCATTTCTATATCCTCTCCGTCGCGTTCTCCCCTTTTAGACATACCTATGTCCTTTCCTTTCCAATCCCACCGTGCGTGTATTTATGCATTATGCTCAGCCTTTGCCATATTACAGTGGATTTTTTCCCCTAACCCCCACCCCCAAGAGGGTGGCGGCGTGCATTTCGTCTTTATTTGGAAAGAGTCTATCCTTGGCTTTAAAAATCTGTATCACTTTTTTCTTTCGGAAGTAATTTATTTATTAATGTTTCTATCGGCATATATTTGATGCTTTAATACTATAAAGGACGTATTACTTATTCTCTTAATGATCGTTAAATAAAATCCTTTTATATTGTACGATATAATTTTCATCAAAAGAAAATAAGTAACACGCAGGATTCCACGAAATATTTTTGGATTGAAGAGGCCACGAAAAAATGTCATTAAAATAATATTTGCCTCCTTTTTATCGCGGCTTTGGTGCTTCAAAGTTCTAAACGAATTTTTAATTTTTCTATATCGTATACATCCCCGGGGACAACCAAATTTTAAAACTATTTAAGTGCAAATCAGTGTTCTTTCTGCGCGTATATGAATACACTATTAGAGTTAGGGTAGGGAGATTGAAACTGTATAATGTTGATAGTGCAAAAGTATTAGATAAGCATATGAATCACGTAAAATTTTGAATTTGAAAACATTTTACTCGTTCATATAATTCCCAATTGTCTTCTTACTCTTAATCAACATTGCCGGTGATTTTAAGTGTGTGAAATAATTGAACTATTGTTCATAACACTTAAGTCTACTTTCACTGATATTTACGAAAAGGTGTATTTATTAAATTTTAATAAATAACCACATGTCAAGATTCTAAAATTTAAGTTAACTATTAGGAGAAATGATCACTTGATCGCAATGTTAGATTATAGATTTAGGGTTATGCTAGTGTATTTATTTTGCTTGTAAGTAACCCAGAAGTATATAGTATTCCGCCAGGTGTGATACAATTAAAGCGTAATGTTTCACATATCCTTCCCGGTTTGTTTAACTTTAAAATTAGTTCGTTCAGTCTTTCGCCATTATTTTAGTCACCCCGCTCTGTCCTTCCGCGTTTAGTTTCCTTCACTCATCCGAGTGCTTCCTCTCGCAATGTGGGCAGCTCTTCACGTCTCCCATTCTTCTTCCTTCTGTCTTTAATTTTCAGCCTCCTCTTTCCTCTCTGTTCCCCTTTTTCGCCTACGTTTTCTCTTTCGTCTCCTCGATTCTTCTCGACGAATTATAAGGGAGTAGAGTTTATCCCTAATTGAACTCGCTCTCTCTGAAGTACGCGGTGCGGAGACAAGGAAGAGGGGAACGGGTGCTGCAGGGGTAATTGATGGGAGAAGTCGAAACGCCAGGAAAAGTCTGAATTGGGGAATGGTTGGGGGGTGGGTGGGGAAGGCGGATGGGGAGACGACTGACGGCGATTATCGCGCGAGACATCGACAGAGATGTGCCCGATCTCAGTACTATCACTCGGAAGACGAAAAAAAAATATTTTGTCTGTGTGACCTCTAGGCAAAAGATATTTTCAATCCCTCAGATCTTTATTTGTCGTGTCAATCGTTTCAGGGTAGGGGTTCACAGATACAACATATCAGAAAAATACTAGTGATCACTCGTATGATTTAAGAGGTTCAATGTTTCACGCAACGCGGATAAGATATCCGAAAATAAATTGAGTTAACTTGAAAGATGAAGGAGCTATAGAAATGCCGACTTTTAAAGTACCTAGTGATTAGTTTTTGGAAAAAGAGAAATTCCCTTTCGGACGTCTACTGCATCGGGAATACCGAAATAGAATGTGTAGACTCGATTAAATAATAAGGCTTTAACCTCACTCACAACCTCTCCTAGGTGGAACACATACGGGGAACATGTGGATAAGCTAATAAAAAATTAGGATTTATGAGAAGAGTACTAGGTAAATGTGACGAAAAGGGCAAAGAGAAATGTTATCTGTCACTGGTCATGCCTCGTTTAGAATATCGCGTCCAGCGTAGAGGAGCTGGATCGTAAAACATTGTTATGATAAACTTAGTAGCGTATCCAAAATATTAGAGCAGATAGGCTTGGAATCATTGACGGAGCGAAGGTGAAATTACAGATTGAAGCTCTTGCATAAATTGGAAGATTCTCTTTAGCAGTGATGCTGAGAATATATTATTACCCCCATCGTAATACAATAGGGGAGATCATGTTGATAAAATTAGAGGGATAAAGTCTAGAACTGGTGGATTTAATATTTCATTTTTTCCTCGAACGATAAGGGATAATAATAACATTGTTAGACCGCGGCGGGGTCTTATTTGGGTCAAAATCAGTCTGGTGTGTATTCACTCCCTGCCACACACTCTTGCAGTGCCTTGTAGTGTACTAAAATAACTAAAAATTAAAATAACTAATTAAGAAAATGAATTCGTTTATCTATTTAAAATCATGCGTTTGGGTGAATGAAAATACAGTGATCGAGTCGGACTTTGCAGGTTCTAAAATCCCCACTGAAATTCTTTGGTGGTCTCATCAAAGAATGTATGTTTACGTAGTTCAGGTATTAGGCGTAGTTCCTAACGCCTGCTAAGGTAATTGTAGTTTTCGAATCGAATGCTAAGTGAAGAAGCTTCAAGTAAAACGTAATTATGGCGTATAGGTCATTATTATTAAACAACATCAGTATTTCAATTCCAAGATTGATTTTTTGATTTCCTCCATCCTTACGTATGCAATATTAATTCCCTCACTCCCTGATAGATTTTCGGTTTTACGTACTTAATATTTTTCCCTATGAACTTCTCTCTTCCTCGCGGGATCTATCTCCCTTTAACTTTCCCCACTATTACGTCTCTAATTAATCCATTATGCCTCTAGACGTGTACATTCCATCTAGTTTTTCTTTGCCTTTTAGTGTTCCATATGGTTCTCTTCTACTCTTCTGTATGTATGTGTACTTCCTCGCTCCTTACTTTGTCTGTCCATTTAATCATTGACCTTCTTCCCCAGCACCATATTTCAAATACTTCTATTTTTCGATGGCCCAATTTTTTGGTGTTCCATGTCACTGATTTGTGACAAGCATATGAAAGTTTTCAAGAACTGCTTCCATGTTTGTAACCTCTGGTTCTCTGACCATAGTAGTTGCCTCTTCTTCATGAACGCCTCCTAAGCTTGAGCTATTCTTCGCTTGATGTAATTTTGAACTTTTTCTATCCCTATATTTTTACCCTGTCACATGAAGAATTCCATGTACTCTAGTTTCACTCTTCGAGTTGTGGTACCTGTCTTTAGTTTCTCTGTTTCACACACCTGGCTTTTATATTCTTGTTTTTAATGTTCAAATTTTATCTACATCTACTTAATACCCCGCAAGCCACCGCAAGGGCGTGTGGCGGGGGGTGTCGGGAAACCACCCGTAATTTACGAAAGAAAAGAAAAAAAAAACCGCATGCAAAAACCACAAATTCATACATCCACAAAAAAACATGGCACATTTATCCCCAAAGCACTTGGCCCAAAGCATTCAAAGTTGCTTGTAGTTCCTCTCGCGTTTCTGCAACTACTGCGAAATCATCTGCTTCCAGATAATGTCGATTTCGTCGACATTTATACTGACTCTTTGATACCCAATTCTTGTGGGACTATATATATATATATATATATATATATATATATATATATATATATATATATATATATATTAATAGTGTTGGTGAGAAGTTGTATCCTTTTCTAATTAATTTGAATATTTTGGCTTTTATTTTTCCTCCGTTTTTCATATGCATGTTTTTTCCGGAATCTTGTCGAGGTAATACATTCTTTTCATATCATTATTGTCCATTTTAAGCGAATATATTGCCACTACGAAACATTTTTTTTCCATTTTCCGTTGTCGAAGGTCTTTTCCAAGTCCACATTTGCCACAAATAATATCATGTTTATGTTTACCATTTTTTCGGCCAGTACCCTCCAGCTGACTATTGCCTTTCTTGTTCTTCGGTTTGTTCCAAATCTGATTTGCTTTCCCAAGAGGAATTTTTCTTTTAATCTTTCGTCTATTCATCCCAGTTAGTGTTTTCGATGATTGAGATATCAGGCTTAAGTTTCTGCCTTCCCCGTTTGGTTCTCAGGGAGGATCTTCTGATTTTAGTTTCTTCGGAAATGCGATCATCACACTCTTCTTAAAGTGCTCAAGTAATTTAACACTGCTGTATCTATCTTTTATTAATTCAAAAGGGATATATTTGCTTTGACCATTGGTACCTTAATTATATTGCCACTTCACTTGTCAAATCGTGTTGTGTTTTGGGGCTTTGATGGTACTGTTGAATTCACTCTCAGTATTTCCCCATTGCTTTTTTCAATGCAGATTTCTTCTTAAATAAGTCACATTTAAACGGTTTCGTCCCTTTATAGAGTATTTTAAATTGTAATTTTTCCTTCCATTTCTTATTATTTTCTTCATCTTCTATTGGTATCTTTTCATTAGAATCTCGAACGTCGTGGGATTTTTTACTTCCTCTAAATTGTCTATGCAGTAGTTTACCAGCCATTTCGGCTTTTCCCTTCTTTATGTTACCATTTATTACCTAGCAACAGGTTTTTATTTGTTCTTCTGTGGTCGTCTTGTACTCTCGTAAGACTTGATTTCCATTTTTTTGTAAAAGGTTTTCTCTGTTTAATTTCTTGAACTCTTGCATTTTGTTCTTGCTTCTAAAGACTTTTATTAGTTGGGCTGTTGTCTATGTTTGCTTAGATTTCGATTCAATTATTTATATTATCATCTATTCGTCCTGAGCCATAAATAGTAACAACATTGGGTTCAATCCTATGAAAAGGTAATATTTTGAAGAAATTATTGCCTTTAGACATATTCACTGTTTGCGTGTGAAGGTAAATTCTGAAGGAGAAGAATGTAAAGGTGAAATTGAGGAAACGAATCAAAAATTAAGGGAATTCTAATGAATATTTACCCCGGGCCATCATTAAACTCATTTGCACGGTGGGTTTCATGGTTAAAGGAAACTTTCCTCCAGAATCCAATCACGAAGGTGCGATATCGGCTGATAAAGTATCTCTCTCTCTCTCCAGCCTCGTAGAAAATAAAAAAAGGGTATGAAAAATATCATCTACAATTCCATTCGTTTCATGGTTTACCATGGCGCCGAAAATAAAGGGAGGGGATCAGTGGGCGCCAAACTAAATCACCAAGTGAGCCATACTCCTCGGGGGAGAGAGAACAAAGGAATACTCTCCATCCCCCCTATCCCCGCACTCTTCCTTCGCGCCCTTCGACGTTCTTGAGCAAAAACTTTGTCGGGGGTAATTGGAAATGACGACGGAAGTGAGGAATAGGAGAGGACGAGAGGGAGAGACAGAGAGAGTGGGGTGGGGGTTGGTTTGTGGTGGTTGAGGGAAAGGGTTCGGAGGCGGGCCTGGAAGAAACGGGGAATTCGAAAGAGGAGGAAGCAATCGGTCGTTCGAATTCGTATTCTCGGAAGCGTCGGCCTTCCTGCCGTCGGTTTAATTGCTTTGTTACCACGCCCGCTTCATTAGTCTCCCAGGAGATGGCGCTGTGGCGTTTAGGTGTGGGTCCGCCTCCTCAGGGATTTGGAGGACGATGGGGAATGAGTGAAGGGGATTTTAAGGCGGGTGAGGGATGGATCTAGGAGGGTGTTTCATTCGAGAAGAAGAATGACAACCTGGTAGAGGGGTAGGGAGAGAGAGAACGAGGATGGGATTTACATCGGATGATTCGCCCGCGGCGAAATCTGCTCTCAGCTTCCCTTCCAGTATCTACTCCGATATGGGTTGTTTATCCCTGTTTTCTTCCGTTCTCACTGAAAGGTGAGGGATAGGGTGGAAAAGGATTCGGGAGTGTCGTATGATGAATAAAGGCTGTTACAACAAAATTCGGCATCCAATCTCTTCTCTTTCAGCAAGAGGGTCTAACGGAAAGCCGTTACGACAGCAAAAACCGCTGTGGAGGGATAGATATACGGCAAATGCATGTCGCTTAATAAGAAGCGAAGCAATGATTTTTTATATAGATATTATAATAACTCATTTATAATGAGCTGTTTCTTGCACAAAACATAAGCTAAAATTTGGTTTCAGAAAGTGAAATGCTTTTTTGTCTTTTGAGTCATTTTTAGATACTTTGAGACGGTCTTTAATATGAAAATGAGTGATATTTATCAATTTAAGCGATATTCTATGAAACTGCGGGAGATGCCGCATGGGTAACTTTTAAAGAAGTTATCCGCTGATGCATATTAGAGTGTAAACATTTCAAAGTGTAAAAACTATTCAC
This sequence comes from Hetaerina americana, assembly GCF_022747635.1. Taxonomy (NCBI): domain Eukaryota; kingdom Metazoa; phylum Arthropoda; class Insecta; order Odonata; family Calopterygidae; genus Hetaerina; species Hetaerina americana. Next base: position 31,840,216 of record NW_027287095.1, on the reverse strand, counting down.
CGTATGAACCCGGATCCCTCGATGTCCGGCCGGCGGAGTACTTTAACCAGTTAATATACCGAGGCGTCCTCTTACGCTCCGAAATTTTGTGTGCTTTAAATTAACAAGATTTTTATGGCTTTCAGAGAATGTCATTGGTATTCGTAGTCTTACGCATGGCACCGCAGTTCACAAGGTTGAAGTCAACTTCAAACTCAAATACTACGGTGTTTTACCTTTGACAAATTCTAAACAACAGCTGATATGCCGTACAGGAACTCATTGTTGGCTAATTATTTGCAGATGTTTAAATTGTGGCATTGTTAAGCAATATTGTTCTCAACTCTTTCCGCAAGTGTGTCAGTCATTGGTGAAATACGATCTGTATTGATACTTATAATAATGCGCCCTTCTGCCCTATCTCCAAACGCTATGTGCAAAATTCGCATTGTGATTGAAACATTTATTTCCCTAAAAATATGAGTGCATGTCGCAAATTCAAATTCCAGGATTAGCAAATTGAGGTGACATTTTTGTACGTATTTCAGGGGTTCGTGAAAGGAGTTGCAAATCGCAAACCTTGGAAGAAAGAGAAAAAATTCACGCGGGATAGTGTCTTACGAAGTGATAATTCGAGGAAAAATAATTATGAATAGAAAATTTAGATTGAGATGGAATTGATAGAAGTGCGTTATTTTCACTCCAAAAAATATATTTTATATAATTTTTTTTTTCAGAGAAAAACTTTTATTTATTGAAAGATACTGTGACCATCTTAACCACCAAGGCTATCTCGTCAGTTAATATTTAGTATGAAATTCTCCTATTTTAAGCACCTGCTGTTTGCGAAAGAGATTTTTAAGTTGCAAAGATATTTTTCTTCTCTATATAACATTATGTTTCATATTTTTTCGTCGCAAATGATTCTTTGTGTATGAGCCAAAGAAAGTTGTCATGGTTTATTGTTGAATCGGCAGCATATGTCGTTATAAAGTTAATCCTCGCATCAAGCCGTAGCCCTTTTAAATGCTACTATCTGGCTTAAAACGAGAAGTAATATGTCATTTCCTAAATAATGAAATATGCGATTACATTGACCGGGAAGTTAATGATGAGGCATCATCTTCACCGACTATTTATAGAAGGTAAGGACAATCACGGAGCAGTACTTGGTGATTTATTGATTGGCCACTTAGGCTCTGAATTGATGAGGAAACGGCTACAGTTCGCGTAGGAAAAAGTGCTACTTCCCCTTGGAAACGCACCAGCTCACCCATTCTCAATCGCTGAAGAAAAACTGGTGAAAATGCGCTACGAATTGCTATCTCATCCACCCTCTTCTCCAGGCTTTGCCCACTGTGATTTCTTGTCGTTTCCAGACATGAAAAAATGGCTTGGCAGGAAGCAGTTCACGTCAAACGAGAAACAGAGGTCTTTTTTGTAGAGTTCGATAAAGTATATTTTATAAATGACTTTAAAAAGTTGGTAATTCCAGGGGCTAAAAGTATCGAGCTGTAATGCGACTAAATTCAGAGAAAAAATTAAAAATGAATTTCCTTGATTAACACCGGTAATTGTCGATCAGCCTTCGTATAACAGAAATGCAATGAGTGACTAAAAGATTTGAACGGAAAATCTAAGATTATAACTTCAAAATTCATTTGAAAAATTATCTCTATCGTGATTTAATTTTTGCAAATCCATGCCTCCCGTAGCTTTTGTCTCCTCCATATTGAAAATGAAAATATTGTTTTTCACACTTTTAGGAAATCTTACTACCTGCATTGCTGTTATTTTCGTCGCGTAAACCATAAAATAAATGAGGTGAAAAATAGTTCCCTCGATGGATTAGCAGACATATCGGATAAAACGAAATTAATATCCGATCATATTATGAACCCTCAACTCTCCATTTCCCAGGTCTATATCGCTTTGTCCTTGTATTAATGATAATTAGCAAGTGTCAGAATAAATATTCTTCTATCGGTTCCAAAGATCAACTCTTACCATACGTAACTTTTGAACGAAATAGGCAGGTTTTAAATGTGAGCAAATTCAAACTAATACCTTACTTAAAACATATTAATTACTGGTGAAACAATAGAAATTTATTGTCGATTGTACATCTCCATATATCTTCAAACATCATTTTTTTCATCATTCTCAATCCTGTTTTCATATCTCCCTGCTTTAAGTAATAAGATATAATTTCATATGGTTCTATCTTTTTAGTTGAATTTTTCACTTTGCTTCCTTTCGCACAGGTTGAGTCGCGGAGTGTACTAGGAGGCCCATAAACATTTGGGATGGGGGCGTTTGGTGTAAAATTCAAATGCCTCACCCCTTCTATATTAAGCCTAATAATTTACCGGTGCCATAAAAATCCATCTGTAATATTTTACTGGAGCATAATGTTCCCAACAGCGATTTATTCATCATCATTTAGGTAATTTTGGAACGAATAACAAGGTCGGGTGTTACCTTGCGATAAAGCATTAATTTTCACACCAAATCCAGCAATAGATTCAATCGTGAAATCTGATAAAATCATATCTTCTTTCTTAAAGCAGGGAGCTGTGAAAACCCCCGTTTATGAGCCATCTAATTCACACTGGGGCTCATAAACGCTAGGGTAGAGGCGAAAGGTTCAATTCTCCCCTTCGTATCCCAGATGTCCGACCGAATTTTTCCAAGAATTTTAGAGCCAGAGGGCGTTGAAAAAACAATTTTTAATTCAACGTATGTATGATGCCTTTTTAACTGGATTTTTGTGTCATGCCAAGAAAGCTATGGAGATGGGATGAAATTTTGTGGGCGTGCGCTATTGGCATCCCACCAGCATCTCCATCTTCAACTGATTCCTGTCTTCTTCCCTTTCTTTGCCGATCGCGTTCAACATCAATTCTTGACTCCCAATTTCTCTCTCATTCCCAGAAGAGCAGCCTTTTCCACAAATTCGTCGCCTTAATATACTCTGTACCCACCAGTGAAAGTACATTATGTAGCTGACTATGGTTGGAGTCTCCAATTCTCCCCTCGAGCAATCCTTTTAAGGGTGTGTGGGCCATTCGCTGTAGGCCGGAGTCAGAAAGGGGCCGCCGCAAGGGGATTTTATTGGCGGGCGAGAAAGCTTTCTTTCGTGAGGAGCCCACGAAGGGGAGCGAAAGAGAAGGGAGGTAGGAACTTGGTCAGAGGGCACTAAAAGGTTAAAAGGGAGTTTATGGAAGGGGATGTCGGAGGAGGTGTGGAAGGGCCGAGATAAGGGCTAGCCAAGAGAAAGAGAGAGAGGGTGTAGAGCGTGGGAATAGGGCCCCGCCAATGGGAAAGGATCCAGGGGAGCAGGGGCTTCAGCAGGCTTGATGGGCCGCAGTTCTTCCCCTTTCCGACCTTCATTTCTCCGACGCAGAGAGAGAGAGAGAAAATTTGAGGAGAAGTGAAAGGGAAGAGTTGAAGGGTTCCCTTTCTCTCCCAATATGTTGCGTGCCCCCAGGAAACAGGCGTATAAGGAAGGAAGTTGGTTAGCCTCACGGGGCGATGGTTTGGGAGGGGAAGGGAGCTTATTGGTCTGCGGTCCTGGAGCTAAGAGGCACGCGACCCCTGGAAATTTTTCTAAGCCCTTCGTGAAAGGAAAGGAACTAATAAAATTTCCTCCCTCCTTCCTTCCTTTCACACTATCCTAGATTTGAAGAACAGGTACTGTCTAGATACGCATGGGGTACGTAGGTTGTGGAACACGCTAGGAACGTGAAATAAACAGGCAATTTTTAATGTTGAGATCTGTCACTACTCTTTCAAAAATGCTTGCTTTATTGATTATCAAAATTAAGGGAACTTTGTTAATATATAGACAAACATTCGTTCGCGTAATTACACGAAAATAATCTCACGATAGTCAATAATAATAAAGGCTTCGTTGTGATTTTCTCTAATAACTACACCACTGGGTCATTGGCCAGAAAGGTAAAGTTAATAATGATATTGAGTCATGAATTACAATGTTTTATTTCGTAATTCATCTTAAATAGAATAATAACTATTTGCACAGTGTTAATAGGAGCAGTATTTGAGTATCCTCATTTTTTAATGTACATAAAATCATCTTATCGATTTGAGTTGTAGGCATCCATGCATCTTATGTTTCTGCATGATTTGTGATCTACATTTTAGTCTAGGCTGGTATCCTGGAAATGATCAGGCACCATTTAGTATCTTTCCACACGTTACGTTTAATGCCAAAAATGATTTCAATAGACCAATGTCTTTTTCAAGGTACAGTATGCATTGGTTATGCACGGTTATATATACACCTCACTGGCCAATGGGAGAGGGGATCGAAGAGCGAGGGCGTTAGGAAGAATAGTGTTTTAAAATGGGAGAAGGTATGGTGTCCATAGGCCTCTGTTCGCTCTTCCCTTATGGCAGGTTAGGAAGTGAATGGTAATGGACGATGGTGAGCGAGAATAATACCACTCAGCAACAAAATATTTGGACGATATACAGTTTAAAATATTTCTATAGAGTCTAATTTACAGCCTTTTTTCGCCAATTTACAGCTTCTGTATCCTCAATTCATAACCATTGCTTTTCAAATACGTAAAAATGCAGATATTTCTTACCGTTAAAATCATTTGCTCTCACCGGGACTCGATCCTGGATACCTCAATTTCCGGTCATGTGCTTAAAGTAATTAAAATGAGGCTTCAAGTTAATTAATAACCTTGCATTATAACCGAGTTTTTACATGGTAAAAGAACGATTATAATTTTACGCATGATTTCCCATCCAGTGTTGATACTTTTCGAAAGTTACATTCCATAAAAAGCTAAACGTAATGAATTTACCGTTTTTAGTCCTAATCCATGAAGTATTATGAATTCCGCTTGAGATAGTTTTTGGTGCATCGAAGAAGTTTCGAGGGTTTAGCATTGCTGGTAGGCAAGAGCGTAGGGTCATATATTGAGAAAAATAAAGTAGAATCCAGCGCTTTTTCTCATTTCAGACCAGGTTATGCCTCTCAAATCCCCAAAAAAATTGAACAAACAAACACTTGCGTTATAACAACATATAACCCACGTAAATTTAATAAAATTGGTACCTCTAAATACATAACAGATAGCAATGCGAGTGAATGTAATTCTTTTGTCTCTGTTAACCACGAATAGTTTCAAAACAGTTTTGTTAGCGTTTATAAAACCGAAAAACAAAAAGTAATTGGCCAAATTAAAATTATAACATTAAACTGCCGTAGCATTAGAAACAAAATATCGGATATTGAACATATTTTTGTCAGTACAAACGCAGACATAGTAGTTGGAACAGAAGGTTGGCTAACGGTAGAAATAGCAAAAATGAGGTTTTTCCAAACGGTTTCACAATTTACAGAAAGGACAGACCAAATAGATTGGTTGGGGGAGTATTCATTGCAGTAAAGTCACATCTTAGTAGCCAACGATATGAATGCGACGTAAATGACATAAAAAGCGTTTGGTGCAACATTAAGGACTACAATGGCAGAAGCCTATTCGTTTGTTCATTTTATAGACCCCCACATTCTAAAACAGATGTCCTACGCAAGCTCGACGAACAAATATCCATTCTCAGCAGCAGACATAGCAACAGTATTATTATAATCGCTGGTGACACAAATCTACCGTCAATTGACTGGGACAGGTACTGCGCAGGACAATCTGCCAAAAACCGAGATTCATGCCAAGAACTCCTTCATATATTCACAAAACACTCCTTAGAACAAATTGTTAAATCACTAACACGGGGCCAAAGCATACTAGATATCTTTGCGACTTCTATGCCCGAAATCATTACTAACATTGAAATAATAGACGGAATCAGTGACCATAAGGCTATTTTTGTAGAGCTAAAAACTAGGTTCGTCAAAATAAACAAAGAAAAGCGTAAAATATACCTATACAACAAGGCAAATTTTAACGGACTACGAGAATATTTAAAAATAAAATTACCAGAATACAAGACAAAAACACTGACAACCGATACAGAGAACACTTGGAATTATTTCTTAAATATTTTACGCGAAGGAATGAAGACGTACATCCCGTCCAAACTTAAATGCGACAGTAAGGAACCTAGATGGTACAACGGGGAAGACATATCGGCATTAAGAAGGCAAAGAAAGCTACAGTCAAATTTCTAAAAGAGTTTAAAAAGTGGCGATATAGTTTATATGAATACATCCAAAGAGCAACTAAAAGAATGTCGTAGTAAGACGAAAAGTATTATGCGCACAGCAGTACACTCTTTTAAATCTAAAATGCTAAGTGAATATCTTGAGGAAAATCCGAAGTCATTCTGAACCTATGTTAGGGAAATATTAGGTAAACGTCCAACCGTACATTCTTTGAAGATGGAAAACGAAGAAATTATTACATATAGCGTGAAAAAGGCAATGATTACAGGCCATTTTTTCCAGATCGTCTACAATAAAAACACAAACGCACCAAACGATCCTCCACACCCACCCGGGGAACACATGAGCGATCTTACACTGACCAAGCAGGGAATAGTACATCTGCTCCGTAGTATCAAAGCACACAAGGCATCTGGTCCGGTAGAAATACCTGCTAGAATATTAAAGGAATTAGCTGAAGACATTGCCCCATTTTTACATATTGTTTTTCTAAAATCGATAGAAGAAGGCTCAGTGCCTCGCGGCTGGAAGCTAGCCCATATAACTCCCATCTTTAAAGGCGGCGAAGGGATAAACCAACCAATTACCGACCCATTTCTTTAACATCGATCTCTTGTAAAATATTGGAACACTTAATTGTCACTAACATTTTGAGATTTCTTGATAGTAGGAAAATACTAATCCACACCCATCACGGATTTAGGAAAAGCAGATCTTGCGAAACACAACTTGGTCTCTTCATCCACGATATACTTAGATCGGGAGAAAACAACAGACAAGTCGATGCAGTATTCCTAGATTTCAAAAATACCCTTGGATAGAGTATCACACAATAAACTGTCACATAACCTTAAATACCATGGAATCAATGAGAAAATTAGCCATCGGATTAGAGACTTCTTGTCAAATCGCAATCAAATAGTAGTCATCGATGGGTTGTACTCAACGAATAGAGGTATAACTTCGGAAGTCCCCCAGGAAAGTGTTAAAGGGCCTCTTTTGTCTTAATATTCATTAATGACTTAAGCGCACACGTTATTAGCCATCTGAGGTTAGTTGCCGACGACACGGTGGTATACAGGGAAATAAGGAGCCAACTAGATGGCGAGTTACTCTCTCTAGACACAATTTCGGAATGATGCAAGAAATGGGGATTAATGTTTAATATAGACAAATGCGCAGTTTTGTAATTTTTGAAGAAAGGACGTGAGGAACAGGACATAAACTACGAAATAGAGGGTTCAATACTGATTACGATAAATCAAGTTAAATATTTGGGGGTAGTCCTAACACCACGCCTTTCGTGGGGAGCACATATCCATTGGCACCTGCAGCTGCGGGCGCAAGTCTATGGGCACCTGCAGCTCCACCCAAGCTATGTGATTTTTCGGGTACCAGGTCTTCCTGGGAAACCATAACCGGCACAGGGAAAGGAATTGATTGATTGATTACTGTGTTTATGACTATATATATATATACATACATACTGTACATATATATGTACACATACATGCATTCGCTTGTAGTTATATATGGTTCAAAAACATTATTTAATGGACACAAATTTAATGTGTTCAAAGATCTCACCACTTTCGCAATAGATTGTTACTGGATATCAACAGAACTTCAGCGAAACACGTTTACAGGCAAAAGCAAAAACTACATATTTTTCCCAGATAGTTTTACAGGATTTGCTCCGCACTCCATTGGTTTCTCCTTATCACACAGTTAGTTCTACATTACATAATACCCCGCGATCCTCCAAAAAGGTATGTGGTAGGGGGTTAGAGCACAACCCGGCCGGCGTGAGGAATCACCCCTCTTGCAGAGGGACAAGGGTTGTAAGATATTGGTGTCATAGGACCCAATTTTTGCATTACTACTTATTTTTTGTCTTAATATTTTGCCTGTGCATTTTACCTCGTACTTTTTGTCACTTCGTTATATTCCTGATGAACTCCTTGTGAAACATGACGTGTTTCATCCCCATTTTGTGGTCATAGTGGTAGTATGTAGGGAAGGAGATAGAACTCTAAGGTCTTTAGCACCGTTATTTATGTTACTTGGGTGAGTAGAGGTAAGATTTTAGGATTAGACAGTAGCCGCTGGATCAAAAAAGTTCGTAAATTGTCTTCCAATCGGATGAACGGTTCACCTCTCTTGATCTTTATAAAGCCCCTATCATGTCTAAGACGAAGGGGGTAATGGAATTGTAGCTATTCAATTAATAAATCCATAAGACTCCTCTGGTTAAAACTAAGGGCCTCGTCATGAGAGGCCAACTTGCTGAATGCAGAATGTAACCGCATCCTTATTGTCAAAGCGTATCGCGTATTACGCTTCTTTTTTCCGGTCCCATCATTATGTGCACTACTTCGTTTCCCTTTTTTATTATTTTCATTATATTTCGGGATTGATGCACCGGGGAATAAATAAAATCCGAAGCGTGGACAGTGCACCTTTGGTATTTTTCAAGGGGTCGCATCAAGCGTACGACGACCCAGGAAGGAAATCACGGGCTTCCTTCGCTCGAGACGAGAGCCAACCCCCCCGCGGCCGAACAATGCCACCCCTTTTCCCTTCTGCTCATCCCTTACACCAACGCGGAGGAATACTTCTCTTCGGCCACGGGCTTTGCCTCCCCGGAATCATCGATCCCATCCCTACCTTTCCACGAAAAGTAAGGATGAATTTCTATTTTTTTCCATCCGCGGAAGAGATGTAGAGAGAGTGATAGGCTCGGTTGACGGTTGATGATACCACCTTCGACCGCTGAAAGAGTTGCCGTGGCATGAGGAGAACGCGAGGGAAAGGAGAACGGAGGGATCGTTGGACGGAGGCTTTAAGCATTTCTGAACCGAGAGGCGGAAACGGAAATGGTGCGGTGAGAAGTGCCTCTTTTCTCTCTCCTTCTCACCCTCACCCCTCTCTCGTGCCTCCCATTGGTCGAGGAGAGTGGAGATGGGGAATCGTGGACCCGTCGTATCTCTTTTCTCTCCTTAATCTCACCATCTCTCTCTTTCTCTCTTTATCTGCTCCGTTTTCCCTTCTCTTTCTTTCACTCCTCTACTTGAATTCTCGGTTCCTTTTTTTCCTTTCCTCCTCATATCTTCCTTCCTTCCCTCTTTCCATCCTCTCTCCCTCTCGAGCCCTTTGCCTTCTCCAGCCACATCGACTGCGGTGGGATCATAAAAGCGTGGGAGGTAACGACCAATATTGGATCTGTTAATAACCTTAGTTGGGGGAGAAAGGCGTTAAAAATAATAAATCAGAGCCTCGACCCTTTTTTTATCGGTCAATTTTGGTTGTTCGGAGTGGCCCTAACCTCCCGGCATTAATGTTCTTGCGCCAGTTCAAGCGATTGAAGATAACGAAAGACGTAAAAGATCTCAGTTCCGCACAATAAAGAGGCTATGAGGCACTAAAGAATTGCCGCTGCTGGGGATACATTTTAGTAGCAGTGCTGGTTGGTACGGTTAAATATCAAGGGATAAAAGAAATCAGGACGTTGCTTACGTTCATATTTCTTGGGAATCTTTGAATGAGTTGAATATTTAACCGACTAATTGCTGGGGGTAAAACTTTCGTTCCCTCAATTCTTATAGCGGATGAATACCAATCAGAGTCGTGTCACATCATGAGAAAATCATTGTTTTTCTATTCATTTTCCTCCCCCCCCTGCTTATTCCCGACCTATATGCCTCGCTTATCAATATTCTCCCCGCTTATCATAGATTTCAACATTGATTATGCTTTGCAGTCTTATTTCTTTCTTTTTTGAATTCATCCCACCATAATATTATCTTTACCTACTATTCCTGGCCCTTATTTGTTCGTTTTTCTTACGTTCCATTTTATTTTTCCATTTCCATAACCTGCGCACGTTTCAGCAGCCAAATTTCAGAGCCTTAAAATCGTTTTTATGGAAGGATCCTCTTGATATCCCTATTGATGAACAAGTGTGAAATGTACTTAACATAAGCCTCCGATTTAAAATTCCGTTGTATTTAATTAATTATCCAAGATGCCATGCCTTTGAAGAGTATGAAAAACGTGTCCACGTAAAATTTTTATCTACTTTTTTGAAGTGACGTTAAGATGACGAGAACGAGAATATTACTCTTTTTACCCACCATTGACATTTGCGAGTAGTTTATGTGACTTTTTGCGCGATACAGTGACTGGAGATACCCAGGCATGAATTTTATTTCGAGCCTTTATTTTAAAAATGAAAGAACTGGAAAAAATAAATGTTTATAACAGCGAGGAAATATTTCTTGAAGTAAGTGAAAGTATCTTTTATTTTCACAAACCGAAATACCTGATATTTATTTTTTCATACAATTGGCGAATTCAAGCGCGAGAACATTTTCTTCGTGACTTTAACGGTGAGATGCACGCCTTAAGGTATATTCTCTCACTCTCTCTTCACTGGAAATTGATTTCTTTTAATTTAAATTAAAATATTCGAAAAACTTATTCTGCCGGGAAATCCGCAAGGTTAGAAACTGCATTGGAAATAAGTTAGCGGATATAATGGTGAATAATTATTTTGAATATGGCAAGACACTCGAGGGAATAGTAGTCCTGCCAAATTCAATGGTTTTGTAGTAGTTTTCTACCAACAAATGTGGGTGCGGTCCAAGGAAAACTATGTCCAATATTCTACACCATTCTCTTGGAGAAGCACCAATATATTTCTACTCCCTTTGTAGTATTATTCTCAATAGCCTTAGGTATTGCCTATAGTATTTAATAATAATTAATTATACCTGATTCAAGTAGTGAACAAGTGTAGAAGAAGAAATATGACGAAAACTAATGTGCTAATTATATAACCTCGAGGGATACTTATCCTATTTTGAAGTTGCCCTTAGCAACGGAGAAATGATTATTCCTTGGCTCATAATTAATAATAGTTATTCAATATTCGGGGTCAGAAAATGTCCACTGTAATATACGCATGCGACTAATATCAAGATGAACAAAAATCAAATAAAGACATCGCCCTTATTTGTACATTAAAAGAGCCTAGCTATGACCGCTGTTAGTAAATAAAATACGCTTCTTTCCTTATTTCAATTAACGTGGCTTTAAATTATGAACCCTTAACCGAACAAACAAAACATTGCCGTTGAAAGAAATTCAAATTTAGTCGTGTTGGCAAAATATGCATTTGGTAATTAAATGCTCTTGCTTGTAAAGACTTCTCGTGGCACGGCTGGAGATGCTGTGGTGAATAAAGAGCAAATTATAGTAATGCAAAGCCCCAAGGCGTCAAGTTTCGAGCAGAAGTATTTTAATTTAGCTGCATCTTCGTCCACTGATGAAAGAATCAGTTTTCTAGCCGTCCCTTGCCCCTTCCCCCTTAACCCTACTCCCCGGGACGAGCGAATTGTAGCGGCGGGAAGACCGAGAAGGGCCAGTGGGACGGAAGGTGGGAAGAGAGGGGAGATACGGATCCGTAGCACGTAACACGGACCTAATTTCTGAGCAATGCTGACCCGGGCCGTCCCGCCCTTCGTTTCTCTTTCGGCCATTCAGGAAGGGGTAACGTGGGCTTTCGAGCACGTAGACGACCAATCGTAGTCACACACATACATAAGGCGAGAAAAAAGATTTAGGGTCAGGTCATGTCGCAAATGAGATCGGTTGGATCAGGTGGAGGGGTGTGGGAGAGAAACGAGGAGTGGCGGTGGGAGGTGAAAATTTGGAGGGAGATCGCGGTCATTATATCACCCAAACCGATCTTTCCTCTTCTTGATTTAGGGAAATCGCCCTTCCCTGAGAACGGTGAGGGTATTTTCGTTTCCAGAGCACACAAATATGTCTACTTTAAAATTACACACTGATCTTTACTATTAGCAACTGCAATGTGCCAGATCTTTGTGAGTAAAAAAATTATGAAGCTGTCAGACGTGACTTTTTAGATGCGTTTGATATCCATAGATAAAACTTGATTATGATATCAACTTTTAATGGACAGTGGCATGGTACGTTTTGTCCCATAGAAACTCTTGGATACTCAATTGTCTAATAAATGGATTGTGTCGTTCTACGTATAATCCGGCAGTAGAAAATTCTCAAGTTTATTTTTATACGAAAAATGGGAAATTCAAGGTAAAAACCCTCATTTTGGTGCGATTGGAGGGGAAATATTATTTTTTTTGAAAATCAGACTTTGCAAAACATTCAGAGGCCAGAAAAAGCCTTTAAAAGTTTGAAGACACACCAAAATCTTTGTGTTTATTTTTGTGTTTCATTTTATATTTTATAAATATCTCATTAAACTCTACTGCACGGAAAATTTTTCTTTGATTCTATTTCCACACTATGAAGTATATTTAAGACTGATATTTTCCTGACAGAGAGTCTATAAAAAATTTAGACTTTTTGTGACCATTTATAGGATGTTTAGTTGCGTAGTAGTTTCTCTCCTTCAAAATTCCATTCACTTTGTTGTGAATGTTTATTCAGCCTCTGATTCTGTGGCTCGCGGAGAAATTTAAAGTGTTAGTAATATGGATTTTAGAGGGTGAGAGAAATCATTCTATAGAAGCCGTGGTTAAAATCTGAACGACTTGAAGACGAGCTTTCTCTGGATGCAATGTCTTTAAAGCTCAAACGTTGAAAGATAATTTTAATCAATATTACAGAAAATAGGTGTCCTTCGTGACTGTACTTTTCAAGGGAGGTTTACTTACCGAAGGAAGGGAATGCAATTCGCGAATAGCGAAGTGGAATAATATGTAAAAGGACTCAGATAATTCCAACCATTTCCGTTTCAATAATTAATAAATCTATCGGTAAGCTAAAAGAATACTGTCGTATGGATGAGAAAGGGAAAATTCAAGGAATCTGAGAGTATTAATTTTGATGTAGAACACCAAAATTGGCAACGTGAAAAGCCAAGCAGTTTACACGCGTGGAGGAAGTAGAAACGTCGCTACACAATCTTTCGAATCGATCTCATCTGAAGAAGTTTGCATCAAAATGTCAGGTTTACATGGTTTATGTAAAAAGTATTTGGAAAAGTTGTAAAAAGTAAAGGAAAAATAGATTTATTTCAGATATTGGTACAATGCCTCAAAATTCTTCGAAGTACATCCCTTGAGTGTCGACACACATTCGCCAGCGGCTTTTCCACGACTCAAAGGCTCCCTGGTAGTCAGACTCCGGAAGGTCCTTAAGGGTACGCGTGCAAGCTTCTTTGGCGGCGGTTTGGGTGCCATACTGTTACCCTTAGAGGGAGGATTTCACTTTAGGGAATAGGAAATAATCTGCTGGGGCAAATTCGGGACTGTCCAAAAAGTCGGGGTCTTCTTCAAACTTTCGCATCGCCCAATATTTAGTGATAATGGTGTGCACTGTCATCTTGTCAATGTCAATGTAACCTGTGGTGATGCGCACACTTAACCGACGGTCTCAATTCAACACTTATCGCACACGTCCGGAAATGATTGTCTCGAATACTTTTTATAGAAACCTTGTGTATATCATTTTGATAGAATTTACTCTCTTTTTAGTTCTACGTACAGTATTATCAAATGAATATGATAGAAAAGGGTCTTATCATGTTAGTTTAAAAATTGACAACGAAAACTCAGGAATTTATACATGCTTTTAAGGCAATGGAGGGCTAACACCAGAAGAATTATGGACTAATGGTGCTGAATTACATGGTGTTCTCACAGAAACCTGGTATCATATGCTCCATCAAATTATTTTTATCATAGCGTTACCATAATAGTATTTACCCGCCTTTTTCGATATTACTGATAAATTCATATTAAAAAACAGTCAAAAATGCACATTTCCAAAACTTGGCGCATTAGGACTGGCTCAAAATAAGTTTTTGAGCAATTTTAAAAATTCATTCTTCGTGTTCGAGTGCTTAAAAACTGTAAATTCGGATAATTTCAGATCTGTTTAAGAAATATGGATGAATGGGTACTAAACAATTCGTCATCAGTCATCATTAGCACACGAGCTACTTTGAAATCTTGATTCGTGCAGTCACGATCGATCCTCCGTAACTGTTTAGGAAAGGATAACAAAAAGAGAGGCCCTGAAGGATGGGGCGAGGAGAGGAGAATAAGTAATTACAAGGAGGTGAAGTGAGATTATCGAGACATTGATCAGTATATGGATGCCATGTACAAATTGCATCCAGTTTTGATGAACTCCCTGAAATTGGGGGGTTGAATGACAGTGAAGGGCTTATTAGTTGCCATGTACGCAGAAAATCGCTTAGTCACGCACCAAAAGGTTTCCGTCGCATTAATACTCATGGGCCTCTACTTTTTTAATTAGAAATGTTTAATATCGGACGAATTTTCTTTGTATTTGAATTACCTCATAAAGTAATTTTTCTAGATTTGGTCCCCATATCTCGAGGTGTGTCCCAACTAATGCAGTATACGATCTCCTATTAAATTTTTCATCCTAATATTTATTGAATAAGATTTTTCTGGAGAGGAAAAAGAATCTGTTTGATTTCGTTCCGCAGATATTTCGAATGCATACGCCGATACATCCCCTGAGGGACGGGGAGGAGGAAGACGGCGCGGGGTAAATACGGAAGAGAGAATCGGAGGAGAGGGGCGATAGGAGGGGATGAAGAACTAACTCTAGGTGGCGAGAATTCGAGGTCCCTCGTTACCACTCCACCCCACTTTAGGGGAAGAGGTGGGAAGAGACGGCCGAAGGTGAGGAGGGGAGAGAATTGGGTGTGGTTTATATGCGCCGAGAATAGGACGCGGATTAGGCCGGACCGAAAGGGCGGGGCTCACCGGAGTTTCCCCTGGGCGTCCGAGCCCGGAAATGAGGTTTGTCTGTTGGCTCCGGGTTTCGGAGACTTGGTTTAGAGGGAGGGAGAGTTTGAGAGGAACCGGGAAGGTAACGTCTCAGGGGATGGACGCCAGGAGAACAGGAGGGTGAGTGGGTGTGTGAGAGCGGAAGAGGATCCAATCGAGCGCTTATTCGTACATAGAGGGACGCTTGGCCATCCGTGGTGAAAGGAGGGTGTTCCAGGTGGGTGGTATGGAGCGAGTGCCGAGGCGAAGGGGCTGAGAAACCCAATGGGAGGGTTTTTTTTCGGTCGAGGAGAGTTCGGTTTTGAGAGATGAAGAGGAATTGGAGAAATGGAGAGATGGTTTCGGGGAAAGGGGCAAATTGATTGATTGACAAAGGCCTGTATGTTCTTCCGCGTTTAATAATTCATTGAAAGGAATCGTGAGTACATTCCATCGACCTAATTAACCGCTCACTCAGAAAACTGCTGATGGTAAATAAAATAAAATTCTAAAATTCATAGGTACCATGGATTTCCTGTTGACATGCGGAAACTCTAATTAAGTCGGGGTGTCTTTTATGCCTACGACCACTAACAATGTTCAACAAGAAAAAGATTAAGTGAAATTGTATAAAATCGACAATGTTAATAGAAATATATGACATCTTAGGTAAAAAGGCATTGATTGGCAGTATTTGGAACTCATCACTTTCTCTAGCTGAAAAACGCGCTCAAAAGAAAAACTACGTTTAAGTGGACCAAAGTATTTGAATTTTCTGTAATGTTGGTTGTAATTGATAAAAAAAATGCTTTTCTAATAATTGAAATTTTCCTGCAGCTCTTGGCAATTTAGAAATTTTCTGAAATTACGGTTTTTTTATGCTTAATTACTCCGAGGGAAATAATTCGCGCTAAATTCATCGCTGTCATTTTTATCGCCGATTTTCATGAGCGTTCGATGATTCGCCGTTATTGAAACACGTGGCAAACGCAATGAGTGAGGAAAGTGGAGATGATTGAGTCAGGCTACTAGAGAATAATGGCTTATATTAGTAATACCGTCAAGTATTATTTAGCCGTAATATATACGCTGAACAGCTTCATTATCTTTCCTTGTACACAGAACCTCAAGACTGATGGATGAAAGCGCCGGGACTCGTATCTGTGGGGATATGCGCATCGTTTAAATACTACTCCCCCGACGCTTTGGACCGAATTAAGTTCGACGGGACGTAAGGACGGGGGGATGTTAGCGAAGAAATATGGGTGAGCGCTAAACCTAACATCCCCTCCGTCCCCTCTCCAGCCGAATATTTGTACGTTAAATTCTCTCCACCCCACCCACCTAATAGCTCCCACTTTTTCCTCTGATTATCCGCGGTGCCGCTTGGGGGCGGGGTGAAGTCGCATATTGCAGGCAATTTGCCGGTGGCGTTCGCCTCTCCCTCCCTTCCCTCCTTTTCATCGCTTTATTGTTGTTTCGCGTGGATAATTAACAAGGTTCGCTGATCGAGGACTCCCTTCTCCCTCTCCCTCCCCCCGCAACCCACTCCTCTTCTCCACAGTCAGTCCACCTCGTAACCGGCGGCATTGGAGGGAGAGGAGGGATCAATTGTTTCGGAACGGCGCTCTAGTTACAGCCAGCAAACGTAGTTTTCATGCAAAGGAAACAATGAAGGTTCGCAGGCATAGCGATTTCGACGCTTTTGTTGCAACTTTTGCATTCGTCGAGGTCATTCACCGTTGTTTTTTGTTTGCTGTCGTGTTTTTTCTCATTTTTTCTGTGTCCCTATATGTGCTTAATGGCCCCGCTGTCGGCTTTTCAGCCATTTTATGCAAGCACAGGGTTGATGGTTCATCGTTAAAGAGCCCATTATGGAAAGCAAGTGAAAGTAACGGATAAATGATTTCAAGGTAACTCTAAAACCGCTTCATTTTGCGTGTACCGCGAAAGAATTCATATCAATATTGTTTAGCTTGCCCATAATTCTTCGAATCTTTTTCACCAACATTTCTCCTACCGTCTCTGATAATTATTTACGCCTTCTTGGATCTCTCATTCGTAAATACAACGAGACAAAATGTATTTGATTAAGCAATCAAAATACGGGCACGCGTGTCCTGGAGTTTTTTCGAATTAACAACCCTTTCCCGAGCTCGATCTGATGAAGAAGAAATATAAAGTTTTCATCTGAAAACGGTCAGGGTTGGCATAACCATTTGCCCGAAACCTCTGTAAACCCTTGTGCGTTCCTTCCTCCAAAACCCACCATGTTTATTTCCCTGCTCTCTCGGCTTGCTCGTGCCCGCCTCGAAAAGTAATTTCTTCGCCGAGCCAGCGGGGAGTGTAAACAAATGCATATCTCCGGCCGCCATCTATGTCCGTGACTCGGCTGGAAAAAAATGAGGAGTAAGCACCTCTCCCGGCCGCTCCCATTTCTTGAGGAAGAAGTCTCAAAGTCTCGTCTTATCTCCCACTTCTCCAGTTTCCTCTTCTTCCTTTACCCCCGTATCATCCTCTTTCCTTCTCTCCGTCTGCCCCGCTCTTTTTTTGCCCCCTAATCCCTCCAACAGACGTGAAGGACCATACTCATTTTCAACGAACCATGGTTTTTTTTTCAAATCCCCGCTCCAAATCGTTTAAGCATTCTTGTTCTTTTTTTATTAAAATCAAAATAAATTAATATTTTCATCATTCGGTAAAAACATTCCTGTGGGATCGCGAGATGCGAGTGAGACGTCTCTCACTAAGGTAGCCTTCTGATAAATTCTTTTCCGTCCGATTTAATTCTAAACGCCCTACTGTGAGACTCCTATTAAGTGCGTATGTTCTACTTGAAGACTTTAGTGATATGTCCTAGAAAATGAATGAGGTTATTGAGCAAACTTGAAAGAGTCGGGCTCTATTGAAAGCAAAATAGGACTAGAGAAATCAAATAGGACCCAATGCTACTGGATTGAATGATTATATTGTTTTGTTTGAATACATAATGAATTGTTTTCCAATGTGGCGACCCCCAATACATCCAATTACAGTACATAGAGCTATATATATGATAGTTTAAACTCTTTCAGCCTCCCGGGTAAAATGCTGTTCGTTATCAGCATTCTCTTAATCGTTCATCCAATTCTCTATCCCCCTCTTTCGCTGCCCCCTTCCCATATTTTGCCTTCGAAACTTCTCATCTCCCTCCTGAGAAGAGTGTCACTGCAAATGAAGGTGGCAGGGATCACCGAAATATAAAATGTAAGCATTTTAACATTATATATTTCCCCGTGTTTATCGTTATATATTATATATAAATAAATAAATATATATATGCATATATATATATACATGAAATACGGTGAAATAGATACCTCTTCACTAAGTGATAAATATCGAGCAAGGAAAAATTTAATTACTTTTAAATTGCTTCCGAAGAATTAGCTCTAGCATATCATCGGACATGTTTTAATAAATGTATCCGAGTCAACAATCATACGATATTCAGCACTACTGAACTATTACTACCCCTTATTAATTTTACACATGGCTCCGAGGGTTCTCCATTCGCATTAATTTAAATGAAATAGTATAGCAACCATAATTGGTCAATCGATTGGAGGTAGTGAGTGAGCGGCTCTTGATTAGTATTGCATAATATTTTGGTCAGTGAAAACACTTCGTCTGGGCCCATACTCCATTAGCTCTGCATTATTTTCTCTCTTAATTTCCTGATAATGTCTACCCTCTCCATGCTGTCAAATATTTTGTACTCTTCCTCTTTCCTCCGGAACATTCTCCTCTCTATCACGGAGGACCACACACCATACCTGCCCAACTCATCCACTTCAGTTGCTTTCTGCGAGTTTTCCCCGCAGAGTCCTGTCTTCCCTTAGCTCATCAGGCCCGCTTCATCTATCTTCCCATCTGTTGGACTCATTTCCTCCATTTTTCTCAACACTCTTTTCTCAGAAGAATGAACGTTCATCATCATTCCTCGTCGTGAATGCTTCTTTGCAGACGCATTCATTCTCCTGTTTCCCTTAATATTGCTTTCACTATTTTCGTAAGTAACTTCAAATTAATTAGCATATCTAAAATGCTCTAATTGCTTGAATTTTTTGTATAACCTTCCTTTTTCTTAACGATATTGGTATTTTCGATCACCTTCAATTTATTTTATCTTATACTGTCATGCTCATTCATACTGTAATGTGTATATACAGTGGCTGTAATTGCATGACCTGCTGTCTAACGCTTTATTATTAAAAAAAATATTCACTTAGTCAGGCGTGGACCTATATCAATCATTGCATCAACATTCATACCATTTTAGTGAATAATATGCTAATAATTACTCGTGATTATTGATGATAACCGAAAACCCCTTTGTTATCATTACTAACCTTGCGTTTCATATGTTTATTTTTCTCCAGGGATTTTAACATTAAGACGGTTTATGAAGTCACCTCAAATTAGATTGGCATGTGAAACGTAATTAGGACACCAAAAAAGTCCAAGATGGAAAATATTACTGTAAAAAACTTATCGAAAGGACATAAATGCCATGAAGTCATATTTAATGCGAGGCCCTCGTCATAGCTTCCCAATTTTCAAGGTCTGTCGAACATGTTATATTCTATCACCTTCTTCAAACGTTGCGAGTTGTATCATGGTTTGTCTAAAAACATGTTGCTTTAAGTAGTAATCAGATATACTGCAAATATTAAATGTAATTTGCTGAAATAGTTGATGCTGTTGGTCCAGTGCCTACCTTATCTTCATAATTTTTAGGTTTTTTTTCTGGGCGATAGTCTTGGGTTGCTGGTGTACCGAAACATTTTGGAAATATCTCAAAAGATAAACAGTCTCTTGTGATTACAGACTAGCATGGCTGATGTTTCGTCAAAGATTGAAATCCTTTAATGATTCCATGACGATGGTTGGATAATAGGTGTACTTAGGGGTAGACATTAACTTTCCTCAACTCTTCCACGTGATCTCTCCGCCGGAGGGCTGGGTGGCTGCGCTGGTATGGAGACTCCTCCGTTGCAGCTCTTGAGATATAATGCTCGCCACGAATAACAACCTCTCTACTTTTGTGCAGTCAAACACTTATCTTTTCTTTCGGTCGCTACCTTCATCCCACTTAATTGGAGACCCGCTCAACTTTTCATCGCCTGCGGTCCGTTTTCGTGGGGCTATTTATAAGCTGCGCAGCCCCAAAATCTACTTCCCGGACCATCCCACCCCGCGGCTCCCACGAAAATGTCCAACCTTACCTTCGTCCTTTTTCCAAGTCTGCGAGGAGAGAGGAATGCTCCACTGAAGCGAGCCGAGCGCGGAAGGGACAGCCCCCGTGGGCCACATACTTATTACACGCCTCGGATTTAGGATTTGTTTTTACTTCCACCAACTACTACCGACTATTTAAGATGGCTCTCGCCTCTATTAATATTTTCAACAATTTTCCATTAGTTCCTGAAAGAACACACCTGCACCTTACTCCGAAAGCCGCCGCAAGGGCGCCTGGTTGGGCATTTAGGGCACTATCCATGCATGCAAAAATGTTATATCACACATGATTCAATATATATCAGTAAATATACAAAATATATAGCACATGCCTTAACACATCATGTAGTAATGGATCAGAGCGTTGGATCAATTCAATTCAGTCTAGTATTCAAGTTAAGTTAGAAGTCAAAATCATCAAAGTGGTCGGGCCCTATTTAAAAAATTACATCAGGCAAAGGGCTTAAAAAAGGGGGGGATTTGTTGTCAGGGACGCTAAGGAAGAATGCTAAAAAAGGATCAGTGGAAATATTCTATATGGTGCGTGGTTTTGTACGGCGCGGAAGCTTTATCTTCAAGCAAGCTCTTCTTTTCGGTTTGATGCCCATCTTCGCGGATTTTTTCTTTTCTTTAATTAGCAACAAGCTAATATGCGCGACACAAATGGAAATTTGTTTTCAAAAACAGATAGATCAATGGTAAATATGACAATACCTACAAAAAAGTAAACATATATCGACTGGAGAAGTTGTTAAGTCAATTAAAGCAGATTATTTACCACGATAACTTCTGAGACGTCAATTTACTCTGCGTAGGTAAGTCATTATGATCCTAAGCCACCACTATGGAACGTAGGAGACCAAAATGCCAAGATTCCCCTCCTCACGACACAGCTCCGTACTATGCACGCGGATTCCTATCGCAACGGCCCCTATCTCCAAGTCTCTGAACGGGGAGAGAAAGAGAGCTGAGAGAGGTGAAAGGAGAAAGTCCACCCGCACAACTCTCTCCCTCTCTCGTCGGATCGACCTCCCGTCGTGCCCGGGGGTAGTTTGCATTTTCCTCGAGATGGGGAAGTGGAGCGAGGGATGAAGTCTTTAAAGGTGAGCAGGGTGCGAGTGGGGGAAAGGGGGTGGGCCCTTTCATTCCTAGTCGGGGAGGAAGGCGGAGACAATGCGGCTGGCAGCGGCGAAGCCATCATCAGCGTCATTTAGGACCCCTCCTATGAGGTGACCGCCGGGGTTCGCAGGGAGTGAGGCCAACAGCCGCTGGACGGCGTCTCGCAAGCGCTTGTGGGTCGAGATTGTGGTGGGATACTCCAAACTGATTATTCTCTCGGTGAAGCCACAGGAACGTTGCTGCAACCTGGAGGTGATCCAAGTGATTGACGCTATGATGACCCTAGGGGAACATACTCTCTTGGGAAAGGACCTCTCTCGTTTGCCCAAAGAGAGGCTCACGTCGTCTCTGCTGTCAAACATGGTAGATGACATCTTCACCTTTACTATACCCGTCTTGCGGACCTTGTCTGAAGTGTATCTCTTGTTTCATTGAGTTGAGAATATGCGTAAAAGCGAAATGAAGTAATGCGATTTTGTTTGGTTTCACGTGAAATGCGTTATGCATTCCAGCCATGCTGACCATTCTTTGACGACTTTCAACACCAAAAGTGAAATAACTTCTTGGATAAATAACTTCTTGAATAAATAAATTCTTTGAATTTATCGTGAATTAACTGTTTCCATCTTCTGCGAGAGTATATTTAATGGTCCTAAAATTACTTTGGACTGAATTATTAAATAGGTAGGATTAAATTAAGTGTTAGATTCAATCAATTTAAGCCAAAGATCGGCTTACCATGCAATGGATATAATGTGTTTTTCCAGGATGTGCCATTTTTAATCGTCTATTAATTTTTCGAATTGTCAATACAGCTTCATATTTAAACTAATAAAATACTTTTACATTTTTTACGAATTTCGAGACATCATGCGTTAATCCGTGTGTGATTAAATCAATAAATTTTGGTCTTCAAGGAAATAAATTCGCCTTTTCGGTCCGGTTTTGCGGACCGAAAAGGCGATTTTGCTCTGAATGGCCGCATTTATTACATTTGCGGAAATGTAAACGGCACACCGATTACCGTGTGCTTTACGGCTAAGTTGAGGGAAATGTGGCACCACCCTTATGTCTTACCTAATCTATTCGTGAAAAACATATTTCCTCTATCATACCCGTCACGCTTCTTCTCTTCTCGCACCAATTTTATACAAATCTAGCTGATTTTCTTTGAACATTTTCCAATTCCTTAATTATGAAGCCCAAGTATCGACGGTCCTTTGAGAGAAGTAATTATTCTATTATTATCGCATTATTTTTAGACTTTCAGAAGATATACATGTATATCCGTCAAAATTCAACTGGCGTCGGGGGCTGACAATGTGGGGAGGATTCGTCATCCCACATGCGATTGGCCATAGTTGTGATTCGACTCGCAAATGTTGATATCTCACGAGAGGATGATCGCCCTTTCGGCTGAGAGTCACTCAGCAGCACACCCCTACATCCCTTTTGCGGTGCGCGAGCGTTAAATGAAGCAGCGAGGGCGTTTCGGGAATTCCTCCACGTTGGGAAGGAAGCGTAAAATTGGTATGAGGAGAGGAAGAGGACGGTTGAAGGGATGCCGCTCCGGGTGGGTTGTGGGAAGATGGGGTGGGGAGGGGAAGGTAAAGGAGGGAAGATTGGCTAACAAGAGGAAGAAGCACAACGATGCGGAATTGGTTGAAGGGGGTTTGGTTAGGAATGGGACCGTAGTAAGAATCTGAGCAGGCAAGCGGGGAGAGAAGGGAGATGGAAATTTTGCAAAGGAGGATGTGAAGGGGAAGAATGAAGCGAGAGATAAAGAGGGAGGAAGAGGGTGGTTATGGAGGAAGAAGGGTACAAATTCAGCCGTGAGATTTAAAAAAGAAAAGAAATAAGTCTTGATTTCCTAAGGCGCCCGTTTCCATGACGCGACTCAGGTATCCCAAGAGGAATTCTGATTGCAGTGTGATTCTCCTGCCTCTCTCAGGTAATTCCAAAACTCCTGCCGCGGACGTAAAGTGATGTGATCCATGCCACACGCTAACGGAAGCGTTACGCACGGAGCGGGCTGGGACATACCGAGGGGAAGAAAGCTGAGCGGAAAATGAAGGGAGAATCGACGATGCAAAAGAGGTCCTGGAATTTCTAGTAGAGGAAAAATGTGGAAGAATCGGGTGGAGAGAATACAGAGAATACGGTAGATTTTTTGCGGTATAATCGCAAGAAAATCTGTTGTTCTTGTACCAACTTCTTTTATCTGAGGAAAAAGAATTTTTTTTAAATGTTGTTTGAAATAGAAAATCGTTTCAACCTCTAGATTATTAAATATGTGTGATGAACATTTTTACTGCGTTACAGCTCTGGTTTTAGAGACACGGATTCCAAGCGAGGTAAAATTTTACCAGACAGGGCATTCAAAGGAAAACTATATTTGAGCACTATTCATGTGGATGCAGAATTGGATTATGGTGACAAAAGCTGAATGGAGTTTCGTGGGAGTATATAGAATAATGAAAGAGAGAGGCTTAAAAAGACGGGAAGGGGAGAATTCAGAAAAGAAGAGACCCCTAGGTAGAGATGGAGGTAGATCAATATCGTTTGAAGGGGAGGAGGTACAGGATGGGAAAGATGTGAAAATGAAGGAAAAGAGGGAGAATTGCGAGTTTGCACGCAAGGTGATGACTCTACATGAGTTTCCTAACGGCACCCATTTCTATGGTATACGACATCGAAATTTGGTATAGGAAGCATAGAAAAGACTCCAGGTTAATTACACTACCGTAGTCACTCGGATAACTTTACTATTTGGGCTCAGTAGCATTTCTTGGAACTCATTAAAGAGAATATTTCGTAGTTAGTCAGGAGCTTAAAATACAAACCACTTGAATAAAGTATGATAACGTTATTAATCATATTGATCGTCCGTATCAAACCTGTCAGTAATAATAAATTGCTACCCCTACTGAGGTAGAAGCATTGCGAAGCTAAAAGAAGAAATTACATGAAATCATTTATTATCTACGCTATACAAAAAGGATGGCCAAGAGTGGAATGAATATTCCTTTCAATCTCTGATAGCTATACGAAACCTTTTGTTCACAAGAATTGAGCATTGAAAGTATTTTAACTCGAAGGTTAGCTTACTTGTTGAGCTAAACGGTGCGTGAATTTTACATATTTGAGTATGTGGTCCAGTTCCATTTCCCGTGCCGCCCGTGTCTTTTCAGAAAGAACTGGCATCCAAAAGAATCGCTTCATTTGGCCAATGAAGAGTAGATATTTAAATATGAATAAAGTATATTACATTGTTTATACATGCTCGTTTTAATTTTGGGATGCTATATTGAGATCTAAATGGTCTCTTCTAATATCAAATTACTTAAAAGACTAGGAAAGAGGGAATGAAAATTCAGATACCACTTCTCCTTAATTTGAAACATGAAATATTTTTTGCTACACACTCATGTTGTTGACTTCGGAAATTAAACCGTGAAAACCATAGTAATAATTTCACCATAATGAATCATCTAGGTTTTATTAAATAGAAATATTATCCATTATAGGGCTACTTTTCATGGACGCTGGTAGAGATCACCCATAAATTTGATAAAGAAATATATGCAATCCCGTTTTAAGGGCTGTTTAACTGGTTGAGTTGCTTTGGAATAATGGGAGGACAGGACGACCAAGGTATTTGCTGTCTTTATTTAACTTATCGCGGAACTTGCAAAAGGAGAAACAAGAAATACATTAGTTCCCGACATAAAATAACTTTCGCGGCATTGAGAGAAAAGTTCAAAGTAGCGACTTGAGTTTTGATTGAATCCCAGGCTAAATAATTCCTAGCATTTCTAACTATCATCTTAATCCTTCGCGTATCACGATTCAAGGGCTCAACTGCGTTAGATCTATTTCTAAACCAATTTTGGTGCGTATTTAACTCTTTGAGGCACTTAAGCATAGCTCCCAAAACCAGGTTGAATCTATCGCATAATTGGGAAGGAAGGGTCTTCAGGGATGATGATGGAAATGGATCATTATCCTCATCGTAATACTGTGGGAGATTATGCCAATAAAATGTGAGGGATCAAGTGTAGAGCCTACCAATTGAAAATGCCATTTTCCCACAAGCGATTGGGAATCAGAATAACTGTAAGCAACTGCGCTTGAAGGGAAAAATTTTTTTTCTTTTTTAATTCTGGTTAGCCGAGTATGTTGTCATTTTTTCATCTAACTTTGGTTTATTATTCTTCCTGTTACTAGCAGCTCCCCTCTAATGGGTGGAGAATTATGTTTTACTTTGATAACGCACTGCATATACTTGCATCTATCATTATGTACATTATTTCACACATGTATTGTAACTAAAAAAATAAAAAAGTGATTTTTTATGCTGAATATTTTTAGTGGTTAATCACCCCCTGCCACATACCCTAGCAGTGACTTGTAGAGTATCATACCGAAACATGAATGATGGAATTTTTTATACAGTTGAGTTTTTTTTAATTTATTGTTTCCTGTAAGCCACCGCTAGGGTGTGTGGCAGGGGGCGAATCCACATTAGACTAATTTTTACCCGAAGATGACCCTACCGCGGTAGGATTACGTTATTATGATCCCTTATCATTCGTGCAAAAAATGATATCTTCACTCTATCTGTCTATACTCAACCTTTCTAATTTTATTGGCATGATCTCTCTCTAATGAGGTTTGAGGAAAGTTAAATGAACATCATATTCTCCTTAGGATACTAGTCTGATAAAAATGTCGCAGCAGCTCGGTTTTCAGGGTTTTCCACGCGTCTGTGGTAGGCGATATTTTCTCTAGTCATTCCGTCGGCGTCTACAAGTCACATTTGTCTTGGAGAGGGACGACCGCATCATGGCTGAAAAAGCAGTCGTTGATAGCAGTAAAGGCGACGCGGAGAATCAACTGAAAGCCGAGCAGCATAAACAATCAAAACGTCGTGGAAACGGTGGAACCATCCCTTAAGAATGGCTCTGATGGTTCTCTACTGTGCCAGAGCAATCAACTCCATGGCTGGTTTTGACGAATAGGGGTGGAGCTCACCCCAAGCTAAACCCCCTTAAGTGCATGATATTCACAAGGCAACAGTAGGGGACTTAGTTCCTTTGCCCGAGCCAATAAGTTTTAGTACCCAGAAAGCCTCATCACTAGGACATTTTAAGACGAGCTTATTCAAAGGTGTCATCCAAGACTCTCTGGTTCGTAGCCCAACTTTGAAACCACTAGACTAGCATGCAGCTGGTGGTAAAATTACCTGAAAATTAGCAATTATTCCGACAACAATATGTTTCCTTCACGCAAGTAATGTAATTATAATTTGCCCAGACAGGAGCGGCAGTGGGAGATGATGGTACAATGGTGGAGTGAGAGGATAAGGAGGAGGTATAGGAGAAGTGAAAGTGATGTGGGAGGGGTCACGGAGGTGGGTTTGTTAGGCGTGCGAGTTTAGTTGTTTCGCCGAGACGCCCTGGTGTCGTCCCTTATCTCCGTATCCCAATTTCCACGCCCCTTCCTCTCTTCCCCCCCCCCCACAAAACAATCCCACCTACCCCTAACGTCTCCAGAGAAATCGTTTTGTGATGACGAGGGGGTAAGAGGGTTTTCGATGGTGAAATTAGAGAGGACTAAGTTAGCTGAAGTGAGTTTGGAGGTTTCTCGAGGGTTTAAAGGGAGGAGGGTCGGGATTGGAGGACGTGATGCGGAGTGGGAGGGATGGGGGTGAGGAGGAGAATGGTTTGCTGGTTTGTCGGCTTCATTTAATTTGTTACGGGATTAATGGGGTTAAGGGGCTCATTTACCGGCCCAGTACACCAATACACTAAAAATTACCCTCCCGCCGCCGCGCCGTCTGTCGCTTCCCCGGCAATGGGCCGCGGGAAGACAAGTAGCCCCGTTGCGCGGGAGGTGTAAAATCAAATCGCGATTAATAAAGCGGTCTTGTAATGAGTTTTACTTTAGCTCAGCTCATAAGTCGTGGAGTCGTTTCATTAATTGGCCCTTTTTCGGAGGGATAAAGTTCTTAATTTTTTCATTTCCGGCTGAGGTCTTAATTCAGCTCTCGCCTCCTAAATATGCCATCCGAGGAAAGAATTGTAATTGAAAATGAAATTGCCGCGGCTATGGATAAATATATTTCAACGCGCTGTCAAAAAGGGCGAAGGAGCACAGATTACTTGGTCATAATGCGTGTTGCAGACAGAGTATGTGATACGACTGAAATCCCCTGGTTTTTAACATGGAATTATCTGGATAAATTAATCTCTCTAATAAATAAATCTCTGCTGCGACAGAGAGCAGTCGTTCAACAATGGCGGATGAGGCTATATGTAAATCTGTTTCCAGGAACAATGGGAAATTGATTGTATGCGCGCACGTGATTGTATGTGAAAAATTAATTAATGAAAATCCACCATTTATCGAAGAAGAGGCCTACGTATTGATGTAAGTGGCTTGTTAAAAAATTGACGTTTGATACGTCGAACAATACCCCAATTTTCTATTAAAATGGCAGACTGGTAGCAGTTATTTTGTAGTGTTTTTTAGAGAGCCAATTCGAGGAACGTATATGCGAGGTTTTTCACAATAAAAACAAAGCAAGGAGATTTTAAGGAAGTGGAAAGGCTGAGTTAAACATGAAAATTGGATAGTGTTTAACTAGGGCAGGGGTAGAGTCCAGGTATTTACGATGTAGTGTGGAAGAAAATGGGCGCAATGTAGAGACACTAGAGGGTTTATAAGTACGGAAAATGGCAGAGAAAATCATTTGAACAGCGAGGAAGACTAGGGACGAAGTTTTTAATGCACCTATGATAAGAGAAGGGGTTACTGGGTGAAATTTGTAGAAGGCAAAAATGGATGATGTAAATATTGTACCTTGTCAGATGTTGACGGTAAAATATTCAGATAAGTGGGGAAGATGAAGAGAGAACATGGACTTCTTGGACGGTATAAAGAATTATAGAGAGTTTAAAGAATTATAGAAAGAAATAATTTGGGGTAAACAGGAGAAGGTCCAAGTATTATGGGGATCGAGATGGTGCGGGGGCTAACGTACTCGCTTCCCACCCAGAGGGCCTGGGTTCAAATCCCGGCGGTGTTGAATATTTTTCAGAGGTATCTGGATCCCTACTTGAGGTGCTTTGTGGAGGGCACTTTGAGTGAGTACGCCGTCCGTCGGATGGGACGTTAAGCTGCGGACCCCTTGGCGCCTTTCGTTAACAGAAGGCTAATGCCTACGCCGGGATTCTCTCCACCCTTCATCCTTACCTATTCATCCCCTATGGCGCAAATGACCTCAGCAGTCGGTCACCTCCCCTAAATACTACTACTACTACTACTACTACTACCCAAGTATTATGCATTAATTTAGGGACCATCCGAAATTTACCTTTAATACGTAGATACGCACGAGCAGTCTTGGAATATTACGCTGACGCGTACGCTTTCTAAAGGAAAAGGATGAAACTCTTAAGAATTTTCATCCTTTCATTGAAGAAGATGATTTTATATAATCGTATGAAACGCGATTACTTAACATATGCATAAATTTCAAATGCTGGGACTCGTCTGCTCTTAAACTTTTCGAGAAATATTTGTCGTCCACCTTTGGACGTTATACTATCTATCATCCTTGGGCAAAAGGCTGCGAGGTAAATTCTGTATTTAGCAGTTAGTGCTTGTGGAGGCATGAATAAAGGTATCAACGTGAACGGAAAATTTAAACGTGCGTGTGGTTTCGATACTACCAAATACTACTATATCTAGAGCTTCAGACAATGATTTGCATAAAATCTGTCATTCTTTGCATCTTATTTGCTCCAAGTCTGGGGTGCCTGGAGGTATTGAATGGCTTTGAAACCCATTATTAGGTCGCATTCGTGTGCCTTAATATATGCATACTCAGTTATGAAGTCCTTTTGTGTTTCATGATTTCGAAATTAGTGGACTTGAGTTGATTTAGATGCCTCAACTCAGAATGTAGGGAGACAATAATCTCCAATGATAAATATGAGGATAATGGAATCAGTACAGAAGAATAAATAATATATTATGTTGACATTTCTTAATGAGTTTCACCTTAATACTTGAGTATTCATGGAAATTACCTGTATGCTAATGAATCGCTAATAAATATCAACGCTTCAGTTTTATAGACCCGTGCTGGTTGTCTAAATAATATGTTATTTTTATCGGTAACCTAGAGGTTAAGGTAGGTTTTGAATGAACATATCCTATACTGTGGTATAAAAATACATTATCTTGCCTCTCCTTGCAAAACCAAAACCTGGCATCGGACACTCCATTAAGTCAATCTTCAAGTCCGCATACTTCTTTCCTATCTTCATTCCATCCAACAACCCTACCCTATTCCTTCCCCTTCCTCGTTTGCCTAATTTGCTTCCCTTTATCACAGTCTTCAGCATCCAATTCCCAATCAAAAAGCTCTGAATCCATCTCTCCTGCCTCCTTAAACTTGCTCCAACAACTCTCTCTTCTCACCCAACTTGCTGGTACTTTATATTTTCTTTTAATTTCTAACCATTTTACCTTTTCCATCATTCTCCACAACCACATTTAAAAAGCCTCCAATCTACGCCTACCATCTTGCTTCAATGGCCATGGCCCCTCGCCATAAGAAAATAGGCTCTTCATTAAAGTTTTTACTAGCCGTTTCCTAACGTCCTTACTCAACGCCCCTGTCATTAATGCCCTCATCCTCGAAGCTTCCTTGCCTAATGCAATTCTTCGTCTAATGTCCCTACTATTTTGACTGTTTTGGTCCAGAACACTTCCAAAATAGGTAAACTGTTTCACCTGCTCTAAATTATGCACTCCTATTTTCATATTTGAAAATAAATAATATATTCACTTTTAGAAAATCTGTTTTTCGTTATACGGATTAACATATCGATATCCCTTTTACTAAAATTTAGGTGTTCATGCAGTTAAGCAATAAGAGACCGGAGAATCGAGTTGTTAGCGTTCTCGTCTAAGCAGTCGCGTAACACTACATGAGATGTTGGTATACAGTTTATGTATTGGTCTGCGCATATCCTTAAATTTACATCAACATCTACTGAATAAACCGCAAGCCGCCGTAAGTGCGTGTGGCGCGAGGTAATTAAGAAATACAAAACGCATTCAAAAGCCACAAATGTACACAGTTCACAAACAAAACATGGTATACATTCATGCAAAAACCCTTACACCCCACACACATATGCAAATACACAAACTACCAACTAATATGAACATGCACGTACAAATATACCTGATATATTTGCAGTGTTTAATTTTGTTCCGACTCGTGCAATAAATGTTTTTAATATTTCTAAAGTGACTTCAGTTTCTTATTATTATGATTTCTGATTGTTTGGGGAAAGAATGAGTATTTGTACCTATCTGCCCTGGAATCTATCTCCCTTCTTTTGTCTTGGTGGTCTGATTTACCTAAGTAGAGTGGGGTCAAATGAAGTATTATGTTGTAAAACTTACGAATGAAGCATTATGATAATCTTGCACTGTCGATTTCGCTAATAATGAACAGGGGGACTATTTTGATGAACTAACTGGAACGGTAACCACGGCCGTATAAGTATTTGGGGTAGATCAACCCCAACCGTATTCTTAATAGTAGGCAAAGAATAAGGTGTGGAAATATTCAGGGTGAAAAAAATTTAAAGTGATGGTGGGTTAGGACGGCGTAAACGATTAAACCAACGTACAATTGCAAAAACCTCTCTAGTGAAGGTGTACTATCCCATAGATATTCTGTACATCCCTTTATTTTCGGCCGAGTGCTTTAGCCAATTAAGCTACCGAGACTTCTTTGCTTAATTGGTTGAAACACTTGACGGGAAATTATGGGATTCGAATCCGAATTCTGTTCAAGTCAAATGATTTTTACTCCATGTAAGTTCTGTATTTCGGTATAAATCGACCGATGACTCCGTTACGGTAACTGTCATGGCATGCCCCTCAGTTCTTCGAAATTTACAGCCTCTATAAAACGGCAATGAAAATTCATATGGGTTTTGAGAAGGCAGCTCTCAGAGCTCAACGTTGCGGTACAGGATGCCCTCCGGGAGGTCCGATCGGACCACTGGGAGGCGCATCTGCGGGAGGAGCTCCTTTCGGAAGACGGCAACGAGGACCTGCCGTCGGTGTGGAAGATATGCCGGAGGCTGCGGGCTCCTCAAAGACTGGACCCGATTATTACCGACGGAGACAGAGAGGCACGATCTCCCATGGAGAAGGCGGAACTGCTCGCTGATCACTTGGTCTGCAGCTTTTCACCCAATCCTGCGAATTCCGCTTCTGCCGAGATTGAAGAAGAAATCGAGGCGTTTGAAAGAGCCGGAGACGCCGGTCTGAAAGACGCCTCGGAAATTCCGAGATTCGACGAGAAGGACGTCAAAGAGGCAATACGTCGCCTCCGCACGAGGAAGGCCCCCGGAAGCGACAACATTCCCAATGTGGTCATTCGGGAGCTTCCAAAGGCGGCGGTGAAGTACCTGACAAAGCTCCTAAATGGCTGTGTCAGGATTTTCTACTTCCCGACCACTTGGAGAAGAGCGAGAATCGTCTGCCTGCCGAAGTCGCAGAAATTGGAGGCTGGTCCCGGAGAATTCCGGCCTATCTCCTTGCTCGACGGCTTCGGTAAGATATTCGAGCGACTGCTGCAACGGCCGCTGACTGATTTCGTCCGGGAGAATGACATCCTCCCGGAGGAGCAGTTTGGTTTCCGTGCGCAGCATTCCACAGTCCATCAGCTGGTGCGAACGGCGGATTTCATCACGGACAGCTTCAACAGGAATAGGGCGGTTGCTGGGGCCTTCTTCGACGTCAGTAAGGCGTTCGATCGCGTCTGGCATCCGGCTCTCTTGTTGAAGATGAGACGACTCCATTTCCCACCTTGGATTGTTCGGATGGTTCACTCCTATTTGAGAGACAAGACATTCACCGTGCAATGGCTCGGGGCGAATTCAGGGGTGCGTCGGATCTCCGCCGGCGTGCCCCAGGGATCAGTCCTCGGACCACTGCTTTACAATATCTACTCCCACGACATTCCAACTCCACGTGGGAACCTCGAGATCCTGTCTCTCTATGCCGACGACACGGCCCTCTTGTGCTGCTCCTGGCAGAAGGTGACCGCGGTGCGAAGACTGCAGAGCGCTGTGGCGGATCTCCTAGAATGGTACCGCCGATGGCGCTTTGCTGTTAACGCACAGAAGACGAAGGCGATCATCTTCCATCCGGGAAATGGTCGGCCGCCAGGAGTGAACCTAACTGTGAATGGAGTCGCCCTACCGTGGGAATCCGAAGTTACCTACCTCGGAGTGCTGATGGACCGGAAACTCCTTTGGAACGCCCAAGCGCTTCGTGTACGCAGAAAGGCATTCGCGGCGCTTAGTCGGCTCCGGCCGATTATCCGCCCGCCGGTCCTGAGTATGGACACGAAGCGTAGACTGTACCAAGCGTGCGTGCTGCCTGTCATCACGTACGCTGCTCCGGTATGGTCAGGAGTGTCGCGAACGAGTCTCGCTCAAATTCAGGTGGTGCAGAATTCTGCTCTTCGTGACATCATGTCACGCGGTCGTTACGCCCGCGTTTCCGAGATGCACGAGGACGGAAAGCTGGAAACCCTGGACGTCCTTCTGCCTAGAATATCTGGGAAATTCTTCAGAAAAGCGGCAGAAGCGGAAGTAAAACTGATTCGCCGGGTTGGCGACATAAGGGTCTGGCCATGGGACCGCTACAAGCGCCCCATAGCATCCCAAGACGAGCAAGACACCCTTCCGGCAAAGAAGAAGCCAAGGCTGCTCTGAGCGGGAATAAATCAAACGACTGACAACGCAGAAGAATTCTTCCCGCCTTAGTAGCCTTGGAGGCTGGAAAGGCGCGGTGTAAGGGCTACGCAAGAGCCCTTGCAAGCAACTGCTCTCATATGGGTTTAGCGAATTGTAATATTCTCCTAAGGCATCTCATTGGGACAGAGGCCTGAAATATTTTTCTATTTTACAGAGTGTAAGAAACTATATTTGAATTACATTACTTAGGATAAATATTACAAAAATATTCTTTTAAACTATCTTCTCATTCAACGTCATGAAACATACTAAAATAGGTTATTCGGGAGATTTGTAAAAGTATCATATTAATTTTAACCGATTAATTTCCTTTTGCCACTACTTGCTACTAACTTTCAGCGATTTGGAAAGGAGATGGGTAAGCATATGCGTCCAAAGATTAGCAGCGCATTTTCACAAGACGAATACCATAAAATTCCTCACAAATTCCCCAGAGCATATTTTTAGCCATTAAACACTTTCAAGCTGACAAAATCAAGGAAGTGTTTCTACCTTCGCGTTAAATTAGGACGAAATCCAATATATTTTAATTCCTGTCAGCCACCCGTGAGAAATCAACACATGAATTGACTCCAAAGAATTTTAGCACATTCTGTTACCTCTAATCCCTGGGAAACAATTTGAATTTCAAACAAAGGCGGTATTATTGCCGAATTTATTTATGCAGCGAGGAAGAGCTAGATTTCTGAAACGATGTTATGATAAAATTAGCAGCATTACTGCATTATTTAAGTAACTGAGCTGGGAATTATTCACATACCATAATATTACGAGTAAATTGTTTAAAAAATTCCAATTGCCATCGCACTTCGATAAAAGAGATAATGCAAATAGGGTTTGAAAAATAAATGTAGATCCTATAAAATGCCATTTTTCCCACGTGCGGCAAGGGAACGGAGCAACTGCCTACGACGGCACTATGAAAACAATTTTTTATGATATTAAGTTTCTTGCTCTTATTTTATTTTTCCCTCAATATGAAAACGTCTGACATGCATAGAGAGGAAATTTAAACTTGAATACCGCAGCGCACAAAGCTGTTATTAATATTTTATCCGTTGTTGGAATTATTTCACATTGCTATTAGTAAATAATTTTAATCTTGATGTTGCTGGCTTAATATGGAATCACCCCGTCACACACCGTAGCGGTGGCTTGCACGGAATCATGTAGAAGAAGGTAATGCGAACAGTTTGCTAAAGGCTATCCTCACATTTTTGGGGCCAACCCTTAATCTCCGGAAAGGGAAAAGAAAACCCTTCGCCGCCAAAGAATGGGGCGGTGGAGGAGAGAAAGCGGGGACAGAGGAAGGTAAAGGTTGAAGGAGTTGGAGGAGGAAGTTACACAACCCCGCCTATCCTTAAAACTTTTCTCGTTTCCTCCGGGACGTGTGGCGGAAGCAGCAAGGAGGGTCGCGGGAATCCTTCCATTCTACCCCACTTATCCGGGAGGGAGAGATCAATCGATAATCGGCGACCGAATTATTTTTCCATCGCACCGCGGGAAGAGAAGGGGGGGTGGGAAGTGATGATGAAACGGTGGACACCCGTGCGAACGAGCCCTTGGCAAACCGTTTTAATAGCTTCCCCAAACTCTTCTTCTGGCGCCAGCGCCTTACCCATTTCG
This sequence comes from Hetaerina americana, assembly GCF_022747635.1. Taxonomy (NCBI): domain Eukaryota; kingdom Metazoa; phylum Arthropoda; class Insecta; order Odonata; family Calopterygidae; genus Hetaerina; species Hetaerina americana. Next base: position 31,805,393 of record NW_027287095.1, on the reverse strand, counting down.
CACCTTTCGCCCCCCCCCCTTTCCGCATTCCCTGTGACGTACCGTTTTTCTCGTCGGTGAGATCGGCCATCGGTTTTCCCAAGTTTATCGGAGTTTACCTGCTACGATGCACCTCTCTGAAGGAACACGAAAATGAGTGTTCTTAAAGCTATAGCGTAATACATTGGTAAATGTTAAAATTAAAATTGGGCGTCGTATTTTTAAACCTGATATACAAGGAAATCGGACCGAATCGTCGCAGCGACTGATTTGAATCATCTGTCGTTAACTACTATCAGCACTAATATCTCACAGAAACCGAATTCAATATTCGTTAGTAATATATTATCTGTAAAAGGAGAAGGATCTTACTTGCCTTAGTTCCATGATTGTCACATTACATAAGATACAATATTCTCAAATACTAGTAACTAACTGGTTACGATCTTTTATAAATAAAATATCTAATATTAGAAATAAAATTTATTCTATCCTAAGGTTACTTCGAGTATACACTGCATTATACTATGCAATACAAAAGTGCATTATTACTATTTAAAATACTTGTCTATAAAAACAACCCTTGGAAATACTTTAAGATTGAATTGGTGCTTACGTTAATTCTAATGATGCATTCTTTGGTATTTCAATAATTATGCATTATAAAATAAGCCCCAGACAAGTAAATTACCTAGTGTAGCGGAAAAATCCAGATTTTAACCTAGTGCCCTCCAGTTGGTTCAAGGGGCTCCTACACCCATATACTCTCCAGCCATTCACTATTCCCGCTATAAGTTCCCCATTTCCAACGATACGATCTGCAGTTTTCTGCGGCATCCCGAAATTTTATCCAAGCCCAAGGAAGTTTCTATGCCAGAGAAATGGAGCGGCATCCCTTTACTCTCTTATTTTTCTGAAACCTTGTCTAAACAATACTCTTTCTCATATCCATTCCACTCTCTGTCACCACGTTTTATGCAACTACAATGACCCGATGACCTTTTTCATCTTTTGATACCATCAACACTAACGGTCTACAACATTTCGTCGTTGCAACTAAAATGAGCCATTTTAGAACATAGCGTTACCAGCGAGTTTCTCTCAAAACAAATGCAAAGTAAGCTCTAAATATAAGGCAGTAAGTCGTTCAGAAAGTAAAATTTCGGCACAACCACCAGCTCATTCTACATCGACATCATAAGGACATGCAAGAACCGGGTGGGTCTATAAAACTCTAATTCAAACATTACCATGGTACAACAGAACTCCAACCGGTGGTTAAATTTCAGTAATTTATCACTTGCTATCACTTATAGTCTCCCTCAGAATACTTTCTCTCAAAGTAATGATTGGCGATAGTTTAAATCAAAGTAATGCCTGGTGCTGGTCAATATGAATCTATCACTCGACGTGGGGTGAGAGCCCCGCACTGGCAATACCTCCCATCCCTCCCCATCCACGAGCGTTCGTCCGTGCGATAGGGAATGGAGCATGCCTTCAAAAGCACGTCCAGTAGTGCACTTGACTGCAACCTTCATTCTTCATTTTACGGACCAACGCGCATTCTCATTCAGTGAACCAAATCCGCACTATACGAATCCACTTTGCAGAAAAATCCTCTATTTCCATGTTGCATTTCAGCATGGTTGAGTGCGTACATGTCAATTTTTCTAAATGAAAAAAAGCATCGGTTTTAACCCGCATAAAAAATTTACGTAAGCCTTCTTGTCGATAAAGAGCGTTAGCATGACATATCCTGTTCTATTGTTGAGTTGATAATTATGATTGAATAAAATTACGATTATTTTTTAAAAAATGGATGCAAAGCTAATTGATTGGCAGTGGGATATTGAAGACTCTGATGGAGGGGAGAAACACTACAAAAATCACTTAATACAAAATGTAAGGCAAACGATAAGGGGGTAGGAATAGGGTAGGGGTGTATGATGGAAAGAAAGTAGAAAGAAAGTATGCCCCTTGACCAGGATGTTCTAATGCTGGTCAAGGCGAATGATTTTTATACGGTAAAATTTCTGCATTTATATTTAGCAAAATCTAGCGTAGCGAAGAAAGTGAGCAATTAAAAAAGGGACTAAATGAATAATAACGCTTTATTGACATTGAGGATGGTCTTTAATAAGAATTTTATTCATTAAGCACCACACACTATGCAGCATTGCGCGCAGCTTTCTGTTGTCCGATGAATTCCCACGGTGAAATTTGTCTTCCTTTGACAATCTTCTCCAATCAAATTCAGTTATATAATCTTTTAACAAAAGAAGAAGTAATTTAACTTTGAATCACAACTTAACGATTGCAACCATGCAACGTGCAACCATGATGCGCTGATTCAACTAACCAATAATTCTGGATCTTTAGGATGGATATTGAAACTTTATAAATTATTTACTTCAGTAAATCCTCGAATTCATGAATAATTCAGAGAGGCATTCCATTCCTTTGTTTATTTTCATTTACCCTGAGGTGTATACATATTTTATAATTGCGTAGATTTCGCTTTTCCAAGATGCACATATTTTTAGGCCCTTGTCATGATTTGCTGCGCTGTGACCAAAGGCCACTAGCCTATCAAAAGGATTCAGAAGGGCATTCGGAAGCCTTTTTTTTATTCTCGTTCCAGGTTCGGTAACATTTGAAATGATGGAAGATGCGCGAGTTATATGTGAAGGTTGGTTAACTTGAAAGGAGAGGGCTCGCTCTCTACGAATCGTAAATCATTCCTTCTCTCTCCTCTGCAACATTGAGGGATGCCATTATTTCGGTATTCTCAATTCTTTCCGTTACCTTTGTCCGAGATTATCCCTTTTCCCGTGATATAACATGCATACCCTAAGAGGAGGGCGGGGGGGCGGGGAGTGGAGCCTCCGACGCGCCCACAGACGACGCCCTCGCGGCCCATAAATCAAAACCCTTTTTCTGATTCCTCTTCTCGCCTTTTTCCTCTCCCTTCTCCCTCTGGAGAGAGAAAGTGCCTCGCCGGGGTGGCATATTGTAGAATGAAGGAGCCCGAGTTGAAATGGAAGTGCTCTCGGGTCCCGACGTCATGGCAACCAATCCGAGGGCCAATCAAACGCTCCCTTTCCGCTTTTTCTCCCTCCTCTGCAATTTAGGGCGTCTTCTCCTGCGTTGATGAATGAACTCCACGGTGTCCTTGTCGTATCCTGAGTAGTTTTTTTTGGGAAGCATTTTCTTTTATTTTTTGAAATCTTGAAATTTTCCTTCCGAAAATTATGTCACACGTATTCATTTTTTTAGCCGTTAAATGAAAATACAAAAAAAATAAAAATGATGGAGGCAATTTTAAATAAAGCTAAATGCAATACGGCATCTACGTAAAGTACAAGCTTTTACGAGACAAGCTGCTAGTAGCTTGAAGACCAATAAAATGAGGAATAGGTACAAAACGAAAACATAGAGTTTACGTACTTTTTAAAAATTGTTTTACCTTATCGTATACGTTCGTGGTTATTCTGATTCCTTATCATTCGTGAGAAAAATTACATTAAAAATTTGTGGGTTCTAAATATATTATCTCTCATAATCTCTTATTTTCCTATTATCATGAATTCCGACACTCAAACCAGCTACTCTACTAGGACTCATAGAGGGGCTGCCGGAGAAAAATACTATTCATAAAAACTTAGGGAAATTATGAGAATAAAATTTTGGGACTTCTTTATTAAGTCCCTCTTGCTAAACTGGTACACAAGCTGCTATGGCATGGAATAAATAACAAAGTAAAAAACTGGATTCGGGACTTCCTTACTGACTGCAAACAAAGGGTAATGACAGATAGCTCAATCTCTCATTATTTGCGAGTAACATCCGGCGTCCCACAGGGTAGCGCCATTGGACCACTTCTATATCTTTTATACATGACTGATATCGACAGCAAAATAAAAAACAACATAAGACTCTTTGCCGACGATACAGTAATCTACGGGGGAATACTGAATGACGCAGATCGTGAATCACTACAAAATGACTTAAATTGTGTAAGGAATGGAGGCTGGAATTAAATACGAAGACATGTAAAATGACGGTATACGTTATATCTACATAATACCCCTCGAGCCGCCGCAAGGGCGTGTGGCGGGGGTTGTTAGGTCACCACCCGTAAAGGGAACACAACCACATGCAAAATCTACACAAACATGCAAAACGTTACTCATTACAGTAGGAATACCGTCATGCATTTGATAATCAATAAAAGGTACAACCAAACTTTACCAACTTACACACTCGTAGGCGTTCTGATGAGCGTCGTGGATGATGTAAAATATGTATTAAGGAAGTGATAGGTACATGCTGTCAAAAATAGGGGTTAATAACCCGCCTTCAGGGTTTAGGGATAATTAGTTCTACTTGCTTAATTGCTTGCACTTTCACTGACCTTGTGTTGTGTTGACAAAATCCTTCCCACTTGACCAAATTAGAATGCCATTAAATAATGTAGTGCTCTTTACAGCATTGCTTACTCTACTTTGCCTGTTTTTAAGTTTCCCCAGAAATCTGTTTGTTGCTGGCAAACAATACACCCCTCGTCTTTCCTCCACCTCTCATTCAACAATCAATCTTGCGAAAGGGTCATCTAGCTCTTAAGTGGAGTGAGCACCAGAGTTACTCACTCAGGGAAGCTAAAGGATCAACCATTTCACGAGGTTCATCGATAAGAGATCTGTCCAAGAGGAGTTTACACATTTTTTTAGCTTAATTTATTGTGCAAAAATTGAATTATTTGTTGTTGTCAGTGTGCGTGTTACTAGTTTTTATGTTTTGGCTCCCATGACGCCAATTTCAGTACGGCTCCAGTGGCGCAATTGGTTAGCGCACGGTACTTATATGACAGTGTCCGAGCTATGCCGGGGTTGTGAGTTCGAGCCTCACCTGGAGCAATTTTTTGATCTCTGGAGTTTTGATCATATCTATTCACGCATGTTTAGCGTATTGATAACTTCAGCAGTCAATAGAAACAATGTGAATTAAAAGCATGTATTGTACTTTTCATATATGCAATGGAGACTTAGTTTAACCTTAGTTTAAGTCAATAGCATGCACTTTCACTAACCTCGTCTCTTTTGTTGTCAAAGTCCTTTCTTTCCGCATGACCGCATTAGAATGCCATTAAATAACGTCGTGTTCTTTGCATTATGGCTTGAGCTTCTTTCTCTGTGCTTAAGTTTCCTCTTCCATCTTTCGTCTCTTTCTGTGGGGGGACCTTCCTACTACCTGCAGCATTGGGTCACATTCCCTACCTGTTTCCTTGGGGAGGAGACCGTTGCATGTTCATATGGTAGTGGAATTTCACCTCCTTGCTTTAAAAATTCTAGCTGGCACGTTATTGGATAAATTTTTACTGCATCCTCAGGTGAAATTTTTTATTAGTTCTTACTATATGCGTATACGTACGTGTAGTTGGAAAGGGCTTTTGCATGAATTTATATGCAAATGGGGGTATAGGTTTGCATGGATGTGCTGATTTTCCATGCGGCTTTGTTCTCTTTTAAGGGTGGTGACCTAACTACCCCCGCCACACGCCCTTGCAGCGGCTTTTAGGGTATTGTGTAGGGGTAGATGAATAGAAGATGCAGATCGTATTATCAATCGCAAGACAGCATCTTCAATGTCAGTGTCAGGAGAGAGGACGGGATTTATGTGCGCGTAAGAGGCACTGCTGAACTAAATGAATTTAGATGAGCCAACCCACCGAGGCTTATAGGAAAACTAATACTCTTCCAAAGCGCTCATCGCAGTGATTCAAATACTACCCGAATTGAAATGTACGTCGCATTATTTTTTTGCTTCACGTTACTGTAAGAAAAAGACGCGATGTGTCGTATAATTTCAGCATTGATCCAATTCGAGCTCTCGTGACTATCGCACTTCTGCTCAGCAGGAATAGTTATCAGCAAGAGTTTGAAGTAAAGAATACTCATCAACTATCGGAAAATAATGGTGAAATAGTGTCTAAAAAGAGCTTTATAATCTTTCCTCCGCGCTGAACCCTAATTTCCAGAACTCGAGTGCGAATAATTATTTCATAATTAAGTTTGTGGAAATGTTTCTTGTCAGTTGGATCTAATCATTTATTTTATTCACGCCAAAATTTATTTGATTTTGTCTTGTTTTATGATTGCTGGGAAAATGTCTCTTATCGTTTGGAACCATTCCAATTGCAAAATTGATTGGCATGGGAAAAATTAGTGATTTGTTCAGGTAACTAATTGTATTGACTTCATCCTCCCAACATAGAACGAGGGTGGTCTGAAATGTGTCCGACCTAACAAAGATACAAGACATTTTTTCTGAAATGTTCTGAAAAATGGAAAAAACTCTTTATTTGTCTTTTCATTCTATTTTAATTTTTTTTTCAATTTTTCAGAAAATTTCAGAAAAAATGACTTGTATCTTTGTTAGGTCGGAAACCTTTCAGACCACCCTTGTATGCCCGTATTGTCTCATGATATCTTATATAGTTTAGTAGCTTATTGAGGTGGGAATGTTTTTTTTTGGCACTCAATTAAGTATAATTTTGGGTAAAAGGGGAGGTTTTATTGAAGGTAAAATTTTTAATTTCCCTCTTCATTGAATGAAGAATCACTTTAACTGCATTTATCACAAATAATGCCATTTAACGATACCATGGTAGATATTAAAATTTCTTGCATGTTTTCATTTTCAGAGCAAAACACTCTTTTTTATTCAATTTACATGGTAATCATTTTAACTGTAAATGTCGTATTGCTAATTTTATTTCGTCAGATTCGTTAATTTACGAAATATTAATTCATTCGAACTCAATATATCAAACAATCGAATATTAAAGATAGATATATCACTCTAGAATGACGTTACTGTGGTAAGGGACATAACTCACCTTAATTCTACCAAATGTTTATGCTATATTTGAATTATATAAATGCAACATGGAATATACTAGAATTGATTTTAATTTAACGTGGTGAGCCTCTTCCTATTCTAGTCTTTTCCACTCTTTTCACAATTGATATTTCAATTCATTTTTCTACAACCGAAACACAAGGATTGGCTGTGTTTAATTCTTTTCCAGTCTGATCGAAGGGCTTACCTAACAGTTTGCTCAACTTGAGATAAAATAACATCCCCATCGCCCTCAGGCTAGGCAGTTTGCATTTAGGACTAAAAATATTAGCAAAAGTATTTATGGTATTAATACCACGCATTTAAAAATTATAGCCCTCTTCCATGGCCGTGAACTTTTGTTTAAATGCATATAAATTATCAAAATTTGAAATTCAGTCCAAATGCTTACAGTCGTAATAAATATTTAACTCAACAATATTTAATCATTTATCCCTTTGAGATAGGATAAATCCGTGTTTCAATTTAACGTAATTTATTTCAGCAAACTAATTATTTCGGTTGCAGTGCTAATGAATGGTACAGCTACAAACAGCAGGGTGTTGTTATAAGCTAATTTATTTCGGTAACAATCTGTGTTTGGAGAGAGCCATTAATATAGATGAGCTTTCACACAAATTGCTTTCCTAATGGTTCAGTTACGCTCACACCGTTATAAAAATCGTACTTCGCTGCAGAAATACGGAAATTGTGATTAAATCATTCTGAATTTTGTTAAAGATGTAATGAATAGCGTTAAGCCTTTTTAGCCATAGGAAGCCATTTTAATTTCGTATTTAAGGGAATTTTGATATTTTTGTGTGGACTAGTAGATAACTATGGTTTTGAAACTCGTATGAGTAATTTACATTAAAATTCGAGTTAAAGAATTCCCCCATTGGTGTAACACTATACCCTATCTAGTTACTATAGCGATCTGGAAACATATTATCATGGATAATTGAGTTATTTTTCTGTGTCGACGTTCAGAGGACTGGAATCATGCGTCGTTAACCTAGACGACAGGCGTGCGTGTATTTTTGTTTTTATTCCCCCTCCACATAACAAACGCTTTGGTTGAATTCTGGATTATAAATTCCGTAAGGGTAGCTCGCAATTATCCTTGTTGAGGATTTAATCCCCTCACTTTACAATTGGTGCCGATAATGGAAGTATTTCGTGGTCCGTGGGAAGCTGGGTAGAGGGATCCATAGGAGAAAAATTAGCGATTAAGCACTTTCCCATTCAATCGAATATCTTTCGTATTCCAAATTCTTTAAAATCGTTCAAAAACTTAAGAGGGTACAAAAAATTAACCATTCATTTTTGTCTCCGACTTTTTTTATAAACCCAATATTAGGCCAGGTGAATGCAAATGCATTTGATTAATACGTGTGTGCACCATTTATATCATGTTAAAAGATAACATGAACATACAAGCACATCCTTACGCCTAATAAGTATCTGTTTTTTAGTAATAGCACCAAATGGTATTTGGTACTGATGTAGAACTTTTTTCAATAATAACTTTTGTTTAGTTGTGAAACGGATACAATTTCTCTTCTAAATACAACATAAAGCCATTATGTTAAATGTAATTAGATTTTATCCGTAAATGATTGTTGACGTTTGACATGCCACCTTGTAATTGAGCGTAGAGTATTCGGCTAATTAACGGGGAGTACCGGGTTCATTTCCCGTTCCTGTCTTTGAACACCCCTGGATAAAATCTAGCGGCTTTGTTTTTATGGGATGCCTGGTGAAGTGCTGGAGGCAAAAGATATAGAGGTAACTCCCACACTGTTCAAATTTCGAGACTTAGAGTCGGCCATCCGGAAGCTCTTTTCTCACATTTCAAACTTATCTCCGTGTTGAAGACTGTGGTTGATTATACGAGGGTCATCCGGAAAGTAGTACCCGTTCGTGAAATAAAGACACAAAAGTAAATATTAACAAACATAAAAAATTTTATTTGAAAGAGGATACTTTAAACTACTTCTCAACATAATCTCCAAGCAAATTAAGGCATTTGTCATAACGTGTGACAAGTTTCTGTATTCCTGCTGCATAGTCCTTCGCCGCCAGCTCATTGAGATACGCGAGGGACCCATCTTGCACAAATTTTTGCATAATGCAGATGGTGTTTAACAATTTCATGAACAATTGTTCGAGAAACATTGGGAAAATGCTCACAGATGTCATCAATTGTGACGCGCCGATCGTTCCTCACGAATTCGTCAACTGAGCTCACCAGTTGGTCTGTAATGACAGACGGTCTACCCGAACGCTCATCGTCGTGTGTGTTCCCCCTCCCCATGTTGAAGTTGCGACACCACCGCCGAACAGACGACTCGTCCATTACATTGTCTCCATACACCTCCTTTAATTGGCGATGAATATCACATGGGCGAACGTTTCTTGCATTGAGGAATTTAATCACTGCCCTCACTTCACAACTGGCGGCGTTCTCAATTTTTTTAAACATTGTAAACAATCACAGAAACAACACAGGCAATGCTAGCGTCACGCAACTTGGCTCAGAGAAGGCAGACAAGCCACTGAAGCTATCTGACCTCGTCCAGCGGCTACTCGCGTCGTCAGCACTTCATGCGGCACGAACGGGTACTACTTTCCGGATGACCCTCGTACATACGTGACATACGGCTTGTATATGGCATAGAAGGGCTAAGATTTGATATCAGTAGTGTTTTACACGTAAAATATATTTGCCAATGGCTATCTTATTGGCAAAGTGCCACGACGGAGGAGCGTCTTCGCCTCGTAATCCAGGACTCGCGTGTTTGATTTCCCCACCTAAAAATAGGGCGCATTTTTCATTGTCGTTATAGTTTATCGAAAAAGATTAACAGTTAAAAACTTGGTTGTGTCTGGATCTTCGCTAACTGAATGAATGCCCAGCTACACACTCCTAATAATGGCTTGGTACATTAACTGCCGATGATGGATGAAAGAATAGGCAACTGAGATGTATATGTGCCTTTCCGTATCCGTAAAGACCAATATCCCCTACGGGATTTTGAAAAGGCAACAGAAAAGCACTGTGAAAAAGGAGGAGGGAGAAAAATATTGAGTTTTCTCATGCGTCGGATGCGATGAGGCAACTGACCATAGCTCTTTGGTGCTTGCAAGTGGGTGTGAGCACACTCGAACGGCGGATATTGTAGCCGGCCGCGCATGGGTCGCCCGGCATCGAGTACCTCATCCGACCGGTTGGAAATCGAGGCCAATTAAAAAGGCAGCGCCCGACTTGACCACTCTTCTCACGCCATCCCTGAGAGCTCCCTACTTTTTACACTGACGAAAAAACGAGAGAGGGGAGAGTAGAGTGAAGGTCCTGAGGATGCGCCAAGGAAAAAAGTGCCGGGTAAAGGAAAATTCGGGTGGGAAGGGACCTTGAGGAGTGAAGTGCAACGGGGAGCGGTGGCAGTCGAAACCAAATTAAGGGCTGCGCGAATTGCGGCTGCCTTTTCGTACACTCCAGAGTCAGGGATGAGCGGGAAAGATAAGGGGAGGACAAAGGGCGGAAGGGATGAAAAGAATTCCCGGGGGGGGGGAAGCGTTGCAAAAAACGGAGATGAAAGGTAATGGTTTTAGGTGACGGAGAGACCTTTTCTGAATGAAGAGAGAAGTGGGTAGGGATGAGAGAATGGATTCAGATAGCATAATATATGGAGAGGAATGTATTGGGGAGTTAATTTGAAGTCGACTGACAAGCAAGAATACTTGTAAAATTAATAAAAGCGAAAGTCCTCTATTTTTACAGACAGTAATTTTTACTACTTCCCTCTCTATTTCATTTTATAATGAAGATTCATTTAGAGTTATGGTGAGAATACAGGTAGTATATTGATTATTGACACATGTTTTGGTGGCACGGTAGCCTAGTAAGCAGAAAATGTAGCTACACGTACTTACCCGATAGTCCCCATTGAAATCCTATTGATTCCTTTAAACTACCAATGCAGAACTCATGCTCATCGATTTTCTGATAGCAAATGTTTCTGTAGTAAGGGAATTATAACAATAGGAGAAGATCTGAAGACGAAAATACAATGAATATTTTACTTGCATACATCATAGGGCTTGGTACCAGTGGAAATATTCCTTCACCTATCCAGCCGGCCTTCGTCCTAAAAGACGAGGTATTTTAATAAAATTAAGAATACAAAGTAACTTTCCACTGTCCTTTATTAAAGTTACTTTGTATTCTTAATTTTATTAAAATGAATTTCCACAAGGTTGAGCCGGGAACAATTGAATGAGGTATTTTATTTAGTAAAGCGCTGAAAATATTTTATACTGCGTTGTTTTGTACCCTGCCAAAACATGATTGTTGTAGCAATGTATTAGGAGTAGATTGGATTGAAATATAAAATGAGGGAAGGAATGTTTAGCAAAATTAAATAAACATCTCAAAATATTGCGACCACAGGTTTATCTTTCCTTTGTAAAATGATCGCCTAGATTTTAAAATAAAATCTCGCTTAACTATTATTTTGGTAGCAAGAACACCGAAATGAAAAGGGACTGATGGCATGAAAATACAAGAAATTCAAATTTCCGACCAAAGAATTCTCACTCGATTAAAGTAAATTAAATAATTACTAAATAATTTAGCCTGAGAAAACGACAGGTTCTCTTCAATCTGCATTTTTATCCTTATTTTCCACAGTTGTAATGCTTAAAATGTTTACAATACTATTTCTCAAATGCAAGAACGTGAGCTAATTTAACAGGAGCTTGCATTTAGGATATTTTGAACCATCCGTTTTAGCTTCCCTGTCGTAGGGAAGGGCCGGATAGCAAATGTTCGCAACCCATAAACCTCGGACTGAATCTTGAGGGATTCCCCCAGCTCATACAGGTAGGTAAAACCTCAATCTAAACAAAAGTGCAAACATGCAGATGCAAATTGACGGTTGGAAATCTGGGCGTGGATCCCGGTGAAAAGCCGGGGTGTTTGAAAAGTGAAGGTTTTGTAAAATTGGGTTTTAACTAACTAGTTCTTACTGCAGTAATACTTACGACCTTTTTTTTCTTTGGATGTTAAATTCCATATTTTTCAGCCTCTCATAATGTATTATGATATGTGAAGTACTTTTAAGTTACGTTAAGTTACGTTAATGTGTATACGTTAAGTATGCACATTGCGTTAAGAATTTTAACGATCATAAGGGTGTAAAATTATTTCACTAAAACGGTTTCGGTTAGGTAACTTAACTCGTATACGAATATACTCGTATGCATAGAGACTCTTATATTCGTAAATTCCTGGTATTCATTCCCCTGGTACCGAAAACCGGGTATCTACGTTTGATTATCTTTCAAAAATCAATATTTTCAGTCTTACACCTTAAGTTTCCGTCAATGATAGCCAAACATCATCATTAATATAATGTTCATAAAGCAGTAAAAATATATCGTTCATTATTGTCACTTCCTTAAATCTGCAACCATGAGACCTTGGTACTGGTACATATTTTTCTTGTTCAAGGTAACCACTCCTGTTATAATTATCTGTATAAAATTGTGTACAAATGTCTACCAAGTGATTAGTGACTTTGAATGAAACTTCTAAACATCACTTCATGCCCGTCTCTGCCATGCCGCAATCATTCATCCAGCTTTGCACCAACAGTGAAACATGTTTTATGCTATTGGCCAAAAATAATTTAGTGTCCATGTCAATTAAAATCCCCTCTTGACACAGCACGGTTTTAACATAACAATATAATTTCCGGATGTTGTTACGTTTAAACTTATTTTTGCAAAAATGGGATTTTAGTTCACATGGTTATGAAGTTCATTTTCTCCAACATACATAATGTCGCCAAGTATTGATCAAAAATGCTTATTTTACTCAATTGCCACACATTTTGAAATTTTAATAATTTAATCTAAGCACTAAACAAAAAGTAATAAAACATTCTCTTTTTTATTTTTTCAGGTACATATTCTTTTTTCTGAGCCTGCCATCCATATGTTTCTACAAGAACTGCAAGTACCAATTTTATTTCATTTCTTTAAGCAGCCATCATCCGTGAAGTTGTTCGTGAAATTAGAAAAAAATGAAACTTTAATGGCTAAGTGTTTCGTTTAAGTAGATGGATCCGAGCATAAGAACCCAAATATTCACTTTTATGGTTTTTTGGTAAAAGTTAACGTCTAGAAGCATGAGTAAGCCAAAGCTATTCGAAGTTATATGACTGCATGTTAAAGTCAGCCGTGAATACTGTAGTAAGCTCGTTCAAGCTAATTTCGGTTTAAGAACACTTCCTGAAATTGATTTAAATAATATCCATATATTTGCTAGAATCGCAGAATGAAATGCTCAAAATTGTTGAACATATTTACATTTACATCTACATCTACATAATACCCCGCAAGCCACCGCAAGGGCGTGTGGCGGGGGGTGTTAGGTCACCACCCGTAAAAGGGGCTAAAGCCACGTGCAAAATCAACACATTCATGCAAACCTATACCCACAGCGGCGTATAAATTCATGCAAAAATCCTTTCAGCCTAAACGAATGCAAATACATATACTATTATCTAACAAATAATTGCACCTTAGGATGTAGTAAGAAATTTATCCAATAACGTGCCAGCTAGAATTTGAAAAGAATGAATCCGAAATTCCACTACCACATGCGCATGCAACATACAGGTATATGACTTGTAGCTTTACAACTAATGACTCCTGGGATACATTTCATTATTTCTTCCACCTTACTTTTAGCCAACAATTTATCGAAACAACGTCTAAGAATTATCGATGGTACTATTGGTATCAATTGGGACAGCAATATCGTTAAATCTTGGACGCGCGATCGCAAATCTAGCAATTCCTTATTAAAATTGGTTCAAATAAACTCCCTCCATCAAGCAGTGCGCATGCCCAACCGTGTAAAGAACATAGTGGACCTACTTCTTAAGAACACACCGGAACCTATAATGTGTGTATCAACTGACGAGGCCTTGAATGACCATACATCCGGTAATGTCACCTTCGACGTAGAAATTAAAAAGATTGTTTAGCCAAAAAGAAAAATGTATAATTACCACTAAGCAAACTTTAAAACTTTTGCTAGTCAATTAAACTCTTCACTACCCTAGTCCAAAACTCGCTTAAGTCATGCCAACGTGGAAGAATTTAACTGTGTAACTGTGGGTTAACTGTGAGTGGCCTGTATGGTTGTGGTTCATTACTCCGTAATGAATACTTCATTAACGATCCGTATTGTTAGGCCACCTGAAAATATAATTATACTGCAGAACTTCACATTAAGTGTCGCTCGAGCCAGAAAGACTGTTTGCGGTATGATTTAAATTGATTTAATATTCTATTAAGCTCACTTGCGGCCACGGGTAATTTGAAGTTCAAAATTAAATCTGACAAAAAATACGAGGGAAACTACACCCATGTAGCTACCAACCCACTAACACCCCCCGTCACACGCCCTTGCGGCGGCTTGCGGGGTATTATGTCGATGTAGATGTGTGTGCTTCATTTCCTTCTTTTGTTTCTTTCCTATTTAGACTTTTCCCCTCTTTCACTTCATTGTTGGCAGGAAAATTCAGATACGAAAATTAAAAATTAATTCTTCATTATGCTGCAACGAGGTCGAGGGTAACATCACACGGTTATTTTCTCGTTAAATGCACACGTTCCCCAGGTTTCAATAACGAATTCAGAAGAACAATCGAAGGAAAAATATTTTGCTGCGTTGCATTCTTTGCTCGAGGTTCCCTCCCCTAAAATGTGATATCACGGTGCATTTCCGAGCGAATACACTACGAGCACACAACGCCATCCGCTACGGTAGCCGGCCGCAGGAGCGCCGCCGTGATAGCGAGAGCGGTCACGTCCCCGCTCGCCGGTCAGGTGGGCGTGAATGATGGCGCACGACTGCAATAGCACCACCAGGGCCACCCCAGCTCCGGTGCCCCCGTCCTTCGCTATCCAACATTTCTCCCCCATGGCTTTCTTGTCGATTTCCAAACCGCTTTTACCCTTCCTTGTCACATGCGCGCCGTGTAGTCGTGAGAACGATCGTGTTTGCGCCGTGTTCCCCGCAATTGAATGTCCCGCGGAGGGAGGAGACGTCGAGAGGGTGAGGGAATGGGGGTGGGGAGAGAGAAGCGAGCGAACTGGCAATCCCATGTCCTGCGGCTGGCTACGGGGAGGAGTTTGTCAGGGAGTCTTCGGGATGGGGTTTGCGGGCTGGGGAACGCATACACATACCGTGTTGGAAGATAGGCTGTCTGAGGGGGTGGGCGAGGAGATGGGTGGTTGAGGGAAGGGGGATGGGTGGAATTCCCGGTCCCAAGTAAACAAGGAGGGGGAGCTGGAAAAGGCTGGAGCAAACAGGAAGGGAAGTAGGAAGCGGATGCTGAACTGAGGACCGGGGGTGGGGGAAGTGAGCCGCATGAAAGGGGAGCTAGGGAGTGGGGGGGGGGGGTTACTGCCGCCCTCGCCGTGGGGATTGGCTCTCTTTTTCGGGAGCCGGAGATGGTGAAAGTAAAGGGTTCGAAGGGATGTCTTCGGCCGGCGTGGGGGGGAGATAAATAGATGGGCGACGCATTCATTTCGTTGCGCGAGATACAGGACTGCGTAGGAAGGTGTCAAGTATTAAATTTATGTTAGATGGGGTATTTCACGTATTCTTCCCAATGTAAATTAAGTTCAAAATGTGAAATGCTCATATCGTATCACGTGAAATGTTCTTATTGTACCAATAAAAAGTAAAACTTATGCTCGAATTCTTAAAAAACGAAGAGCTAGGAGGAAATAATTTCATTACGATCGGAGTATTATTTATTTTGAAAATGCAAAGGAAGTTAGCGACTACTTTGTGTTAAATTTTCACCTTTTTCGCAATCATCATCATTAGTATTTCAATACAAAGATTGGTTTACTGCAACCCTCCATTCTACTCTATTCATTGCCAATTCCCTCAATCCCTGATACCTTCTCTGTTTTACGTCCTTAATTTTTCCAATTTACATGTCTCTTGGTCTTCCTCGTGGAATCTTCCCTTCTATTTTTCTGTCTATTATATTCCTACTCAATCTATCATACCTCAATGTGTATCCAATCCATCTATTTCTTCTTTGTCGTCTCGATAGGTCCTTTGTGGTCCTATCCTCTTCTGCTCTTCTATATACTTCCTCGTTTCTTACTTCGTCTGTCCATTTAAACTTCAGCATTCATTTGTTTCAAAGGTTTTTATTCTTCGCTGGTCCATTTTTCTAATGTTCCAAGTCTCGGAACCAGAGAGGGTTTTGCTCTTCATGAAAGTCTTGACGAATTGTTTCCTTGTTTCCATTCTTAGCCTCTTTGAACATAGTAATTGCCTCTTCTTCATGAATGCGTCCTTAGCTTGGGCTATTCTTTGCTTGATGTCAGTCGAAATTCTTCTATCCCATGTTATTCTGCTGCCCAGGTAGAAGAAAGATTCCCCTTGATCTAGTATAACCCCTCGAATTTGATATCTTCATTCAGCTTCTCTCTTCCAAACACAAGGATTTTAGTTTTCCTCTTGTTGATGTTCATCTTATATTACCCAGTACTTGGTCCATAGCACTTGCTAGCAGGTCCTCTTGCGTTTACGCCGCTACTGCGATGTCATCTTCAAACCGGAGCGTATTAATTTCTTCTTCATTTACCTTGACTCCTTTGATAACCAATTCTTGTGTTTCTTTTATTTTTCTTCCAGGCACACGTTGAGTATTGCTGACGAGAGATTTCATCCTAGTCTTACTCCTTTGTTTATTTTGGCTTCTATTTTTCTTCTATTTTTCGTTTGAATTTGTTTAAACCTGATTATTGTAGAGGCTATGGATAATTATTTTGTCGATGTAGTCCAATCCAAGCGCTTCTAGTATCCCAAACATCTTGTTCCATTCGAAGTTGTCGAAGGTCTTCTCTAAGTCCACAAATACCACATATTAAGGCTTTTCGCAATGCATGTGAAAATATTAATTGTTCCCGACTCTCCAGAGATGATGCAATCCACTGAAACAAAAAAACCATTAAATCCAATGAAAATAATAACAAATGCAGCATTAATATTTAAACCCTGGTATCAATGTTCAGCGGATACTCAGTTTAATATTTCAATACCGAACTTAGGGTGATAAGTATTGAGTTATTTTTCCTATGTAGTGTCATGGTAGTTAATGGCAAAAAATAAGTATTGTCATTTCTAATCACTTTAGATGCCAATCTATTTCATCAGGAAGAATTCTACGGTGATGGAAATCAGCTGCATCTGCTATGATATAGTTTCAGATGTAACATGGTGGAAATCATTCGTGATGAAAGAAGACACTTTGCTTTTCCACATACATTTTTCATTACGATCTAGGTTTCTTTACAGCGTAACATCTACAGGTGAAGATAACAACCTGCAGATGTAACTCTGTAACATAACCTCGGTCGTAATGAAAAAATTCTATGTGGAAAAGCAAAGTGTCTTCTTGCGCCTGCTATGCCAAAGCGTTCGTCATCTTAAGATTTCTAACCCTGAAAGGCTCACCTTAATATGCAATTTTTTCATGCTAATTTTCATTCCAAGATAAGAAACTCAAAACTAATGAGAGAACAGGTTTTTTGTCAAGGATGAAATATTTTAAGTTTGATTATCATACTTGCAACAATAACTTTCCATAATAAAATGCATTGAGTTTGCCAAAATGCTGTCCATGTAATAAATGGAAACGTTTACTGGAAAGAAAGGGCAAAAGAAAGCGGCATTTCAATCAAGTTTTTTCCGGAGTCCAAGCATCAAGGCATTGGTGTTTTTTTTATACGGGGGGATAGGAGAAGATAATCAAAGAAAATAGCAACGTTGAATTTTCCATCGAAAGGAATTTGGCAGTGTATTCTTTCAGATATAAAATTCGGTGAACAATTCAAGTACATTCGCCCTAATCTGCATAGTGTTTTGTATTCCGCGTTGACCACGTAGGAGATTAGGCTAGTGATAGAGTAGGAGCATTGGATTATATAATAAAATTTACGTATATATTTGACTGACCTATTTATGAGTGTGTCCCAATATAGTTCTATTTTCTCAAATCTAGTCCTTGCGCTTTGTGCTTTAATGCGTTCTTTAAACATGGCTGAAGAGAAATCCAATATCTTATTTTGAATATACTTCATGGCATTTCGGAATTCACTGCAGACCTAGGTATAGATGGACATTAAAACCTGTCTGCGGCTTTGTGTGATAACAGGGATAAAATGTCTCTGATAAAATAATCGTATGTAAGCTCTTTTTAGAGAATTCTTTTAATGCAATGATCAATCGTTTTTAATAATAAGCATTTTACGTTCTATCACGATAAGAAAATTTAGATAGGTATAACTTATTATACAGGTTTAAATAAAGTAGCAAATCGTAGAAGTACCATCACCGATTTTCGCATTATGAATTGCAAGATGGTAAAATAGCCCTGGATACTATGTAGTATTTAAATGGAGTCTATATTTTATTCGTGAAACTGGCGAGGATCAATTAGACGTGTACAACGATTAACAATTCAGATATTAAATTTATTAAAACATTAGAGATACTTTTTCATGATTAACAAAAATAAATTTTAAATATTTTGCTGGATTCTCGAAGAGTGGTGTTACATCATGACACGACCATTGCTGCGCGTCACTCCGAACAATGTTTTGACTGCATGTCAGTGGTAGAGACGACTCCGCAGCACTCTTGGCAACTTTTTCAAAGAATTATTATTTTTTCTCGATCAGAAAGTATCTTGATGTTGGTGATGTTACTTCTCGACACCCAACTTGCTTTCTTTTTGATTCGGTACACCTTTCAACCCTCTCCTCAAATAGAGTGCACCCTTAGTTCCTCTAGCAAGAGTCCCATGAGGAACAAAGGAAAGCCTTCGGATTCAAGTAGTCTCAAATTGCTGTCGGGATGAGTCCGACTCCCAGGCGGTGGTGGATGAGAGAGAGAAGGATGTGGAATCCATGTGTGCGGGTTGGAGGGAATATTATATATACGAGAATATATTAGGAAGGGATTAATTAGAGTTGGTTATAAATACAAATATATATTATATATATATATATATATATATATATATATATATATATATATATATATATATATATATATCTTCATAACATTGTTCTCGCATGTTTTTAATATATCCTGTTATTAAATATTCTTGCTTATTAATACCTTCTTTCGTGTGATTAACTTTGCTCGAGTCCATGATCTAACGAATATTTTTGTAGAGGTGTAATGATTTTGATTCTACATGCATGGCTGGCAACACTCAACACCACACGCTCTTGCGGCGGCTATAGGGGTATTATGTAGATGCACATAGATAAGTATCGGGAGGCGAATATCGTTCGAGATGGTCGACCAGGACGATGATTAATTCTCTTTAGTCCTGGCTCGTTTCGAGTCTCCCGCTGTGGTCTCGTGCACTTGGCAGGTCAACTCGATTGCAACCTTTCGAATGCGCAGGCGGACCCCACCTCCTTTTTCTCACCCCTCTCCACATCCTGTATCGCACTCAGTAGTAGGCAGGCAAGGTAAAGTGCCTCAAATCCATTCGCCGTGTCCCTACCCTATCGGGAGATTAGAATGGTAAACCATCCTCTCCGGAATCCCCGTGGTCTTCCCCCTGCTATCCCCTACATCCTTTATTCCCTCCCCCTGGGTGCTCTCTCCGCTTTTATGTACAGTTTGAAGTCCCTTCGTCCCTTCCACCGCCATCAAAGATTTTTCTCCCAATTCGACCGAATATATAATTCTGCATATTTCCCCCCCCCCTCCACAAAGTCTAACCTTTTACTGCCCCGCCATCAAATCTCAATGCCCTAATCCCATATCTCTCTTGTTTGAAGGATCCTTATCCTTTGGATATTCCCCATTCTTCTACCGTACTAAGGGAAAGGATTGTTCTGTTTTTTTTTGTCCTTTTTTCTTCACTAAATCATTTTTTCTTGCGGATGGGAAATTGGGTTTGGGTGGGAAGGTTGAACTCCTTCTTGGAATTCGAATCGGGAAAGAGGAAAACCTGCCTCAACCTCGTTTCTTCTTCTCTCCCCCGTCTGTCTTAGGGAAAGAAACCAGTATGCGAGAATTATTCTGATCGAAAAATGATGCAGTCGTACTAAACTGTACTTGTACAGTAATTTTGGAACAAAGGAAATGGCGAACAAGATATAAATAATGAAATAGAGGGTTCAGTGCTGACTACGACCGATCGAGTTAAATATTTGGGGGTAGTTCTAACAACACACATTTCAGGGCAATATGCGGATCCGCTTTTAAAAAACTCTGCCTTATAAAATGGGTGGTGGGGAAATGTAATGAGATAGAAAAAGAGAGGTGCTATTTTGCACTAGTTAGAACTCATTTGGAATATGCCGCAAGAATTTGGGATTATTTGGAGAAAATTTGGCAAAAAGAATTGGTTAAATATATTTCCAACTTTCCAGCTTCATCTTGTTGAATTGCTTGATATCCATATAAAATGAGATAGTAATTTTCCACAGACTTTATTAGTATCGTTATTAGTCGTATCATTATTTAAATTCTGTGGAAAATTACAAACTGAGTTAAATGAAGTCTAGAAAAAATCCGCCAGATTCGTGAAAACAAAATTTATAATAAGTACACTAGTGAGGCAAACATTTTGGGGGGAGCCACTTGAGATAGGAAGACAACCAACCAGACTTAGACTTTTAGAAAGGTTCAGAACAAAAGAGTTTGACAATGACACATAAGGAATCATGATGGCCCCAAACTACTTAGGTATATCACACCAAAGCGATAAAATAAGGGAGATATATTCCAGTACACATAAATATAAGTACTCATTATTTCCCAGAAAAATCAGTAATCATAATAGAAAGAAACCGAAGTCAATTGAGAAATATTAAAAACATTTAATTTACAACTCGGAACATAATTAAGCATAGCAAAGGCATCAGGTATATTTGTAGGTGCATGTGTATGTTGGTTGGTAGTTTGTGCGTTATATGTGTGTTGGTTGTAAAAGATTTTCCTTAATTACTGATGGTCCCCTAACACTTCCCGCCACACGCTCTTTCGGCAGAATGCGGGGCATTTAGTAGAAGTAGAAGTAAACGAGTAAGTATCATGCGACTGATGTCTCGGGTGGAAATTTTATCCTTCGTGTTCTGAGAAAGCTCTTACTAATAGATATGGAGTAAGGTATATGTAACGTATTGTTTCTTGTGAAATCTCTTTCTTGGGATTTATTCATTTCTTTCCTCGGAGAAATGGCTTTCAAACTTTAGACCCCTTTTTATTTTTCACCCAAAGGTTGACTTACCTCTTTTAAATTTCAGTTTTCGAATTTTCATTTATACTGCTGCTCAAGGTTAAAGCTCTACAAAAGCCTCAATTAATTCCATGCACCAACTACAGAGTGAAACGTTTTATTAATATCAGCCGGAATTTCTCATTGAAAATAAAATTTTCCGTAGCTTTGAATTCCCTTCTCTCCACTCCATATGACGACTCCGCCCCTAGTTAGGACAACACGAAACATATTTTTAATGTTGTAGGAGAAATTTCCTTTCACATTCATGGAGATAGTCTATCCCTTTCACTCTCACCACTTACCAAGAGAAATTTCAAGAAGGTGAAAACATACTAATCACATCTCTTTACTCCCATCTTCCTTTCTAAATACGGTTAGAAGTAAATACGATACGAATGTCTAAGAAATGTTACAGCTATATACTCAAATTCGAGTATAAAAACTATCCTATTATCATTTGAATTTCACTTGTTGGAAAAAATAGGAAAGCTATCGCAGGTTGTATTGTTTTTACTGTAATTTATCTATTTGTGCGTTGAGTTATCCAAACAATACTTTCGATTCTTTAAGAGCATGCTGGGGTTAATTATGCTAGAAGGACGTAAAATATTAATGAAATCGTGGACATGAATAAGACGTGATTTTCATATCAATTTCACAACAATCTTCTTTCTGTTATTTTTGTTATTGATTCCTTGAATAGTTCGAAGTCTCATTTTTGAATTTACTTAGAAAGAATGGTAACATTTTTAAAACTTTGTAGACGTTCCCAGAAAGCGTTGTTATTTCAGAATATCTCGCTAAACGGATTTTTTTAAATGTAGAGTTTACAAAGACTTCTAATAACTGGGGTTATCTTCTTCGCAGTAAAAAATATGCAAGGAACTCTTGATTCGTTGTCCGACCTCGCCTGATGATCGCTCAATGTTCCCACTAAACGTTCTTACGAGACGCTTTAAATTTAACGGACTTCATTTCGCTTTAATTATGTATCCTGCCACTTTTTTTAAGTGGCGCTATTTTCACATCGCCCTTCCTTTATTCCCCACTCCCTCAGTATTTCCCTCTTTGAAAAAGAACTCTTCATTATGCAAAGCATTTTTCCGTTAACTTCTGACAAAGAACCTTGAGTTTTCCTTAACAGAGCAGCGAAAATATCTTTACGTTCTCATTTGGTTTATAGGTCACGTTGGGTGTCTTTTGATATCAAGCCTCACTCTCAAGTAAATATTCCGATAATTTTTTTTTAAAAAGCAGAGATTCTTTTAAAACTTCTCATCATGAGAATGTTTAGAGGGGTTTCAATAAAGAGTGCTCGTACTTCCTGTCCTAAAATAATTTCCGCTTCAGGTCTTGTGAGACAAAACTCCACTTATCCTTGAAGTTTCAGTTTATTCACTGAAAAATTCTCCTTCTTTTAAGTTTTATTTGACATAGAAATGCACCTTTATAGTTATCAGTAGTATATTTTTCATCCACTCCTGAAAAACAATACAGTTCTTGTTGATACTAAATTGGCCGTCTTGTTTGTCAACTTGCTGCTCGCTAACCCTGGTTTCGCTGATTCCGAAATATTTATATAGGAGTTAGGCTTGAAGTAATTGTGTCTCATAATTGTCACATATATTGTTTTTGTTAATCGGAAAGTGAGTTTTAATTTGATATCCCGCATGTTTACCTTTTTATGCTATCAGACTACTCACGGATTAAATGCGAACAGCATTAATATACATACCTGTATGCACAAGTACCCCGCGATCCACCACAAAGATGTGTGAGGTGTATAGACACCAGGTGGGATGGGTAAGGGATAAGGGAGAGGAATGGGAAAGGGAAAACACATTCATTTAAAACCTCGAAAAAACGTGCAAGTTAGTTTATATACATGCTGGCGACAAACTTAGTTCAAAACAAGTGCCAATTTCACACAATGAAATAGTTCTTTGCTATACTAGGAAGAAGGGAATAAAAATAGGCAACCACCACATATTCGACAGACCTCCACCAAGCCAAGACAGATCGTGCGAAACTGGGAAGTAAGAAGGGGCGTTTTCTTAATTTATCATTCTCAATTAACTAGCCATTCACTTTTGGAAACTAATTTTATTAATTGGCGCATAAAAAGCATGCGGTATGAAGTTTTATGGCTAAGAATTCCTAATAAGACATCTTACATTCTGATATACTGTTAGTAATATCGGCTAAAAGAAGCATAAGCTTACCCACCTTTAAATTACATTAATTATTTCCCTAAGTTACAATTCAAGCGTTCGATTTGCATAGTCTTAATTCGGTCCCTTTTGAAAACTTAATTTTATACATACGCACTTCAACAAATGTGGGATAATTTGAAGTGTCTTTGTTTCTTTTCTTCCCAGAGGTGGAAGCAGAATTTCTTTCGTTCGTCACTCTCCGTTCTCTGGTGATTCATGAACTCGTCAAATATAGCTATTTTTCACTTCAGCAAAGTAGAGACATAATATAGCTCATCAAGCGGTGCATTTGCTGAGAGATATGCGAGAAATTAACACGGCATAAATTGCCTTTTTTGCGTTTGCGGAAAAATAGCTAAAGATTCCTACGCAAATTGGTACATTAAAATAATACTGTACCTTCCGAGATTCTTCTGCTCGATCACCGGGTGTTCGCAGGTTTGGTAGACTGGGTAAATGCTATTAGAAGACCCGCAAGACAGAAGGATTTCTGTAAAGCGCCTTCGAAGTGGCAGAGAAGTGTGATCCTTTTCATCAGATCCTTTTGCGGGCGCACGTCCCTATCCACCTGAAGGAGTGTGCTGCTGCCTGATATCCTTCGAGCTCGCCGCATCAAAAGGCCTCCGTCGTTACGGCCGGACCAACCCCTCCACTATGCTCCCTTCTCGAAACTGTGATGTGGAGATCAATTTACGTGGCCGCCTTGACCTACCATTGCGCTGAAACGGATAAAAAGACCAGCCTTCAACCCGGAAGTCGGTTCTATAGGTATAGCCCTGCTTAGTGGTGCCAAGCCGTACGGTCATATAGAGGTTTCGTACATATTCACATCTACTGATACACGATACAATGCAAGCAATTGGGATTGCGGCCGGGGTTGAATCACACCAAGGCATGCACAGTCGCGTAGCGTACATGAAACACTGTTAAATACAAAATAATTGAGTAATTTAACGGAATGAAATATGTTACGATTGTCAAATTCGTGGATCACGGACCATTCTCATTAGTACGAGGGTCATCCGGAAAGTAGTACCCGTTCGTGAAATAAAAAGACAAAAGTAAATATTAACAAACATAAAAAATTTTATTTGAAAGAGGATACTTTAAACTACTTCTCAACATAATCTCCAAGCAAATTAAGGCATTTGTCATAACGTGTGACAAGTTTCTGTATTCCTGCTGCATAGTCCTTCGCCGCCAGCTCATTGAGATACGTGAGGGACCCATCTTGCACAAATTTTTGCATAATGCAGATGGTGTTTAACAATTTCATGAACAATTGTTCGAGAAACATTGGGAAAATGCTCACAGATGTCATCAATTGTGACGCGCCGATCGTTCCTCACGAATTCGTCAACTGAGCTCACCAGTTGGTCTGTAATGACAGACGGTCTCCCCGAACGCTCATCGTCGTGTGTGTTCCCCCTCCCCATGTTGAAGTTGCGACACCACCGCCGAACAGACGACTCGTCCATTACATTGTCTCCATACACCTCCTTTAATTGGCGATGAATATCACATGGGCGAACGTTTCTTGCATTGAGGAATTTAATCACTGCCCTCACTTCACAACTGGCGGCGTTCTCAATTTTTTTAAACATTGTAAACAATCACAGAAACAACACAGGCAATGCTAGCGTCACGCAACTTGGCTCAGAGAAGGCAGACAAGCCACTGAAGCTATCTGACCTCGTCCAGCGGCTACTCGCGTCGTCAGCACTTCATGCGGCACGAACGGGTACTACTTTCCGGATGACCCTCGTAAGAAGGTCATGCAAACCATGAAATAACTTTTTATCCCGAAAAATACAGTCCTGTTGTGTAGTTTTCAAATAAACTAATATCAACTTTATAAAGAAAAATAGGTAAAGAAATTCCTAGGTTTTAAAGAAGAGGTAATAGGTATTCATTCATATCGTTAAAATTCAGGGTGGCGAGGCAAGGTTCGTTTACATATCTGCATCTACACAATGCCCCGCAGCTGTCGTAAGAGCGTGTGGCTGGAGTGGGGGGCACCTGCCATTCATGCAAGGATATTAGTGCATATATGCATTTGCATTTAAGTTAGCTGATATGAAATACATTTTTCACATATGTACATAGATATAAGCCTATACTGGTATACATGATGCGATCAGCGGTGTGTTTCACGAAATCAATATATTTTAGTGTTCAGTTCGTACATATATTCGGGATTTTGGGATCGAATTTCTTTTCCCAATACCGCCTGGAGGTTCCTTTGGTGCGTTTGACTGCCCCCCATCCCATACTGCGTCACTGTTCGCATTAATTCTCATCATGTTGATTGATTTGGGCGTCCTGAGGCATCACCTGGATTTTAACACGATACTCTCTGTGCAGTAATCAAACTCCAGCCCAATGAGCCTCCACAACCAAATAAAATAAGTAGTGTTCATACCTACTCTAAGCTCATTTTTCAGAAGCACCTAGGGGTTTGAGGCTTTTACTCACCGCTAATTCCACTTCTAAATATCCCTCGCGTGAAAACACAGCGAAACCGATGTTCGGGGGGGGATGCGAAGACGCGGTTTAATACAAGATCGATATCATCATGGTCCTTCTTAAACAAAATTTCTCTCATTACTGCTAGTCACTCGCCAATTTGAATTTTTCACCGTGACGCATTATTTGCTTGATGTTAAAAGAAGCAACTTGTCAAGTTAACTCTGTTCATAGATTTTTTAGTGAAGCTCATTTATACGTACCAAGCAAACCCATTGCGAAGAGAGTCAGTATTTTCGAGGACATTTTGTATTAAAAAATCATCGAAGTCCTGACGTTCCAAATGGAGTGTACCCATTCTTCCTGTTTGATTATTTTTTTCCGGAAGTGATATGGAAAATTAATTTAAAACTTGGCACAGTTCCCACAGAGAAGCCGATGTAAAATGAAAATTTTGAATGACAGCTTAAAGAATGGATGGTTTCAGAAAACCACTAAGCATAAGCAAGTCACTCTGTAGGTCATTCAGTTTCTACATCTTTCTCAGGAAATTATTTTAGAGGTATTTTGAAAACTGGCGTGTTTCCAAAGTGAGCGGCCTCAAAAGAAAATCCAGTGAAGTATTTCAAAATTCTCTTTGAAAAACTAACAGGTAAGCTACAATAAGTGTTTTTAATTAAGTCACTAATGTATTACTGTTTGATAAAACAATGATAAATAATCAAGCTATTAGCTTGTAAACATAAATTGAAGTTATCAAGAGTGTCTCAAATGTTTATCGTACCATGAATCATAAAACCAATCAATTCCACTGTGTTGGACTAATATCAATAATAAATACTATTGAATTTTGTTCAGCAAGTGGTGAAAAAGTCACGAGTTAGCATCCTAGAATTTTTTATTATATTAGCCATATGAGAATTGGGCGTTTGAAACTCAATTAATGGCAATTATTTTGGCGTTTGTGATAATACCAGAAAAAATCCTCCGGTAATCTTAAAATTATTTCTCCTATGACTCGTGCATGTTTCATCAAATAAATAATACTTTCTAGTGATATATAATTAAGGTTTATAATTAGAAGCTATTGAAAACATTTCTCGGATATACCACAGAGAATTTCCACTTTGGCATAACATTTAATACGAGTGTTTAAATCATCAGAAAAAATATACGTTAATTTTTGTGGTTAACTGAAAATTAAGAGGAGCTCAATTATTATTGCACTAAATTAATATGCGTATATGCATGAACCATAGACACTGTAATCAACCCGATGGTCGGTTTGGTGATGGCAGAGTTCACCCAGTGCTAAGCCCTATACGGCGTGTGAAATTCACACATCAGGGTAGTGGGGCCAATTCCTTTCCCTGTGCCGGTTATGGTTTTCCAAGAAGACCTGGTACCCGGAAAATCACTTTACCTTGGGTGGAGCTGCAAGTGCCCAGAGTGCCTTCCCCGGGACCCTCTGGTCAGCAGTCCAACGCTCTACCCACTGGACTACCGCGACCCACGCGTACCTATATATCCATATCGATTTTTCAAACAGAATAAGCAATTAGGAAATGACAATGAGTTAGAATTTAACATCTAATTATTTAATATTCTAGAATTACAGTGTATCGAAAATAGTTTTTGTTGGTGAAAATTTCTTCGAGTAAGTAAATCAAACGACTCCGTTTAGAAACTATGAATGCTGCAATGCATTCTTTGATGTAAGTAAAATTAGTATGTTGGCTATTTGTAAAGTCTCAAAATCTTCAATTGATAGCAGGTTTCAAATGTTATTTCTTTTCTGCCGAATGGTAAAATACTTTTTTGCCCTGTGCTGAATATACGAGCAATACTGGTGCCCTTCCATCATACTACTTGTCCCTCAATAACTTCAAAGTTCCGTGTAATAGGGGTTTGGGTATGCAGTTGCCTTGACTTGCTCTTTTTGGGGGACTTTAATTAATCTGCAATCATATTCTAAACTGTTAAACACGCTTAGGATTGGGAATTTGGGATACTTTGGTGCAATCAATGGCATACGCCCCTTTTAATGGATCGCACATTCACTATGGAAGCGAGTTTTGTTACTCTTGAATCGTCTCATCGAATTGTAGAGCAAGCAAAAAGGTATTTTCGGCTCCTCCGTTAGTTTTATTGCTTGCCGTTCCTTGGGTCGTTTGAGGGTATAGTGCTCACGAAGTATCCAAGGAATTGAATGGCCAAGGAATAAAAGTCGATGGGCAGTAAGAAGTAAGACTTGTGAGGATAAGTGCTTCCTAGTTGTTGATTTGAAGGGACTCCAGAAGAAGACGCGTCGTTTTTCGGGTGGAGATGGCAGGGTCTCGTCAATGAAGCTAATGGTATTCGAATTTACATCTAGACATACGGTCCGCCTCTGGAAAGGAAACTTTGGAAGAATAAAATGGAACTCGGATGAACCAAAATGGGTATGTAATTGTTATTTTTTTCACTTAACTTTTCATTTGGCCCTTTGAACCTTGCTTAGCAAATAAAATGGAGCCTAAGGCGTTATTGAGTTACTGCATTTATTTGTTGGTCTAGCGAAATGGCTAGAAATATTGGCATGCAAAAATATATTTTCTTCATATATCTTCTATTTGCTGTTATCACGATTGTGGTTTTGGATGGAAAACATAATTCCTCGCTGTGGTAATTTCCACAATACTGTCGTTTACCCTACCTAGACAATGGAGGTAGGGTAAACTCGCACGATTTGTGCGTTTATAGAAGGATGATTCTCGCAAGTAATCTTCACGGATAGGGCTGTGGTGTCATCCTATTTTTCGACCGATGTTCGAACAGAAAAAAAACAACGAGATGCGCTTTCAGGGCGTGGAGTCCCACGAGCGGAGCATGAAAGAAAGAGATGAGACAGAGGATCGCGGCACTGTTTAGGCTGAGTGTACGGGAGTGGAGAAATGAAGAGCGGGGTGTGTGGAGGAGTACGCCCGCCCACTCCTCCCTCGTGGATTCGATCGCGAGAGAGTGTGGGATAGGAATGAGATGAGGATGGGGGAGAAGAAAATGGGGGGGGGGCGAGTGGAAAAAAACAATAGGGAGGGGGGAGTCAGGAAGGAAGGAGAAGGAGGAACGGCCAGGGGCAGCTCTGGGAGCAAGAATTAATGAGGGGAGAGACAGGGAGTGGTGCACGTGGAAAGGACTCATGAGATGGGGAGGGAGATGTTTTTTGCACTCGGAAAGAGGGTAGGCCGTAAAAGGGTGAGTGGATGAGACCGTGAGGTCTAATGCGCTTGCGACGGGGGTGAGTTGTCTCGGGGGTCGAAGGGGTAGAGGGGCGAGGGGCTATTACGCGTACTCGCTCTGAGTGTGCCGGCCAACCGGAGTATTCTCCGATGGTGCGTATAGGTGATCTTTCGCGCCCGTCTTTGCCATAGTTTTTTTCAACACGGTAATAAAATTGCAATAGTGTTTTTTATTCAAGAAAACAGGACTATGTGACATCCCAGCACTTTTTAAATCATTATTTTGTAGTGAGTTTTTCCAGATAGGCAGCTGCTCTTGTAGACATGCATAGGTCTGATGCGGCGATAGAAAACGAGAAAGTGTGAAGGACTAAGAAGGTAATAACTTCTACCGAACAAGAACTTATGCTGGAACGCCTTATGCTGTGAGTAATAGTTGTAAGGAATCGTGTAAAATTTATCGTTGGAAATAGGAGTAATAGATTCTTCCTTAGACGACCCAAATGCATACCCATTTCCCAACCTGGAAGCGAGTCGACATGCATTAAGTCATGGTATTTTCATCTTAGCCCATGAGGATTCTCACTGTTGGAATCTTGCCATCAGCCCAGAGTCTAATGGTGCATGCGCCAGCCTTCGGAATAACCTGGTTGTCACGGGCAACAGTCGAGTTGAATGCGCTACCGGAAATTTTATCGTTAACTGTTTCCTTCATGATGGATATCGTTTATATTGAAAAGTCTGATATAAGTTTTATATGAATATTTTAGAGTTTTTTGCATATTTGCATCGGTCGCCTTCACCGAAAACGAAACTAATTTTATAATTTATCTTACTCATGATCAAGCGAATGTTAAATTGTAGTAGTAACACTTTTCTAAATATTTTATACGAGTGGTTAGCATTATTATTTTTCGAATAGATCCAAATGATATAACAGTCAGGAAATGAGATATTAGGGCTTTATTTCTTTACTGTTTTTGTTTATTTTTCTAAGTGGTCAAAAATGATTTTGAAAAAAGTTTAGACGAGCTATCAATGTCTGGAACGACTTAGTACTCGTCCATATGAGGCGAGGCAAAAGAACTTGGTATTGGGGGGAGGAGAGCAAAGTTAATTCATAACAAACAAGCGTCTTTGCCAATTCTGTTTTTCCTTTTTTCGCCACTTCTTCCCTAAAAACTCTACTATAGGATATGCAACCCATGGGTCGTTATTTTTCTCGAAGGAAATAAAACCGTGAGGAAAATGGGTCGCAGGGGAGCATGAAAAGTTGAAATGCTCCGGAGTGCTCGGTGAAGATACATAACTTTTGACTCTCGCAAAAAATTGATGCACTTTCATGGATGCACTTTACTTCACGAGACCGCGTGTGTTTGTTCTCATTGGTAGGGAAATTGTAAGTGAAAACTGCGTTGAATTTCTAGAGTTTCGTATGCCATTACCCCCAGCGCTTTCTATTGCGTAGAGCTATCCTTGTGAATTTGATATGTACAAAAATGTCCTCGGTAAATATCAACGCCCAACTTCACCGGCCATCGATAATGCCTAAGAATCCTTCTGTACGTTCCATTCCAATTTTAACTTGATTGTTTTGGGTAGATTTTATGTGGATTACTTAACTTATTGTGAATTTACATACCTCGACATGCATGCATTTGGACTTTCAACGTCTAATGACTAGATTAATTTAATAATGATATTTGTTTCGCTGAATAAAAAGTAGTAACGAAGTGTTTTTTTTGTACTCTGGATATATTTATATTTCAAATCGTAGGTTTATATAATATGGGCAATGAAATTTAAAATTATGCACCTGAATTTATACTCGGCAATTTATTTTATATAATGGAACCCTTAAAATAAATGAGAAACTTCCTGAAAAATTCTCTTTTCTCGAATAAATACTCGTAGTGCCACACGATAAAATAACACGACTTTAAGATGGCATGCTTGCACATTGGACGGTGGCATGTTGAAGTGCACCAAAAGCGGTGTCCTGCGCGTTGATTCCACGTGCACTTGATGCTGCACTAATGCCTCCGCTCCATCCAAATGTTTTCTCCGCAAAGAGAAAGCAGATGACGAGCCATTCTCTTTGTTCCACCACGCCAAGCATGCGAAGAGACGTGTTTTCGCTCCGCCCACTCCACCCTAGCCTGCGACACGGAGGCAGGTTTTATAGCTCCGTCGGGAGGAGATCACGAGCATTTTATAGAGTTAGAATTAAGACGTCGAGGTCTCTGTTTTCCTCCTCACGGGAGAAAAACAATGACAGCTCCATTGAAACAAATACACAATAAAAACGTGAAGCGCCCGAAAGCATCGCATCGAAGGATAAAGTTCCGTCCCATTTCTCGTGGACGTGAAGAGTTATTCTTATCCCACTCCTACCACCACCATCTTTTATTCGTTCAGGCGACACAATGCATTTCACTTCTTTACTTAATGCAGTTACATTTCCTTTTTATTTATTTTTTTATTCGCGGGGAGAATGGCAAGAGCTTATTACCCATTTTTCACGTGTTGGTTTCCCTAAGGTTTCCACCATAATTTTGCAACTTCCGAGGGTAAAAATGGAAAAAACGGATGTGAAAAGGAACGAATAAGATGTTACGGGGCCCATTGAGGGCACACTATTTTCCACGGGGCTGGGAGACATCCGTGGGCAAAAGCCCGATGTACATAAGTACACGCGCATACAAATCCCTGAGAGCAGCAAAAAAATATAGTATACTTGTATTATGGCTCGAATAATGAGAAGCAGCGTCCCATTTTTGTGTAACTGTATACATGTACGTGTGTGTGTATATTTATATATATTTATATATATTATACATATATATATAATATATATTATATATATAATATATATATTATATATATATGTAATGTATATATTATATATATATTATATATATATATAAACACTGATTTTGATTTTTAAAACATAGTATAACAAAGAAACAACACTCACATATATAGTGATGGCGTTCCGACGGTACTTTCGTCTTTAAAAAGCTCTGGAGTTTTTCCAGACGGCCGAGTTTTAAGATATATATATATATATATATATATATATATATATAATGCATTTATAGAACCGGCAAATTTTCATATTTTATTTTCCACTAAACACTGTGAATTAAAACAACAGTTAAAATACTCTAGGGTCCAAATATGTTTTTGAACTGTTAGCTATCTAATATTTTGTCCTTCACTTTATCTCATCCTCATTTTATTGCTCATCTCGTAACTAGCTGCTAGTCTCGCATGATTAGAAAAGTGTTTTATGCTTAGTTACGGTAGCTTATGTAGCTGTATATTATTTAATTTTATAAGTTAATATTATCTCTATTTTTTAAAATAATGTGTCTGTAAATTAAAATGTTCAATTGATGCTATTTCTATAATTTAAATTTGTATTCGATATTATTTGTTACCTGAAATCAATACTTAAATTTGATCAATTCAATTAGGCTCAACTTTGAGAACTCTTAGACTCTACCAAACTTTATTTCGGTAAAACCGGTTGTGTCACATATGTGATATCTTCATTTACCTCTTTGATTAGCTTTAATATTGTATATCTGATCTTGAATCACCCCATACCATACATCCTAACAGGAGCGTGAATGGTGCTATGAAGCTGCAGGTGAAATTCGGAAGGGAGAACTATTTTGTGTGTGCATTCCTTGTTTTCCAGCTGGTAACTTTAGCCTCAATGCAAACAAGGCAATTTTCCCTTTTACAGTTATGTGAGGCAATAATCAGCAATTTCAAAGAATATTAAGGAATAGTCCTCGTTTGCGATGCGGAATTATTATTTACCTTGTTTAGAAATGAATAATCCCAGGAATAGGGTGTGGAGCTCTTTCAATGCAAGCAATACGAAGATTTCCTTTTTACAATCTTGGAAATGAGTAGTCACTTCCAAGGAATTGAGAAGAATTATCGTGGCCATCTTCTATCGGAAATAGTCTTCAGGGTCATATACGTACAAAAATACTCGTGCCCAGGCACACCTACTATACTATAGTATAGTAGGTGTGTATAGTAATATAGTATAGTATAGTAGTATACTATACTGTAGTATAGTATACACACACAGCTGTGGTAATGGTATAGAGCATTACGCGTCAGGGTGATTTACATTTGACTTATGCTTCTTTATGTGTTTTATATAAGAATATATTACTGTTTCCTATTCCTTTTGTTCGTGAGGAGATTTTTCTAGTTTCGTAGCGACTCGTTCATTCTGGTTCATACGCTTTTAGTCCCGGCGTTCCTCTCCAGTATATGACCCTTCACCGAAGTGTTCCGTGGAGGCTGTCAGCGTTGCAATGTAAGGATGAGAGAATGTTGAGAATAGGAAACAGTCTGCTGGTCCCAGGATTCCAAGGAACAGCAAATAAAAATAATAGTATAAAAATTTCTTGGAATTCATCTCATAACTTTTTAAAATTAAGTTTTTTTACCGTTAATTAAAACATTCTTGCCATTTTTCTTCAATTCAGGTCCGAACGTGTAAGTAAACTGGTTCGTAATTAATTTCTTAAAATATATTTTTTTCATCCCGGAAACATCCCCATTTATGAAAAGAAAAATAAAAAACCTTGCTGCCAGATCGAACGTTCAACACGAGGTATGCGTGATAAAATAATTTTTAGAGATGGTTCCGCTGAAATGACTTCATCTTACATCTCGAATGCCTTATGACTCGCTCGTAACCCATTTATTTTACTTCAGACTGGTATAGAGTAATTCCTATTTGGAATGTCCAATAGGCGCGGTGACCCTATGTCACTCAGAACTCGAAATCATCTCCTGGGGCGTTGAGGAATCCTACCACTTTCCGGTCCCACATTTCTCCGTCGTCTAGAGCTATCAATTCCAGACGCATGCGATTTGCTTCTCTAAGGATCCAAAAGAGGGGAATTGCCGAAGTGTGCTAAAGTTTATTATAAACATTGTGAATAATTGCCGACTAAATGAGTCACGCCCAAAGACAAAACTTTCGTAACCAAATGCGGGTAAAAAATATGTGCCCCCATGAAAAGAGGTCTGGAGGAAGAAAGGAGGTGAGACAGCGGGAAGTGGGTCGGAGGTTGTGTGAAGGACGGTTCTTGCAGAAGGAGGAGCTAGGAGGAGGACAGCGGCACTGGAACGACGTAGGGAGCACTTTGTACTCGAAGGAGAGAAGGATCCTAGACCTAAGAGGAGTTGTTGTGAGGCGGAGGAGAGAGCAGAGGTCGTACCCGACCGCACCACTCTCCCCTTTGTCCTCCCTTCTTTTTCCCTTTTCCTGCCTCACGTCCATTGTCCCTCCCCCCACCCTCCTCGAAGGGTGAAAGGCCTAAGGGGGTGAAGGCGCCGGGAAAAGTATGCTGAGCATGAGGTGAACGTGGTAGTGTTTTTGGAGAGGGTCTTAGAGAGGTAAGTTATGGAGGCGTAAGAGACGGAGAAGGCAATTCGTACCAAATTGGGGAGAAAATGGGAAGTAAAGCCTAAGGAAGTTCGAGTTGTGGAAGAAGGGATAAATGAGGTTGGATACTGAAGTAAAGAGAGAAGAGAGGGACCAAAGAGTAAGAAGAGAAGGAAGAGAAAATGAAAAAAAAAGATTATTTATTTCACCTTACAGTGTTATGTTGGCCCTTGGGGTGTAATAGAACAACTCCCCTAAGTGGCTCCATCCCGCTTATCTTGTTATATTGAATTATTAAAAGCTGAAAATAAGTTTTATGTGCAAGAATTGCGGGATAAACATGGGCTAAATTTCTTGTTTGTTCCCTTTGTAGACATTAGAACAGAGATAGAACTATATTTTTTAAATAACTTTCCTAATTACACATTTTTTAGCTGTAAAGTATATTTAAAATATTCATTGACAATAAAGAGAAATCATTAAAATTAAATTGAGTAAGGGGATCAAAAGCCTACGTTTCCAGTATATACAAATGAGTGTGATGGTGAGAAAATATTCTAAGACAAATCGAGCATGAAAAATGATGTGTTGACTGTAAATATGTATTTTTATAGGCTCGAACTATTCTTAAATAAGGGAAGAAGAGAAAAGGAAAAGTTTTTCTTAGCCTCAGACATCACGTCAGAAAAGAAGACAGGGGTTATAGCATTGTTTTATATTCTTAATTCTATTAAGATGAGGATTATTTTTATTTTGAAATATTCAACGCTTCTGAACCTAAAAAAGTTATGCTTCATTTGAACCATAACTTCTTCAGGAAATATAATAAGTTTATGCGGCTCCAACTAAAAGTAATAAAAGGGCTATCTTTGTTAAAGTTTAAAAATAAATTTCAATGCTAAAGTTTTAAATAGATATATTTTTTTGGAATTATCTGGGTATTAGTTATACTATTTGAAGAGTATCATTACGTTTAGGAAAATACAGAAAATGATGGCGTTGAAATATCTAGGCTTTGTCTAACATAATCGTAATAAATTGGGAATCATTGCATACCCTCTGGCCATGCTCGAAGGACTTCAAGAGCAATGGGGAGTTAGCTTATAGCTGTGAGTAAAATTTAAAAAAGTGGAATATTTTATATATTTTATTTTAATAAATAATGAATTGAAATAATATATATATTTTTAAGGATATAAATAGTACTTAAAATTGGATGAACTTTCGCGACGCAATATTCTACTTCAAAAGTAGCCAGAAAAAATAATAATACGACATTTATCATGTGTTACTGAGATCCTCTATCGTCAAATTTTAGGCACTGGCGACCTAATTGTTGTCAGAAAGCATTCATGAATTGCCAAATTTCGGAGCGGTGATTTTTTCAAAAATTATAGATTTTATTATCTCTTAGATGATTTTCATGTCATTCTCCTGAAAATACAGGTATCTTGCTGCGTTCCAAATAATTATGCTGTCTTAGCCCTGATAGGTAGTCTGAGATTTTTCGGATTCTATATCTTTCTTGGAAAACTGGTACCAGGAAAAGGAACTGCCCCGCCTTCCCTTATATATGAATTTAACACTCCGTTAGGTTCAGTAATAGACGAGCTCTACCCTCACCTGTGTAAACAACCTTCGGGATGATGACTGCGCTTAATACACCCCCGTAGGAATAAATTGTGACAATGACTGATCAAATGCCGCGTAAATTTTCAACGAAAGAGAAGCTTCAAAATCCACGGTGTTCCTTGAAGCAACTTATGTGCCCAGGTTTAAAAAAACGCCAAGATCAATAATCTGTAATAAAAGGGTGTGGAAAAATGAGGATAGGGAAACGACGACGCCGCGTGAGCATGAAAGGAGATGAAAGGATGTAGGGCAGCGGATTTAACGTGAAAAGATGCGGGATATCTGTGGGGGAGAAAGGATATGCCGACGTCGAGAGGACGGCACATAAAAAAAGAAGACTGAAAGACGAGCCTTGTGGAACACACTTGATTTTTCGCATGGTCGTCGATTCCTTTCGGCTCAACTCCCCGGCACAAAACCACTCACTTCCCGCGGACTCCACACAACCCACTTCCCCTCTCCTCCTCAGCCTCTGACTCCAGAACCCTCAAAGGGCTTTGGCTCCTCGGTACGGTATAGGAGGATATGGGGTGGGGAAGGGTAAAATCCTTCGACTCAATGAGGGGCTGGGAGGCGGGAAAATGTTCCAGTGCTTCCTTTCCGCAATCGCTAAAGAGAGGACGGATGCTCAACTCAAAATATCGTGAGTTCCAATTCGCGGTCCACGTAGCGGTAAAAATAAAATATCGGAGATCAAAAGCACGTAGAACTCCGGTGAGCGCTCGTGGACTTATTCTGTTGGGTTGGAGGAGTGGGTGGAGGTGGGGGTGAGTGGGGGGGGGGCTGTTTCAAATCGACAAAGAGAGGGTTTGAGGGGGAAGCGCACGCATTAGGTGGATTTGTGAGTTAATGACCCATGGATGTCGGCGGCACTTTTATGACAGTGGCCTCTTTGCGTGTTTCCTTCCTACTACTAAAAGACTTCACATCCCCTTTCCGTCTCTTACTCTCCCTTCACCTTGCTACGTACTTTTCGTGGAGATTATCCTAAATTTTGGGCATCTTTAAACGCAGTTGTGGACCCCTTACACCTTGAGAGAACGCAAAATTAGTGAAGTCAATGCATATACGCTGAGCGTTGTGTATAAAAATAATGGACATATTTCGCTGAATGTAGAGGTCGGACCTACATAATTAAATTCGAATAAAGGTTCAAGCAAATAGGCAGAGTTGAAATTTTTCTTTGAATTAATCTATTTTTGATTTTCCCTCAAGAGATAACAGAGATGCACGTGTACACTAATCCTGCTAAGGGAATCCTCTCTCCTCGAACGATTGGACTTCCTTTCTGAGCATAATAAACTTTCCTTCGGCGAGAGACGAGAGAGTTTGCCGAGCCATGCATGGAAGGAAGATTGCAAGTAATTGTCCTGCGTAATTAGTGTTATTTTTCATCCACAGATATTTGACCGTACTGAGAACTCGAATACCTCTCTTCGTTTACACTTTCATTTGGATCAAATGTATTGAAGGTTGCTTCTG
Organism: Hetaerina americana; assembly: GCF_022747635.1. Taxonomy (NCBI): domain Eukaryota; kingdom Metazoa; phylum Arthropoda; class Insecta; order Odonata; family Calopterygidae; genus Hetaerina; species Hetaerina americana. The sequence continues at coordinate 31,767,724 of NW_027287095.1, read as the reverse complement.
TGAAGAGATACAACTATTCAAAGAAACTTAACGATAGACACTATCAATATCTTAACTATCGATGGACATTTTCTGTTCACCAGTTCCCATTGAGAAATGGCTATTTCGCGCAAAATAAACATATTTTCCTTATTCCTTGCCAATAAAAAAGTAATACGGCTTCAGTCACTTATCTTTCCCCTTAATTTAATTCCTCTCTCATATTATCTGTTTCTCGCTCATTTTGGCTTTTGCGCGGTGAACACGAATTGAGACATCGGTAAAAGGAAATGATGGATGCCCTTAGAAGGAAAGATGCAAAACTTCGATATCCCGCGTTGTAATTGAAATTATATTGATGAGGTTTTGGTTACAGTTTATGCGCGGAAAAAGAAACCAAGCTTTGAAGAATTCCTAATTTAAATTCACCATATCATTATTATTAGGCAATCTACCGGTTAAGGTAGGTTTTTGGATGGACACAGCTGCTAAATAAAATATTTTGTGACTCCTAATGAAACACAAAATCCAGCATCCTACTCTTTATCAGGTCCCTCTTCATCTCTAAGTACTTTCTTCCTCCCTTCATCCCGTCCAATATCCCTATCCTGTTCCTTCCCTTTCCTCTTTTGCCCAACATTCTACCCTCTATCACAGTCTTCAACATCCCACTGCCGGTCAACACCCCCTTCATCCACTTTTCCTGCCTCCATAGGATTGCTCCCAACAAACCCCTCTCTTCGCCCACCATACCAAGTACTTCCTAATTTGTTTTCTTCTCTGTCCACTTCACCTTCTCCATTCTTCTCCACACCCACATTTCAAAAGCCTCCAGTCTACGTCTATCCTCCTGCTTCAATGACCACGTTTCCGCGCCATACATAGCTACGCTCCATATCAAAGTTTTTACGAGTCTTTTCTTAATATCCTTACTCACCATATATTTAATAAAATATGAGGGAGGTTTTCGTTCAGAAACAAATTGATTCGCCTCGTTATCCATGTTTTTTCATCATGCAGTTTGTGAAGCCCACATTTCCCACGACATCTACCACATTTCCATCCAACGTACTTTCATGCGGGCGCAAGTCGCCGACACTCCCGAGAGAGAGAGCAGGGTAAATGGGGTTCGGCTCTGTCGACTCCGGAATACGGGTCGTCACCGCCACTGACGCGGCACTGACTTCGCGACGGGAACACCTCGACTCAACCGCCGTCGGCTTTTACGCCGGTGGATTAATCTCCTCGAATCACCCCTGACTGGTGTATCCCACAGGAAAAGGGAGGACTGGGGGCGGACTGAGGTGGGGTGAGGGAAGAGTGCCTCACTTGGGAACGCGAGCGTGGAACTGATCCTCCTCCCCTGGAGGCGGTGGCCCAGTTAGGGTCGCAACATCTCTTCCGACCACTCACTTCCCTCTGGACGAAGGTTTTGCAAAGTCGAGGCACGTCGAGTTTTCGATCCTCTGAGACCTCTCTCGCCCTATCTTCAGAAGTGCTGTCGGAGATAAGGCACGGATTGAGTAACAAGAACATGAAAGGTACAACAAGTCTCTCTTCTTCCGAAAGAGACATGAGTTCTACGATCACCTAGAGCTACCAACAACCCGCGTGCTTTGTTCTTTCCGATTTCAGTGATTTAACGGACTCCGACGATCTTGCGCGAAATAACTCCTTAAAAAATGATTTGGCGCCTTTAGAGATAGGTGGAATTAGATTACAGTAGGAGGGTAGTAATGGAACGAAGGAAGAGTGGGGAGATAAACGCGGCGCGTTGGCAACACCCTACGCTTAAAGAGAGGCTTTAAGGGGTTAACAGTTTAAAGTCCCATTCAACGTACGGCATACTTCACTTCAGGTACTCCGCACATAGCACACCTAGTAGGGATTTGAATGTCACTGAAAATTTTAGTAACCCCAAGAATTCGAACCCGCACCCTCGGAGGAGAAAGCCAATAAATTATCCACTGCGCCGTTACGATTACCTCAATAACTTCGAAATCAAATGATTTCTTCCAAGGGGCATTTTTCAATTCAATTTCAATGTATTAGACAAATATGAGTCCGTAAGTAAATGTGTGCAAAGAGATTGCATTTACTTTTTAATAATGATATTAAAATGTATACTAATTATATATTACATCAATTGAAGAAAAATAGCAGAATTAAAAAACAGTTTTATAATATGTCCCCTTCACTTTTACGGAAACATGAGAAGCATTAAGGCTTTAATGCCTGTGGGGGTCACAAAGAGCATTCCCCCCCCCCTTTCAACCGCCAGTGGTACTTAGAATTCATTATTTACCACGGAGAGTGAAGTATTCTCAGCGTTTACCTCATTTGTCTTTCTCTTAGCGGTAATTAAAATGCCCACCACACAGAAGCGTGTTCTCCTCGCGGGGAACAAAACCCCCACCCGTGGAAATAAATGAAAAAAAATAATTCTCCTCCTCGTAAAATACCACCTTCGTGCTCCAGTCAGAGTGCCTTATTAAGGCCAGCAGCCAATAGGAGGGTTGCTTAGTAATGAGCAAATTCCTCCCAAACGGAACGCGAAGGATACGGATGTTTGGCGGCGCGAATTTGTGTGTTTTTTCCATTAATACTTGCCCGCGTCAGCCCTTTTTCGGCGAGGGCTGCAAAGGAGGGATGGGGAAATATGTGGAGCGGGCGTTTTGAGTCGGGTCCTCAATCGCCACCGTGGCACCAGCGATTGCAGCGGGCGAATAAGCTCTCTCACATACACACATACCCCTCTAGATTCAAATCTACACGGCACTTTGATATGGTAGGATTTCTTTCTCTTTCTCTCTACTCTCCCCACTCCCTCGTATTCCCCTCCCGCCTTCCCTCCACAATATTCCTTCCTTCCCCTTTCTCCATACTCCATTCACTCCATCCCCTTTCATCTAACCGCCTACCTTTTCCTCCACCACACCCCCTCCCTCACACTTCACCCTCACCAGGAAGAAAAAAAATATTTCAAAGCCTTCTCGCCCGGATTTCAACTGCGAATGAACACGAAGTGTACTGCTTTTCCGCTGCATGCATCCTGGAAAACGATTTCCCCTTTCGGCTGGTCATCCGCTCTCTACTGCCCACGGATATCCATTCGTTTGTCTTTCTTCGTGTTGTGCATTGTGTGGAGTATTCCTTTTTTTCAATTTCATTTCGTGTTTTTAATCTGAATCGTTTTGCAGACCACCTTGACACGTCCCCTAAACTAGGGCGTCCTTCATACGTTTACTTCTTTCGTCTTTGGGTTAAGTAATTGAGAATAATTCTTGGAATATAAAGTGGGTGCCGAGAGTTTTAACAATTTTGATGCAAATTCTCTCAAAATGGCGTTTGATGGTGTATTTATTTTTACAGGATGACTTCATGCAAGGTATTATTATACAATTAATAAAATCCATTGAAAATTTTAAGGCTGTTGAGGGTAAATCGAATGTACTGAGAAAACGTTTGATGAAGTCACGGGTACGTATCTGGTTGCTGTAAAATTCGATTATTAATTTTGCTAAGACGGGAAATCAAGAGCCCTAGATATTTCCTTGACGCCGTTTTACAACAAAGAATCTTTGACTAGAGCAAGGCATCGGCTCTGGTGAACATAGATTTTGGATATAAAGGAAACTCACAATTAATAAGCTGATTTCATATACTCCGCGCATGATACATGAATTTGTTCACGCTACACCATCGCTTTCAATGCTCAGGTATTTCAAAATTGCACTCTCCAAAAACGTTTCCTTTCACGCAAATTAAATGTTAGTGGAGGATGCTGAAACACAAGCAGTAGCATCTCTGGCATCGAATTGAGTGTTTTAGTTATTAATTAACGTCTGCTTTCATAACTCCCAGATCCACTAGTTTTTGAGCTAAGCTAGGAAAACCTAGCAATCCTAATATCCCCCTTAATGTGAATAGCGAATAAATACCAACGTCCTCTTGAATGCATCAAGCAAGTGGTTCTGAAAGAGATAGGGTGCACCGCACGAGAGGGGTTGGTGAGGATCTGTCGCAGGGCGAGGTGGGAGACTGAAAGGGGAAGGACGGGGAGTGGATGTCACTCCGAACACAACAAGGGAACGATGAAGATGGGAAAGAATGAGCTCTCGTTAGAACTCCAGTTAAACGGCGAGAGGGAGAGATAGAAGTGGTTGAAAATTTAAATTAAAAAAAGTAATAGTTAAAATCTCGCCACCTCCACTCAGGGAGGCAGGCATCATCTGCGTCTGATGAGAATGCTGGAGCATGGAAAACGATAGCGTACAAACGTTGCCACTCACCGTTGCATGTGATCGTTTCAAAGATTTTAAAGATGCGACCGCGCACGAGGGGACCCGAGATTTGTAGCCATAGATACAGACGGAGGTACTTATTATCTCGACCCGCCCTTCCCTCTTATATGTTATCCCAATACTTACACCAAGGTTTGCCACGATTATTAAACTAAGCCCGTCATTATTCTATGTTATCTCCTAGTGGCAACCACTCCGACTATTCTTCATATATATAAAATTATACATATATATAAACACATACACACACATATATACATATAAATACGAGGGTCATCCGGAAAGTAGTACCCGTTCGTGAAATAAAGACACAAAAGTAAATATTAACAAACATAAAAAATTTTATTTGAAAGAGGATACTTTAAACTACTTCTCAACATAATCTCCAAGCAAATTAAGGCATTTGTCATAACGTGTGACAAGTTTCTGTATTCCTGCTGCATAGTCCTTCGCCGCCAGCTCATTGAGATACGCGAGGGACCCATCTTGCACAAATTTTTGCATAATGCAGATGGTGTTTAACAATTTCATGAACAATTGTTCGAGAAACATTGGGAAAATGCTCACAGATGTCATCAATTGTGACGCGCCGATCGTTCCTCACGAATTCGTCAACTGAGCTCACCAGTTGGTCTGTAATGACAGACGGTCTCTCCGAACGCTCATCGTCGTGTGTGTTCCCCCTCCCCATGTTGAAGTTGCGACACCACCGCCGAACAGACGACTCGTCCATTACATTGTCTCCATACACCTCCTTTAATTGGCGATGAATATCACATGGGCGAACGTTTCTTGCATTGAGGAATTTAATCACTGCCCTCACTTCACAACTGGCGGCGTTCTCAATTTTTTTAAACATTGTAAACAATCACAGAAACAACACAGGCAATGCTAGCGTCACGCAACTTGGCTCAGAGAAGGCAGACAAGCCACTGAAGCTATCTGACCTCGTCCAGCGGCTACTCGCGTCGTCAGCACTTCATGCGGCACGAACGGGTACTACTTTCCGGATGACCCTCGTATATATATAGTACAATACACAGTAACACACAATATAGAAACACAAAAAAAGAAGAACACTCACACGTTATTTCTTGATATTTCGACGGAAACAATCCGTCTTCCTCTGAAGATATAGAAGTAATGTATATATATATATATAGTAATAGTATAATAATAATAGTATATATAGTAATATATATATATATATATAAATATATATATATATATATATAATGTATAACACTTAGCACTAGTGGACACAGACAAAAACACAGAAACACAAAAAAAGAGACTCACTATTTTTCGAATTTTCGGTGGTCGTTGCCACCTTTATCAAGGAAGAGAGGGACAGAACTCTGTTTTTGTCTGTGTCCACTAGTGCTAAGTGTTATACATTATTATTCACGTCCGTGAGACTTTCAAAAAGTGTTATATATATATATATATATATATATATATATATATATATATATATATATATACACACATGGGCACTCCCAAAAGTAAGGTCTCCATTTTTTATAAATAGAAAAAAAACATTTATTTTCTATGATGTATACATTATTTTAAAGATTGATCAATAATCTATTTTAGCATATAATTGCTATTTCGGTAGAGGCATTTTTGTAAACGCTGTGACAGTTTTTATATGCCCATGTCGTATCAGCTCGCCGCCATGTCCTTGAGGAAATGTTGAACTTCATCTTTCACCTCTTCGTCGGAGCTGAATCGCCTTCCGGCCAAATGTTCTTTCAACTCAGGGTACAGGTGAAAGTCGCTGAGGGCTAAGTCCGGACTGTGGTTTCTTTGCCACCGCTGGGGGCCAAGTTCTAGGGTGAGTGATTGACAATGCCCCAACCAAAGTCTTGCAGGAGAGTGACAGTTTGGTGGGCAACGTGTGGACGAGCGTTGTCGTGGAGAATGCATATGATCTTGCTCAAGATTCCTCTTCCTCAGTTCTGAATTGCCCGTCTGAGTTTTTTCAATGTTTCACAGTACCTGTCAGCGTTTATTGTGGTCCCAGCAGGCATGAAGTCGACCAACAATACCCCCTTCCGATCCCAAAACACATTTGCCATGACTTTACCGGAGGACTGTGTTTGTTTGAATTTTCGCGGTTTGGGCAAAGAGGGGTGCCGCCACTCACGTGATTGTCGTTTGGTCCCAGGTGTGAAGTGGAAGTGAAGTCCAAAAATCTATCCTTTTCATCTTCTTAGCGGCGAAGAAATTCACATGAAGAATCAGCTCGTTCGTGGCGGCGAGCTGGTACGACATGGGCATACAAAAACTTTCACAGCGTTCACAAAAATGCATCGACCGAAATAGAAATTATGTAGAAAAATAGATAATTGATTAACCTTTAAAATGAAGTATATATTACAGAAAATAAATGGTTTTTTTCTATTTCTAAAAAATTGGAGACATTACTTTGGGGATTACCATCTTGTGTGTGTGTGTGTGTGTATGTATGTATGTATATATATATATATATATATATATATATATATATATATATATATATATATATGCATACATAAGATATATATATATATATATATATATATATGCATATATAAGAAAAATATATATGTATATATATGCATATATAAGATATAAATCATCGTAGTTCACCCTAAAATGTTTCCGTATCATCTTTTCCTATCTCCCCCTCTCTCTCTTTCGTGTATCATTGTGTTTCCCTCTCTCCTTGTCCCATGCTCAGACTCATATATTTGTCCGCAATTTGATTGCCAAAAAAATAGATATCCCTTTAATCACTTAACTTTCAAAACTAACTACATGCAGACAAACACGTGACCTCGATGATATTTTCACAAAACTGATCAAAAAGCGCAATGAATCGAAAATTTTTGGTTTATGTATTTTTTTTGCTTCGCGGTCGGAAAATGTATACAGAAATTCCCCCTTTGGAAAATTAACGTTTCTACTGGAAAAGTGCCACTGATCACTCGTCAGAATGAGCAAAGTGGTTTTGGGAGACAAGTATACTCCAATTCATTTTGCGGATTCTTTTTGCGGTGTCGCAGCGGCTGCTTTTTTGCAGAGAGTGCATTAATGAAAAAAACGGGGAGGAGAGAACTCGCTCATCCCAAACTCTTCGTGGCTTCTTTTCCGTTTCGTATGTTAATTTCCTTCCGAAATCGGAGTAACCCGAAAGAGACGACGTTTCCTTTGAAAAAAATTACAATTTCATAGCGTGGAACCGTTCGCGCATAAATGAAGCATGCGAAGAGGCGCGATTAATTTTGCAGTCAAAATATCTAAAGTTTGCATAACGAGCCGAGGGAGAAAGATGCCTGTACCAGTGGAACATTTCCATTTACTAAGAATTTGCTGACACTGAAAAAAAAAGACTGGTCAACGTTTATAAATGGCGTAGATCTCGAATAAAATATCTGGAAATCCTTTGTTAGACATTTTTAACGTGAAAAGGTCACCAGCCTTCATCATGAACGTATGAAGCCATATGAAATTTAAATTGCCGAACAAAAAAGAATCTGACAAGTAGCAAAAAAAAATATTATTAAAATTTTGGGGTTAATTACTGGAGAGAGTTAAGCCAGAGTTGAAAATAGAGAAGCAGATTGGTCCAATCTGGTGGACTGATTGTATATTTCATTTGCGTAACCTTTGAGTATTTTGCTATGCATGGACATTCTGAATTATGAATACGAGTATTTTGTCTGAATTGACCAAACTCATTCATCCGAAGGGTAATTCAATTCTTCCATATGCTAATGAGCCGTTGCGTCGTGTACTATTTCAACGCCATCTCCTTTGCAACAATTTCAGAGTGTAAAAATCATTCGCCTTGACCGAGATTTTTGCAATCTGAATTCGCTGCATTGTTATGCGCATATTTTGGATGACTCCGTTGGAAGTTACCGACGTTGTATCTTCGCAATCTCCTTTTTGCATTCATACAAGTGTTCTCCCAATTTAAAGATAGGTTTCGAATGATCCCTGCCGACAATTTACTTCAAATCATTGCGAGAAATTCCTTTTTTTCTCTTTTGTCAAATAAGAAATACGTGCTTTTTTTTGGTACTTCAATGTAGAAAATTTTCTATCGGCTCAGGTGAATATAAACATGCGAAACTTTAATTTATTTTTGGAATTTCATGTGAGCAATTGGGATAATTATACTGCTGGAATAAACATAAATGGATTCCTGCAACAGAATAGTATGGTTGAGCAGAGGATTCCTAGATAGTGACAGGATGAGGGGAAAAGGAATCATTGTCCTTATTATCAGATAATAGTTGATATAGCTTATAGAATTTGAAAAATATATAAATATCGCCTTATTTCCTAATTTGAAAGCTGTGGTTGAACCAAGTTAATTGCGTGATTTTCCCTTACGTTATTGAAGACAATCCCGTATTAAATTATATTGCTTATATATTAATCTTACTTATCCGTATATATTAATTGCCGACCCCGGCGGCGGCGGGGTCGGCAATTAATATATACGGGGTCCTCGTCTGCCATTCCAAGGGTCGCGGGTTCGATTCCCGCCTGGGTGAGTTGTCCTCCACCTTGGGTTTTGTAAATGTGACCATTGTTATCGTTGTTGATAGTTCGATGATGCCAGAATGCGCTGTTTTCGGACTTATACTGAATAAATAAATAAATAAATATTGCATATTAACCATGGCAAAACTATATCCAGATTGTTAATTGATTCTGACTAATAGGCTTTAATAATCAATTGCAATGCATACTCTGTCATTTGGCATGCATACATTCGGTCATTATTACCTAATAGTATTTAGTTAACATTAAGGATAAATGGTGAAATCCGTTTTCCCGTTGTTTTTCACAAGTCGGTAATCTCTACGCGTTTGCAGTTGTCTCGCTTGCATGTGCCCCTTACCGAGTAATAATAATATTTCTTATTCCATATCTACTGGTATTACAATCATTTTATTTCATCAGAAATGTGCGATATAATAAAAAAGGAATTAAGCCACCCGGAGGAAAACCTGAGGAGGAGTTATGATCAATGCGTTGATATCGGTGGCAATAAAACTGGGACCAATATATGATATCTCAAATCGTACCTAATTATTTCAGTTTTTTACAATGCATTAGTGTATCAATTATTGACACAACTTTATGATTAAATTGGAAGATTATATTTAGGGATACTAATATTTTTGATGTTTTGGTTAAAATGAAATAACATATACCAGCATCATAATAAATCACGCATCATTTTTTTGGCCTTAGACTTTTCCTTTGGAAAGACTCCTTTGTTTTTTATATCATGTAAATATTTATCAGTGATGTTTTGTCTATCCAATTCAATTGGAATGAGTTGAGCAACTTTGGCGAAATACTGGGAGAGATCAAAGGGAAGGTGATACTTCCTTATGGGAATATTTTTCGCTCTAATAAAAAATCAATATGAACGTTATGTATGTGCCCGACACTGCTTTTGCATAGCTGCCATCTTCCATGCATGAAAATATCGAAAAAAGCCGGGTGCGTTTCGGTGCCTTTAATTTACTGCATTTAGTTTCTAATTTAACCCAATTTTCAATTTTCCATGTCGGATAAAGCTTATGAAATTATTTTGTTTCGGATGTCGCAATGTCCCCTCCCCACCTCGAAATGTTTTTTAGATCCGTTACTGGTGCAAGATAAATATATGCACTAAAGCCATCTTCATTCAACGGTGAATGTTTTGAAAGTGCCTCTGAAAAGTGGGAAAATGCCATACATCCTTCCTGTCCACCACAGTCATGCGATCCTTCCTTCCCTAGCCTTCCCCTCCAGACGTAAACCCCCGATCCCATTCTCATCCTTGTTTCTTCCGTTTCAACCCATTCCTCCTCCGCCCCGCTGCAGCCGCGAGTGGCAGCAAGATATTCAAGGGTGCACTCAGACGACCCCTTCTTCTCCCCTACCTACTCGTCGTCGCCTCCCGTCTTTCCATCCACGCTCCACCGACCCCCTCCCCATGAAGATCTCCCGGAGAGGGGGGGAGGGAGACAATACGAGGAGACGTAGCGACTGCCGCCGCCTTGTTGTATACGCGAGACGCCAGGGAAAGCGAGTTTACCGTCGCGTTGCCCGCCTCACCCTCTTTCTTACATCTCGTCAGCCGTTCTTCTTTCACCCCTTCCCCCGCCATATCTCCTTCCACTGATACGCGAATCCCATCATTCGTATCAGTCGGTTTCCTTCGTCCGGTTGGCAGCCAGGTATTCGCCTAAGACACTACTGAGTGGACCTCGGCTTCGACTCGGTCTTGCATTTTTACATTTGCATATTATTCCGCGAGACCGTGTTGTTGCCTTGATGGAGATTTAAGGAAACCTTCCGTGCCAATTTAAGGAACCTTCACATTGATGGAGCCGAAAAAATGAAATGGAGACATATTACGCGTCCATCGGGTTTGTATTTCCTAATGCTTCTTGTAAGAAAAAGACAATTCTTGTAGGTTTACATTAGTTTCTCTTGTTCTAACATATATTTTTTATCCAACATCAGAAATTACTTTTTACCTCTTTTATGATTACTTCTTCAAAGTTCAGTCATTGGAAGGCTTCCTTGTAAGAAACCATTCCGCCTTCGGATTACTGTTGATTGATTTCTCGTCTTATTTTCATTTTTCACAAACCTTGCAAAAGCAACATTTTGCCAATAGCGGAGAGGTGGAAATCTCATGTAGTTCTGTCCGGTGTCAAGATTAGGACCTTGGAAAAATATGTTTTTACAAAAAACAGAAAAAGGTCTTTAATTCTTCAAATTAACAGTTGATTAGTCAATTTATCGTTCATAAACTCTAATAAGGCTGGTGAATTTTTCATCGCACTAAGATTAAAATCAGGGCTGTGGAAGATAAAAAACATTGATTTGAAAACAAACAATGTTTGATTGCTTCGCCTTTATTTTTAGAGGTGTTGAATGAACTCTTCTTTTTCACTCTCGATGACATTTCTTCCAGGCTTTGGGCTACATTTCACTGGAATCGTGATGGAATCAGTCAATATTTACTAAAACATTGTCAAGGCGTTGGGTCGGCAGCCTAATCTCAACCCTCCCCATCACTCTTCAGTTCACCCATCCGTCTTCGAGTCTCCTTAAAGTGCAAATCGTCCTGCTACACTCCTTGAACCTTCGTCATGCTCCGCGGCTTTTTTCCCCTTCCCGAGCTTACTCACGCGTGTTCTTTCCACGGAACATCGACCAGCTTCTAAAGTCGCCTTCTGTCCGTCCCATTTACTTCCATCTCACTAGATTCCATTGACATTCATTCATTTCGAAGTCGCCGTATAAGTGCTTTAGCTTGAATGTTGAGTAAATGTGTATTATTCAATCCAGATGACATTAGTTCATTATTTATTGCTCTCGCTTTTGGTTGCTGATACATTTCCAAAGACGCAAAGCTGTTAATAGCATGTGAAATCAGAATTTTAATACGAGTAATATATACCGAATCATATTGATTTTGTTTTTTTTTTAATTTAATACAGGGTTCTGGACGTTTTAATTGCCATTTTAAGTTTATTATGAATTTTGATCGATCCTAGCACAGTATAAACAGATCGTGCATTACTAGCGGCAACAAAAACACTTCCCAGGCTCACCGATCCAGTATTGCATACGAACATTAGAATTGTTGCACTCGTTGTGTAATCCAGCGTACCAACATTATTAATGTATTACCATTAATTTTTTTTAATCGCAAAAGGTAAAAAAGTCACCGTCGTCGAATCCTAAACAGGTTTTGAAATGTAACATATGGAAAAAGGTTTCAATAGAATAATAGCATCGTTTTATCTTCCTCACTAATGGATCTCAGCGGGGTTTTAAAACTGTTCATTAATCACCGTAGATATACCCACACCCCTCGAGTCATTTTCACTCTTCCTTTACAGTGGATAGACAGTCCTTTGTTCTCATATTCCTCAATCTCATCCCTCATCAAAATCTTTGTTCCTGTCACACCACTTAGCCCGTTATCGTGATTCATCTCTCATGTGGTTGGATTTCAAGAAACATATTGGTATGCAAGGAATTCGTCCTTACTCTTCAACAATATCTATAAAATCGCCATTTTCAATTTATATTCTAAATTTTCTGGATTCCTTAAATATACATTTTGTTTGTTTGCCTATATGAAAGTTGATTTTGGCCAAATGAATATACATATTACATGTTGAAATAATATATATATTATAATATATATATATACTATATATAATATATATTATATAATATATATATACTCTATATAATATATATATATATATATATATATATTACATATATACCATAAAAAAACCATAAACACAGTAATCAACCCGAAGGTCTGTTTGGTCGGAATATATAAATGTTGTCAGGCTGGCAGCAAAATTGGGTGAGTTAAGAAAGATATGAAATTTGCTTTCTCCGCTGACGGAAATACTCTACTGCCTTCAATTTGGTTCATTGCTGCAATCATGGTGAAGTATTTTCTTTCAATCCGTCCATGAATGGTGTCTTTAGTCGTCCCCCTCCATGTGCTCTCTCGGTAGATGGCATGCCATGTATGCCATGCATTTCGGGAAATACGAGTAGTACTCGAGTACTCGAGAAATACTCGTACTTGAGTAGATGTAGTATGGCTGGTGATATAACATCCCGCGCCATTAGTTCTGACATTTTGCAGGGTAGTCTATAGTTACAGCTGTAGAAATCTTTTAAGCATCGAAAGATTTTGTTTTTTGCCACAGAAACGGAATTTACAGAAAAATGGTTGTATGAAAACTATAAGTCTAGATTAAAAAGAAACAGGAATCGAGAAACTGAGATCTTATATGAAAATATTAAATTATTGAGAATCGAACTCATTAACTATAATGCAAAAATTAAAGTGCACTAGAACCTAGCTAGACTAGTTTCCGACGATGGAGATTCATGGGCAATATACAAAGAAGGGGGGAGAAGCGCCGAGGAAGTTTGAAGAAAAAGTAATAGATGGTCCAGTTACAGGAAATGAAACAAGAAGAATAAGACAAGTAGAAAATAGATGAAAATATTAAGATTTAGGGGAAGCATAAAATCTATAAAATCTCTTCAAATGCTTGGCCACGTTGAAAGAATAGATGAGAGGAGAATGGCGAAGAAAATCCTGAAGTCACGTGTCGATGAAGTAGGCGGGGTTGACGTAGAAGAAGATGGATGATTGATGACGAAGTGGAGGTTATTAGAAAATGTGAGTGAGAAGGCATGAGGATATGACGAACGGCAGGAAAAAGTGTAGGCTAAATTGGCGTTGGAGGTCAAAACCCAAGTCGGGCTGTAGATCCAAACGAGAAGAAAAAGACGTGGCATTTGCAGGCTCCCAGTAAAAACTAAATCTTAGAGAAGCACGAGTATGTGGACTGTGCACACATTTGTCATGCGGTTCAAGGGTAATTTTTTTATTCCCTGTGATTAATTAAAAAATGAAAATTGTAGAAAATATTTCATACATCGAGTGAATTCATTTTCAAAAGTAAATTTTATTCTATTTCTATAATTAACCCACTATTATCACGCAGTTCTACAGTTATCAAGACGTCTAAAATATGATATATGGTAATTTAAACGACATGATTAAACCATCGAACTATTCATAATTATTTAGCATTTTCCTCCAAGGTCTTCAGTATACTATATATGTGTAGAAATTATTATTGACATTTATAGTTTAAGTTTCCCGCTGCAAAGGTTTCAGGTACCGCTTAATGAAAGGTTTTACAATTTTTTGTGGCGTTTAAATTTATCTTTGCCGTTGTTTGAATTTTTTCTAACCATCAATGTTAAGAAGTGAGAATAACTCAATTTCTAGGATTCTTAATTGACGTACATTCTTCGGAATGAGGGCAGAACACAAATGTTTAGTTAAGAAAACATGAGATTTTTTTTACCTTAAATGCTGGGATACTACGTCGGCAGCCTCTTGCTGCATGTGTGTTCATGAGTGTCTACTATCCCTGAAGATTAACCACAAAATTTGTTCCACTAAATACTTCACAATTGTCCCAGTTTCATTTGTCGACGTGAATAGATACTTTTCGTAAATAAATATCTAGTGAAGCGTTCAATAGATGGTCATATAGTATGATGAGACACGAGCTAAAAAAATAATATGATTGTATAAACAGAATATGAATGGCGATAGTCGCTCTTTCTCTTTCATCCAGACCTTCGTTTCCTTATCCCCTCGTGTCTCGGCACTCCCTTCGGCTCGATCATCGAAATTCAGTCTGGAATTCATGATAGGTTGAAGCTCGCGAGATGCAGCGCTGGCTTTAGCACCGGTAAATTGAGTGAAGGATATTAGGGACAATGGTCGGGATGTTTGTTCGCGATAGGTAGGGGAACTTGAGGAGCACTCCTGAAAGGCGACGGGTTCACTCCTTTCAGAGTCACGTGGCATGCTGCCGAGGCATGTGCCCGTGTCTCGCTGAATGAAGTGCTGGGGAATGAATGAATAGTTTGGCCTTGCGCTCTATACAGTCCACGCCACATGCATGGTGAGCAGTTCTAAGAAGTCCCCAGTTAAGCTCGGAAGTCAACAACATTCCTTCCTTGTGAGTATACTATTGTTCGTTGATGACCCGAAAAGTTGACTGTATAATGTTACATATTACATATTTAAAGTCCTTCTAAGGTATGTAAAGATATGGAGGATAAGTAATTGTACCCTGTTTATTTTTATAGTTCGAGGTTTGAACTTTTAAACCTCATTTTAATCAGTCTTGATTTTGAAGTTCAAACGTTGTAGCGCGTTTCTTTCTAAAATAATGAGCACTGAGAAAATGTACTTATTTATTATAACATTCCAAATTTGGTACAATCTTTTTCTCGTTTTTATATGTTTGCATTGGCGTACATTTTTGGTTCTTGAAATGCGTTAAAATTATACTTTTTGTTGGAAATGCAGGCAATAAACCCTTTGTCAGTTTGATAGCTGTATTTGACGCCGCAGCGGCTATAACCCAAGTCTATTGATTTATTTAAGATGTTTGTTTCAATTCTTTTTCAATGTTTGTTTTAATTTCGTTTCAATTTTTGCATGAATAGTCTTTATGTATAAGTATTCATTGAAAGATAGGGCCCATACTTGAATTTATTGCAAATTAACTGAAGTTGATATTTTATTTTACATGAAGTGGACATTTTTAAGTGTCATTTTCTGTCGATTTATTCAGTAGAATAAGGGATTTCCAAATCCATCCGGAGACATTTGAGTTAGGAGTGTAGTACTTTTTATATCTGTATCACGCTGATCCTGTATTCCTCTTCAGGACAAAAATAAAATCAAATCAACCAAAGTAAAAATGCACCAAGTGCAATTTTTTTGGAGTCATCTCTCTCCTAATACCTGCAGCTTAAATAATCTATTGCAGTATTCCTAATGAGAGGTAAAATACAAATATGAGACCAAATGAATATTAAACCATACTCACGCTATTTTCATTAAATTATTGGAACAGACAACAAAATTATGCAACTGAAATACACAAACTAGAACTAAACCTCTAAACACATATTAGCAGGCGACATTTTCAATGAAAAAGTATGACGGTGTTGATTATAGTGTACCGAATACATTGCTTTTTATTTTTTCAGTATATTGTGAACTGAATTCCTTCATTGCTGAGGCTAAGATTTAGACGGACCAGCCCACATTCACACAATTTTTTTCCTGGTAGCCATTCTTAACAATAAATCGTGAGTAAACCTCAGTTCAAATCTATACTCAATAAATAATACGACGCAATGACCGTCGGCAGACAGGCCACTTCCCTGTCCTGGCAGAATATATTCACACATCGTCATAAATTCCTGTATTTTACCACTGTACACTTAAGCCTATGAGAATTAAACTTCAAAGCACTTAGGCATAGTTAGAATTGTATTTCATACAATACTTTCGAAATCAGTCTCACACAGTTGGCTATTTTAGTTATCATTACTTTAAAAGTCATCATTTTATTAGTCTAAATTACATCCTAAAGTCTTTCAGAAGACATCCAACATTAGGTAAAATTGAATACTTTTAACGGCATTCAGCATTAAATATAAACTCTCTTCGGAGACTTTAACTTAGAACACGGCGAACAAATATTGCCCTCTTATGAAAACGAGTATACACATGGGTTGGAGAATTAACGCAAGAAGACACGAGCACAACATAAAAATGCATCGGGGCTTAGTATTGAAAGAAGACGAGACTTTTCACAAGGAGTCATAAAATATAAAAATAATTTTAGGTGAAAGTATTTAATTGGACCGATCGTGATATCAAGATTAAGGTTCTTCCGTTAAAAAAAATCATAAATATTTTGTCACCCTTGTGAGTAAATTGCTTTCTATATAAAATGCATCATATGTGCTTATCTTGTAGGAAATTAGGGAAAAAATTAAAGAAGTAATTCTTGCGTTCTGGCGTCAGCGATGGATTTTTAATTTATGATCCACAAAATATTGTTTTGTTTTTTAAGGTCCTTACATACTCAATTGCTTCTTTAATGCCGATGCTTTCATTTCATCTATCATCAACACGTGTATTTTGGCTATACGAGAGGCATCTTATTTCATCGTCAATATTTTTTTCTCAAAAGCATAAATGTAATGAGCGTAAATAATTTAGTTTCCTTCTCACACGAAAAATTTAGGAGGCCTAATTGCAACGCAGTTTTAGTCATTATGTTTATTTTTTGTTCCCTCAAGGATTATTAGAAGCAATACATTTCCTAAATGTAAATATATATCTAGATTTACAAAATATCCCACAAGCCGTAGCCGCAATGGCGTGTAGCTGGGGTTTTGACCCCCGTCCATATGTACATTAATATAGTATATTAATTAACTTGAGTACATGATAGCCCATTTACACCTCTCGTCCACATGGATGCAATAATTGTCATGCTTGACCAACTCATCAATTTTGTGTATTATAGCTATTTAAGGTTTTCGGGCTCGTTTGAGTTTAAGTTTATTACCCTTGCATATCGTGGGAGGAAAGCACGAGTATTTAAATCTATCTGTAACGGTTTCTACATCTCTTATTTGATCCCGATAATCGAATCTACCAATTTAATTTGTTGTCATAATGATTAGCACGACGTCGCTCAGATGCCTTTGCCTATTTACATTTCTAGAAGTCTCAAGTCTCGCCCTCTCTCTTCGAAAATCAATAACCTCCCGTCCTAATTCCTCCAGCGCACCCGTGACACTCACTCACTTCCCGTAACTCTATTAAAAAAATCTTCCAGATTTTCTCTGGGTCTAATTTAATGCTTTAATTAACGTTTTCTCCCAGGGATTCCTGATACGTCCACGTGTTATAAATTTGGATAATCTGAAACGAAGTAACAGCTCTCTGAACTTTTTCATAACATTTTTCTAATACCCGTTCAATGAAATTTAGTTCCTTTGAAGCCAAGCCGCATATTCTTTTATTATGTTTATCCTGTATAAGGTTTGATGCCAGTGTCACACCAAAGTATTTAACATGTTCTGAAATACTTAACTTGATCCCGTCTATTTTATTATGTGTGTCTTGTTTATCTTTAGTTTATTCCAAAACTTAATTGCTGAATATTCTTTGCTTTTTAATTATAGCCTCAATGCTTCACTTCATTCCGCTCTTTCGTCGCTCTGATATTCACTACTTCGTCTGCAAATGGCCTAACATTGCTACTAGTTAGGAAGCTTAGGTCGTTAATCTTTGGCAAGAAGAGTAGGGAGCCTATAACAGTTCCTCGCGGCACTCCTGAAGTTAGGTCTGCCTTTAATGAGTCCAATCCGTTGATTAATTTTTGTTTACGGATAGATTAAGTCTAATAAAGTTAGGGGTAGTCTCTAAGGAAGTCAGTCAATTTCTTCTGAGTACTATAAAAATCTTAGTTTGCGCATGAAGCATGCGCATTGCGCAAATTATGTACATTTTACCCAGTTAGGCCCCGTGAGGGCATCGGCAGGGAATGTTAGAGCAATAGCAATTAGGACTATTATTGATTAGTAGCATTCCAAATTATTTTCATTCAGTGTATTCCTAATTTTTTGCATGTGATTTTGCTATTATGGTGGTATCAAATTGTGTGAACTCGCCCTGTTCAGCAATGAATTCCCCTTAACATGTTTGAGTATCTCTATTGATGAGAATTGGGGCTAAAAGTATTCTCTCTTTTTCCAATGAAACTTATATGATTTCAATTTATCCAGTATTTTTTGGTCGTTCATTCATGACTATTCTTCACGAAACGGGTAGCTTTTCTCTGCATTTTTTAATGTACAAATTAGAGCCTTCAGCACAAATTCGGAAGTGATCGCCGCAAAATGAGATATATGACTATTGCGAAATAACACAGATCCTCAACTGTTTCAGGCTAATACTTCCCGACTCTTTGTTTGATGAAACTCAGTTTGTTTAATGTATTTTAGCTAGTGTACCTCACGCGTTTGTGTGTTTTTCAGGTATTTTATTTCATCCGCTACACTTATGTCTACTTTTTCCAAGCCTATCGGTGTAATGGAGGGTACATATATTTTCTCCAAGACACATTACTGAGAGTTTTTCTAAATATTTTACGTTAAAAACATTCCTGGCAATTGATACTGATATTGACGCAATAGCTATCAAAACACTGACAGTTAATTGCGATATCATTGGAATATTGCTGGTCTTGCTAGAATTGATGTCACTGATATTTATGTGGAACATTAGGGTAATTAATTTTTAAAAATCGATCTCGCTTCTCTGAATTGATTTCACAAAATAGGAACTGATCAACTTATCAGTAGTTTTTATTTACATTCAAAGAGGAAATTGTGACTCTAATTCACTAACTTAATCGCAGTTTGTATTTGAGCATATTGTTTGTTAAGTCATTGAATTTATGAATATTTTCATTTGGCCCTGTGCCACCGTTATTCCAAAAGCTTCCAAAAATTGCTTCAAGGCGTAAGCTTTGGCTGCAATGTAACTAAATAGCCATTTTCACCTTCCAGTTATTAAGCGATGAGGATCTTAATCTGCATATCCCTAACTTAAGACCAACACGCTTTGGAATTTATCAGCCAGCTTACTCATTATATATACGTAAAGTGGAGTAAAATCTTTTTGTAGGTGAAAATATATTTGGTTAGTGTGTGTTGGTTGGAGTATCCCGGGATCGAGATGGTGCGGGGGCTAACGTACTGGCTTCCCACCCTGAGGGCGCGGGTTCAAATCCCGGCGGTGTTGAATATTTTTCAGAGGTATCTCGATCCCTACTTGAGGTGCTTTGTGGAGGGCACTTTGAGTGAGTACGCCGTCCGTCGGATGGGACGTTAAACTGTGGACCCCTTGGCGCCTTTCGTAAAGAGTAGGCTAATGCCGACGCCGGGTTTCTCTCCACCCTTCATCCTTTCCTATCCATCCCCTATGGCGCAAATGACCTTAGCTGTCGGTCGCCTCCCCTCAAAACTACTACTACTACCTACTACTACTTGGAGTATCCCCTGCTTAAACTCGTGTGATTTGTCATTAGATATGGTGGCATTTTTGATCGTAAGACCTATTTCCCTATGGTATGACTAATACCAAGGCAACCAATATTCTATTTATCCTATGCATAATTTATCTGGGCTTTAGGATTTCCCCATGAATTCTCAAAATTTTATATTCTTTGTACTTACAAAAAAAACGAGTAGTCATTTGAACGTGATCGATGAGCATGACACAAAGCCAAAAATTCATTATTATTAATACGTGGAAGTATAAAAACTCAACCGCTACTCAATTTGAAATGTTAACTCAGAAATGCATTCGCTCTGCTGGATTTCCATTCAGAGCAAAATTTTCATCCAATGACGTCCTGATATTATCGTGCCGTATCTCCCTTTGATTCCATTTGTTGTCTGCACGTGCTTTACATTGAATTTCCCCAAAAGTTCAAATGTTTTTTTTTTGCCCTCTCTTTGGGCTCGGAGTTACATTTTTCGATTGGATTGCTACGTTTGAAGTGAATAATGTTTATGGTGGCCCTGTGGGATTTTAAACTTTTGATGATAGTTTTCCGCTGAGATAAATTATTTCCATACGAAAAAAAATCAAAGCTATATTTTCCATCAACCTCACATTTTACATTTAATCTCTTGCTCGTAGTAACCTTTCCTCGCTCAGCTCGTAATTTATCGCACAAGCTTTTTTTTCCTCTCGTACCGACCTCATATTTTTTCCGTTTTACGGTATCATCCACGCTGTAGTATCGTGGATACTGGTAATTAATCCGATCCGTATATAAATGTACATATATATATATATATATATATATATATATATATATATATATATATATACCCACATATTTTCTTCCTCTATTTCCGATGGAATCCGTAATCTGATTAGGAGGAAGCCGCCAGCCGCCTCCCCTGCAAAGTAAGCTCGACTTCACCGTCGGAGTGGAGGACTCTGGGAATAAAAAGAAGGTTGGAGAGAGGGAGAAAAGGTCGAGAAATTGGAGAGAAAATAAAACAGGAACCGCCAATCCCATCTGCTTCCCTCACCTTTCGTCTCCTTCCGCCCGTTACCCCCGCCCCTAGACTCCTCTGCCCTTCCTTCATCCCATCTTCCCCATTCTGGTCCGCACGCGCGACGCGGGATTTCATTAATAGAACACCCATGCGATGGCACCAATCTGCCGGAGGAAGAACCCTCCGTGGAGGAAACGAATTAAAGGAATTAAATAAGGATTCGGGATCGCCCATGGTCTACCCTACTTTTTTGTGGTATTATATTTTTCTCTCTCTTTTCGACCCCTCTTTATTCTCCCCAACCCCGTCCTACATGCCAAAGGCACACACACCCGTATACACACTTATAAACTCACACATAGACACTCGTGCGCGCAAACTTCAGTTCCTTTGTCTACCTATCTCTCTCTGAGTTTTCTTTCACTTGATTTTTCCTCCTCTCCAACACCTCCTCCCTAATCTCCGCCTCCACTCTTTATTTTCACGCCTCGACACCTTTCCTTATCCCGCTGCAGGACGAGTTCCTCCTCCGCGCGACCCGAAAGCTCTTTCTTGCTCTCTCCTCCCGTGCAGACCCATTTCTCTCTTTCTCTTCCATCTCTTGGTCCAACGCCCTTCCTGGCGTACGTGCTTCTAATATGGAAGAAAAATACGGGGAGGGGCAGGGTTTTTCTCCCGGCGAGACAGAGAGAGAGGGTGGAAGGATAGGAGTGGTGGGGCGATGGGATCGGAAAGAATTGGGAGGAGTTTTTCCCCCTGTGGGATGAGGAGGACAAAGCAGGACCCTTTTTCTTAAAGAGAGTGGACGGCCGAGGAGAGAAGGCAAAGCCGTGGAATCCAGGCCATCCACTACCTCCACTTAAGAGGAACTGCATCCATACGAACTTTTAAAAGAGCACGAAATCGACGTTTTCCCACTCGCCATCGGGACAGGTATTCTCCATTGCATTCGAGTATATACTATATATTCGATTCCGAAGGAAACGCCAGTGTTCACGTGCTACGCTAATATTGCTAATCAGTTGATCTTGGTCAAAAACCGACTGTACTGGACGAGCCAGGTCAAAAGAACGGGGAAGTAAAGAAAAGAATATGCGTAATGGTTTACGACGCAATCTGCTGAGTTCTCATACAATGACGGCCTTCGAAAGGTTAAGAAACGCTAGAATAAATGTATAACTCCTGATTGTGAATATGTGGAGAAGAATTACAAATAAAAATTAAGTGTATATCGCGATTATCTTTTGATGATTACGAAATTTTTACGATGACTTCTCGTACATGAAAACCTGATACCAGCCATGCATGTAAAACTATTTGTTCATTCAAAAACTTGAACGCAAGTTAGCTCATTCGCATACAAAACATACGCAATAAAATGTTCGCGATTTACAAATTTATTAAGTTCTACTACTCAAGTGAATTCAATATCTTGGGTCGGGTCACTTGTGATTGCGCATCATGAGAGGGGAGAACTAGTAATTGAATGTTTGTGTAGCGGTGTGTATCTCATTTTTTTACACTAATGGTTGAATCTTCAAATAGAATTTGGTGTCATAATACAGGTAATCCTGTTATTGTCTTAACGTCGTAAGGAAACTAAAGTTCCCTAAGACCTTTCTAAAAGTCTGTTTTCCTGCTCTCTTCGAGAATCAAAGCGGCTCCCAACATAATTATTCCTTGAGCGCACCCGAGAAATCCTACATAGACAAAAAATTAGTAGTTTAGACTTTTCGCTCCACAGCCCTTCATAGATGCTATGTTCTGAATTAGGTACGGTGCCACGTAATACAATCGATTTCAACAGATAAATAGGATTACAACCATAATATAAAAAATATCAAAGTTATGCTACTGAATATTCTGTCAGAAACTAACTGCCATTGCCGTCAGTGCCATTTCATTATATTTTTGACTGATTCGTAGCAATTACATATATTAATAATTGCAAGAATTTCGGTGTGCTTTTGGGATGGTTTACGTTAAAAATAGGAGAGAATGGGCGAGAAAGTAGTGAATTACGACATAATACATGCGCCAGTAATAGGTCAATATGAGCTTACTTTTTTGATGTTGGTGTAGACATGTAAAAAAATTGAATAGAGTTGAATTAAATAACAATGATAAACTCTAAAAAATACGTAGAGAGGAGTTAATGGAAAAAATTCTCGGATGAACGTATTTAAAGTCACAGACTTGACGAGGAAAATAGTCTCAGAACAGAAATGAAAAATTAAGAAATGAAAACATTTACGAATGTGACAGAGCAGATGAAAGAAATATGTTAGAATATGCAGTGTGGATGAAATTAGCAAATAAAAATCGCGGTTATTTTCCTCAAATGTCGTTAAGTAAAGCTTTTTTTAAAATTTGTCTCCTCCGAAAGGGAGCGGCGTGAAAATTTTACGGGTAAGTAGGTAAGTTTTTGGTAAGAATGCATGTGGATGTGTCCGAAGCGAAACATAATATTTGTAATTTTATCGATGAGACATTGTTGAAAGCATCCCCTGTTTTAAAACCAGCATTAACCAAATTGATGTATATACTGGTTGCCGTTTCGAATAAAAGACGAATATTTCGAATCCAAAATTGGGAGTAAAAACAAATTGCATGCTCAACAGATGTTATCCGATGGCCTCAGTTTGCACCACAAGCTACATTCGGCAAGTTTATTTAGTTATGAGATAACCCCTATCACGTGGACCGTGGATAAGAATTTTTTCTCCTCCTAAAGTATTCTAAAAATTTTATTCTTCGCTAACCTAGGGAGATAAAAAATTAACAATTATCATTAAAATGTGAAATATTACCTATCAACCAAGACACTGAAGATTTAAAATCTGAATACTATTACGCACTAAAAAGTGTCCAAAAAAACACTTCCGCTGGCGAAAAATGGAAGAAGGTTACGACGTAGTGAATTTTAGGAAAAATCGTCAGTTGTGTCGCCAGATACACGTTCCATGCCTTTCTTAATTTAGTAATTTAATGATAGTTAAATGTCGCATTTTGATTACTATATTTTCGAAATCTCCCGGAAGATACCCTGCAAGTCCACGTGACGGTTATTTGAATGCTAAACTCGGACTGAATAAGCTATTTCAATTAAAAGCTTTTCTTTTTTTTTAAATTGTGAGAGAAAATCCAGACTTTTTCCACAAAGAATATAAATTGTAATCCATCATGTCATTGACTTTTTCCTCCTCTTTATTATTCTTCCCTCACGAATCCTCATAAATATTTCTTGAAAAATGGAATAATCCATCATCGGTTTTCCAATACGACTTGGAAGTCCACTCTAGACGCCCTCACATCAGTGCAACGAACAAAAAACAAATCGTCGATATCTTGATTCTTCAATTTTCATTCAGCCCTTACTCACCGGTTTCTCCCTCCTTCTCCTCCCCCCCCCCCGCCCCCACGCCATCCCCGCAGTCCTCGCGGAGCGCTGAGCCGTCCCCCAGGAATGGCACTCACTCCCGCAAGAAAAAAGGCGACCCCCGGCTTTTTTTCCCCCAATTCTCTCTTTCTTTTTCTCTCCTTCCCATTTCTATTTTTCTCTGAGCACCCACTCACCTCTCCCACCTATCCTCCCGCACCTTCCCCATACCGAACAACCATTTCCACTTGAACTCCCTCCCACCTCGATCTTATCTTTACCTCTCCCCGTGCTTATCTCATTTTCAAAATCTCCTCCGATCCTTATCCCTCAGACAAACCTTTTCTTTCTCGGCCTCAGGGAAAGACAGTTCCACGATGCGGAAAAGCAGGAGGATTTCTTCTCTCCTCCTACTCTCCTTTCTTTATCCCCCCTTTTCTTCTCTGTAGTTTCTCTTTTTTCTTCCTCCGAGGTGGACGTGGCAAAAGAACTCTCACGGCTTGAGTTATGCGGGAATATTGGTTTCCCAGAGGAAAAGAAACATAATGGGTATCATCCCCTTTCCGAATCCGAAGTTATCCTTCCAAAGGTAGGTTAAACAATGCAAGATTTCCGCATCCTTTCAAAGGAGTAGCTGCATGACCGAGGGCTCGCGGTGGGACGAGCCTGTAGTGATTTGTTTTCAAGGATTTTTTCGCGGATTCTTAGAAGTTGCAATTACAACAAAACTCAAATATTTTATATGCATAATACGACTTTAGAGTAAAATTTTCAAGGGTTATTATTTATTTCTACATGATTATGTTCCCGCGTCTCGAACGTCCTCCCAAACTATCTACATCAGATGGCCGTGTTTGTGCCTTTTCTCCTCCTGTTTCTTTCCGTCATTTTCGTGTTCATAACGCTTATTTGGAATTGACCAAGAGTGCTTTTTCTTGTATTGCAGAGTCGTTATCGTCCGTCACCATCGATTTCGACCACCTTTCAATGCCGTTTCAAAAATTTTTTTTCTTTTTTGGCGACCGAAGAATTTCCTTCTGAATCACAAATCCTTAACATCACACTATTCCTTGAAAACGTGACTTTTTTAGAAAATCGTATAAAAACTTCATCATAGAAATGTTGCATTGTGTTTTATATCTGATGACTCTGTTGAAAAGATTTATAGTGTATGATATTGTATCTCTTGAGTTTTCATCCTGTGAATTCTCTTGATCCACCATCGCTTACTTCGTCGTTTCTTTGAAGGGTCAATTCTTTTGCATCGTCGAAAATATTTTGTATAATTTGGGTTTCATTACCTCATGTAAGTTTCATGGGAAACGCCATCGATTATCAATTAATTAGTCAAATACATTTTGGGATGCGTCATATAATTGCAACGCTGATAATAGGGAGCGTTATGCATCTTCAAACAGTTGGTTTCTCTGCTATATGAAACTACAATGGTTAGCAGTATGAGGCGATATTTTTAGCCCGCACCAAGTAGAACATTATATTTAGGACAGCAAAATAAATCATAGAAGAGTGAGAATTAACTTGCTTACAAGATATGATTTTTTAGGATAAAAATATAATGAGTTTAGAATAAACAGCTCCATGTTTGATGTAGTGGAAGTGATTGCACTATTCCACGAAATAATTCTATGTGAAAGTGTTTTATCTTTACTTAATTATATTGATTTTGTCGTCTTAATATATTCCTGATAATAAACCACTTAAATAGATTTAGTTCGGTGAGCACGCAATTCTATTTTCCAGCAAATATCTGAAAAAATATTGATAGATATAATGTTAATCCCTTCCCTGTATCAAGCTCAGCGACGGGGGTGAAGTGTTTGCTTGTGTATGTGTATGCAATAGGTGACTGTCACCGACGGTGACACATCCACAGTCGCCCTGGTCGACAAGCAGACAAAGGGGCACCGACGGCTGCACGTGCTGGATTGGCTTCACCCCGTTCGAAAGTATCGTCCTTCCCGATGACTCATTTAAACGAGATCGATCGTTAGCTCGAGGAGCGTAGCACAGGACTTATATCCAACCATTAAGAGAAGCCAGTCAAATGTTGTTGCTATGATGTATAATTTTACCTATAGTGTCTTTCTTGCCGTGAATAAACAACAGGTTTAGACAGTGACTTATGATCCACAGATGTGTTCAAATGTTACAAAATCTCAAATAAAATAATTCAAATAGTTTGCATCGTGTAAGGATGTGATCTTTTAGAGTATTTAATAAACATACTATAGTAGTATATGACGTAATTTTGTGTAATTATGTCATAAATTTTATTAACATTTTTTAATAATTTTGAGTTTTCTAAATATTTCACGCGTGGTTTACATTACATTTTCGCTTGCGCTTTTCAGACGAATCGTTTACCGAATGAAGATGGAGGGAAATAATTTCAATAAGGAAAATTTTAATGGTCACAACTTTACATGATTGCATTGATCTGAAATGACTGCGTTTAATGAATTTAATTTCTCCATATTTCTGTTCATCATGATCGGTCTCGGGTGAGGCAGGGTGGATCAGTATTGTATTTCCAAATCATCTCCGGTGACTGTATGATCTCCGCAATAGATCTAAATTTTTCTTATCATATATCTTCTACCATAAATATATTGAAACTCTTTTGGAGCCACTCGGGTATCTTAAAGTTTTTTTTAATTATTACAGTACGAGGAAAATTGAATTCTAATTATGTATTCATTTAATACGACTTTAGACGCTCGTCAAGAAAATGAAACAGTACAGTTTTATAATTTGCTACAGTGTAAAATGATATTTCAGTCGTTGTAGTCATGATATAAATGTGTGATGATGTTTCAGATGGCATCACACAGATTTCACCCTTCCCTCCCACCTCCTTGAGTGGGGCAAAAGAAATTCACCCTATTGTTTTTGCTCCCACGGTCTCGTGTCTCAAGAGATGCCATTTGGTCCTTTGATTTTCCATGGTTATCCTGCGCATTGAGATCGGCGTCGAAAAATGGGGAAATACGACCACGCCTCATAGCCGCCGTGTAATGTCCTTACCCGGCCGCGTATGCCGGCGCGCGTTGCGGGACAAAGGTCGAGCTGGGGTTGGTTTGTTTCCGGGTTCACTCGTACGCTTCGTCATCGCAATATCTCGATGGCATGTGCATTGAATTTACACCCGCACGGCTTCGTCGATATGGCTTTCGAAGTCCGCTGTTTGTGCATCCATCCGTGGAGAGGGGCACCAGCGGCGAGGATCGCGGAGACAGGGCGGCGGGGATTCGTGGGAAGTGGGAGGTGAGATCTGAGGAGGAGAGTGGGGAGCGTTCGTTGACTCTTAACTGCTTATGCGCTCCGAAACATCCCGAGGTCGACGCCACTTGCTCTGATATCGATTGTCCCAAGTCAGTATCCGAAAAGACCAGCGCATATACTTTCCAGGGTAGAAGTTGAGACAACGGAATATTATGTTTTATACCATTCTCAGACTCAGATCAGGGATATACGAGTCATTATCGAACTCTAATTTCTATATACTACAATCTATTTGCCCTAATTATCAAGATATTCTCATACTATGCGTTGCAATATGTCATTATTTGGATACAAGTTCCAATTTTTCAAAAATATTAAAGTTTTAGATGGACAGCTGAAATTAGATTTCTTGATAAGTAATCCAATGTGTTTTTCCTTGTCAGAAGCGATATTATCATATTCTACTTGAAATTAAACAAAAATTAAATATAAATTACACGGTAAGGAGGGATTGATACTTAGTGCACTGGCTTCACATCTGGAGGTCTCAGGTTTGAATCCCGATTGCAGCAGATTTTTTCTATGGTATCCCGATCCATACTTTGGGTACTATTCGGAGGAAACATAAGGGGAATACCCCGTCCATGGGATGGTACGTTAAACTGTGGGACCCCTTGCGCCTCTCGGTAAAAGTAGAGCACTGTCGATGCCGGATTCTCTCCACACTTCCCCCATTCTCTAAAACACCTACATCTACCAAATGACCCACGTTTTAATAATAATAATAACGTATTCCTATCAGCGCTAATGACCTTCACTGTCGGTCACTTCCCCTAATCACCATGGTTACTATTTTACTGAATGGCAAATAGTTTTATTTTGGCTTGAATCGGGACATAGGGGAAATCAGGATAGGGAGAGGGAAAGGGATTTTTGTGTAACTATACAGATCCACATTCATCTGGTGTCGTATATTTTAGTTCGTTTGATAAAGTAGAGATACGGTGTTTAATACAATCCATCCCACACTAGAATTTATTCCGAAGGCATCGTCATATCCGTAAGCATCTTTATGGACATAATTTTTCTAATCATAATTAATAAAAAAAACATAAAAATATTCGAGAAATTTCTAATAAATACAATGATGAAAAATATAAATTCAATAAGAAAATATAAATTCAGATTATTAGGAAAACTTTATTTATTAAAATTAAAGTTTCCTGCAAAATTAAATTGAAACCTCTATTTTGGGCTTTCTATTTATTTACACTGCCATGGGACGTACTTATTAAGTTTTATTAAGTGCTCAGAAGGTATTTTTCCTTCCTTATTCTTTTTTAATCATCACTTTGTTTCACCCCCAATGACTACGTCCGAAATAGCCAAGATTAGAGTCAATGAGTGCATAAAATATTCCATAAGAATATTTCACGTATACAATTTCACACTGTGATGTTCTTATTATTTTTTTTTCTAATGTAGTCAAAAAAATTTGGTTGAGTTCTATCATTAGAAAGCAATTCAAACTAGGAATAAGCTCATGAGTTCATTATGGTAATGAATATTGATATAATCTGGTGGTGAACTGACAAATCTTTGTCACGCATAATGCCTGTAAAGACGAGTGTAAAGCATTAATATCCCCTTGACGTCTTACTGCACGTAATCCTTGTCCGTGGCTAAATTATTTCCTACGCTTGTCTCAGAGTCTAGAAGAGGTTCGGAAATAATCATGATAAGAAATCGATGCTGATCAACGATGCGGACGGAATTTTTATGTCCCGAGGGAATGCCAATTGAGTCTTAACTCGACGAAAATGCAAACGCGACCCATAGAAAGAAAATATACCTTGACATTATTTTTTTTATTTCACCCAAGAGTTCTTGGCGATGACTTGATTACTCCGGGAGAATGATCACCTCCTTTTATTCGTCATCTCGGGCGCCACGAAAGACTCGTGGAAGCGGCGATCTAAGGAAAGTGGGAAGAAAGAGAGTGGCATTAGGGGTGAAGGGTATAAGGGTTCAGGAAGGCTGTTTACGCGTGAGGGCACGGTGGACGCTTGAGTGGGAAATTTTCCAGCCGAGATGACTCACCCCAAAGAGGCCTTCCTCTCTCTCTCTTTATCTTTTCGCGTTTATCGCCGTCGATTTTTATTTCGAACAAACAGGAAAAAATATTTTAATGACGATAAACGTCTTCGACTCGACTCGATTTACGCTCATGGAGTTAAAAAAAAAGGTAGAGTGCCCATCCAATGCTCACACAGAGGGATAGAGAGAGAAAGCGACACGAAAATAGTCAAGTGATATGTTTTACGCAGTGTTTCAAGTATTTTTTGTAGAAAAAGTTAGTTTTACACCAAAATTACGAAGTGGTCTGAATTTTCGCAAAAAACACAAGTTATTCATCGAAGTAGCAATTTTTAAAATAAATAATGCATAAAATAATCTAGTGAAATATGAATCTTATATTATAACACTTTAAACTATATTTAATGTTGGTCTTACCAGTCATTTTATTTTTTCAGGCATATCGACCTGTTTTTGGTGATAGTATCGAGAAATTTTATTCATCCCTGCAGTCGCTAAAACTCGTTATAAGTGCTATATCGCTCAATATTCCCTGCAAATAATCTAAATAAACCAATGAGCAAAATCCTAAGTAGTTGCCGGAAATTCTCACCTCCTGTAAAATGGCCGTAGGGTACGTGGCGTTGGCATTCTTCATTAACGATGCTAGTGGCACTTTGGGTGGCGTCAAGAGCACTCTGCCTTTTTTAACTTCATAGCAACGCTCCGGGGAAGAGTGGGTGGAGTTGATCAATTACCTCTTCGCCGCAAACGAGTCCGGGAGCGAGACCATCGATGCGCGACGACAGGGTCCGGAGCGCATTACTCCTATTCCACTCGCGCGTGCTCGTGCAGATATGATCGGAAAGAAACCCAAATAAGAAACGCAGAATTCCTCGGTAACGCCCGCGTGAAAATGTCCGTACGTACTGACATCCGAGTAAACCTACCGAACGCTCTGTCTCCCTTCCTCAATTCATTATTTTTTTCGTTTCCAGCGGGGAAGAGTGGAGCCCTTTTGTAATTGGCTCACGCCGAAGACTGAACTGTTGGACGGATTGAATGCTTTATCGATAACTGGTGAGAGCGCTCAGAGAGAAAAGAGTGAGTGGTTGGTGCCCTTTGGTTGACGTGTGGTCGGGGAGGTTTGGAGGTGGGTTTCGGCGATCCGCTGAGAACGAGAAGGGAAAGGAGGAAAAGAGGAAAACGAAGAAAGGAGGTGGGTGAATGAGGAAGAAGGAGAGAGGGGGGGGGGTGAAGGGTGGCGAATGGATGAAATGAATTCCCCACCTCTCCCGTACGCGCAAAATCTCCGTCTCTGAATGCTCACTCCATGAATTGGTTTCGCCGTGAATTTAAAAAATAACAAAAGGTCCACGGGGCACCCCCGTTGTTTATGCAACTTAAGCGCACTGCTGCGCTCTGCGAGTCACATAAGCGCCAGGGAGCAAAGGCAAAGTCGCACGCTGTTGATGCGTGAAGTTCATTCTGGCACTCGCGTTCGTTTATTTTCCATTCGATTCAACCTGTCCGCCGTCGGGTCGGAGCCTGAACCTACACCCTGGAGGGATCGCGTAGTCGGAAATGCACCTATTTGTGTGTGTGTGTGCGCCTGTGTGGATAGGGGCGAGGGAGAGGGTTTTGGGGTGCTTCAGTATTTCCCTTCGAAAGAAGTCAGGCATTCGTCGTCTCTCTTTCTCTCAACTCCCCCGACACACACACACACGCAAAGAACGGCGAACATTTTTATCACGAATTAAAGTTTTGAGTTTCAGTGGTGGTTGTGTGGGGACTGAAAATTATATCTTTTTTTGTCAGGAGATAATAAGGTTGTGCAAACGTCTCAATTATCATCCCATGTTTGTATAAGGAATTGGAAATTAAGGTGGAGTGCATATTTTTAAAGAAGAAAAAACTGTTATTCGAATTCGACTTCTGAATGGACGATGAAAGAAAAGGAGACCCGCTCGGTGAAATGATTAAACAAAAGCGCAGGCTGATAAAGGAGGGGTTCCTCGGAATTAAAGAGTTTATTTAAGGATCGAGGCAGTATCTCACATCCCCATTTTTCCGTCCTTTGAAAGGCCTTTGTATTGGTCCCACAAAGGGTAGAAAAATAAAACCGTCTTCAGTTCGTGAAGCGGCCGAGGAAAAAAAATCTTGAAAATTAGTTCAATGGAGGATATATTCCGAAATAAAGAGCTTGAGCCTCATTAGCGGGAGGAAACTAAAAGAATTCGTTGAGAGAAAATTTATTTTTGGTCGGTGCCGAGTGGTAACCAATGCAAAAAAGTTTTCGAGTGGAAAGCCGATGGAGTGCATGCAATCAACGAGATATCCAACTTAAAAGCAAACTGTCCGGAAAGGAGTGCCCGTTCACTGTGTAACATCTTTGATTACGTTATTCCCTCTATTCAGTATTTAAAACATATGTTATAATTAAATCTAAGTAAAAGCATATTTATTTGAAGATACCTTTAAAGATCTTAAATCTATTGACGCACATAAAAATATGTTATAATTAGCCTCCAGATGAACATCCCTATGGTATAAGGGGAGATTCACGTTAATTGGATATTCAGAAAATGCTCCAGTCAGAATAATTTTTTTTGAAATTTATAGAGCATGCATATCAGTAGAAACTAAGGGTGTAAGTAAATATTACGATAAATGTTCATCTCTGGAATAAAGAAAACATTTTTTATAAAAGCATTTTAAGCCTCCCTTAAAGCATTAGTTATGAAGCGTGCAATATGCTAGGGTCTTCGGATACTGACGGTTATTATTCGGTATGATTACTGAGGTAGTAGTTTTACTTTATAAATATGTTCATATGCAAGGGATCAAACTGATGTTTAGGTATAACTAGAAAAAATCACAAGTAAACTATCATAAAGGATAGGAACAGTGAGTTTCGTGTCACACATAGCTAGAAGAAAGAGAAGAGCCACATTGGCAAAATACACATTCAAACACAAAATCCCACCAAACGGCGAACAAATACTCATATATATATATATATACACACATATATATGGTTGCATCTTGAAGGGTTAATGAAATCATCGCAAAGTCGTCAGGGTATAAAATCTAATATAAATGCGGAAAAATGTGGTAACATTTATAGGCTTCCTGATTACCAAAAAATGGACGTGTTTTCTGTTTCCGATATATCTGTAGGCAATTTTAGATTATACTGTACTCTGTTAAATATTGAGTAATCGCCGTTATATGATATATTACTGACTAATCAATTACTGAATCGTTCTGTTGTGTTAGTGTTTTTTCCTCCTGAGACTTTAATTCGATTAGAATGGAATAGTATGCATGTGACGTTTACCAGCTGAAATCCATCTTATCTATCTTGATCATTATTTCATTTCACTTATGGAGTCAACTTCATCATTTCAGATGTAATTGCATGGCATTCATATCGAAAGAGAAATGTGTTATTGTTTTTAAAAAATCCTTATTCCTAATCAATGCAACAATTTCAGAGGGTAAAAATCATTCACCTAGACTGGGATTCGAACCCAGATCCCTCAATATCCGGTCGAGTGCTTTAGCCGGATATCGAGGGATCTGGGTTCGAATCCTAGTCAAGGTGAATGATTTTTACACTCTGAAATTGTCGAATTGAAATGCACATTAGCGGATGACTCCGTTAAAAGTTATTATTACGGCATCTCCCGCAGTTTCTTTGGAACTTATTCCTAATGTTCAAGATATAAACCTGCGTTATAAATTAGGTATTCTGGAATCATATTTTGTTATGCTTCCTATAAAACTATTTGAAATTGAGGTTTGCTCATATCTACTTCGGTAGAAAATGTAATGAATAACTTCACGAAATACACTGGAAAGTATTGTAATCATAAATTACAATCAGAGGAAATATGCAAAATCTTTTCCATAAAAGTACTTGTATTTACAAATCGCAGGGTTTTAATTGGTTAAAATTCCGCTAAGCTCACTCGCGTTCTCTCGCTTTTCTTCTTATGTAGTGAGAAAGCGAGCCTAATCAGATCAGGCGCAAACAAACATGGTACTGCTATCTTCGATCGAGCAAGAAGTAGACGTGGTCTCCGGCTGTGAATCTCGGCAACTACGTCTCCCGTCGTCCCAGACAGTACTTCCTCCGGCGGTGGTCTGGCTGAGATGGGTTGTAATCGGAGGAGGAGGGGAAAGGGAGACAATCTCATCTCGCAATGACAGAAACGAATTACAAATGAGCGAGTGAAATGCAAAGCACGTGAAAAGTGAGGGAGGCCTAATGGGAAAGAGGGAAGAGGGAGAACGATGACACGTACACCGGTGCTGGTGAGGTTTTCGAAAAAAGAGAGAAGTGGCACCAAAGGAGGAGGCTAGAGAAGAAGACCTCACCCTTCTGAAAGGAAAGATGTTTATTACAAAATACACTTTTTACCACCTTAACTGCCTTCCCCTTTAATGCCTCAGGAGAACGAAGATTTAAGTTTATTGGGAAGCAGTATCATATCATTTCATATCTCGAGAACGGAAGAATGGCTATAAGGCTATAAGAAGGATAAGCAGGCAAGATGGATTTGAGGGGAAGGTCGGCTCGTAAGATGAAGGATATGAAAAATTATTTTTCGTAATGCGTTTGACGAGTCGCGAGGGGAAGAAAAGGGTGGGAGAAAAGGAGCCCCGAGAGTGGTAGAGGGAGCCCGGCGTTCTTCGTGATTCTTTTACGCGTTAAGTCCATTAGGAATAATTCCGTCCGGGTTGTCTTTATGAAAAAATAAATATGTGGGCGGAAAGGAGATAATTCAACTCGGGAGTCTTAATGTCCTTGTATATTTTTTCCTTCCCTGTGGGTAGTAATGAATTTTTTTCCAAATTACGTGGCCAAGACCTCAGTGAGTAAAGACCAAAGTGGGGAGGGAGACGAGGATAGAAGGGGGATGGGATGAAATTTACGTTCGAGGGAGAGACAGAGTTGGTCGCATTATCCTATCCCCTCGTCTTCCTAGGGATGCGCCAGTGTCGGGTTTCATTCATCAGGATCCGAAATCATCTTCCCTCGCGTACATTCCTTGCCTCACCGTCGCAAAGTACCCTCCATAATGTGTGGCTCACCTACCTCCGCAAAAAATAAAAACGGATTCGGCAGGAAAGGTAGAAAAATTATCAGGCATATCGAATTCCTGGAAGGGATATCGGTTTTAAAACAAACCCGCATTTTCGAGGAATCTGAGAGAAGATTTTCCCGTTTTGCAGGACTATTTTTGCCTCGGCTGAGGTAGGTGAAACTCATTCGGCATGCGATAGGTCGAAATTCCGCAAGTTGACGGGCTAGGATATTTTTTGCTGTCAGTTTTCGTCCCCAGAAGGACCTATTTTGACCCGCTCCATCGATCAATGTAATAATATGCCTCCAATTTTCCCTTCCCGCTCCGAAGTTTCTTAACATTGAGTGTTTTGATCGGAGTGATCCCATGATTTTCGCTGTGGGGAACATTATATGGTGATTAGGATCGTTCCTTTGCAGATAGCTGCAATCAATCACACCTTTCGAATGGTCAAATTACTTAGATTTCAGATTTCCTCAAATAGGAAAATATTCAACCCGAAGAAGCTCTGAAGTATGCCGCATTGGCATTTATGGAAAAATGTCACTGATGAAATAGTAGCTGAACAAAAACCTGAGATTTTTTCCTTTAATATGACATTTCTTTCCAGGAATAATGAAAATCTACGGTAAATGGGAAATAATTTTTGGCTTATACCTTTCTCCTAGAATTCACAGTAGTAAAATGACCATCAGATAAGCTCTCGAAATAAATGATTGTTCCAAATTTGGTAAGTATACGTATTATATATTATAGTAGTTGGTGTTATTTCGGTCATATTATGGTGAATATGACATAGAAGTTAATTCTATTTATATCTTTTTACTGAGGTTAAAGCCAATAATGATATTATTTCGTTTTTCCTTCGATCTCCTCCTCTCTAGTTTTAATATCTTACGCGTCCTCCACAATATGATCGTGCAAAGCCATTCTGCAGTGTAGAGATGGCATTTGATAATTCCGAAATGTTAAAACCCAAGCCTTCTTTCGTCTGATAACCATTTTCCCTCTCAGGCTTAATTGTTTTGCGTGCACACATTAACCATGCTGGTAAAAACACATCCATGCTGATAAAAACTCGGTTGCTCAAAAAATCGCTTAGGATGAATAAAAATTTTACCGTTGGGAGTGGCCTCTTTGAAATTCAATGAGAAAATTTAATTAGCTGGGAGTCTCTTATTAGGAAGAAGAGGATTCAAAATTTCTATCGCCCCAAAAAGTGCTCATTGTTTATGTTTATTCAAATTTTCCCCACCTTTTGGTATCCTGCCTGTTTAAACATTTAGTTTTATCTTTCCTAGTTTTATCCTTTTGTAGTGACATTGCGTGCAGAGATAATTAAGGTATTGCTTTTATCCCTCATTTTATAACCTCATTGTATCCATCCCTTGAGGGCATTGTCCCGTTTTCAGATGTCGTGCAAATAAAAAAGTGATAAATTAATTATAGCTCACCATATTTCCCCGGAAGTCCATCGCATTACGGGGAAAGGTCACCCGCGAGATTGTATCAACTCGGCAGTATCTCGTGGCACTCTCTTGAGGGGAAACACTTAGCGGTAGTCCCATTCTGCTTTAAACGGGTACTCATTTTACCTCTCTTGCATTCTCAGCGCAGTCGAACGAACGACCTCTCCCGTATTTCTACCCTCACCCCTCCTACCGTTTGTTCCTTTAATTCGTGGCATGGGATGTCTTTTTCCTTTTCTTTCCTTACCTCCTCCCTCCTCCGGGTTATCCATTCTTCCATTACATCAAGCTCCCCGCACCCACGAGACCAATAATAAGATCTTCAGGCGCTGATAAGGTCCGGACGCCGAACGAAACTTCGTGAGCGCAAGGGAAGAGTTCTGCACAATGAGGCGAGCGTAAGAGAATGAAAGGGAGACGGTTGAGCAAATGAACAGAAAGACAGGGGTCGATTTATCTTGGAGTTTATTATTTTTGTTTTCATAATTTATTTTATCCAATAGTTTATCCCATTCACCCCTCCAAAATAATTCAGTTACAGGTTAAAATAAGTTTAAAATTTATTTCAGTCAATGACAAATTTGCAGCTCCCATGACTCATAATCATGCAAAAACACTGGTGATGATTTATACGCTGGTGAAGTGACAATTGGGAAATCCATGCCATGCAAGTCCCAGTCGCTTCCAATTGTTTATAGTAATTTAGCTAAATATACAAAAAAGATGGAAGTAGTGGACAAATGGAAGTAGTGGGATAGAATTAATGAAGGGAGTTAGGAATTATGAGCATTTCAAGAGAGTTTTTATTGTAATTTAAGGTTTCAGTTAGTGTTTTGTTTGGAGAGTCTAAGAAATGTATCAATGCCCAGTCTGTGTCCATCGAAAACCAACCTTTAATGGTAAAATACCTGATAATGCGTGTAAAATCCCATCAATTCTGATTGAATCTCGGTTAGAAAATTAGATTAAAAATCTAATTTTGAGTCTGCTTTATGTAGTTAGTCGGGCGTCATTCCAACCGATTACATTCTTAAAATGAATGCACGAAATGATGAGTGGAGTAAAATATTTGTCCATTTTCACCATATTGCAGTATATATTTTTAGGCATCGATATCACATTTTATTGTCACTATCACGATTTGACAAAGAAAACTAAATGCATAAATAAAATGAACAAATATATTAGGTATGTAAAAAAAAGTCACCTTTTGTAGAAGAAATTTGAAGGATTTGTATCATAACAAATTTTTGAAGCTATAGAACGCGGATATTATCTGCGAGCGTTTTTTTTCAAAAAGGCAATAATTCACGAAATAATGTCGGCTCTTCATTTTTAAATCTTTATACCCTGGTCCCTCCAGCCAGCTCCTGAAACTTTGCATCTATGCTCTTCCACAGGTGGCCTGCAATGCGTACTTGCATAAGTAGGAAAAGATGAATGGGGAGGAGGGAGTGTCTCTATTGAAATCGTTTTAGCCGTCTTGAGGTTGGAATACGAAACATTTCCTTGGACGGCCGTGTGCGTGTGTGGACGTGGGAGAGTAGGAGAGACATTCGTGTGACAGATCCCGTAGAGTAGGAATCCGAATGTCA
The DNA here is from genome assembly GCF_022747635.1 of Hetaerina americana. Classification (NCBI taxonomy): domain Eukaryota; kingdom Metazoa; phylum Arthropoda; class Insecta; order Odonata; family Calopterygidae; genus Hetaerina; species Hetaerina americana. The sequence continues at coordinate 31,730,056 of NW_027287095.1, read as the reverse complement.
AAATATAGAGAGGAAGTTATTAAGCCGCATTTTTAAGGAAAGAAAAATAATTCGAAATCCTTATCCAACCAGTCTCTCGCGTGGAAGAATTTGCGCGACATTCCGTTAAAAGAAGGTATCGTGAAAGGAATTATTTATTAAAAATAAGGTGTGTATTGAATGCTCAGAAGACATGAATATTTTAAAGATGGGAGAACGTTAAGGAAAGTAGTAAGAAACGCAAACTGAAAACCTGTTTAGATAAGCATATTCTTTATTGTTCCCTTTCGTCATATTTGGGAAATCATTTTAATTTCATTAGAGAAGGTTAAGCCCATGATCAAGCCACCAATGATAACATTTTCTGCGTTTACCATCTGATAGTGCATGATAACACTTTTCATAAGTTTTATTACAGTCAAAATTATAACTTCATCAAGCATTTTGTATTGAAAAATAATTTTTAGCGATATACAGGACGTAAATATTATTTTCCCTTCAACGTTATTCACGTTGTTACGACTTCACTAGCATTCACCCTCTAATTCTACCTCTTAGGTGATGGTTACTGGTTCCTCTATCCTCTGTGCTTAGGGAAACATTAATTTGAGTGCTATGTATGTATGTATATGTATGTATATATGTATGTATATATATATACATACATACATACATACATATATATATATATATATATATATATATATATATATATATATATATACTCATTTATTTATATAGCCTAAACAAAACTTAAAATCGGCTCTTGGTGAATCAACACAAATATTATCCTAGAAGAAATAACTACTTATGTTAATTCGCCTCACATTTCCAACATTTGTACTATCTTGCAGCGTTCTATTCTGTGCAGTGAATTCACTCGCAGTCCATTATTTCGCCTATACTGAAAAAAGAATGGTATCAAGATTTGTCTTTATCATTTTTTGTGGTATGATTATCGATCTATTGCCTTTTCCCAATATTATCTCAATCGTTTTTGTTTTAGGTCTAGCCCCCACCTCAGTGGACTCGGTGGATTCAAGGACTAAAGAAAACTTTGAGGTATTCTTAAATACTCACGAGAAAATATATCGAGGGTTTGTTACCCACGCGCATCAATAGTTATCATTCGTTTACAGAAAACTGGTGATAAGACAACCACCAAGCATTCTTTAAAAGAAGCTGATATAAAAAGGCTAGGCTCTTGGTGAATATGAATTCGTAATTGCAATAATAGTACGTAATTGCCCTTATTCTTATACTCGGAACGATTTCATGAATTTAGGGAATGATCTTGAAAAAAATCACATTTGTTTTACTCAAAAGCTGGTATTAATAATTTCAAGGCCAATAATCTCCCATTTCCACCGTCCACGCTATGAAGCTTGGCTTCTTTAAGGGCAGTTTTAAGGTTTATTTTATTATGAAGAACTATTATTGAATGTTCGCGTGATTCTTCTTGTTTATCGCCTGGTAATTTGATATTAGTTCCTTTGAAAACACTGCACTTCGGCTCCGGAAATTAATCCGCTTCCTATCAGCTAGTGGATTTAAAAATGAAATTCATGGCTTAAGCGGATGGGTGACGAGGGCTGGGGGGTTCCGTTTGATATTTTTCCCTGGAATCTCCCGTAAATGGCATGAGATTGCAATACAGACCCGTAAATGGAGGTGAGTTCAGAGTGAAATGGGGCGGATGAGAGGGGGGGCGTTCAAAGGAAAACTTCGCTAGGGATCGGTGAAAAAGTTTTTCGAGAAAATCGGAGAGGAAAAAAGAGAGAGGATAAAAGGAAGGGAGCGTGTCAACTTCTTTTGGTGGAAGTTTCCATTTAAAAAAGAGAGTGGATGGTCGTCAATAATAATCTAACGGTGGAGAGAGGGGTTATCCGACGTGGTGATGCTAGGAGTGGGGAGAAGAAATAAGTTTAGAGGCAAATGGAAGGCCAAAGTGCGTGTCGAGTTGGAAAGATTCACGAAGGAGGGACCCATCGACAATGGTCACAGAAAAGTTGGCAGCTACCTGTACTAATATGTTAATGTAGGGGCATATCCATCTACGTAAGTATGTAAAAGTTACGAGAACCTCATGGCCTAATGTGTAAAGGCAAATGTGAAAAGACTACTTGTTGATAATTTTAAGCAACTTGATTCGAGAAAAGACATATTATAGGGGTTCAGCAAAAAGAATTTGGATACTTTGGAGTAAAGTAGAGAGAAATTACGTAAAAAAAAGAATCCGTTAGATTTGTGGAAACTACTGAAGAGACGTACATGAGACGAACGGATTATTGGAAAAACACTTTTGTGCGAGTCCCTTAGGGCAAGAAGTGGGCAAGGAGATGAAGACTTTTAGAAAGGATCGGAGCACTCTGTTTTATTTCTGGTTCTGGAGACAATATTTTTATACTGGTTCATTCTTTTGCCAGTTTGCGTGCATGAAAATACACATGCAAACATTGCAACTATTTTAATTAATATTGGAGACATATTTTCGTATTATATTATTTAATAGGAGCACAACCAACCTATTTACCATCACGTATGCCATTACTCTTTATTTGTCCGACTACCGCCTCTCCCTCTCCAATGCGGTTGTTCACAGCTTGGTATTAAAGTTCTACATGTTACAGTGCTTCAAACCTCAAGAAAACCGTCAAAAACTAGTGTTATAGATTCGAGTTTCATGTAATTTAATCTGTGTTGCTTTCGATAGCATCATTCTCACTGTTGTATGCATGATTTTTCCACTGACGGTGTTTGCCCAGGTGCGAAACGGGTAAAGTTACATTGAAAAATTAAAAACATTTTATGTAACTGTCAGTCTTTCATATTCGGTGCGTGACCGCAACTTTTACGTAGTGTGCATGTCTGTTGTGGATAGACCCCCTGCCACATATCCTTGCGCAGTGGTTTGTAGGGTGAGTGCAGAAGCCACTTGGATCGCCAGGTGGTAGGACCTGCGCGCTATGAATGACGGGAAGGTGATTTGCTTCGTCCTTAATTTAATTTAGCTCATCACAACCGGCGCCGCTTATGAAATGTTTCCGCCGAGTTACGCAATACACTCAGGGACCCTCGTGGCGGTCGGGTCTTCGGGAACCCCTTACCCCATCACCCCGTTGATTTCCGAATGAGACCACGTTGAGTCCGCGCAGGTGGTGCACGCACATACACCGCGCCTCCCAATAATGCAGTTGTGTGCGTGTGTGATCTCTTTGAAGTGGCGATTTCCCAATTAGCTCCTTGATCAGTGGAAAAATACGGCATAAGAGAGCATCGGCGGATTGCGAAAATGACTTTCTAACCCAAAGCAAATACAAGTGCGAAGCGATTTCATTTTCTCAACCGAGCCATGATGTATTTGGAGGTCGTTTTAAGTCCCAGTAAGATCCAGTACAATTATTCCGCCAGGTGTAAAAGCTATTTGAAGTATATTCCAACCGTTAACTCTAATCATAATATTCTTGAGTGATGAATACAGAATGAGTCAGTTTCTTCCTAGCAACCCGGTGAAGAAAGTTTATTCATATGTGAGTTATCTATAAAATTTATTTAAAAATATGGTTTGGTGACCTGGTAATATATAATAAAGTGATGCCTTGGATACGTTCATAAATACCAAAGCTACGTTTTTGCCTGGGCGGAGGTCAGTTTCCAGTTCCTGTTTGCATGTTTTTCTCCAGCAGGTTTTTTAATCCTTATCAATATAAGAGTCAAATTTTTGAAGCAAGCATTCTCTCGGAAAAACTCCCATATGCAGTTGAATTAGATCGGCAGTTACGGAGTCTTCTTATATTTTTGAATCACTAGAATGTACTGGTCACATTAGTAATTTGGGGATGAGAGGTGGCAACTCCCTTTTTTTCAAACTGTTTGATTCTAGGACAATCTAGAATATTTAGTTGTACTTATTATTATCAGTATCAATTATTGTTTAGTCAGTTTAGTCATTTTAATTAAGAATTATACTCTGTAGTGTTTGTGGTGATCTATAAGTTAGTGTAGTAGATCTTTGTAGGAAAGCGGATATAAAAATATTAATTCTCATACATGACAATGGACCGGTCTTCGAGTTTTTCTATTACCGCAACTTGGTTTTTACCAGTAGAGTAAAACTATTACAAAATATCTTCACTTGAACGTGTGTAAATAATGTGGAGAAACAGTTTTTCTCCCACATTCGTGGAAATTCCCAAAGTTTAATGAACAAAAGAACTACTGATCCGTAATCTCAACTGAATACTGCGGGTTTTTATCGGTTGTAAGAACTTTACGGGTATGATTCATTGTCCGGATTACCCTATCTTCCACCGCGTCACTGTGAAAATAACAAACGTGAGCATACAGAAAATTGACCTGGAGAGTGGTGAAATCGCCACTAAATTTTGCGGATAAAATTAGATAAATTCCGAGGGAAGTTGATGGCCGTGCTAAAATAAATATGCCTGCGGGCAAAATAGGTGATCCACGTTGGGTTCAGGTATCATTTTCCACCCTCTCGCACCAATCTGTGGAAACTCCACCACAGGGAGCAGAGAGGTGGGGGAGGGTGGGCAAGTGTCGGGAGCGAGTTAACCATTTACCGATCGTTCTTTCCCAGAGGGGTTCTTCGGAAACCTCGACCTGGGGAGGGGTAGGATACCTCCCCCCGCCACTATTTCCGCGCTCCGTACTTCCCGAACTCTCTCTCTCCCACGTGCCCTCTCACCCTATCCCTATCTCCCACCCAATTCCTAATTCAACCCCCTATCATTCCTTATCATTTGTATTGGTAGGCTTCACAGTGTTTTCATACCACATTTCTGTTGCAGACGGTTTTGCGAAGTAGGTTTACAGGGAAATATACCGAATTCCTTATTTTTTGCCTATTATAGTTTTAACATCCTTTTCATCGTTCACGAATCCATACAAGTATTCATTTGTCTAGTATTTCATCAATATTAATAATGTATTTTGGCTTTAGTATGTTTAGTTATGATATACTGGAGAAACACTTCTTGGTCATTTCCCAATTTATTTTTCAGTGCCGACCGGTTTCAACTGCTGACTGTTATCTTCATGACGATACAATACTCCTGATGGGTTTTCAGATATACATGCCTCACCCCTCAATGGGTAAAGGGAAGATAGGTTTACGAAGAGGGATATAGCAGGAAAGTAAGGGAAAGGGGGATTATATTAGGAAGAAAATTCAGCTCTCAAATAAAGGCGATATAATTAAATAATCATAGCTACGTTATATGAGAGTAGATGGTGATTCCTAATTTTCTTCCTCCTTTCTTCCTAAAACTTCAATCGGAAAGTGAAGCATATACAAAATATACGTTATAGCTCTGTAACAGATATTGAGGAAAATTACTAAGGAGTGTATTTTTTAAAATATATTCATATGGGAAATTTCACTACAAATATATATATATATATATATATATATTATATATAATAATATATAATTATATATTTATATATATATAAATGTACATATATACACAGTACATATATATATATATATATATATATATACGAGGGTCATCCGGAAAGTAGTACCCGTTCGTGCCGCATGAAGTGCTGACGACGCGAGTAGCCGCTGGACGAGGTCAGATAGCTTCAGTGGCTTGTCTGCCTTCTCTGAGCCAAGTTGCGTGACGCTAGCATTGCCTGTGTTGTTTCTGTGATTGTTTACAATGTTTAAAAAAATTGAGAACGCCGCCAGTTGTGAAGTGAGGGCAGTGATTAAATTCCTCAATGCAAGAAACGTTCGCCCATGTGATATTCATCGCCAATTAAAGGAGGTGTATGGAGACAATGTAATGGACGAGTCGTCTGTTCGGCGGTGGTGTCGCAACTTCAACATGGGGAGGGGGAACACACACGACGATGAGCGTTCGGAGAGACCGTCTGTCATTACAGACCAACTGGTGAGCTCAGTTGACGAATTCGTGAGGAACGATCGGCGCGTCACAATTGATGACATCTGTGAGCATTTTCCCAATGTTTCTCGAACAATTGTTCATGAAATTGTTAAACACCATCTGCATTATGCAAAAATTTGTGCAAGATGGGTCCCTCGCGTATCTCAATGAGCTGGCGGCGAAGGACTATGCAGCAGGAATACAGAAACTTGTCACACGTTATGACAAATGCCTTAATTTGCTTGGAGATTATGTTGAGAAGTAGTTTAAAGTATCCTCTTTCAAATAAAATTTTTTATGTTTGTTAATATTTACTTTTGTGTCTTTATTTCACGAACGGGTACTACTTTCCGGATGACCCTCGTATCTTCGTCATTACTGCACACAAGCCGGAACCACTCTCCTCCTCCGTTCTGCGGGAATTTTCATTAAAATTCCTCTCGAGTGTGGTTTCTTTTCTCATCCCGTTTCTGATGCGCTCGTGTCTCTTCGCCTCAATTTCTCCTCGCTTTTGTTTTCCATCCTCCCTAATGGTACTTCCCGGTTTTTCCCTCGCTCACCCGATCCCCCGTCCCGGGGCCGCGGAGAGGAGTGGAGAAGAGCAAAGTGGGGGGAGGGGGTGGTTGAGCGGGGAAACCACCGCGACCGCCCCCGACAACTGAGAGCTCGTTTCATTCGATGATGCTGCTTCGGCCGAGGACTGAAGGGCGGCTTGGGTGGAGGAGATGCCTTCACCCGCCTCTTCCCACGCACATGCACCCATACATTCCGCTATCTGTCTATCTCTGCCCCTCTTTGTTCTCCGCTCTCTCATTTTCGGCGGCGTGCACTCTCTGGAATTCCATGGCGCCCGTGGCGTATCCGAATGAAAGCAAGCACTTTTGAGCCTTCGACAAATTCTCTTCCGCTCTCTCTCTCTCCAACTCTCACGAAATACGTACTTATCGACCCCGATCTTACTCACTCCCGAGCGCACACCTCTCCGTTAACTCTCTCTCTTTTCATTAAGGCAATAACGACTCATTAAGAAACTCTGTGGTCATATGATGTGCCTTATTCAAGTACACGTTGAGTTTGACCTGTTAGTCTGAATGATTACCCTTTCCTAAGTAGTTAACTTCTCGAAAATTAGATGGAAATGAAGACATCAAATATCCGAAACACCTTCTATTTTGTCACCTTAGTAAAGTGAATGATAATTACTAAATTTTTTTAAAGTTATGTCAATCTGAAAAGTTTAGCGAAACAAGCTATCATGAGATATCATGAGATATTTCACATTCATTTCAAAACCAACATGCAATTTTCATTTTCGAAGGCTTTTGGATATTCATATTTCTAAAATACTATTTACAAGTTAATAAGCGGTTTACTCACGAAATGATTTTTCATGGTAAAAACTCACCTCAAATGTGTATTATTTATGCTTTTCACATGAATTTGTGTACAGTAATTGAATTAGCTGTCTTTTTGAATCATTTTACTTTAAACATATCCTTTAGCGAGTCTTGTGATTATATTTGTATTACCTGAAATATATGGTTGATACAGCTGTCAACTTTGTAGTATTTAATTGATTTTGAATATCAGTTAAACGCACACAAACATGGCCGTTATCGAAATGGTTTCATACCATTCCTGTGTTTATTTTATCGGTGGCGTCTCCTTCGATCCTTCTTCTGCAATCATTTTCGGTCCTTTGGGAGTTCACGATTGATCCCTTAATATTTCCCGATCTAATTTCATTAGTTTTCACTTTCAAGATCGGACGGGATCGTTATTTCTCTGGCCAAGAGCCTTGGAACTTCAAACACTTTAAGAATCGAGTGGAACTTCCACTCCAAAATATTTCCCCTTTTTCATTATTGATTGGCTGGTTTTCCAAAGGATAATAAGTACTTTCAGGTTTTGTGAAAAATCCCACGAAACGATGAGCACTTGTTTTGCAGAACCAGCTTTTTTTAAAGATGAAAGCAATACAGTAGAACCTTATCCTTTCCATTGGTGCGGAATTTGGCTGGATGTAAGTTTTTCAAGTCTCTGACCAAAGGTTTTTCTGGATAGTCTTTTAATTTTTGGGATTACTCGTCGAAAATTACTTCAATTTAAAGCCGAAAAAGAAAAGTTTTCAAATGTATTATATAAGCAGTTGCCAAATTAACGTAAAATAATGCTTGATTACTCTTTATTTCCTGGAGTTGAATATGCACATTCAACGAAAAAGGTTATGCTTTTCCGCTGACTGAAAAATATATGCTTGATGCTTAGAGCCATTTCGTAATAAATTGATCAAAATATCTGCAAAAATGTCCTGGGATAATTTCCTGTTACCAAATAAAACCTTCCTAGAAGGGAAGGTTGATTTTCTTCATTTTTCTTCTTGAAATGAAATCGAAAATTTCCATTTTTATAAGTTGAATAGCTTTAAGAGTACATACGCTGTGATATCACGATTTTCGCGAAAAATCATGGTCATGCGTACGCATATAAGTACGTGGTGTACATGTATGTGTGCTTGTTGAGACTGTTTTGACTTTAACTCAAGTTCAATTATTAAATGTCACCGGGAATTTTCGTCGCATTATATATCTAAATAAATCTCACAAATCATCGCATTAAATATGCTTGAATAGAGAAATAATCCGCCTAAAAAAGCATATTGCTTTCTCTGCTCAGCAGAAGTTGATGACGAGCGTTTGTTTACAACTTATATTCGGCGTATGGTTTTTTTTTCATCCTCATCTATATTTAACTAAATTAAGTCCTGAAAAAGTGTAGTTTAGGAACAAATTGCGATTAGTACTCTCCTAACAAGTTATAATGCATGTGCCACCAGATGACGCTGAAGGGTTCATATATTCTTTCTAATCTATAACAAACTGATAATTCCGAAGTATAAAATATCTTACAGTCTTGAATTATGATATATTTCCGAATAAATTCTTTAATTTTTTGTTGATCCAATTGGTAATTTGTCTCTTTTCGAGTACGTAACATTTCTCTTCGCGTGATTCTGAAGACTATGACTGTCTCCTTCGAAGGTGAACACCCATTGTGTGTTTAGTGGAATATTAGATCCTTTGGCCGAACCCTTCCCATCCCCGAGGAACGCGGTGGCATCTCGCCTCTTTGTCACATTTCCCCCCGCTGAAGACTCGTCCCTCGGGCCGAATGGAAGAGACAGCATGAAGTGTATTAATATCATTCGCCGCGAGGTATCCCTTTGGGGGTTTCGATTCTCTCGAGGCTCCGGGAATAAACGTCGGAATATGATGAGGTACCCATAGAGAGAGAGTGGAGAGGAAAATTAAAATGTTTATCATGAGTAAAAAGAAGTGTTGAAGGGAACGGGGATGGGTATCGGAGAGGAATATCAGGAGACGATCGCTTCCAGAATGCATTTCCATATCTAACAAAGGGATGCAGTGATATTATTAATTCATCTACATGTACGTGACAGCTCGGAATCAGTCCTTAGGATTTGTGTCTGGGTGGGGTGGCAGCGATGAAAACATAGTGAAATAAATCTGTAAAATGGGAGGACGATGTGAATTTATTTTGCCTGTAGATCTCTTATGTCGAGGGAGTCAGTGACACGACACTAAGGTGAGACCTTGAATCCAGCTGTTATTTGGTATACGTATATTTCTAGCTTTTTGTAGTCCAAACTACCAACTCCTACATCTGCAACATGAAGTGAGGCGTAGGGTTTCACGGAACTCCGCCTCGTTCAAAAAATGCTCTCACGTTCTATTTGGCATAATTGGACTCCCCCACAACGTCTTTGGGCTATGAATGCATGCATTTTTTTTCTTAAAATTATCCTCAAGTTGTGAAACTTAATCAAATCTATGCGCACTTAACTGCATTCAGCCATATAATTTCGCCGAAGGAATTTTTTCCATCTAAATCTGACTCGTCGAATCTGAAATATTTCCTCCAGTCTATTACGGAGAAATGAAACTTGCCCAGCTTTTCAAAAATATTCTGCTGATATTTAATTACTGTATTATAATCGAATTTGACGGGAAAAGATTTCCATTTTTATATCGAGAAATAAAGTATATGTGAATTCCTTTTCGATTTGTAATGTATTGTAAGTGATAAAATGCATTGATCAGCATCAGCATGCTCTGGATGTTTGGAAAAAAATCTGTGTATATCTTGAACGGCGGTGTAAATCAATGATTCAATCGGAGCATTAAAAATGACAACGACTTCATTAACCCCTGTGGAGTCTTGTGGGTTGAAGGCAGAAGAATTATTTACGCAATTACTTTGCTCTGGTCCAATTTGTACAATTATATACCATATGTACCACTGTAAAGGTGTAGTTTTTGAGGCTTTCATTAAACTTCATAATGTTTAAAATACGGTCCATCATAGTTAAACAAAACACTTCATATTCTCAAAATAAAAACATCGTTCGTGAGACGAGTATATCCAAATGCTCAAGCCTTGCGGTTAAATTATAACAAAAAAATCATTTCTTAAGTGCAGACTCGAGAGTTCATTTTGAATATTTGCTGTATGCCTCGATAATGTCGGGTCGACAATTTGACTCTATTATCACGGTGCTAGGAATCGTTGATAAAAAAAGTTCGGAGTGTCACAACTTTCTCTGAAATCGAACATTTTAAAAGTCTATTAGATTTCTCGCGAACTTCGCGAACGCGTATCAGCTGGGAGGTGAAAACAAAAGGTTTTCAGTTCACTCAACCGTATAATGCCTTGAAGTTAAGTTTACTCGCTACACATAACATCCAAGAAAAGAATAAATAAGGAAAGGAAGGAAAAGCAACGCATACACCTGCATCTATATAAGAACGATGTTATTTTAGGAAACTTCCCTCGGAATGGAGGCATTAATGGGCGTGAGAAATAAAGAGCTCGTGTAAGGCAGGGGGAGATAAACGGAAAAGGTGAAGAAGGCACGATCAAACAAAATAAGTCTCGTTGAATAGTTTTATGTCAAGACTCGCATCCATTTGGCGCACTTCTATTTCCTTCTGCCATCTTTCCTCTCAATAATTTGTAAAGACAGGCCTGGATTATCCGATGGTGTGAATCGTTTACAACAGACCTGTCACCTAGTACAAAAAAAAACTGAACTGAATGAGAAAACGCTCTCCATTCCTGACAAACAACTGGGAGATATTTAAACTAGGAATCTTTGATCCACCGTTTAATCAAAGGGAACAATGGGGTGCCTCGAAGTGTGTCGGTTTATGTTGCCCATCTCTGGTGTGACCTTAGGAGAAAAGGAGGGTCTTGGGATGAGGAGAACGGAAACAGTTTCCGTGCGCTCGGAGAAAGGGAAAGAGAGAGGTTCCAGTGATGAAAGGGTTAAAAAAATGGGAGGCGTCAAAGGAAAGTAATGAACAGGGAGTGCGCGGGAGGGAAAGTCGGGGGTGGGTGGAGGGAAGAATGAAAGAAGCATGACTGCGTGCTGGAGGAGGTTCGGTGAGGGGGGGGAAGGGAGCGCGTTGGCCGTTTGCAAAGTTTGTTCTCCCCCTTCTACTCTCTCTCTCTCTCCCCCCCCCTTCTCTGTCACTGTTATAAGGGAATGCGAACAAGGATCAAGCGAGTAAGGTCAAGTATAAAAGGAGCCGACCCTTAACCCTTTATTCCGCTCTCTCTCAGAGCGAAGTGATGAGGGTAGAAGCAGAGAAGTGCGTTTTCGCGACGCGCGATCTTCTATAGCGATGCCGAGAGGGCTCCAAAACAGTTTGATGCACCGCACGGTGGTTATAATGGCGTGGATGTGAATTTGGAAAGGGTGTTACTTATTTCATTAATTTAAGTCGCCATTTCGATGCATCTGCATCCTGGCGGCGTTGAAACGGCAAGACCTGGAATTTTATGGCCAATGCAAACTTCCTGAATATCACCCATGTATCTTAAGTCGAGCTAGGTTTCAGGATTATCATGTATTGGATATTTTATTAGCTACACATTCCCCTGAAAAATCAGAAAACTGCTTTAAATTCAAAATTTTAGCCACGCTTCCTCTATTTCTACCATCGCTATGTTATTGCCACCATCACCGGTTCACCATTACGGTGAAAGTTGCGGCCGTAATTTTGGTCATTTGCTATGCTTCGCTTATCTATAGACAAAAATCTTATAATTTTATCCCTAATGTATTCGTGTTCATTCTTTGGAAAGAGTAGCTATGTTGCTCAAAACTTTCATCGCAAAATGAAAGTTGTGACAACGAAATTGGTAAATTTCTATGTTAGCAAACGTAGTGAAACAAGATGAAAGTTGTCCCGGTGGAATTTCAAAGTGAAGAATACGTAAGCCTCGACTTGTGATATTGTTTGCTTTGTGAAATGGCTACGTGAAATGGCATGGATTGATATTAAATGTGGCATCAGTGGTTCCTATGTGTCTATTTCAATTTCTAATGCATTGGTTGCTGTTTGTGAAATACGATGGCTGTTATTGGGTAGCGCAATTTTGAGTGAGTGCTCGGACAGTGAATGAGTACCAATATATGGCTAGTGAAGTATGGTCTCCTGAATTTAATATAGTGTTACTCAGTGCCTTTAGTAAGGTCCTGTTTAGAAGTATGTCCTCGGCAATTTCAATGGCTTTGTCAACTTAAATTGGACCACAATAAAATTGAAAGCTCTGTTTTACGTGCTAGAGCAGTATGTATTTCTTGTTTTACTTGGTTGCGAGAATTTCAATTTGAATATCGCTCAGGTTCTTGTGTTTTTTCCACCAATCCACAGAGAAGTTCCATCAGGATTTTTTGTGCGTAAATACTTCATTGTGTTCAATGAATATTATTGCAATTTACTTTAAATTCCTCGTAATTTCATGTGATACACTATTTGATTTGATGATTGCATGAAACTAATTTCAGCCAATATGAGTATGTTAAAATTTTCAGGAAAATTGGCTGAACTTCAGCAAGTTATCCTTGCTTAAACTTTTCAGATTCCTCTATCTGGTTAAAAGTTGGTAAAAATTTAGCTATCGAAAACTTGGTGAATATCAGTAGGGATGAAAGAAAATATTTTGCTGCGTAGTATTGCGGGCAGTTTTGTACTCGACTTTGGGAATCGTCCGGACCTAATAGGGAGAACTAAGAGTGGTGATGGAATGATATATGCAATGTCCCGCACGCCCACTACCGGTATTTTTACGTCCGTACTCTTGGGAGAGAACTAGATGGGTGGGGACGGAGGAGAAGAAGAGAAACAACGCTGAGTGAGGGAGGGGAAATGAATGAGCGCAGGGCGGTCCAGAAAAGAAGACTAAGTCATTCAAGGCTGACGCAGAAAACTTGGGATTTGATGATCATGATAAAAGCGGAGGGTGACGTAGTTGATCAAAAGGTTTATGCCTTTTTTCATCACTTTTTATCACCACTGTTTCTCTGTCTCTCTCTCTCCCTCTCTCACTTCAGTTGTAAAATTAAGAGTGCAAGAATCCTCTCTTCTGCATTTTCTCGGTCTCCTCATTAAGGCAAACTTTTGACGGGCCTTGATTAATTTTTGTTACCCAGGAGACGGGAAACTCTTTTGCGTGAAACCGGCAGGGAGGTAGGGATCACGTTTATGCACCCTCGTCCTCTCTCGCCAGTCTCGAAGACTCATTGCAGTGGGAAGGAAAGCAGACGCAGCACCCACTTGCACCTACTTGAAAGACGCCCGATTTTCTCAAGGCTACAAGGCTATTCCCAACGTCATTTCGGGTCCTTTAATCGTAGAATGAATGCATAAAGATACAAAAAATAGAAAATCCGCCATGGTGAATTTTTAAACAAAGGCACACAAATTTAACGGGGTGATAAAATGATTGCAGAAAAAAAGGTAGAAACTTTGACTTTGAATGTTCGACTTCGTATGGCTTTTTGATCGCGGGAGCACAGTGTTAACTGAAATAGCGGCCTCCTCTGATGATTTCTACGAGTTTTCTTGGCGTCTCTTAAATACGTAAAAAAATTGAGCTGACTCGTTCAATATTGCACCAGCCATCATCGTGCCGTCAGAAGTAGCAGGATGGGTGTCATACTCTTTACGCGGACACTTTAGTAATCTTTTTTGAATTTGGCTAACGACTCGTAAATTCGCAGCCATTTTACGGTTAAACAATTTTTATTTTGACTTACCAAACTCCCTCACTACAACGAGGCTAATTTGGTGTGCTTTTTGAAAGTATTTTTGTTCGAACGGAAACCACCTGCTTCCGACAAATAGAACTGCAAAATTTAAATAACAAGATGCAAGGGACCGAAGTTCGTGACCAGTAATAGCCGTTATTCTTCACAAACTTTACAAGAAGCGATGTGTTTAATGTACTATCACTCACGGGTTTTCTCATTCTTACTGATACAAATTAGCAAGCAAACACAAGTATGCATACTCAAAAATGTATACTTAAGTATAGGTGATAACAAACACAATTGAAATCAATTATGAATTTCGAACCACAATTATTTCGGATTTCTACTAAAATCACGACTATCTAAAAAACAGTACTACTATCTTTAAAATGTTTGAAAACAGTTTTGACAGGATTTTGGAAAAATACATGGTAGAAAGGAGGAGTCTTAAGAGTGGAGGTCGTTTAGGGGTATGTCAATAATAGATATTAACCCTTGGAATGATAGTTCAGCCTCTTCGCTGTCTATTTGATATTTTGATTTTTTTGGTTATGCCCGTAAGACTTTCTAATACGTATACATCGTTTTAAGCGCGATATGGCGATCATGATATGCATAATTTCTATCTAAATATTCTCTTTTATTTCGTAATAACCCACCAAGATCTCTCAATAACCGTACTCGTTATGAATGAGTTTGACTTTGTTATCATCTGATGGAAATGGACTCAATAGCATTTCTGCCATAACTCGCAGTGCACTCCCATGAATCGTGTCCCTCTTTTAAGTCGTTGACACCACCAAGGGCCACACGTTATCTACTCTAATTTAATGAATTAATCCCGGCCGTGGCGAGCAACCTTTCCTGCCGACAAAGAAAGCTTGTCGCAACCGGCACGATTAAGAGCGGTGATGAACGCGGCTTTACGGAGTGCGAGGCTTCAAAGACGTGGCGGATAGGAGCGAGATGGAGAGAGGGAGGATGAGACCCGTGACCGTGGACGAGAAGAAAGGGGAGAGAGGCGACTCCAGTCCCTACCCCCACGTCGCGCGGATTCGCTTCGCGCGCCGGAGCGTTCGGAGGACGCCACCCGAGATGAGGTGATGATGGGAAGAGGCGAGCTCCTTTCATGGGGAGCAAGTCCTTGCGCTGCGCCGGACAACTGGCGGGATGGGAAAGAGTGGAGTAAGGGGAGGGGAGGCCCCTCTGACTCGGGATGCGTGAGCCGAGGTCGGACTCAAGAGGTGCAGGCTCGCGCCCGCTCCAACACTACTGCTCGCTGCGATGCGATGCTCGCTTTCCTTTGAGGCGAAGCAGGGAGGGAACAGCCGCGAATATGAGTGCGGATGGGTGTGTATGTATACATATGTGTGTGTGTGTGTGTGTTTTATTGCACAAAAGTCACGAGGATGTGAATAATAATTCAAACTAAGGTGAGAGATGGAATTAACCAGCAAAATATAGAGAAACACGTGAAAACGGCACTCACGCGTATTTCGAAGTTTTCGGTGGCAACTGCGCAAAGAAGGAACAGTCAGCTCCTTCTTTCCGCAGAGGAAGGTGGTATTACCACCGGAAATTCCGGAATATGTGTGAGTGTCCTTAGTAGTAGAGTCTGGAATAGTAGAGACCTCTACTATTCCAGCAGTCATTACTTCTATATCTTCCGATGAAGACGGAGCAGAATTCCGTGAAAATGATCAAGAAATAACGTATGAGTGATCTTTTTATCTGTTTCTATATTATTTGTTGCTGTCCAATATATATATATGTACTGTGTATTACTTTATTTATATATATATATATATATATATATATATATATATATATATATATATATATATATATATATATATATATAATGGGCTGACACAACATAACACAAATAGAACAGAATAGACACATATAAAAGAACACTAACACGGTAAATTGTTCGAGCTTTCGGCCCTCTCAGGGGCCTTCTTCAAGAGAGACTGAAAATATGCTATGGATCAGGAGAGGGGAAAGAGTTATGGGCGTGGAGGGGAGGTGTGGGGGGAGGTGTGGAGGGAATGCTGGGAGGGAAATTAAATATGGCGGTTAAGGGTGGGAATTTTAAAGGAACGGAAGGATAGTATGTAGGCGGATTCACGAGTTCTCACCTCTATGTTAGTAGCTGAATCAGGTAGGGATTCTAGGATGCTGAGGGAAAAACACTGGTCGAATGAAAGGTTGTGGGAATTGGCGTGTGAAGGGATAGGAAGAGAAGAGAGTGAGGCAGAATTACAGGAGTACCGGTGATTATTCATTCGGATGGATAAGGGGGTAATGCATTCACCTATGTAGAAGGAAGTGCAATGTTTGCATGATAAAAGATAAATAATATTTTTTGAGAGGCAATTAGCGTGGGAACGAGGTGGGGGGGGCTATGAGGGGATGTAGGGAGAGGGGAGTAGGCATAATAAGAGGACAGGTTTTACATCGGGGGCGGTTGCAAGTTGGGGAAATATTGGGAAATTTGTCACGGGGGGGCGCCAAAGGGTTGGTGGATCTCAGAAGGTTTTTGAGATTGGCGGGTCGTCTGTATGCGATAGATGGGCATTGGGGTAGTAAGGATGAGGTCGCGTCATTGTCATGTAAAATTGGAAACAGTTCTTTAAGGAGGGTTTTCAGTCTGTGTGATCCGGGGTAATAGGTGGTGCAAAGGTTGAGTCCTGCGTCAGATGTGGGCTTGTTATTGTGTGGTGTGTGTGGTCGGGTGGAACGGTGGATTTTATTTCGTAGCAACTTTTCTGGGTAACCGCGTTTGAGGAGTGCAAGGTGTAGATTGGCAAGGTATTTGTTGAGAGTGGCTGTGGTGTTGCAAATTCGGTGTCCGCGGATAGAGAGAGAGTTAGGAATCGAGCGTTTCGTGTGTTGAGGATGACAGCTTGTGTGGTGTAGGTATTGCTGATGGTTAGTGGCTTTGATGTGTACTGAAGTAGTGAATTTGTTGTTTTAAAGTGAGATGTCTGTGTCAAGAAAGGTGATGGTGGAGTCTGAAATGGAAGAGGTGAATTTAACCGTGAAAGATGAATTTAAGGCGGATAAGAAGTTGTTGAGAGAGTCAGAGCCATGTGTCCAGAGAATAAAAATATCGTCTATGTAGCGGACCCAGAAAAGAGGTTGAAGGGGTTGCTGTGACAGGAAGGTCTCTTCGAGATGGCCCATGAAGAGATTGGCGTATGATGGTGCCATCCTCGTTCCCATCGCTGTGCCTTTTGTCTAAATTCCGTCTCTATTCCCTCCACACCCAACCTACTTATGGCCACCATCGACGTTACCTCACTTTACACTTCTATTCCCCATGCAGAAGGTTTATCCTCCCTCCGGCATTATCTTTCTCTGCGCCCCCTACCCCAGCGCCCCTCAACGGAATTTCTCCTCAATCTTGCCACTTTCGTCCTAACAAAAAATGCATTCACTTTCCAAAATTGTTTTTACCTACAGACACCTATACGGCGTGTGAAAATTCACACATCAGGGTAGGGGGGCCAGTTCCTTTCCCTGTGCCGGTTATGGTTTCCCAGGAAGACCTGGTACCCGAAAAATCACTTTAGCTTGGGTGGAGCTGAAGGTGCCCAGACTGCCTTGCCCGGGAATCGAACCCGGGACCCACTGGTCGGCAGTCCAACGCTCTACCCACTGGACTACCGCGACCCACGTATATATATATATATATATATATATATATATATATATATATATATATATATATATATATTACCAGGAAGGACTATGAGAAGGAGAAAAGATTTAAGGGCTTACTCCCCTCACTCTCTGTCTCATTCTTCCCCACGCGACCACCGACCTAACCATCCCTTTGGTGTTCCATCCATAGTACGTATCAAGATCAGCTTCTCAGGCTTTCTTACGCTCGCATCTTCCGGTGGTTCGCTATTGTGTGCCAGCGGACAATCTCCGTTCCGATGAAAGGTGGGGGGGGGGTAGCACTTGAGAGTCATTTGCGTCGATTTTGAGTTTTTGGGGAAATGCAGGATTTTCCTGGAATTTGCCCGGAATGCCTTTTGAGGGATGGTTTCCCAGTGAATACGCGGAGAGAACTGAGCTTGGTGGGCCACCAACACACACAATGCAAACCCCCCCAAGAAGTAGTTGGCATATTATTCCCCAAGCTTAAACGCAAATATGCTGGAACAGTGTATTTTGGAATTTCGAAAACTATTTAAGTGCCGGAATTATTTGGGGATAGGTGACAGCAAAAGAATTTCTCATAGACATGGAACAATAATATTATCACGAAACATTTTAGTCGAACATTTTACGTGTCTATGCCAGACGTATAGTTGAATTATTTGCCTAAATATAATTAGCAATAATGTTATTGCTCCACTTGCAGAAGAAATCCTTTTTTGTGCCATATTCGTGAAGAAAAAGTGATTAAATCAATATGACTTGGCATTTTTAAACCGACAATCCGCAACCCGTTTCTGATGTTCGATTATGATCAATAGAATAAAAAATTAGGTGAAAGTCTTCTCAGTAAATGATGAAGTTGTTACTCAGTTAGTGGCAAATTTAAACACAAGAGTAATATCAGCATGACATACGTTGCTCCCATGTGATCCAATAAGGGTTCAGGCATATTTTTCGAAATGGAATTTACTATCACTGAGGAAGAAGAAAACATGACCGCCATGAGAATCTCATGAAAAAGCAAAATATTGCGTTTCTTACATCTACATCTACTAGTCGCCACTGGGGCCTGTGGCAGGGGGTGTTAGGTCATCAACTATTAAATTAATTATTGATGAGTATGTCGTGAATTGTGTTCACTACTCTTGTTGTTTCTAATTGTGCGAGGGAATATCGTTACCTTATATCGACCGGTTTTGCATTCTATTTCCGTTTACTTATTACTGCAGTCTTACCTACCAATGTAATGCGGCGCTAGGGTTATCCACCTTGCCAGCGTTTAACTCGCACGATATGTACTTTTCCAAAAGATAAGTTTCTTTGCGTTTCCAATCTATCTCCTCCAAGCCTTCCAATCACAAAGGTTTTCTTTCTGTTTGTTCCTGACAATTCTTTGCAAAGTGGATTATTTGCATACATTTTGAATTCCGTAATAAATTCCTTCTACAAACTCTCCCGAATACTCGTTGCGTATTTAATAAGAGGTTTTTTGAAGGGATGGTTCATAGCAATAATTTTTATTCCCGGGCTTTGCCAAATGTCTCGGGTTTTTACTGCAAAATTAAACACGTTATGTAGTCTCGTATTAAATGATTTTTCATCTATGAATAATTATTGTACACATGAATTCATCTGTTGGGGCATTTGGTTCAAATATAAGTTCTGGGAGTTTGATACACCGAAAAAAGTATTATCCGGCACTACATGTAGTTGAGGGTTCGCACTCGTCCAGGGGGGAGCGATTGCTACCCTTGGGCATTACCTCGCGTGCGTCACTTGAATTGTGTTTGTGGTGTTTGATGAAGTGCACCTTGGGTGGAGCCAAAAATTCAAACAACCACCGCCCAGAATGGGAGTCGCCGTCACACGAAACGAGATCTTTCATTGTCGCCCGCGGCAAAACAATTTAGTGTGCCAGGGAAGACGATTTAGACCAGTCTCACGTGCGTCGTTCTTCAGCCCCCTCCTCCCCACTCCCATTTAATATCAGCACCCCATAGGGTGAAGTAAGTGAAAAGGAGAAAGGTCGGATCCGATTCACTTTACCTCGCGTGACTTCCCTCATTTCCGACTCTTGGACACCCCTTACTCTCCCCACTCACTTTACCACTCCCTTTAATTCACGCTCCCTCCCATCTCACAGTTTCACTCTTTTCTCATCTGTGTACCTTACTTTCATATAACCCTCCGCTGAAACTCTCTTCTCTTTACAAGCCAGTGCTTGAGCTGGCGGAACGATGGAAAGAGTAAAATGCGCCACCTAGACCCCCAATGATCGTCTCATGGAAGGAATGAGGAGGTGGCCGAGGCGAAATAAGGTCTCCCCGTATTCCTTAAAGTTTTCTCTTCCATCTTCCTTCAGAGATCACGCTGTTTGACTCGAACTTCTTCGAATGGTGAATGATCCCAATCCGTGTTCACATTTGCGATTGTCCTCTCTTTTAGCAGGAAATGATCGGAGAGGTGCGGTGGCTAGCGTAATGGCTTCCAACTGAGTGGATCCAGGTTTGACTCCTGGAAAGGATAGATTTTGTATGGTATCCCGATTCCTACTTAAGATATTTTGTGGAAACCCCTTTTGAGTACGCCGTCCGTCGGATGGTACGTTAAACTGTGGACCTCTTGGCGCCTTTCATTGAGAGAATGCTAATGCCGATGCCGGATTTCTCTCAACCCTTTCTCCTTTCCCATCCATCACTAATGGCGCGAATAGCCTCGGTCGCCTCCCCTAAATCTACTAATACAACTGTGAACATTCATTATGTCTGTTTTTGTGCAGGTTACTTACGGTACATTTGAAATGCTATGACACATCATAACCAATTACGGGTTTTTATTGCTCTCGTCGACATCAGATAAATTGGGACGTAAAGATTCTAACGTAAGCACACTTTTGCGTTTTCTTTTATTGTCAAGGCCCCTGAGTGCTTTAGGATTCCAGGACGATAAATATTCGAGAATTTAGACCGAATAAATAAAAAAGAAAATAATTAGTTCAAAGAAAAGGAAGTTTTCAGTGTACATAGAAGATATTTATCGTTAGGGACGGTCCAAAGCCTACATTTTATTGAAAGAATGCCTTGATAGCAAAAAAATGATCTATCTATGTACAAACTACATATCGTGAAACATTTTATTCTCTTCTCGTAGTAATCTAAAGTCTTGTAAAAATTTACAATAAATATGAAAGGATACTTTCATCACGCTCTACGACTGCCTACGACATAATTTTATGCAAGAAATGTTAAGAATTGTCTTGCGTGGCCATGCCTAAACACGCCTCTCTGCAGATTTGGCCTTGGCGGCAAGGCAACCTTGCCTAGCCAAGATCCTCGGGAGGAAAGAGCGACCCTGGCCCTGCGTCTCGCCGGGCTTCGTCCCGCCCTCACCATTTCCTCCCAGTCCCACTCGCACTACCGCCCACGCCCAATCGTACAAAACCGCACACCCACCACTCCTCCTCCTCCGCCTTGTTTACTCTTTTTATCTGGACCACCCGCGCCCTTCGCCAGATCCCTTCCACCCTTTCTCCTCCCTCCCCTCCCCCGCCGCTGTGTTTCACCCCTCCTTCCTCCCCCACTGTAGCTCACTTCCTTTTTACCACGCGCAGCACTGCTCCTTCACGTGTGCGGATCGCCCCCGACGAGCATGGTGCTTGTTTGCCTTCGCTCTTGTCGAAATATGAGTATGTGAGAGGGTAGTTGCGTGTGTGTGTGTGAGGGTATTTTCGTGTCTGTATGTGTGCGTGTGTGAGTTGGAGAGGGAGCGTGCCGTTCCGGTGTTGCCGACTCTTCACGAGACGCAGATGGAGCGAAAGAAGCGCGACTGTGGAAGATGTGAATGGTTTCTTGTTGAATACACCGTGCTGGCTCATTTTTTAGAGATATTGCGAAATGGTGACATTTTTGCATCATCACGCTTTTTGCCACCATTATTTTGTTTTTTTCTTGCCAATACAAAAGCAGAGCGGATATAGAGCTATCGGGAAAATTTGTCGGCCAATTCCCAGCAGTTCAGAGGAATGATACGGGCGGGGAGTGCCATAACGCCACAACCTACGATGTCACGTTCGCTCGGTAGTACGTTTGTGTGTGGGGCGGGGGAATTATTTTACCGGGATTTCACTTTTAAATCTGGCGTTCGCATTTAGGTCATTTAGGTTTGTGACTGTATTTAATCACTTTATCTACTGCTGCCATGAAAATCAACGCTATAGAATTTCCGTTTAGGTACCTTCGTGCTCTGCATACATATTGTTGGTTTCCCAAGACTCCTTTTTCATAGATGATAAAAGTCATTGCATTGTATTTCTTCTCGCCATGTTCCCAGTCGGGGCAATTCGGGTGCTTACATTATCCGTTCTATTTCTTGACTCAAATTATTTTTCTTGATTATTATACGTACACTGTCTATCTCTGTACACTATCTCTATCTATCTCTGTATACTAACGGTCCTCGAACTTATTGGAGACGTCATCCAATTTTCTATAGACATTGCTATATTGATGATTCACTTTTATTCACCATACAGTAAAATAGAGAAAACATAATATCCGGTTGTAACCTTTCGGATATTTAATTTTACTTCATTTTAAATACCCACCTTCGACGAATTCTCTTCTTGAAAATATCGAGGTGAATATGGATGTATATCGAATACATCGACCCTATCATTCGTATGGAGACTGGGGAGGTGATTTATTATTCAGAAAAGTGAGGCGTTCATTTTCAAAATTCGTCAACTCCGTCACAACTCAATGAATCATATGGTGTGAATCATGACCTGTCTTGGTATGGTGGAGGTCTGTTGTATAAATTATCATGGTTCATTTTCATTCCCTCCTTTTTCTTATAACAAAGAAATATTTCATTGGGTGAAATTGGTATTTGTTTTGAACTATGTTTTCCTCCAGCACGTATGTAAATTAGCACGTTTTTAGTGAATTAATATTTTCCTATTACCTTCTTCTCCATTAACCATCACCCCTGGTACTTGCAACCCCTGTCACACTGTTTGGTGGATTGCGGGGTATTTATGTAGAGGTAGATCATTGGTAAAATTCAAAAATGTTGCTTATTTCACATATTTTGATGCACGTGAGTTGTGCAGTTTACAAATTCGAAATAGAAGTTCTAAAAGAAGGTGCACCTGATTAATATTAGACTTTGATTTACAAATATTTTGTGAATCGAATAGTTCGGAATAAATATTAAAATCCAATTGCATTCGCCATGCAGTGACCACAATCGCAGGACATTTAACCTCATTACGTTAAAAAATCGTGTGTTGAAACCAGGTGTCTGAAGTCTAAGCGAACTGTCAAATCCCATAGGCATGACGAGAAAATGAAATTGGTATTCATTGTTAATGCAATGTTGACATTAAATGTCGATATCGTAATTTCATTCTTGGGTGATATAAATCTTGCATAATGCCTCCATTAAGCGGTGATTACTCGCAGGAGTTGACTTTTATGGCAGTCAAATTGAAAAAAACGACCTTCATGTGGATCACACGCCTTCCCACCTCCGGTACTTGTACACTATCGATCGAGGGTGAATTCGATACTCGGAAAGCGTAACCGTCATCCAAGTCGTTCTCCGAGTGAATTTTCGATTATTTCAACCAATTCTTTCAGATAGTATTAGGAAACAACTTAAAAGGCATGCATTGAATTTGCTCTCTACTTCCATTTTTTAGAATATTATTTACCTATTCAATTATTTACGATAAATTTAATTCTCGAAACATTTTTCAGTCAGTTTCACGGTCCAAAGATGTCGCTGATGCTTTTAAAGGAGTGTGAACGATTCGCCATCTAAATTGAGGCGATTGGGTGTTCTTTTTTCTTCTTCTTTTTTTCTTTTTAATTCTTCGGTTAGTGAATCTGGATATTTATTTTATGATATCGATGCGTCTAAACTCAAACAAATTTAGATGTGGATCGCTCGGACCTCACGGGGAATATTAGTGGTAGAGTTCATCTACGCAGAAGAGTGGCATTGGGAAACGGCGTCAGGCGACGCCATTCCATTCTGTCGGATCGATACATCCACATGAGTATCGATAAAAATTGATATTTTTGAGGGAACATTAGGCATTCCATTAAATTTTTATGAGTAAACGATCTAAAATCGCCAACATGAGGGAAGTAGAGAGAGAGAGAGAGGGAAAACGGGAGGCATTTTTTTAATGCTCCCTTGCCCTCTTCGTTGTGTACGTTTTTTCCGCATCTCCATTCGTTTTAACTGTGCGGGCTCTCACAAAATAATTGGAAAACTATCCGAACGTTGTCATGCGTTTTCATAAATAATAAGCGTTTCCAGGGATGATCAATTAAGGTTACCCAGAACTTTAAAAATTTTTTAATGAAAAAAATGTTCGTTTTATTTTTCGCGTAATGAATTGCACACTTACCATTTCCTTCTCGTTAAGTTTTTATCTTCGTGACTGCGCAGGGCAAAAAATTAAGATTTGAAAAATCAGGGTAATTGCTGAATATTATGCCGAACAGCTTTATGGTCTTCCTATTAATTTATTTATTAGAATGCAGAAATCAGTAAAAAGATCCCATAGACGACTCAGTTCACTCGACAGCTTTTTAAAAATATGTATCTATTCTGAAATTTGTTTGTAGGCTAGTTGGAAATTGTTTTCATTTGTCTACGCGGTGAAAACCCGAAGCACAATCTTTTTATGCAGCCGAAAATTATTCTCTGACTTTCCAAGAATTTCTCTCCTGATTTTTATCTGTTCACGTCATCTGATTTCACGAAAGAACAAATTACGTATCCTTTCTATCGCTTTGACACCTACGTGATAATAAAAAAATTGAAAATATGTTATGTCTTTTAATATTTAATATGGTAATTTTTGTGCTTTTCAATGGCACCATTCTATTCCGCTTAGTTGCGTGTTCAACACGCGTTTTAAACACTGGAGACTTACCTCTGATTTCTGCCCATTTTCCTAACTCATTCATCTTTTCCGGCTCAAGTTTGCATCTGTCAGTGGAGATTAATTAAGATATATTATTTCGAGTTAGCACTTTTATTCAAAAGCCATGAGAAAGTGCGAATCAAAATGGAACACAAAATATTAACTTTATGTATTCCTCATCTTTCGTAGGTCCTAATTTAAAGAATTTTATCTTTTCAGTGACCTTCATAGCCAATTAAGGTCAAAGCTGCATTTATTTTGCGGTTTTTTATTCAAGTTGTGCCATTTCTGCGTTCAACAAATATTGACGGTATTGAATAAACCTTTTTTCACCGGAAACTGTACTTTGGAGGAGGACATTTGCAAATTAGAGGGAAGTCAAGCGTAATACAGGAAAGGAATTCAAAAAAGTTATTGTATTTTTAAGCTAAACATTTTCTAGGTTTCAATATATTTCATAGTAATAAGATAATATAATGAGGGTTGATGTGATTCTCCGAAGCCTTGGTCGTTGTAAAAAATGTTATTGCTCCAGGAAACTTGAATTTTTTATTGGATCATAAACGTTATTATTGTTTTTTGGTGAGCGAGAAAAGATTAATCAGGATGTTTCAACGAATTAAAATGTAGGAAAAACGTCATCACGGATTTTGGCCTTTCTTTGATCCCGTCTGCTTAATCTTTTCCACACTCCCTTGTTTTCATTTTCTACGTGTTATCCATCACCACCTTAATCGGTGCACCATGAAGAGTAGTGGTGCCCGTGAGTAATCACAGATGGCTCTCCTACACTTCGTCTCATACAATCACTGGCGCTCTTAAGTTCCTCGGGTGGTTGAAGAATTAAAAACGCGTGTGGGAGGAGAAGCGCGACCGATTGGCGGAAAAGACTCCCAATGGCGCCATTCGCTACGGAAAGAACTGCTTGTCGTTGGTCATCCGGCGATACGTAAAGATGCCCTTGCATCGTGGTCACGAAATGTACGTAGGATAACGATCAGCAGCTAGATCTATCGTTTTTTTACCCCTTGACTAATCGCCATCTCATATTTCTTGTCACCCAAGCTTCTCCGTTGAACAGTTCTTAATTATCGAATGTGTTTCCTGAGTACCAGTATTTATCCTACTTGGAAAGCTTTAATATGACCTTAATTACTCTGAATTTCAATTAATTAAAATAACTCTGTTGGAAAGAACCGAAATATACTTTTTAACACGAACATTCAAAACTTTGCCAGAGTGTTATGAATAGTTTGATTTGAATATAAATGGTCTACACAAAGTGTAATGAGATGAATATATATTAAAAGTAGCATATAAAAATGACACGGTGAATTCGCATTTTGCTATTATGCGTTCTAAAATACCATAAAACTTAATTTTACTACGTTTGGCTGTCGTAACTGAAGCGTACTCCTTTCGAATACAACTGAAAATACCCCAAGACATAAATAGCAATTAGGCATTTTTGATATCTGCATATTCGTTCCTTACCTTTTACTTCTGATGTCCAGTTGCTTATACAATAACATTAAAGTTATTGTATAAGCACTCAAAACGGCTCGGGGCTTGAATTTTTGTCTGACTCAGTTTGCATGCGAGGTTTTACAAAGCATATTTCTATCAGATAGCTTTGACACTGCTGTATTTATAAAGTTGTAGCGGCAGCAGAAAATGAGTCTAGATTATCAATATTTGGTTTCAATTATATTTATTGTTTTATTAGATTTTGCAGCGAATGAATCTTTAAATGAAAACATATTTACGTTCGTCGTTATTCTACTATAATTATTACCATGGCTTTTAATTGACAAAGTGTCGGTACATTATCTATCAAAGTAATATATATGCATTCTCTTGAATTTCTTTAGATAATAACAGCTAATATAGGGTCTTTAATGCTCTATACAATGAATCAGGTTTTAAAGTGTACACATGAGGCCCTATGTACAAAAACCACCGACAATATTTAAAATGTATTGAAATTGTATGTGAGTCTACAACCTTATCCTCCAGCACAAAACGACGTTCTCTGGGCCGACAACCGTTAATATTCCACTTTTGAAAACATATGTATAACTACCTACCTACCTGAGTGGCGCATTCGTGAGAAGCCCTCTAAAATGAATCTCGTCTTCGCGTTTTCTATTATAAGCCGGGAATTAAAAATACGAGAAAAGTAGATGCTTCAACTCTCGAGATGCCCAACATTAGAAAAGGGTAACGTAAATTAAAAACGAGTACCGTAAGATCTTCATTCTTACCAACTCCCTTCCTTCTCCGCTCGCTCCCCGCATTTAATCTTCCTAATAAACCCACCTCCACTCACCCTGTTCTAATGTACACAGCTTCACTCACACTCCAAACCCCCCTCTCTCTCTCCCTTTCTCTTCTCATCCTTTCGTTCCGGACTCATAACAATTCGTCTCCATTTTGTGAAATATTTTCCGCCGGAGTTAGTAAACCCCACGCCTCCATGCCTTCCCCGTTTCCCCCACGCTTTTCTCCTTCCCAAGCCCGCCTCGCACTTAATTCTCCTTATTAGAAAGACTTCATCCCTCCCGAGCCTCTCCCCTTTTTATTTCCCACCTGCCTCCCCCGTACGGCCGTGCCGTTCCCTCCCCGTTTCTTCCGCTACTCGGAATGCGCAAGGAGAGGCGGAGGCAGACTGACAAGTCGCGGCCTGGAGAAAAATCCCCCACGAAAGAATATATTTGTCCTCCCTTATCCACCATATCACATAAGACTTGATGTAGTGCATCGCGTTCTGGGGAGGCGTATTCAATTCAATCCCTTGAAATGTAACCGAAAATGGAAGCATCTCATCGTCAGACGGCGGATGGAACTTAATTATCGCAGAAAATTTTGCTTGGAGATGACTGAGATTTTGTTCACTTCTTAACACAATTGGCAACACTTCACTAATTATTCGATTAGTTTCGTTATTTTGGTTATAAAAATATACAGAGTTGAAGATTTGTACTGGTCGAATTTCAAAAAGGTTTGGCTTCGATGTACTATATTTATGGTTGTGGCCACGAGTCATGAGTAGTGAACCGTCTCTAGTCTTAAATAAAACTTATTCAGTTAAAATCTTAATTCGTAGGTGGATATATATATACACACGAGATCTATCCCAAAAGTAGTTGGACTGAGCAGATTAAAAACTATTTACTGTCAGAATTAATATTTTCACTCAAAAGCCTTCGAAGTAACACCCTAGTACGCCCACCCACCGCTACCAGCGGGTTTTCCACGCCTCGTACACCTACCGGGAAGCGGCGCGCCCGGAATGCTGCGAAGCTCCGTCGTCACGGCCTATTTTAACGCTTTCACCGAGCCGTGGTGACGTCCTTTCCGCACGAATTTGACGCGGGGGAAGAGAAAAAGTCTGGTGGGGAATTGTCTAAAACATTTGAATCCTCACTCACATGGTCAAGGAGTTCTTGACAGATTCGCGTACGAGTTTCCTTTTGCTCGTCCGAGAGCACTCACGGTACCAATTTCGCACACACTTTTCTCATGTCCATATTTTCAGTGATAAGTCGATGCACATCACTTACAGGTATGCCAAGTCCATCAGAAACCTCGCAAACACTTATTCTGGGATTCTTGTTGAGCAAAGCCAGGGAAAAGTACTTTTTATGGGGCTTATGCATTCACTTTGGCATTCAAGTAAAATATAACACGCGGGGAATTAAATTTTCAAATAATTATTTCATGAAGTTATTTTAATTACCGATTCAAAATGGAGTTTTTGGAAAAAAATTGAAAAAAATCGCACTCTGTAAGACGTTTCAAGAAAAAGACTGATCATGCATCCACCTCTCTTTGAACTGCTGAAAACAAGTTGTTCCGCACGAAATATTTTCAGAATTTAAAAAAATCATTTGGATTAACTATCCAACTTCCACTTAATCATAGTAATTAATAATACATTTTCGGCAATCGTTTCCGTGTCCATTTGTTCTCGAAGTGAAAGGTATTTATATTAAGGTCGAAGAAGCTTTGCGAATGTTCTCCTTTCTGCCGTAATTTTCACACCCACGGTGTGTTTCCGATCGGAAAGTCGAACCAACCAGCGTGAGCCATTTTCCAAATTGAACTCACATCATTTTTTTATCCAAATTTACCCCTCTCTCTTCTTTATTCTTCCATTTTTTTTCAAATGCTCCCGCCGTTATTGGCTCCAATCATAATCTCCCAAATCCCTCTTCACCCTTGCGTCCTCCGCCATTCGGTAAATTAGCCGCGATCGAAAAAAATAAAAAGAGTATCGCTCCCCACAGAAGTTGGAAGAGAAAATGAGAGAGCGAGGCTTGTTGATGGTTTTCACTCGCTCGAGAATGGATTTTTTTTCGATTATCTCCGGAGGATATATCCGGAGGCTCCCCGGGTCGATACTGCTCTGTTTCTTGATGTCGACTCTAAATTGACACAAAAAATAACTGTATTCGTAAATTAGCATCGACTTGACAACTTAAGGATGTTCACGATAAAATTTAGCGTGGGGTAAAATATTTCTTTAAGCCAGAAAAAATGAGTTTTTATCGAGACTGACGTGACTTCTGAAATTTATTATGTAATCTATGATTGTTGAATAAGCATTCTGTTACTCTCATTTACTATTTTTTTAAGGTTTATCTTTTCGTGGAAATCGTAAGACCACTCAGTGTGCAAAAAAGTGCTTGCGGAAAGTTGCAGATTTAATTACTTCACCTAAAAAAACTCAACGGGGGTTAACTAGTTTTTATCAGTAAATCCATCTGATATCCTGTGCAAAGAGTGGCACTTCCCGATAATGCTTTACGTTTAGATATTTAAGTTTCACGTTAATGTTATGTTCGAATGGATCTTGCCATCGCACCGTTATTAACCCATCCAAGGCCTTTAGGAGTGAAAAACTTTCCTGGCACGAAAAAAATGCTGGAAAATCATTCCTAATTCTCTTTCGACCCCTAGCCGAGTGAGCTTTTTTGCTCGTGATTACCCCTCACTCTCCGACATCTGAATTTCGACTGCAACTACTTGGTAGCCAACCAAATTAAGTCAGGCCTATTTTGAGTTCCATCAGTTGCGTGTCACGTCCAGTCACTTATAGGCGCAAATATTTATGATTTAGGTGGTTCCCTTTTCACAATTTATCTTTTATATGACCACAGTTAGGTGTGTGAAATTGGTGCAAAGGCGAGCTGTCAGATAAAGACGAAGGCACCTTAGACCTTGGACTTACGCATCGATTCAATGCTGCAATCTCATAAGGATCACCCATAAGAAGGCAATCGAAACATTGCCTTCTTATGGGTGATGCAAGTATTGGCTCACGTATTTCTCGCATTGCAGCCCTTGTCTTCATTCTTCGCTCCTTATGACGATCGCCACTCTAAACTCTCCCCCCACCCATCCAGCTTAGCGATGAAGACAACTTGAGTGAGTAGATAAGATGAGAATGGTAGGAATGTGATGGAGTACATTGGAAAAGGTTAGAAATAATAAACGATGGACATATTGACTCTGGCGTGTATTGGAAGGAATGAAGTAACGGAAGGGTGAGTTGGGAAGGGGAATGAAAGAACCGTAGAGCTCGGGGGAAGGAGAAGAGAGATTTTGAAGGAAAGAAGGAGAATAAAAATTATCAGAAGCTAAATAAGATAATGCAGATGGTAAGTTGCATTATTATTTAGATAGAGCTTCCGATTGCGCTATTGTTTCCCAGCGATATTACAAAGCTTTTTTTAAACGTTGAATTAAAATTATTAAGCGGCCTGGAAGATAACCATTCACGTGTGTACTACTACATTCCCAATACGGTTGATTACATGAGTCTAATACGAGATCCAGACAATCGACTTGTTTGTCAAAATATCCAGACAATCGACTGGTTTGTCTTTCGCTGAGGATATGTAAAAGTAACGCATTTTCAATCTTGAAACCTGTGGACAGTGGCATAGACCTACATTCTTATAGCCAACGAAACTATTTTTTTCTTATACGTAGTAGCTTTTATCATGATTGTAGTAGTATTATCATTCCTTGTAGCCCAAAAAAATATTTTCTTTTCCCCGATGGAAATAATCACTCATTAAATATCCCAATATTTTCAAAACAATTGCATTACTTAATTTTATCTTTTAACATCAATGCGGTTAATTTAGAAAACTTTGACGGTTAAGAAGCTGTCCTAACTTCCCAAAAATCTGACTTTATTCAAATGATTAATTTTTTCCTCGGCCTAGATGAGAGTATTAATTACTTACGTTTATGCGAAAATAGCAGATAAACGCCGCTTACTCAAAATAGATGAGGTCGTTGCTTACAGCTCCTTTCACATTCCCCTTCCCTCAGTTCTCTGTATGTTTTGACTAATTGCTTTCTGACTTCTTGCATTATATTCGCGAGGGCAGAAGTATTATTTACTGATAATATCCTGCTTATTTTGTCCTTTTTGTGTCTTCCACTTCCACGTATAATAAAAAAAACGAATTCGAGGAGTTATTTTCCTTTGATTAAAAATGCTATTACGTCGAAATTTTATTTCCCATTTAAAAGTGCTTTTGTCCATTTTACGTTGCCCACCCTCGGTCACCGGCGGTCCGGCATGCTGGGCGAGAGGGAGCAGGCGGGCGGAGGAGTGCTGACACTGTGCAACCCGAACCACTCTCCAGCCTCACCCCTCCCTCCCTCTCCGCTTCCGATAAGTGTCTGTTGCTATGCGAAGTCCATCCGTTCGGGTAGCTGGGTTGTGACGAGGGGGTCGGCATGGGATGGGGTGGCGCATTGCGAGGGTGTAAGGCGCACACCCTTTTATCTCTCGCTCCATCCCTTTCATGGCCACCCTCCGTCCGACGAGGCGCTCCCATTCATTCTCCTCGACCTCACCTCTTCCATTCCACCTCCGTTCCTCACCCTCGGTGTACTATCGCTGCCGTGGCTGATGGAAAGGAAACATGAAAACCGCACCCTCGACCTCCGCCCCCCCTCCTCCTCTTCAGTCCCTTCTTGCCCCGCATGCGTTAAAGCCGTGTTATCTCGAAGGGTCGTCTGCATAGGTGTTCTACTAGAGTGCATCGGTCCCTAAAAACTTGGAATGCGCACTATGCAATAGGAGACTCAACAAAAACATTTTCTTTTATCATCCATCTTAGGGCCGGTTTTAAAATAGTTCGTTAAATCCAATAGTCAGTTAACGTGAAAGTTACTTAGCGTGGATGTTCCCGATAGGTCCAATTTAAGAAACAAATTTGACTACGCGCTAGTGAACGTGAATATCCTGCCCATTGTAACGCCATCTTTAAGTTAACGAGCACTTTAACCACTTACGTTTAACGGTTAACTTGGACTTAACCTGCGCTTATAAACATGATTTTTGGCCTTAACCGGTCTGCTTATGACGGTCATTGAAATTTTCTCTCTGATTTGTGAACTTGACCGAACGTAGAGTTCCGGAACCTCCGGTTTAACGAAGTGCTGTAGGGTCCTGAAGTATTAGAAAATGTATCTTCTTCCGCCGCACAGAATTCCTATCCACATTATTAAAAAATAAAAACGCTATTTATCTTCCCATTATATTTAAAGAGTACCAACCAAGGTCTCCTCACTTCGTTTCATTAATCAAGGCTTTACATAAAGTTTTGAAGCATTCGGTCTTGATTCAGCCTGTCGTTTAAATTAAGTTTTAAATATTTTACTAGCCTGAGTATTTTTTCGAGAAGAAACTTTGGTCTCACACTCATAAAATGTGTGCCATTCTACCTAATATCACATCCTTCAGTTGCGAATTACAGTTTTCTTCCGCATTCCAGATCTGATTCTGAAACTTTAAAATTTTGAATATGAAGTACTTTTTGAAGTTTTTAGCCCTTCCTGAGGCATACATTTATTTTTACATTATCCATTCTTTGTGACCTCGGCTATCTCTTTGTGTGCTTATACAATGTGCGAAAAATAATCCGTCAAGGCTAATTTGGTCTTAGGGCATTGGCATGTGATTGGACTTATTTGAGTAACTTACCCTAGGCATATGTACCTACACCAAGTTGACATGTCACAAAATTTCGTTATTTCAACGCATTTTGATTTGACACAAATATTTCCGTATTCCAAAAATGGAGGATTTCATGTTTTGGATTGTCTGGTGTTTACCCTTTGCAACCTAATTTTGTGAAGCACAATATTCCTTCTTCGGGAAAACTTTAGGACTTCGACCCGCGCTTGAGCAATGCTGGCATTCATATCTAGTTACCTGTTAAATTAATCTACCGAATCTACTGATATAATAATAACTTCAATAATATAATAATTAAAGGCTGAAACAGCAAATTGAAGAACGGTATTCCCTCGATCACTGTTGAAGTCAACAACATTGAATGACTAGAAGAGCAAAGAGGGGAATGTATTGTGTATCTATTGAGAGTTTTAAACTAGGATTCACAATATATGTATTTTTAATCGTGATATGGGAAAGATTTCTAACACTTTAGATATCTCTTTAGGCCATCGAAAAGATAACGAATCTCTCTGGAAAAAATTCCTTTTTCTTCAAATTCGTTCAATTCCCGCGAAACCTGAGTAAAAAAAATAATTCCGAACGATTTTATGTTTCTTTCCTCGAGAGCCAATTTTGAGGTACTTAGCTTTCTCGCCGCTGCCGGGGCTACGCGGTTTGCCCTCAAGAATCTTAATCTCGGTCACAGGTCGTTCGACCAGCGGTCACATTGTTCCTTCCTCAGTCGGATGAATCCTGCGCATTCCTCCGGACCAAATTCCCTCTAATTATACGCATTTGGACTCTCACGCTGTATAGTTTTGCTCACTTAAATGGGGCGAAAGCCATTAAACGGTAGTTAACCCACGTTACCCATTCGGCACGTGAGAAAATTAGACGCATGGAATGCGTTTTAATCGCCCGACAATGTCATCTTGGAAATAAGAATTCCAACTCGGAGACTTGCGCCACAAACCAAGAGTAATCGACCAGAATCAGTGTCCCAATGTGACTGCTCTCGCCCCCCCTTCTTATCGCATATCCGTTCTCCGTACCCGCTTCACTTCGCAGTCCGCTCCGTCCGCTCGCATACTCGGTCGTGCTAGACATTTTGGAACTGTTCGCTCGATAACATAGTAAAACTACTCCGATCGTTGTCGCATTCGTATTATAATTACTGGTCTACTCCTCACACCAAAAGCCACGTGGCGTGATATTCGTCAAAATTGTGCACCTATTCGAAATGTTTTGCAATTGATGTCCAGATGCCCAAGTAAATATTCTTCTTTTAGTGCGGCAGAAAATAGGAATAGTTAGGTGGGACAGGAGGCTTGCCAATACGACTACGACCTGTACATATCTCAGACTGATCAGGTGCGAGTGGGGAACGGAGAGTCCGGATGGGCAGTGTTTGGAAAAGGTGTAAGGCAGGGTTGTCCCGGTGTTGTTCAACTGGAAATAACTAGAGACGGGTATGAACGTCGGCGGGAAATTCATAAAATCAGTTAGGTTCGCCGATGACCAAGCTTTAGTTTGTCAGTCAGCCAAGGGGTTTCAATTATTGCTGAGTGAATTGGAATTTCAGTGCGTTAGAAATGGGATGGGAATCAATATTAACAAAACAAAGGTTATGCGATTTTCTAGAAAGAAAAAGGCTAAGCTTAACATTAAAATAGGAGGACGAACACTAGAGCAGGTGGAACAGTTTACGTATTTCGGAAGTGTTTTGGACCAACACGGTCAAAGTATTTGGGACGGAAGGAGAAGAATTGCGCTAGGCAAAGAGGCTTTCACAAGGAGGGAGTTGATGACAGGGACATTGAGTAGAGATATTAAGAAAAGACTCGTAAAAACTTTGGTATGGAGCGTAGCTATGTACGGCGCGGAAACGTGGTCATTGAAGCAGGAGGATAGACGTAGATTGGAGGCTGTTGAAATGTGGGTGTGGAGAAGAATAAGGAAGGTGAAATGGACAGAGAAGAAAATAAATGAGGAAGTACTTGGTATGGTGGGCGAGGAGAGGGGTTTGTTGGGAGAAATCCTATGGAGGCAGGAAAATTGGATGAAGGGGGTGTTGACCGGCAGTGGGATGTTGAAGACTGTGATAGAGGGGAGAATATTAGGCAAACGAGGAAAGGATAGGAATAAGATAGTGATGTTGGACGGAATGAAGGGAGGAACGAAGCACCTAGAGATAAAGAGGGACTTGTCGTAGGGTAGGATGTTGGGTTTTATTTATTAGGAGAAACAAAATATTTATTTGGTAGATTTGTCCATCCAAAATCTACCTCAAATGGTAGATTACTTTTTAAAAAAATGGTAACGGACTTGTCATCGAGTGAAATTGTTGGCGCACTAGTCGCCCTGAGCATATCTTAGAGCGAAGCGCCATGAAATACGAAATTCGAAAAAAAATCGCCATTCCACCGCTCGAAGCGTGTTGATCTACAAATTCTGCCAGAGATTCTATCCGGTTGTATCATCAAACTATTCATCGGCATGGCCCCACGTGAAACCTTTTCCAATGATTTGATCCGGTTCAAAAATCTCCGCGAAGGAAGATGGAATCTTTCGCGCAAAATAACGTGTGCTATTTTCGTTTCCGCTCTTTCGAGGCGCAAGGAGAAATCCAAGTTCCATTCCCTCATATCCCCAGTTGGATTCCGATGTTCGCGGAGGATTGCATCTCGCCTTCCTCATGCGTAAGAGTCATGTGGGGCGGAAACAGATCTCTTTTGTGCGTTATCATTACGGCGCGGCAACCCGATTTTACACCGTAGCGCAATTAACGCGATCCAACCCCAGTGATTCATTTTAGCGTCAGGGTTCGTTTCAGGTTGGGCTATGTAATATACACCTGTAGTAAATACAGTATCAATCGAGTTTATTACAAAATCAAATAAAAATAATGAGGTAAAGATACGATTACAAAGATCAATGTGATCTTTATCGCCCACTGGCGGGTAATCTCTTTTATTTTATCACTCTCTTATTTTGATGAAAAGATACAGATAAGTTATCCCATAAATACCTGGCGACCTTCATATCAATGAGATATTGACAAACCTGGCTTTAAGGTACGTACGTAGATCAAATGGTTCTTGCCTCACCTCACAAAATTTCCTATCATAATATTGAGACGAAATCGCGCTGTTGATTTTCCCGCTAGGTTCAACAAACACCAATCATTGCCACCGAACTTTGTGTCATTATCTACACCATTACATAAAATTGTTGAAAATATCAGCCATAGTTTAGTTTTGTAGGTAAGGTTCATATTTGTTTCTATTTGACAAATATTTGGATGCTTAAATCATCACAGAATTAGTTTCCATTCATGGAAACGAGGTACCAAATTTAGATGGTACCCTGCTGTCGATTTCCATTGGAATGAATAGAAAAAGATGAAATATACGCATTGCATATGTAGTCACAAGCGTTGCTGATTGAACTCCACCATGTTTTTATCTGAATTATAGGCCTTGGGGTTGATTCAGTTCAAATATAGCATTGCGACGCCCTTGTATCGGATATCGCAAAAGTAAAATCTTTCGACGTCGTGTCGTAACCGGATACCATCTCATTTACTATCGCAGATTGCGGCTTCGACTGCATCGCATTGTTGTTCTTTTCTCGGAATTAAACAAAAGAGTCACGTTGCACTCCATTCGTCTCAATAAAGAAGATATCTGTAAAAGATATTCAAGATCACGGTATTTCCGGAAACAATCTATATTCTCATCAGGTGAATAATTTTAAGAAGTCGAGGTGTGGCTCTACCTTGGTAATTCAATACCAATCACTAATCCCAAAGTTATATCACTACATTTCCCTATGTTTCAAAGTTCAATTTCCTGCATCGTATTAGTTCAATCGAAATTTGCCCAGCCCAGTGAGTCTTTATTTAATATGATCGAATGAAATTTTAATTTTTTACATCCAAGAATGATTTCACTGAGGTAAACTGAGTGATAGCTTATATTTTTCTTGCATTTTAAATCAGAGCAGCATTAGATGAGTGCATGTACTCAAAAATAGTGCGATTCACTGAATTCTAAGGTTTTGTTTTTTAGGCAAAGCTACTCTTCATAGTATATCTTTTCCGATCCAAAATCCACCCATTTGATCAAAATAAATCGCTAATTTTTCATAATACCCTGCAGATACTTCTTTTCTCATTTCCATAAGTTAAACTGACATATAAATGTTTGAAAAAACGGAATACATTTTAAGACATCAGTACCCATTTCAAACCTTAAACTCACTCAGCTCTTGACAATATTCTTGTTCTTGACCAGTGTCCCTGTAAGATTAAACATTAAACTACGAGACCTGTAAGTAGTACCTACGTGAAATGTTAGTATTAAATGTAAAATAATATTCATTGAGACTACTTTCCGTGAATGGAGTCGAACGTAAATTTGGTTGATTGTGATTTATTCACGTTCCCCTCTACATGATGTACACCATGGTCATGGCGTTTGTACTTCCTAATACGAATTATAATGTCACCAAATGTTAAATTTTATTGATGGGTTTGATCACTGAGATAAAATAGGAGAGATGGACACAGTCAAGGCACATATTCAAATATTCTTCCTTCCCTCTTACGATGCGCATTCGTAACATTGGAATTAATGTATGACCTAGTATGGTACTTGCTCTACCACCCCTCTTCACACGCCCTTGCGATGGCTGGAGGGGTACTGTGTGGTTATAGATCTACATATACACAATATCCCGCAAGTCATCGCAAGGGTGTGTGGCGGGTGGTGGTAGGGCAAAGATCATGCATACACAGCCACTATTAGTTCATACATTCATTTGAATGTGTCTTAGTCCATATAATAAAACACTCGTACACATATATACTTATATGCATGATTAAATGTTGATAATATCTATCCCTCGCCTTGTCGTGCATTGTACCCTGTATCCCTCTGATAGAATTGGTTAGTGGAAGATATTCTGAAGTATTTATCTCTCCTGAAAATAATTGCGACATCATTATCCTCTCTCTCAGATGAAGATGGCGATGCCTATACATCGCATTCACTCTCGCGGCAACCCCTCTCTCCCCTCCACCCTACCGCTCCTCGGATTTTGCTTCATTTATTTCATCCCTCCATTCACCAAATATTCTCTCCCAACCTCTTTCCTATCATCTTTCTTCTTCCAAAACACCGCTCGGAGCGCGAATCCGGTCGATTTTCCAGAGGGTTCCAGAACCGTCAGAGATGATGTGGGGGAGGATATCTAAACAAAATATTTCCTGGAGGGTCGCCCCATGATAAAAATAAATAAAGAAGTTTTCCGGGGATGAAAAACAAGAATAAAAATAAAATTAGAACTCAACATGGGTGTGTGCGTGTCCTTGTGTGAAAATATTTTCTGATGAAAAGGCGTGTGCTCCGAGAGCGCGGAATTTCGGTGATCGGGAGGGCGAGAGAGGGGGAGGGGAATGGGCGGCGGGATGGAAAGGGGGCGGGAAATACCGAGAGAGCATCCCCTGTCTGGCGACCGTCTGCACAACGGGGGGCTGGCGGGGGACGTGTGTGTGCAGTCGGGCTGGAGTCGAATGGGGTAGGCAGGGTAAAATATTAAACGCAGTCATCATCGAAAGTGCACCGTGGGAGTTAATTGTGCGCCAGTGCTCGTTTAAATGATGGGTTAGGGGAGAGATATAATGTTTACTGCCGAGGATAACGACTCAATCCCATGTCGAATCGTTTTCATGCACGACTGGACTCGGCTTTCCACGGGTAAAATGTCAATCCTTTAGCGCTCGAAAAATCTGTTTTTTTTTAATTAAAGGAATTCAACTGCCGCACGAGAAAAAAGTTACCACTTGACCGATTGGTTTTGCTGAACATGCTCGAAATTCAAAAAGTAAATTATTGTTTTCCATGAAGATACATGTACGTTGTGAAAAACTCTCCATCGTGGAAAACTCTGCATCATTTTTCGTTCTTTTTTTTACATTCGGAGGACAGTGTTTTCATATTGAGGCATTTATTGAGTTGTAATTGAATATTCAGTGAATTTAGTCTTTAAATATATTGGAACAAATCATTTTGGTAGACGGCTGTAAATAAAAGCACTAAAAGCTTTAATTTCAATAGTCCCAACTTCCCATATTGTTTTTTTAATTTAAACAAGAAAAAGTTTGTAAACTCTTGGATGAATTATTACTAATTATTCTTGTAAAAAAGTTTCAAGAACACATTGAAGTGTCATGATTTAATGTTGCAGAATTATTCCATTGTTTTTTCGGGAAAATACGCGTTCCCGAATGCTCACATAAATGATGCGGAAAGGCTGAAAGTTTTCAGCGAATTATAGTGACGCTGGAATGAAGGTGATTTCATCAGATTTTACGAATCACGCTCCAGCATAGACCGCTCAGACAGATGCATCCTGCCGTAAAACTAGCACGGGGGATTTTAATTGTGAGTGCTTAGCAGTTATGCATTTAGTTGGCATCCTATAAGCCACCGTTACTAGGCTACGACAAAATATCATACTCTACAATTTTAAGGTAAACCACCTGAGAAATAATATAAGTTAAATTTTGGAAATGTGCCTCACAGCTTTTCATTTATTACTCCATATATGTTTCAGCTACTACACTACTCATGCGACATGAGAAGTTATTGGATGGTATAATTAAATTAGAGTGTTATTAAAGTTGGATCATGGCTACAAACTACGCCACCTAATCACTTAAGCGACAACGATGAAAACTCACAATTATATGAAAGCTGCTTGATCCTGGGTGTCACCATGTTTGTTTCAGTCAACATTAGTTTCACCGTTGTTCCAACTGGCGTCTATAATTCGAAACTGAAGACTCGATCTACATCTACTGTGCTCCGCGAGGGTGTGTGGCAGGGGTTGATTAAACACCATGCATGCAACATCGAAGCTTTTTTTTAATTTTTAGTTCAACATATATGTAAAGTGATTTACATCATGACAACTGCAGGGGTGTCTAAGTGAGATACACTTCTGTAAGCATGCAAGAGGAGCTGTTATCATCAAGTACAATTACTGAGGCTAGATTAGATAATGACAACATGCTATGCTACTTAGACTGAAAAAACTTTTTCGGCAAGGGCGGGGGATATTCTGATCCCTTATCGTTCGAGAGTAAAATGGCATCTTAAATCTATTTGTTCTACACTTATACCAGTCGTGTTTGAAATTATATCAGCGTATATAGTGAAACCCCAAATCAAGCAGGCTTTCCATTCTACATGCCAGCCTTTGCACTATCATTTTCAAACCGTTGAAAGACTTTTATATTACATCAGTTAAACTCATTGATGCTCGTGCCAATCACGTTGTTAGCCAGGATGATGACGCTCGACTGGATCGACTGTCTCTAAACATTCAGTGCGATCACTACCGCTAATTTCTCCGTTTGGGCGTTTGAAATTTCAATACAATCGATCACTTAATCGATCACATTAACGTAAGTGATGACCGGTGTCAAGGTTTCTCTGTCACTTACCCGGTGTCGCCAGTGGCCTCTTTTGGTCAGTTTGGCCAGTGGTCTGGAGGACGCTTTTGCAGCATCCGAGTATTTCATTTTTATTGTAATCTACTCGTTATTGTGCAAAATTCAAACGCCTTTGGTGTATCGACATTCTCCCCGCAACTCCTCCCTTTCCCCACGTAACCATTTTCTGTGACCCTCTCCCTCTCTTTGGGTGGAGGTAATATATGGGCGCGTCCCACCGTGAAAAGTGCCATTGTCGTCTATTTTTACGCCATGGACCGGCTCAGTGTAGCTCTCCATTCCGCCCTATTAATTTCTCCAAAGCCATTTAGTGCAGTTTTCCCGTGTCTTTAGTTTTCCCCAAGTATTACCCTAGATGCCTTTCTTCCTTCCCATTAAGCTCATCAGGAATTCATTTATTCTCACGGTGTGCTCTACTCAACCGTCCTCCCATTGTCCTCCAAGCCTCTCGAAGTGATATCCCCTCTTCCTGTTCTTTTATATACCTTCCCCTCCCGTATGTTTTCTGTCCATTCGATTATACTATATGGTGTCCTGTCCAGCATATTGCATTATAAGTACGCTTTTCTCCTACGCACAGTAGGCGGCGGAAACCATTGTACGTTGCATGTCCATGCGGTAGTGGATTTTCACCTCCTTAATTTTCACATTCTAGTTCTCACGTTTTTGGATAAATGTTTACTACATTCTAAGTTGTATGTGTTTGTTAGTTGATAGCATATATATTTGCATACGTATAAGTTAAAAATGTTTTTGCATGAATGTATACGCCACTATGGGTGTAGGCTAAAATAAATATGTTGATTTAACATGTGATTTTGTTATCTTTTACGGGTGGTGACCTAACACCCCCAGCCATACGCCCTAGCGGTGGCTTGCGGGGTATTATGTAGATGTAGGTTCATACATGCAATATCGTATATAAACTTATTTACAAAAACAATCTTGCCCATGCAAACATAAATAAATACCTGTATAGGTCATGCCATAATTTACTAAATCATTAAACGTTTGTCTTTATTCGAGGGTTTGATTTAGATTTTTTTATGATTGTGTATCGCATTGGGGTTGAACGAGTTCTTCAATCTGTCGCTTGTGGTGTCCATCCTCCTTATTGTACCACGATAGTCGATCTGCCAATATAACTCGGAGCATAATAATTCCCTCCGTGTCGTGACTTTTATTCCTTTGTAAATCAATGTGACGTCTGCAAATCTAACTTAACCTCTAGGACGCAATTGAAGTCGTCTAATACCACCATATTTCAGAAAACGGCCAAATGTACGTGAATCCAGCTTATTGAGATATCATTATTTTTATTTTCTTGAATTTACATGGCCAATTTAATGTGCGGGAATTGGTCGAAATCACTCTTCAATTCCCAAATGATCTCACGAATTTGTTTAGTCTTTTCGATTTTTCTCCTAAAATGTCCTATATTACTATATTCTACATAATTCCGGTCCTTTTTAATTTTAGCTGCGTCTCTTCATTTCATTCAGTCTATTTCTAAACGTAAGTTTCATAGATTTTTTGCACTTTCAAGGACTGCATTACATCCTGTGTTGTGAATGTCCCTTTGCTGTCGAAGCAGTGTTCTCCTTCCCTTTTTTTACCCACTGATTTCATTTCATTTTCTCGATCGTACATTGTCAGATTTCCAGCTTTCAGAGAAAAGTGTTCCAAACTGAGTTTGCCCTGCCCTATCTTACTATGTTATCTTTACTCTCGGCCTACATTTTTTATCCTCTCTAAAACTGTCCAGTGATGTTACTTCCTCATTTCCTCTCTCTCTCTCTGTAAAGATAGCTACGTCGACGAAACGCATTATGCTGTATTTTTTACTCGCGATCCCCAAAAGCATTTTCTTTCGTATGAATTTTTTGTTGAACTTCGCGCACACATTCATTCGTATGCTCCTCACCAAAGGGCCGAAATGGTAGTCTTGCGAAAATCTGTGGATGGGTAGGGGGAGAGTCGGAAGGGGGGGATAGCGACGCAAATTGGTGCGCCACTGGCGCGTGCCTGCGCGCGTGTGGATATCCATCTCTGAACAAGGGAGAGGGCGAGCGCGCTCACAAGGGAGTGGGCATCACTCAACAGGCATGAGGGAGAGAGTGAGAGATAATGCAGGGGCGAGGGGAGGAGCGAGCGAGAGAGACACATACAAAAGCCTTCCCCCTTTGTTTCCTTCTGGAACAGCGTCGGGCGGGACGAAGGGAGGACAACGACTGCGGAGCCAGTCCCACCACCCCTCAGTCCGACCTCCCTCGGGAACTCCCAGCGCGGTCGGCCCGAACCAACAAGGGCTGAGACTTGGAAGTCTCGGGAATGCAAGTTGGGTGGCGCGTATCGAATGCATCAAATGCGAGGGAAGAGGTGGGGTTTGGCGAGACGAGCTCGGTCTTCGGGAAGGAGATACTATGTATCTACTTTGCGTCGGACGTGAAAACGGGGGAGGGCTTGAACTTCCTTGCGGGGAAAGGGGGGCATATGGGGGTAGGGGTATTGTGGGAGAGAGATCTCCATAGCACGAGGAGCTCCCACGCCATCTTTCCAGTAGTAACTCTCATTACGGGATTGCTTCACAAAACTTTGGGTCGGAAGGACGGGATGGGGAAGGGGGAAGGGTGTCGGGTGTGGGAGTGTATTGATTGCAGCGGGGGAGTAAGACCATGTGGGGGGTGTGAGGGGAGGAGGTAGAAGGCGGCTTGGTAGTCCAAGTCATGAGGGGGAGAGGGGGGAAGAGAGAGAGTTTCGGGAGATGTGCAGGAAGTGTTTCTCTCTCTCTCCCTCATTGGTTGGGGGGGATAAGGGAGTCGTA
This sequence comes from Hetaerina americana, assembly GCF_022747635.1. Taxonomy (NCBI): domain Eukaryota; kingdom Metazoa; phylum Arthropoda; class Insecta; order Odonata; family Calopterygidae; genus Hetaerina; species Hetaerina americana. Next base: position 31,687,101 of record NW_027287095.1, on the reverse strand, counting down.
AATGGGGGGAGGCTGGCTGTGTGCAGGTTTGGGCGGGGAGGAATAGTTGAGCGCTTTGTATGGAAACCACTATGGGAGGGAGAGGCATTGTGGGGAGGCGGGAAAGAGGGGTTCGTGCAGAGGGAGATGATGGCCCGCCTAGGGTGCCAAGGGAAGAAGGGTGGTGGGGTGTACTAGGGTGCTCGGATATAAGTGGTGATTCAGTAGTGAGCTTGGGGGTTGGGAGGGAGGAGATAGGGGTGGAGCAAGCAGAGTGGCTTCAGAGTGTCGAGCAGTAGAGCCTTTCCCTCATTCCATCCTCTGTAGCCCTCCCACGCTGAAAGCCTACCCGGACCACATCAAAAACAGGACGTAAGGCAGGGTTCGGTGGAATAACGAAGTCCAGATCGCGCCATCGGTGAAGAAGTGTGGTGTTTTTATCTTCACACCTCATGGATGGTGAGGACGTACCCGTGAGTGTATGAAATGTTTCGGTAACGCTCGCGATGTTCTTGCGGGTAAATATGAGATAACAGAGTAGGCTGCTCGGTCCGCACCCAGCGTTTCTTACTGGTGGATAGGTTTGAATCAAATATAAGTATGAAAATGTTATACTAGTATGATTGCCACTGTTACACAGTTTAATTAGAAAATATTTGTAGATATCACGAAAAATATCTGCAAAACCACTGGTTTTATCACATAAGGGACATATTAAGGTGAAGTATTAACCTCCGTAATCTCATCCATCGGTAGTGGTATAATGAATTACTGGTGAAATCTGCTAAACGTTTTCATTCCTACCTCAAGATAAGATTCAATTTGATTCTGACGAGTACTCTTAATGGACAAACTTCACCGTCAATGGACCATTTGCCTTTTCGATAGTTCCCACCCGGAAGTTGTTACGTCACCCCATTAGAGGATTAAAACACAAAGTCACAACTACACCATGTCGGTATTTTTTTTATAAATTTACTTTTGCTTCTACCTCTAATAATATACTCCTATTTCTGCATGGTACTTAGGTATAGCAAGCCACTGCTAGGCTGTGTGGTAGGGCTGTGAGTCAACGCCTGGCATGGAATATCAAAATTTTAGTTTAACCTAAACTGTTAGTTACTGATAAATATTTAAAATATTCAAAACAATGGAGACAATTATAACTAAAGGTACATTCAATAAAGTATCATAGTCTAAAATGATTCTCTAGGAATGTTTGGTGAGCTGCTAATAACAAAAAGATTAATTAAAAGAAGGCAAATAATATAATGGAAGCATGCGAGGATACCTAGAATGAAATATACGTTTCTTCTTCTCTTGGCGGGATAGTTTACAGTTTTTGTGATTCTTCATCGCTCATGGAAAAATAACATCTTAAATCTCCCCCTTAATTGCCTACCACACAGTATTGCGATGAGAACAGCGATAGATTTTCAGCATTGTTGCTAAGGAGATATGTTCCCAATTTATGCTAGAGATTTAATCTATATTTTAACCTTTGCTGCGTGTGCTTCCCAACCTACTCCTCTAATAATCCAGATACACGCTTTTTTTATACAAGTTTATAATAACAAGATTTTCCAGCTCCTCTATGCTACACGCGATCTTATCAAGCCAACCAACTTCATGAGGCAATCAACCGACTTCATGAAGTAATCAATCCAACCTCCTAATGATGCGATTTACTAGCAGCATATTCTAAATAAGGCCTAACCAGCGAAAGATAACATCGTTCTTTAAACTTTTAGACACATTTCCCTCCTACTCTTCCATTAAATTCTATTTTTTGCTATCTTGCCCACATGCTCTCCGTCTATGTTTTACCCAGGTGAGGTTGTAAGTAAAAGTAACAAAAAAAGTATTAAATCGAGTCTAATCATCCTATTTCGGTATTTTTGATGCTGAGAAGAATTACTCCTATTCTAAAAATTCATTGCTAACTACTTTAAATCAAATATTTATTGACATATATCGCAACAACTCGACTGACTGACTCGATCTATGAAGATAATTGTATTGAATCGACAAGGAAAGGGTCGATATTGTTTTTATGAACGATATTTTCGATTTGAATATATATATATATATATATATATATATATATATATATATATATATATATATATATATATATGTATATATATATATATATATAATTAAGAATATGGCAATATACAATTCAGTTCATGTATAATGTGGACGATATATTCTACAAGTGCGAAACTGATATATCCAATATTGTATACGCATATTGGATATTATACCCTCTATGCTATACTACTATACCCTATACTCTAAATATTGATCGATATAAGATCATTATCGCCACGTCGATAAATAGGCACCACCTTGATATTTCTTTATGTCCACGTTTGATTTCGTAAAATAAAGATCGCGCAGCTCGTCATGTGCAGTTCAACGGGATCCGAAATCAAAGCGTTAGATTCAGAGATTTTCGCAGAGGGTGAACCTCGGAAGGATGTTAGACGGCCGGAGGGGTTCACAAGCTTTCCTTCTTCAGTGCTTTCGACTGAAAATTTTCAGGCTAAATATTTTGTCCTGTGAAGAATTTGTCGTATCACAGTCACTTCTGGAAGGATGAAATCTACTTTATGGTATTTTGGTGATTATTTCAGAAAATGGCATGTTTTAAATGTGAGAGTGACCGCTTTTATGAAGGCCTACGGAAAATTATGTGTATCAAAGCTAAATGGACATGCATCAAGGAATAATCATTTCCTAAAAACATATTCAAAGGAAAAGTTGCAAGAAAGAAAGCAAAAGGAAGCCACAGGGCTGTTTTCTTCAAGAAAGAAGCCTGAGATGGACATGGCATCATATGGTAGCCTGAAGGAAGCAGCACACTATTAGTGAGGCTCTCAAATGCCACAATACGGTAATATCTTTTTCAGGGAATGCTGGTTTGGCTGAAATATATGTGTATGAACTCGTGTATTCAACCCTCGTTACATTATTTTATTGAATGAAAAACTTCACATAAGAAATGGTCTCCTCGGCAGTGAAAAACCCGGTGCAGAACATTCCGTACTCGACCAAGGGAAAGGTTAGAATCACACATTTCATTCGCATCAACTCCTCCGCAAAGCGTACATCTCTGGTGATTTCATCTCACCCAATCGAAAAAAATAATAAAATACCAGATGCTGGGGAAGAAAACTAGAGGTTTCGTCTCTTACCGTGGCGACTCCCCTTGTCTCTCTTGCCCCCTCCGCCACTCATCTCCCATCGGGGATTCCCGACGCAGCACTCCCAGGGCCCTCCGCGCAGCGTGTCATAAACCCTCACTCCCTGAACTCTTACTCGCTCTCTTCTTCCCCACCTGCTACCCCTTGTACTCTTGAAAAAGCATTCGCGTCGCCCATCCTTCTCCCTGCTCTTTCCTGCACCCTCTTTTTCCGTCTCTCCTCATTAGTTCGTACCAGCGCTGCCGGACTGGATGGGTAACTGGATGGGCTCAATGCGCTCTCACTCTTGGGAGTCGCTAGGAACATTTTTCACAGCAAGTGAAAATTGGCGCTGCTCGTTTGAATTCTTGGCTCGAATTAAAAAAAATTAAAGTATATTTTTTAGCTCTTAATGCAGGAACGAAGGGGTAAATCAATGCTTTAGATGAAACATCAAGGTAATGGGAAATCGTGATAAGTTAAAGAAAGAAAAGAATAATATTCAATTGAATTTGATTCATAAATATTATGCCGATGTCACTTAAACAACAACATTGACGTGGAGGTGTGATGAAATTTGAAAAAAATTGCCATTGGTTCAAGTGGAGCTTCTCATTGTGTATTTATATTACGGAAAACTCGTCCGTGTTGTTTAGGGATAAAAAAGAGGTATACTCTGAATTATGCTCCATGGAAAGCAAACAGAAGAGGCGGTTAATGAACTAGGCACAATGCCATGCTCATTATCTCTCCCTCTTATCATCATATCCAGATAGCATTTTAATTACGGGTGGATAACACCCAAGTCCAGTGATTCGACCGCCAGATGAGACCATCCGCGGTCAAAAAAAAAATGTTATCTTCTACTACAACATGTTTTTATTTTAATTTCTTAATTTCTTCCGTTACTTAAATCTACAAGTACCCGATCCGAAACGAGTCACTTCAATGGAGCGAAATAAAGACCGCTATCTATCTATCTATCTATCTATCTATCTATCAGAAGTCTTTAAAACTTAGAATACCAGCATTTAACGGTCTACTTGCGGACGCGAAGTGAGACCTTAAAAGAAACTGCCATCTGCATATGCTAATGTGTCAGTGATTTTTAGCCTCAGTACGAGAGAAGTATGGGCATTAAAATATTTCAGCATTATATTCTGTTTCTCTTATTCATTCTCCCTAAATAATATCGTATCCGTATAATTCACTCGCTACCAACAATAATCTTCAAAAGTCTATATATATATATATATATATATATATAAATTTCTAATAGCCTTCGATAACCTTGCTACCTTCTTGATTTGGCGGTATCTCCATTCAATCATTACGTGGCAGTAATACTTCTCTTTCAAATATTTTTCACAAATGTATTGGATTGTTTTTGGACTTCTACTTAATGCCTCTATGAACAACTGCTGGAGTCCCAATACCTTTATTCTCCTCCTGCGGTTTGCTTTAGTCAAGTGCATCGCAAGCTTCCTGCAAAATGTGAGGAGCAAATATGTAGAAGGCTCCAAGTATGGCATAAGTTTTTAAGGTAAAATCAGTGCCTAAGTAGTTTTGATCAATGTGTATTTCACGGAATGTATTACTCTTAAAATCACATGCCACATCACCTCCGGCCTTACAAAAAACAGATGAAGTGCTTTTGAGTACACTTCTCAAATACCTTTACAATAATTCTGGACTTTTAGTTAACAGTCTGAGTTCAGATATCATTAGTTAATGTTGAAATTCCACAGCATTTGTTAAATTTTAACTTCAATTCAGCAATTAAATTTTAACAGGTATTTTTCGCAAAGAGCAAAATTCGCAGAGTGGATGTTTTACCAACACCGATTATTTACTTTGCAGTTCGTCTGTAGTCCTTTCAGTAATTATTTTCCTTTTTAGTGAGTTTTGAATGAAGTCATTATAGTGTATATTACAGATTACGAATGAAAAATATTCGTTTGTTGTTCCTTGGCTGTCGTGATAGTATTCGCGAAACTAAAATCAGAAAATCTCATTTGGACATAAATAGATATTATCGCCAAAGCATCTATGCAAAGACGTGGCAACGTAAATTGTTAGAATTGCATTTCAATCACCCGTCAGATTAACCAAGCAGCAATGCAAACGTTGGCAAAACATCGAAACATTATTCACCACTTCGTTTGGTGGCTTGACATCTCTTTCATGAGGATCGCAAATGATCATAATTGATACATTGCACCGCTCTCTTCCCGGATTACGTCACTGAGTGCGGCGGCGCGGGTTCATTCCGCGACCCCCTGAAGGTATTTTTATCGCCATCTGTCTTAATTATTTTGCCCAAGTATTTCCAACCGTTCAAAGACTTTCATTGCTCCGCCATTCGGATATCCTTATCTCACGCAGTTTATTCCTCCATTGTCATCTCTCCCCTTTCCCACTTCTCTACTCTTCCTCTCCTCATCATGATCTTGTAACCCGCTATCGCCCAACACGTCACCCAAGGATCCCAATGTCTTTTCCCCATAATTTGTCTGTCTCTCCCCCTCTCTCCTTCACGAGTGTCGTCCCTTATATTTTATCGTCACTTTCTCTTCCTCCCACGAAGGGATCTCTTAAGGCGCAGGCCCCCGCTAGACTACGCCATCCGAATCCAAATGAAGCCGGTGATTGATATCTTTTTTTTTTACCTCTCCATGAGCAATGCCTCCATTCTCACCGAGCGCACTGAATACAAACAAGTAGACAAAAGAAGTTAGGAAGGGTTTAATTCACCGCTGGGATAGTGATTCACATTGTTCACGCTTGATATTATTACTGTATAAATACTAATTGTATCATTTTCGGAGGTTAGTCCGTTGGTTTAAAACTTGTGGATGCATAGATTCTTTCAAAAACCTATGAATAAAAAACTTAGTACCACTTCAAGTACCACTTCAAAAATCACCTGAGATGTGGTAGTAAAATTAAATCACTTCTTCCATTAGGAAATAATGTGGAAAATGGAAAATTTTCATAGGTTTAAAGAAATCTTTAGAATAGAATAGACACTATTTCCATGCAATTCAGGATATCCTGAAGAAGCAGGCTATTGGCGGGATAGGCCACTCAATTAGAAGAAAGTGGCGTAGAAAACAAACGACGTTAAAAATGTAACATTTAAGAAAGAGACATCGAAACAAACGTGGTAGCGAAATAGCTATGTATTAAGAAGATAGTATAAAAGAATAGAGGACGAACAGTTTAAAATAGATCCCCTGCCCCTATCCCTTTAAACGGTTGTACTGGGTGGATTGCTTGATTCAGTTTCTTATAAATTTGTCAAGATCTTCCTTTTATGTTTATGTTGTATTTAAGGATCAGAATTTTACCGTTTTTTCCTTGGGTAAAATAAATGTAGATGTGTACTATAATTTAATGCCCCTATATATTTCAGTTTTTATACAAATTGGTATTTAAGGGCCGGAAATGTTATAACAATGTATTATTATTGCAACTGAAATGTTCGTCTTGAATTGTCATTGTTTGTGAAAAAGTTCTGCAAATTCTAGGGAAAGCATATAAATTTTATATTTTATTATGGGATCCTCTTTGCAAACAACGACTAATTAAAAAACCATGGCAAAATCTTCCTGGTCCCAAAGAATTCACATTTGGAACCAGTTATCCTTACAGCATCTCTTTATTTTTGCTCATGTTCCCTGAATCAAAAAAAAGTATGAATAGGCATCATCCAGTAAATATCAATGTTATGTTTTAAAAAGTGATAAACTGAAACTATTTCAGACGCTGGGGAATTTGTAAATGCAAAAATAATACTCTGGTAATACTTAATACGGACTTTCCCATCTCAGAATAAATCTGTGACGATAGCTTCAATTTTCACTTAATATTCGAGTATTTTGATTTTCTCTAAGTAAAGCTTTTTATCCCAATCACTGTGTGCATAGAAATGGGGGAGGATAGATTTTTCGTTCATCATCCCAAAATTTTAAGTCCCATTTAAAAATGCGTATTTTTTCAGTCGTTTGTAATCACCACGTACTTCCATGGTCTTCGTATAAACCTTATGACCACGTTTCACCAAAATTGGACCACCTGTGAAATTTTACCGCCCGGCGTCAAAGGGAAGTTTCAGAACGACAAGGGGTCTGTTAGGGGACTATGGCTTGATGTGGTTATAGCGCCAATTTCTGATTTGAAGTAGGTGCTCTCCTTCCAGCTCCCCTTCCTGTCTCCACCTCTTGCTTCCTTAAACCAATGTTCTCTCTCTTGTATTTTCTCGAACAAAAATGCCAGTTCTTTGAACCACCATAATGAAGGTACTCTCCACTTAAGTAGCGAGCAATAAGCAATTATGCAAGCATCATTTATATATTTAAATGATTACCTTAAAGATATAGCTCTCTCTGAAGACGAAAAAATAAACATTAATTCTAATGCTGACCTAGGCAGAAGACTTAAATGTAATTTAAAATCTTCAACGCATTCAAAATATTTTAATGTGTTCTTCGTCATTATTTAAAGATGTATTTAGGTCACTCTCTTTCTCTTTCAATTTTGATCGATTTTAGGCAATGAAAATATAACCCAATATACATTTCCTAAATTCACACCTTTCTTGCTTTCCAATGGCACTTCATTATTTTGCTCTGTTTTTTTCCTCCTCTTCTCCGGTCAGATATTACTTATTTGTTCTCTTCTTTTTGACTTGAAGCCCTATACGTTTTGTGTAATTTTTTTATTTGTTCTGTTGTTTTGCCTGATCTTTTTCTTGTTTTATTCTTTAGTATGGCTTCTGTTGTCCCCATATTTGGAATATACATATATAAATAAAACTAAATACATATTTTCTTTGTCAATACGTGATATTGTAATTTATCTCATAAACCATGAGGAAATAGATATTGAATACATATTCTTGTGATCGATCTACAGTACGGGGGAGTCGGTGGTATATGAATCATTTGTTGGAAGTAATTGGGGAAATGCTTCCGTTTTAACTCTTCCATTATTGTGTCATCCCATTTCTCGCCCTCATTGGAGTCTTACTTCCCGTCCATATTCCAGTTCTTGCTGCTCAAATTCATCACTTTACTTGTTTGGACAGCTTCAGCACTCTCAATTCCGCCCTGATTCCTGTAATTTCTTTCGTGTCAATGTGCTCTCGTGCAGCTTTTTACGCTCGTAAATCGTTGTACTGGTTCCTCCGCGTTCGTTCGGCTGAATATCAAGCAAGAGTTTTCTGTTTGCAGTATTGTGATGCGTGAATTACAATGCGATCATGTAGTGGGGTGGTGGAAAGGCTCGTCCGCTCGTTGATACTCCTTTGTTCGGCGTTCGCGTCTCTATGAGAATATGTGTCACACGGTCTTCATCGATACCATGTGCGAAAAATAAACGGCGAAAAGTGTTTCCGGGAAAAATGCATAAGGAGGCTCCGTACAGAAAGTTTATTCGTCAGTTATTCCTCCAAACAGCACGATACCCAGTATCATGGCAGAATCAAAGCTAATTTTACAACATAGTAGTGAAAAATACGTGAATCGACGCTCCAAATAGACCTCTTAGAAGTGTTAATGGCAAGCTAGGTTACACAAGGCTGTCCTATCTTTTATCCTCTGCATTTCTTCATAATTCTTCGTTAATGTCTTGCATTACACGTTTTAAGTATCACAGTTGCAGTGTGCTCTGTTCTTTTACGTCAAATAATCATTTCTTAAAGTGTGCATGATGAGGTAATTCCTTAATATTTTCACTTTTTAATTGTATGTCTTACTTTACTCACTCCTTGTATAACGTTTTCGTAAATCACTTGATTGTAATTATGCTTTTGAATCCTCACATTTCAGTTACCTTAAGTTATCTTTTTTCTCACTTTGGCCAATTCCTGTGTCCCTCCTTTGTGGACAATTATACTCCAAATGTATTTTTTTAAAGTTGACATCTAATTTTAAAAAATAAGGTATTGTGCTCGTGTAAGTGTATTTTGCTTCCTGTTGAAAGCCTTTCTGTCTTCTGTCATTCTATTTACTACATTCTTATGGTATTAATTTATTTGAAAATGTAAACTTTATCTCAAACTTATTTGATTCGTAAATTTTCACAGCACCGCCCAAGCACTAGTATGAAGTTATGATTGAGACAGAGTAGTAGTTGGGATGCTTAGAATTCGGGGATTCATTGGTATTCTATTATAGGTAGTCTTTTGAATAAACCTTTGTACAAGCTTTTTCATAATATTTTCTGTATCAATTAGTGGTAATATCTATTTTTAGCCATGTAGTGTAATTACCCATTCTATCCCCCTTCGTATGCATTAATATGAGTTCTATAATACCAAAAAGGTCCTTTTTCTAGACGGAATCACATCCCTCTCATTGTGATCTGTCTCACCTTAGTATTTCGCCAGCAAACTCTGTCTTGCTCTTTCTTTCCCTCAATTTTTTATTTATCTATGCTCATATCGGAAGCGCTCTAATCAGCGCCTACCATTTTTCATCCAAGACAATGGTCCCTATACCCTAATGCGAAAGCTCGAAGCACATACGGCATGTGAGTTAAGGAGGCCATGACTTTCTAAGACCTCAAGTCTTAGAAATATGGTTTCCTGAGCCACCGATTACAGAAGCTACCACCGATCTCTGACTTTTTCGCCGCTACACTCGATTTTTCTTTATTAGAACACTTCCTTTTCTTAACTTGTCAGGGTTTTCTTTTGTGCTCAAATTATTTTCTTTATACATAAATTTGGGAATGTCAGTCCGTCATCTCTCTATCTCTGAAACGATCTCACCAAGAGTCATGCAATAAACTTATTTTTTCCTATAAGATTGGAAGTTCTTAGAAAACTATTTTTAATCTCGGCAAGAACCGAGTTTGAATCTTAGAGAAAATAATATTTTTTTCAAGTTAAATGCGATTTTCCATTTATCAGATCACATGGCTCTTCATCCGCTCATTTAAACACGTAATTGGGGACCTATTTTCTTAGTTTATTGTCCTAAGGATAAAACTCTAATCTGTCTTGTGATGTTTATACCCTATGCCCTCGATCATTTCAAAAATCAACAATTAATTTCTAAAAATAGCGGATTTTTATATCATTCTCTTACCTAGCTATGGGTAAGGACTTTTTTACTTCCGATTTAATTGTGAAGGATAATTTAATTTACTTTTATGTTTTGTTTAGGCATAAAATATATTGTTATGGCAACAGATTTTTTGGAAATATTTACATCTAACCAATGATTTAATTGATAGCGATCTAATCAATGCTGTTTCATTTTACCATTTAAATGTGATTTTGTCTATTATTATCAATTTACCTGTGCTTCGTTCTACTTACCTTTAAGTAAAAAATTACCTTGTTCATCTACTTTACTCGCCTCAAACTAATTAATTGATTTAGCATTCTAGTAAAACAATGAATGTCTTTCTTACTTCAGTATTCCCTTATTTTCAGGTGTTAAGTGGTGATTTATCGATTAACGACTATATAGTCTCACTCATCTCATTCCTCGATGATATGAGATAACGACTCTCCTATATTTTATTGTTTCATTCACAGAAATATAATTGAAATCATCCGGAGAAGATTTTATTTTACTCCATTTCGTAATTTTCAATTGATTGCATATGTACGCCTATTTCCTAAACTTGAAATTGTACGTTTAAAAAAACGTTATATTATAATGGTCCCTCATTTTCCGCAAAATGATAATTCCATTAAAATGAAAAAGTTTAAATCCATAAAGAGCAGTTACTAAAGTAAAAATGTCGATTTCAGATGTTGTAGATTGAAACGAGCAAATAACAAAGTTGCACTCATTAATTATCCATGTATTATTTTTTTATTTGATGTAATTTTTGAGATGATTATTTGATATTTATTCACTAGAGGTAACCCAGCTAATTTCCGCGTTATAGTTCAAATATTAATTTCCTTTGATCACGTTTAATTGGAGTATTTCCAACATTGTTGTTTTCTGTTTTCTTTCTCCTTGTAGTCTGTCCTTATACCGTAAACCATACTGTATCAAAAGATAGGCTTCTCTTTAAGGTATATTGTATTTCTTGGCGATTTAGACTTTAATTATTATTTTTTTCTCCCTACATACCTCAACTTGATCGTTACCAATAAGGGGTTTTTGACATTACTTTAGCGAAACGATATTGAAAATTCATTTGAGATACATGTTCTGGAAACAGTTATTTAAAGGAAATTTTTTCTGGAATATATTAAAATCGGGTGTATTTTATTCTACATGCACCAAAAGAGACTGGTCATGTGAAGGGAATGCAATTCTTCTTTCAAACTATTGAAAAATGGACGTTCCTATGAACGTATGCTTCCCTTACGATTGCATCTGTCGGAACTTTGCCCTTAAGAATTTCTTGAACTTTTCATACGGTCCAAGAACGCGAATTCCAGTTGAGTGGAACGAGAGAGAGAGAGATATTTGACGGGCGCTGCCCTGGGGGGTTAAATTGTGACGGAAATACACGAGATGAAAAAAAAGAAGCCGGGAGCTCAGGTGCATCAAGGGAGGAGGGGGCGAGATAGACGATGGGGGCGGGGGGGGGGAGTTTAAAGAGCCGCCGGGGAAATGCGGGCGGCGCCCCGATCGCCCCTATCACCGAGATCCCATCTGAGATCCATTATGGCCGGCCGCACTTTTGCACTACCCGCGCTCTCTGTAACCCTCCTCTCTTTCCTTCCCCCGCCCAACCCTCCACCCCAAACATCCCTCGGCCCACCTCCCATTTCACTCACTCTCAATTCCACCCCACCCACACACACACACCCCCAGGGCTTTCTTCTTCCGCTCCACATCGTCGTTTAACCCCTTTCCGCATTATCTCCATTCCCAGTCCCAGCGCGACGCCGCCCATCCCCACCCCCTTAAACCTTCACCCACCCCATTCGCTTTTCTCCCCATGGCGCACGGACACGTGACGGGAAGCCACCCCCGCGTCCTCCTCCTCCTCCCCCCCTCCTTCCACCACCTACTACGGACATCCATCGCCTACCTTTATCCCCCTCCCCACATCCTCTTTCCCTTTCTCTCGTCACGTGACCGAGGGAAATGAAGAGCACCTCGCGCAAGTATAGCACAAAGACCTGCCGAGGGTGAGAGGGGAGGGGGAAGGGGAGGGGATGGAGTGGGCGAGAGGGGAACGCTCAATAAATAAAGGCGGCCGCGAGGCGTCTTCTCTCACCGCTTGCCCTCCTCACCTTCCCTCGCCCGCGGTGAAGAGCGGTCCCAATTTTCGAGAAACGTTTCTTTTTTTCCTCTTCCAACGCCTCTGGGGGAGGATTCTCTTCAGTCGTGGGATGTCTCGTTACTCCACTACCTCCTTGGCGCACTTATCCCTCACCCGTCTTTTCCCTCCCGTCATCTCGACTCTCCTTCCCCCTACTTTCTTCTCTCTCTCTCTTTCCCTCTCTCTACCTCTCGCTAATTTACGCCATTTTGTATCATGTATACTTAAATACTCTAGATATATTTTAAAAACCCTTGCGTAATATCACATTACCTAATAAGACGATTATTTATCTGTCTAATCCTTCTGTCATACCCCTCTTATCTTCTTCTTTTTCTTTTCCTGTTCTCTCTCCATTCCTTCTTTCTTTCTCTCTTTGTCTCTCTCTCTCTCTGTCTCCACTCTCATCTCCCGCGACACCCTTTCCCAAAAGCTTCTCCGGTGGATTACGCCGGTAAGAGAGTAGCAATTTCTATAAAATGTTCCTAAGGTACGAAGGCTAATTCGCCAATGTTAAGCGCCCCTCCACGTACGCTCGCTTTTGATAACGGTTAAATTTTTTTGTCATTTCGCTCCGCGTCCCGTAGCATAAAGTATACTGTACTTCAAACCCATTTTCCATATATTATACAGGTGCATGAAATATCTCCACTGCTTTTACCCAAAATTCGTCGCAGATTTATGAAAAGAGTATATGTCTGTCGGCGTATTACTCTATGATAATTTGAATATCATCTTTTAAAATGAAACACTATTAGCTTGGTATTGATCTAACTCATCCTCTGAGAGCCATTGTGTAAACAACGTCGTTCTTTAGCTTAAAAGGCTGCTATTGAGTTCAGGCTGTAAGGGGATAGAAAAATGCACAATTTGTAACAGAGTATGGCTACTTATTTACATCTACATAATAGCCAAGCCACCGGGAAGGAGTGTGGTAGAGGGTGCATATATACCAGGAGTGCACAGCACACGAACAAACGAAGACACGCACCACGCATGAGACAGAGCTACAGAAAAAAAAGTCAACAAGCATTGATCTAGTAACCACTAATTAAACTCGAGGAATTCACATGGTACCAATATGTCTAGTAAAATCATACAACAAGAGTTGCATGTTTTTTGTTATACATAACCTCGAATACTTTAAATATGTGCACATCGTACATGCATATATTTATAGATATATACATGCAGATGCAAACATGTGTATTTATACTCTAAATTTAAAGGTTATTTATATTCATACACTTATACAAATTCAGATTCATACACTTGATTTAACCTCTTTTCCATCATTTCCGTTGACATCTATATTTAGCTTTTCATTAGACGGGGTGGACTGAGGCGACCGAAAAACATAAATGCATATTTCATGCTAACTTTCCCTCTAGACTAAAAAGTAATTTAAAACTCTATTGAGATATTGATGAAGGTTAGTTACATGAAAACCCACATCATCTGAGATAAACGGAGCAGCACCGTCCCTCCAAGTGCAGCGTTTGGTTGTTTTTATGGTGATAGATTCCTGTTTTACCTGCGGAAGGAATTTGGAAGACTATTCACCGGACAGCCCGTCAGGGAGCGAGCTAGCCTGGAATTACGTTCGACTTCGTATTTCGGGGCCCAGTAAAAATTATTCTCAAGTGATCTTTGTTTCCCTGGGGTACAAATACTTAGCTCAATCCATCCCTCGCCTGTTCAACCCTTCTTCCTCATGGCTTCCAAACCCCCTCCTTTCATCAGCCGGCGTCCCCCTTTCCCACCCGCCCTCTTCCCCTCCCCTCGTTAATTCCTTCCATCCGATCTCTTGACCTCTCTCCACCTCTCCTCAGGACGGAAGTGGCAGTCCGACCGCCCTCCCTCCCTCCCTTCCTTCCCCATCCCCCCACCACACAGTGGACACACGATCCCGCAGAGTAAACTTCCTCTGCCCTTATCCCCCTTTTCTATCTCGTCCATTCCCCCTCTATACTTGCATCGCTCTCTCTATTTCCCATTCTGTTCTCTTCCTTTCCAACAAGTTTACCTCCAAGTATGTTTTTGTTTCGAGAAGACCGTGGAACTCTCGTGCTCATCAGGCCTTAAGACAATAGAAAATGGTTGTCCTCCACCCTCGTACTTTTATTACATGAAAAATATCACATAAAACGTTTTAGAGCAAAAAAGTTAAATATCTGAATAAGATTTGTCTTCGGAAAACCTGTATGGATAAAATAAATTTGGGCGCTAATTCATTGCAGTATGGCGGTTGAAAACTAAGTAAAGATCCCCAGCAAATTTATGGATTGTAATAGAAACAGTAAGTGGAAATTAGTTTTGGGACGATGTATTTATGTAGCCCTATTTGTGAATGGTTTGGTTAACGCTCTTGGTTCCAGTTATTACGAGCAGGACTTGTCTGTAGGCTTATTCAGCTTAATCACACGCTCTACTTGTCTTCTTTTCCAAGAATGGCTGGCATTTTATTTTTTCAGATATATGACGTATACTGAACATTCCCTTCCCGTACGCGTGGCGTGGACACCCACCATGCAAGCAGAACTGTTCATTCACATTTGCATAGGAATTTATATTAGCTCAGATGCAAAATTACCCGTATTTAATTAAATACGTACTTCTGCTTACTCTCATTATTCGGGCATTATGGAAGGAATTTCAGTTCTAGAACGCAGGCGGGTCGTAGATTATGTACAGCTGCCCGTGGCTTCGAATGTCTACATCTACCCAATACATCAAAATATCATGCGTCGGGGAGTGGTGGGGCACTTCTAATGCGTGCAGAAACATTAGTTCAGTCACGCATTCGAATATACGTTAGCTAATATGTACAATGCAAAACCACCTTATTTTCTTTGACCTTTTCTAATTCCTTAATTAAAATTTTCTTACGTGGATTTCAAATATTTTTCATAGGTAGATAATGCTTTAGTTTTCTCATTATATTCCAATAGTAAGGTCAGCTGCCTTCTTCGAGTGAACAGTGGTTAGGGAAAGTTATTCAGGCGTCTGTACCTCCTCTTCTTTCTTTTCTCCTTCACCCTCTTCTGATGTATTGTTGCGTGTAAGCGCCCCGTATTCTTCTCCGTTCATTCAGTCGACAATCCGCATCACACCCCCGACCATCCATTAGCGCTCAACTTGCTCGGAGACACACGCGTTCAGCGATCACGCTCTTTCTCCCGTGTTGCTCTCGCCTTCCCCCCCCCCCCGAACTATATACCACCAAAGACCTCCCCCTTTTCCTCCACTCTGAGTCACGTGTCATTCCCCTCACGTTCGTCCCTGTCTCTACTCTCCCCCTACGAAATTAGACGCCTAAATAGGAATGAGGGTGTGGAAAAAGCGAGAACCTCTACTTCCGACGCGTGCAATGAGCTCCCCATCTCCCTCTCTCTCTCACCCGAGCTCATCATTAAGGTCGTCCACGTCTGATTTATTGCAATTGTGCTATTTACCCGGACAGGCTTTTGTTTCCATTATCAAAAGACTTTATTTATATCATCCACCTTCCCTTTTAGGAAAACGTCGTTACTCATTCAATTAATATTCCCTTTAAACCTCATAAATTCCTGAGTGGGGAGTACATTCTGCGCTTGCTCACGCTCTGGATAAAATTAGGGCTCAACCATCAAGCACAGAGTCATGGTTCAGAATTTGATATATTTCTGTGACTGTTCGTACCTCATGTAGTATTGTATTAACTTAACATAATAAATATTTTAATAATATACGCATACTATTGTCAATCTGAAATGAAACATTCCAGTTTCCAGCGCTCTAAAATCGTCATACTGCACTCTCCCGCGAAAGTTTGAGTAAATCTCGGAAGTTAGCAGTTACAGCGTGAAGTTTTTACCCTCGGAATTCATTATTTTTCTGGATGACGGATGTGGCAGATGACGTTCGCTTGAGTGACTTAACACAAGAGGAGGGAGAAAAATGATAACCACGTTTGGGGCATTCAAGTTCCCCTAGAAGCGCTTCGTGACAGTCCTAGAGCAAAGGTCTCTGCATCTGCATACACGTGATACCTGCAAGCCACCGCTAGTGGTGTGTTCTATGCAGTGTGTGAATAGGGAGTGATTGACATCAAATCAAGTTTTTACGAGCCTCGTGATGCTGCGTTGAACGCATACTGATCACATTGCACCAACTAAAATTGCACATATGTGAATCTTTGTGCGAGTTTTTAGCAATATGTTACACGTCATCCTGGAAACCTGGAAAACATGATGTGTCATTAGTTACAGTCGCTAGATGTATCTGTTGTTTGCTTAATATGAATGTGTTTGTGTGTGTCTATTTCTGTTGGCGTTCAGAAGGTGAATTTGCCACCGAAAATTTCACAATTTGAGTCCTTTTGCATTTTCCTCTATTTGTCTTAGCCTACGCTGTCTCGTTCCATTGATTGATATATGCACACACACAGATACATGTTATATATATATATATATATATATATATATATATATATATAATGGGCTGACACAATATAACACAAATAGAATAGAATAGCAACATTTAAAAGGACACTCACACGGTAAATTGTTCGAGCTTTCGGCCCTCCCAGAGGCCTTCTTCAAGAGAGACACTCTTCAAGGGAAGTCTCTCTTGAAGAGTGTCTCTCTTGAAGAAGGCCTCTGGGAGGGCCGAAAGCTCGAACAATTTACCGTGTGAGTGTCCTTTTAAATGTTGCTATTCTATTCTATTTGTGTTATATTGTGTCAGCCCATTATTGTGCCGCTCGTGTAGGTTTTTCCATATATATATATATATATATATATATATATGTACATACATACACCCCTTATCATTTACGCTATTTCTGTCGTCGTCTTTTCTAAGTCATCCTGATACCATAGACAAACTTTCTATCCTCAAAACACTACGTAAAACCTAAAGCTGCTTTTTGCAATTTTTCTCATCAAATATCGAAAGATCGCTATCCTATCAATCGTAGAATTGGCAATAGATTCCTCCGAGAGCAAAAGAAGACAAAGTCTGTCATCAAAAGTCTGTCATCGGTAAATACGGTATTATTATTAATACATACGGTATTATCATTGTATCGTGGATAGTTTTGGCATGACTTCTCTCTCTCTAACGGACGACATTACGCCTCGAGTACTGCCAATCTCATGCTCATACCTTTGTGCTTTCCCTCTATTGCAATTAGGTCCCAATTTCGCCCAAATAAAGACCTCTATCTATCTATTTAATTGCAGGCTCGGCTCCGTCGGCGATACCGGGTACGCGGCGTTCCGACGCTGGTTCTCGTGGAGGCGGAGACGGGTCGGGCCATCACGGGCGCCGGCCGGGACCAAGTGTTACACGATCCGGAAGGGATGGGATTCCCCTGGAGGCCTCGCACCCTCGTCACCGTGCTCTCAGAGGGCGCCGTCGTAGATCGGGACGGCCGGAGGCACAACTACCATCTGCCGGCAGAAGAGGACGTCGGGAACGAAGAGGAGGGTACGGTGCACGGCCTCTACTTCTCCGCCAATTGGGTGAGTGGGCCTTGGTGGCTAACTAGAAGGCAGCTTCATACCGTTGAAGGGTAAACATGCAACATGTAATCTATATTGCGTAAATATCACAGCACACGGGTGTTTAGGTAGAATAAACTGTGCATGAACAATATGCTAATAGTGAGATGGTAATCAGTTTCTTGTCCTATGTCTGCTCATCTGTTTATCCGTATTAAGTATTTATCGTGATTCCCTCAAGTGTTCGCGGATAGCACTGCGCGTGCCTAGTTATAGAAAGAATAAGAAGTCTATGAAAGATTCTGTTCTTCGCCGAGAGCCCATATTTTCCGTAGCATTATTCATATTCAACCATCACCACTTGGTTGGTTCTCTCGATATCTGTATGCACGTAGTACCACGATGACTTTATTAGACAGTAGTTAGTGGACGGTCTCTTCATATACATCATCCGCTGAGAAAACACTTACTCCTTCTAGATGTAAGGAATACATTTCATTATTATTGCTTTTTTTGCCAAATTATACCGTCTAATCCCTCCCATATTCTTGCTTTATCTTTAGCCGAGAAAATAAATTTTATATACGTTTATTTTTAATCATCCATTGTTATAAATTTTTCTAATGTTGAATAGATTAAGAATGATGATGAATGTAGTACCCAATGAAGTAAATTTATCATCCAAAATCATATCATTTTTCTATTATTGGAGAAAAAAGACCTTTTAAGTGTCACCACGAGAAAGTTTATGTATTCCGTTTAGTTCTCTTTTATGCGTACCGATAAGTTCTTATAATAGTCCAAAGATCTAATTTTAATCCACTTTTCTACTACTTCAAAATTCCTGTTTATTACCACATGTTCCACTGGCTTCTTATGATCTGATATAATTTCGTAGGTTTGCCCACCCAGATTTCGCGTGGATAGGTAACTCCTGAAGAAGAGATTTGGTCTTGTGGATATCTTTCCGTAGTCATTGTAAGTGTTCTCATCTAAGTGATAATGAAAGTACTTTTTTTTACACTCAAGCCCTCATTGGAAGAGCGTGAATTGCTTCCTGTTTGAAGATTGTTCGATGTATCTCCATATCCAATTAATGAGAGGAAAAAAGGAGAATTTTTTTCGTTTCTCCCAGGGAACAGAAATATCCAAAAGAAAATTTCAAAAGCATAAGATTTAGGGAAGAAAAAATCGGGAACACAATGTGTTCAATCGATTCAAGTTCCGCTACTAATTGGAGGGACATGGTGCGAATAATTATTCTTTAGTTTGACTTTTTTTGTCGTGTTCGGCGCAAAGGTGAGTGAGATGCAGTTCTTCGTCTGCCATCCTGGCAACGCGAGTATGAGATTCATTATTCCAGGAAGTTGTTCAAGGATTCATTTTCCACAGAACTCACGGGCACGTGAAGAGAAAGACTCATTAATTCCTGCGTTCCGGAAATTTAAACGAAGTTCCTCCGCGATATCTGAAGCGCATTGCGACTTATTTACCATAACTCACCATTTCCTTCTATCGCTTCGGCATTGTGATTTAATGCCCATCTACCCCACCCCAGAAGTCAGATTATTTTCCTAGGTGTAGGGTTGAGATTACAGAGTGAAATTTTGACAGAATTAGAGCAGTTTTGGCAAAACCTTATTTATAATCATTCGTTTTGACACCTCTATCCGAGAGAACTTTGTGATTTCATGTGATACTTTCTCATAGCGCTTTGTGATTTACTCTTTTTCCTTTTGAATTTTACTGAGTTAAGTAGTACACCAGAAGATATAAAATGCCAAAAAGAGTGTAAAGGTGACTGGCATATGATGGAAAGCAGTATTTTGAGCTGATTCTTTTACCAGTGATGTTTTTGTGATAATTGATGGTGAATTATTTGAAAAAAAAACTATTTTTTTTCAAATTTCAGGAAAAACTTCCATGAAAAATCCTAGCTTTTGATGTAGTTATGTTTCATGCAAGTCCTCTAATGGTGTTGGTGTGCGTGTTCCATCTCTGTCATTCCCAATGAAGACTCGCCTATGGCTTATCGGCTTGATTATGCAATCGGAGAATCCTAAGCTCTTCGTTGTTGTGTGCTGGGAGGGAAATTAAAGCAAATTGAATCGCGATCTAAAGGAGCCCATACTCCATCCCAGATTCTTAATGGTTTGTTAAAAGTGTGGTGAATAGTGTACGGCCTGTTAATCCGAATTTGATTCATTCGTTCTGATTCCATGGAGTGAAAATTATTGGGAGAACTATTCAAACAAATGCCACGTGTTTGACGCATGGACATGTGTTGTCAAGGAATAACCATTATATAGCACGATTTGATGCTTGTTCTAGCCTATGAGGGTTTATGTTCACAGGCCACAAGAAAAGAGTTATATTTTCGTCTAAATTAGAATATTAGCACGCTATTAAGTTTCGTCTCATGTGTGCATATTTGATGCTACTCGGAATTGGTGAACTGCAATGGCATCCAGTTACTTCATTCACTCTGAGGTTGAATTTTCTTGAAGGCTTTCCAAAGCAGTTGAGCACCGATAGCGGTAATTTTCCCAAAAAATTGAACCAGTATTGTGCAATATATGTGAATTAATAATATTATTCAGCTAATTTACATAGGATTTTTGTCATTTTCTCTATTCTCTATGAAGTTAGTCTAATTATTGTCCTTTATTCGCCGCTCAATCGGCACAGATGATAAAATTTGCGCCATGTAAAAGGGTCAGCTTACAGGCCTTCTCTCTGAAGGTGGAAGAGAGTACATTTTCATCCGCAGTCACCCTCTCTCACTCTTTGTGGATGACACATTTCTTCTCATACTGTTACTGAGCTCAAAGCTCGTGCCTGAATCTTAATGCCAAAGACGAAGATACTTCATTTGTCATAACTTCGTTTGAATTAATGACAAATGATGAATTAATGCTCCAATTTTCTAGTAATGTAACGATATTATTTTTTAATCCCAATGTATTTATTAAGTATAAAAGTCCCAATATCTAACTTTGCGTGTGGAAGGTGGTGCTATTCATAAGTTGTTAGGGTAATCAGTGAGCGATATTGTTATTTGAGAATTTGTTTTCGAATAGTTCGAATTGTCTTCATTGATTTTTTCTGTTTCCGAAATCACGAATCGTGGGAATAAAAAAGGATTTCTTGTATCAGTGTATTTGGCTGCCAATTGCTGCTAACCTTTCGTATTGGTCCGGCCTACTATTGCTATTTGGGACTAGAATTCTATGAATATTGTATAATAAATGTGTTCATTACGAATTGTAAAATATAGAGAAAACATGAATATCATCCGGCATTATCTCGAAAAATATATTAGATAAGTGGATGAGTAGCTTCTCAGGAAGGTGTATGTATATGCATACAAAACCTCGGCTATATCTTATTTCAAAATCATGCATTAGTCCATGCCTTCGTTATTTTCAAAGGTTACCCCAATGAAAATTCTTATCTGATTTTTTGAGCCCTGTTTGGTGTGGCGTGAAATTGAATTAACCAATTCAGGTACGTAGTTAACTGATATGTATGGAGATCAGATCAATCGACTGGACTCAGGTGGGATGAAATCGATTGCGATGGAAATCGGTGCGGCGGGCCTATTCGAATCAGCTAAAGTTCTGCTGAAAGCAATCCATCAACGAGGGATTAATTATTTCTGTCAAAATTGCTCACCTGTAATTTCGTTGTTTGTTGTATTTATAGGCTTGATGGCGTTATTCATGCTTAGGAAAATCTTCCGCTATCCGCGCCAGCAATCTTTGTTTCCCTCAATGTGGCTAGCTACTCCAGATATCCGAAATATAAACTATGAAATTTTTATGAAACATGAAGGCCCACCAAAATTTCATTTTTTGCTATTAATGTTTTTAGTCTAGACTCTATTTGTAAATTCCCCATTTTCGATTGAGATATTGTAAAAGTTTTAAAATGTTTTCGATTACATACTTACAAACTGCACCGAAATTAATTTATTTCAAAAGCGGGTTACGTACGGGAAATTCGCGGAAGAGGCGATTTTTATCGCCCCCAAGCTTTTGATAACGTAAGAGTGCCACGGATATGTATTTAGCATATGCAGAATTGATGGAAAATTTCCCATTTTTGCAGCCTCCTTTGGTTTTCGATCCAGATTTGAACGACATCTTTTTTTTTGGAACGATGTCTACGTGCTTAGGATATTTGTACCTTTGATCTTGTTTTAAACTTCATGACTTCGGAAATATAATAAATGATATTAGACTTTTGTGCAACATGCGGACAATTTTAATACAAAAACTATCGCGAACGATCGCGATTGTACGAGAAATGTACGATTTCTCTTTTCTGAATTTTCTTTTTCGCCAAGGGAAATTCTCCCAAGAACAAAATCCTCACGCTAAGCGAATACTGCCTTAACTCCATCTATGATTCAAATCTTTAAGCCCCTCGAGTGGAAGCCTCTTAAAATCCTTTCCCACTTTTCCGATATTTTTCTCGTCCCGACGCTCATCGCTTAACGGTGAAAAGTTCAAAGAGAATCGTCTCTGTCAGCGTAAAGGCTCCTCAAGCCTTGACACTGTCGCCTTTCAAAAATCATTTTTCTCCGAGTTTCAAGTGTCGAACAAGAGCGATACTCGAAAAGAGCCTTTGCCTGTTGTTCGCGGGAGGAAATTGGAAGGGCTTCAACCTGATTGGACGGCGGAATAAGAAAAACCGTTTTAGTCACTCTCATCTCCCTCATTTCCCTGGTTTTTGCGGCTCAGTTTAAATTTTATTTTCCCGAGGGATTAAATTTGCCAGAGTAATAGTTTTGTTTTCCTTAGGAAAAAAGAGCTCTTTCGACACTTTTGATTCTCAACGAGATTCAATTATTCTGATACATCCCCCGAACCCAATTGCTGGAAAATTAGTATGTTAATTTCTTTCTTGGGCACTTGCTCAATTTTTTGTAACACTCGTGATAGATTATTGGACATCATATTCAAAAAACTATCATATCTTTGCTCGAAACATCGGATTTTAAAACTTGAGGTCACAAACCTGCTGTCATTGAGAGGTCTTTCAAATACAATTGCTCATCAGTCAACTCATACAGCTATAATATTAGTGGAGGTAGGATGCAAGGCATAACCGTCTTGATTTCTACACAAAATGTATCTGCTCGAAAAAATAAATGCAGATACCACAAATGTTTCCTTTCCATTATTTACTGAATTACGTCAGCCAATTCGTGCATTGAAGTCGACGGAGCATGAACACCAGCTGCCTCTGTCTTTCTCCCTGCGACGAAAAAGACAAAATCGCGGGGGCACGTCCTCTTTTGCCCCCTGTTGAAATGAGAAAGGTTTTGGGGGAGAGTTTGCACAAAAGAAAACAGGAGTTTTTTTTACTTAACCCTGGGATGAAAACAAAAGTAAATATCTTACCCGGAGCTTAATTGTTTATCTCATTGATGCACGCAACGTCTCGCAACGTCTGGAACCTTTCAACCATCCTGAGATATTTATGCTCTTCTTTTATGAAACATGCTTAATGCTTACCACGATTATCTTTTATCATCGTTCGGTGCCATAAAAAGGAAGACGGACATTAATCTGGAACTCGTTCTTTCGTCCCCTTAGGTTTCTAAAAATGGGAGCCTTTTTCCGCAAACTGGAACGTTATCTCAACTTTTCTTCTTTCTCTGTGCTAATCTTTCATTGGGGAAAAGGTCAAATTAAGACTCACTTTTTAAAGTATTTTAATCGTTTTGCAAAAATATAATGTTTGCCGTCCACGCACATGCCATAATTTCCAGATATTGGTTTTACGACCTGTATTTGATTTTCGCTTTGCGTTAAGCATTTTTCATTTGTTTCATTTTACCTAGATCGGACAGTTTTTATCCTCCTTCTCAGACCATAGCCTTTAAGATATCGTATAGACCTGATACATATGATTTTGCACCTTAAGTTAAGATCAAAATAGAATAACAGACCACTTTAGACACGTTTTGAGAATATTTTGCAACGTCTCCTCCAGTTTCAACCGTGATTAGCCCATAATCCGATTTCCAATAGGCGGAACTGTTTATTTTAACCGCCTAGAGAAATTCGATACCCCGGTCCGCTTGTCCGAAGCGTAGCGGCCTCAGTTTCTCCAGAAACGGGTGGCACAGAAACACTCGCGATAGGGAAAACCCCCATTTTATCAATCAAGCCATAGATAACAAAACAAACTATTCAAACACAGAATGAACGCTGACACATTCTCAGAGTTATTGATGAATATCCCGAAAAAATCTATATAAATAAGGTTATTGATTTGAGCACTGGTGATATTTGTTAAGCTCCACAAAAATGCCTTTCATTATCTGGAGAGACCGGCAGTGACGCAGGTGTTATAACGTCAAAAACCTTTCACAAAGATGTCAAAGCCCAGCAAAATACAGATCTATAGAGGATATAAGAAATGATGGTGGCTTTAGCAAAGGTAAATGAAAATATTTGTTGACTGACGCAGCGTTTTTCATAGTTTGGCTTTGTTGTTTGCCATATTCCTTTCACCTTCTGCCTTAGTTCAATATTCTACATTATATGATTTCGACAGGAAGTCTAACAGCTCCTGTTTCACGCTCATGCCATTACTCGCAATGTGGACATTAGGTAGGCAGAGAGAGTATTAGAGGCACGGCGGTGAAATTGAAATCATCAAAAAATGAATATTTGAGTTAATAAAAAAACCTAGTAAATGAGGTTCTATGGGAAACGGTAGAGAGTGAGTTACTCCTCATAGTAAGGATGCATGAAAATATTATATATCGAGCATTTATGTTGGTAAATTCTCTACCAAAGAGAAGCATACTTATTCTCTATTCATCAAAGAACGAGATGCAGTAGTTCAACGAAACGGGAGGGTATCTCAATATTATGTTGCCATTTTAGCGTTCGATAGATTCTGATAAAAATTTTATTCTAGCCGGTTCTGATTTATATTTTAACTTTTTTTAAACTCTCCATCGTTTACTTATTTAATTTTCTTGGATACGGATTTTCTTTAATTTGGTGCCAATCTTAAATGCCCTATGGGTATATTATCTTACTGAGTATTGCCTCGGGTTAGTACACGAAGGTAAGTAACAAATAATAAAACACAAAAGAAGGGAAAAAATTTTACATTTTCGTTCTCATTTAGCCATCCATCTTCCGTGATTCCATAAGTAATACTCGTCAAACTTCAGGCCCTGGCTATAGGGTCTTGGCACACGGCGTGTTTCACCACCGTCCCATAACTCATTAGGTAAATTACCGGCGGGTTCAACGAGATTCCGCACACATTTTCCGTCTGTTTAATTCCTTGAGTCATTCCCTGATGGAGGGAACCTCTCGGAAGATGGTCCCGGTCCTTTGGGTCCGCCAGTCCTGGTCCGCACTCAGCCCGACCACCGGATCAGCCTCCTCGCCCCATGACCGTCTCCCGGCGTCCCGTTACCGCTGTCTCCCTCCCTATCGGTAAAACTTTCATCAGTTTTCTCTGAGCAAATCCTTTTCTCAACCGATCTTATTAACCGAGTGCCTTCGATTTCATACATTTCTTGGTTTACTTTAATTTCCTTTGGGATCTTTCTCTCTCGTCTCCTTTCACGTCTCCTCATGACGATTCCCCTGACATTCTCTGCCCATTAAGTGCTACTTCCTCAAGTCGGTCCTCTTCTCCTTCGCCCATGGGTCGTCCTTAAATTTCTTAAGGTCATCCCGTGAGATAGTAGGTGAAAAAAAGGGTGAGTATGAACCCCCACCCTTTTTTTCTCTTGAGAAATTATCGGCGCTATTATTAATATCAAACTACTATATTTATGAAATAAAAAAAATATTTTTATTCAAAAAGAAAAATATATATTTAAATTTAACCAAAGTATGTTTCACTACGAATAAATGTCTTCTATTATATTTGTGCTGAAACAGTAGACCTTTATAGACATCCTTTTTTTACTCTGATGAAATAGGAAAGCTTACTGTAAAATGAAACAAACATTCCGGCATTCTTTGAAGTGGTAGTTTCATTAAAGATTATTTGCACAATGTCTTCTTTGGTGATCAAGAATAATCTTTCTTCATAAACAATGGCTGAAATAATTCAATCATAAACTTTACGTAATTTTCCTTTAGAATCCCCATCCTAATACCCATATAAGAAAGCATAAGGAAATAGCCCTCTTCCCCGACTCCCACCCCCAAAGTCTTAAGTAATTTAAGGACTAAAATCTAATGGGCACGTTCTTGGTTCTCGTTTTCGGTCCAAAGAAGTAGGGCATTGATGCAAGAGAAACCATGCACAAAACTTTAGTGCTGGGAAAATAAATTTGGCTTCGAGCGAAATGTTTGAAGTATGGAGGCTTTTTTGCCTGAAGCAGTATTTGATTGTCATATTCTTCTCGGGGCACGTAGGCACGTATATCTTGAGAAAAACGTCTAAGTTAAAAGTTTCGCATCAAAGAATGCTTGTAAACTATGAGATATCGGTTTTCCAAATCGAAGTTAATGTCCTAATTATGAATGATAGTATTCTAAAATAATGGTACTCTCGCCAAAAACCATGCAGCATTAAAAAAGGAGTCGTTTTTGTTACTAGAATCTATTGCGTATATCGCAAAAGTTAGTGCTTTTTTTGCTTAAGTTACTGACGTATTTCGGTTCATAGTTTGAACATGTGTATTTTTCCATGATGGAGGTGTAAATTCATTCGATTTCATGGCCCGCGATTATAGACAGCATTCCTGATTCACTTATTAATTTTGTATCGTCATCTCTTTTAGGGATTCGGCATTTAATTATTTATTAATTATGTAAAATAACATGAAATAGATTTTTTCTCATGATAGATCCATAATTTATTCCATACCGTGTTGATTTGGTGAAACAGTTTATCTTCTAGGCTGATAAAATCCACACTTAATGATTAATGCCTGTCGTGTTTTTAAGAAATTCCACCGGTGTTTTTCACTTGTTTTAAGGTAAAATTTTATTTAATTACTTATGCTTTTGATATTTATCAAAATGTTAATAATTGCCTCGGCCTAATAATGCTAAAATATTTTGCAGTACAATTTCTAGCTACGAGCTTAAAATTTTATGGTCGGTATGTTGATAGCTACTCATTTGTGTCATAGTGTCTCTTAATGCATTTATGTGTATTTTTTCAGGTATTCAATTCTCTTTCTATTGAAATTTCGTTATGAATTACTAGCACTTAATGAAACTGGGTAAACAATCTAATGGCTCAAAATAATCAGTAACTTCAACTTCAATTCATATACGTTTTCTCTATGGTAATTTTAAAATCACCTATATCTATTTGCTTTTCGTCTCCATTCATTTCATTCCACCCCCCCCCCCCCTCCCCCACCTTCGTCCCACGTCACGTTGTGTTAAACCACGGCGTTCAGTTTCCTCACGATTGGAAACCATTCCCCGATAAACCACCGCCACACCTTTTCTTCCTTTGCCTTCCCTCCCTCACCTTATTATCTTCGCCCCGTGACGAAAAACCGTTTTTCGGAGAATTCCTCGATGCGTAGCTTCTTCCGGAGGGCTTCTCGTCTGACCCAAGGAGTGGTGATTTTT
This sequence comes from Hetaerina americana, assembly GCF_022747635.1. NCBI lineage: Eukaryota > Metazoa > Arthropoda > Insecta > Odonata > Calopterygidae > Hetaerina > Hetaerina americana. The sequence goes on along the minus strand of NW_027287095.1, from coordinate 31,659,618 downwards.
CTCCCACATCCATCTGCCCTCGGGCCTTCTCGTGTCTTTTCGACCATTTGGCTTCCAGAGAGAAAGTAGTTGTCCGAAGTTTTGCGGGAGTGAAAAATCGCCTGGTGAAACGGAAATCGATAAAGCGTTTGTGTGGTGCAAGGGTCCCCATTAGATCGCTGCCTGTTAACGAGGCCAAATCTCTTTCTAAGGGCGTGTGCAGGTCAAACGAGCGACTTTCAAACGATGCAAATGTTGCCCGAAGGTATTTTCAAAACAATTATTCTAGTAAATAGTCTCAGAGAGTGATTTTAGTATCAAGAAATACGGCCATGATGTAGCTTTTCAAAATAAAAATTAGTCTTCAAAACTAAAATGAATTAATAATAATCAATTGGAGTGAATTTCAATCTGTCAAATGGCATTGGCGTATATATTTTTGATAATTTGGAGTATATATAATTCTCAAAATGAGAATTACACTTTATGTGTAACTCGCCAATCCATATATCCATCCATTAAATATATTGAAACACGGTTAACGTGGAATTATCTTAGTAAACATACGTAACATATAATCCAACGATTACTACCAGTATAGTTTTTAAAGCTCCGGATAGCTTGGATTTAATTCAATGTTCCTTCAGAAGTTTTTAACCATGTTTAAGTTGCCCAGTATCTTTAAGCGGGCATTCTCGCTCATTGCTGTTCACTCGTCTTCTTTAACTTTTGGCTTAACTTTCTGACAACTGCATTCATAAGTTAAGCTCTATCTCTTATGTCATCGTCAATAATTATTTTTGAAATAATCATTTTTGACCAAGAGCCCAAGTAAAATGACCACTTTTTTTTGGTTTACTAGTTGGTCTAAACTAAATTTTATAGAAGCCCTACGGCGCTCAAATATCGTGCGTATTACAAGTTTAGGCACGAATTATTTTAACAGGTATGCGCACCCGATCCGTGCAATGAAGCCAAGTATTGATTTTTTCACTGTATATCTTCGGTAAGTACTACGTCACATACATACCGTGCAGGTCACCACTACGGGAGACAAAACGCATGTTGAGGATGAGAGGGAGTTCACTCACCAATCGAAATGAACGGTAAATGAGAAACGGTCCAAGGGATTATTGTGAGTGGGGCTCTCGATAAGTCATTTTGCCATCACATTTTGCTTTCAAATATATTTTTCCCGTGAGCGAGTTCTCCACTTCCATTATCCTGATTCTATGCTACTATAAAATGTTAGATACCAAATTAGGCTCGTATTAATCGTCGTGTCTCATCTCCATTTGTCACTGAGGAGTCTCCGAAGTTATACATTCCGAAGCCTTTTTTCAACGAAAGGAACTTCAAAAAGACTCCTACCAACTAGGGGAATATTATCAATAATGGAATATTGTCGATCTCGATGGCATTAGCCCTCGCCTGATAACCCAGAGGCCGCGGGATCGATTCTCGCCCTTGTCGGTTTTCCTATTACTACTATATTGGGTGTTTGTAATTATCCTCGGTACTCCTTGTTTTTAAAACCGATTTGTGGTTTTTGTATTAGATGTAAAAAAATAATGAACAAATAGAATTACTGCTAAAACTCGTGTGTCCGAAAGTTTTTATCTGCTTCATCGGACGGCGGCGATTCACCCTTCTTTTCGCCACCCTCCGATCCAACCACTGCGGCACCCTATTGCTTCCGTGTCACGGGCTTCCCCACGCTCCCTCGCGCACACAATGCACCCGTCGAGTGGGGAACACGCACGAAATCCGAAGCAGAGAAATTGGGGGGGGCATTGTCGAGGCCGCCATAATTCCCACTCGCCCAGGGGATGAACGAATCTTTTTCACTGCCAGAGGAGGGATGGCGGATAATGGGGCATCGGAGTTGTGCGGGGGAATGGGCGTGTTACGTTGGCGGTGGCGGAGGAAAGAAACGGCGAACAGTCGCAGGAAGAAGCATTAAAATAGATGGTGTCGGGCGTGGTGGCAAGAAAGAAATAAAATATGCGGTATAACCCCGATGTGATGGCGGAACAGGATGGGAAGCAGTACGGTAGTAAATTGAAATGAGGAGCATATTGATTGAAGAGTGAGTGGGGGGGAAGATTGGTGTAGAAGAAGAAAGAGATCCGACGGCATTCCGCCCTCAAAATTTGAGATAAGGGAAAAATCCCAGTGTTGTGCTTTTCATGTTTCGTAAGCGTTCGACCGGCGACTGAGAAAAGATATCTGCGGAGTGGTAAAGACCACACTGATTCTGTTAGCGAGTCGTGTCAACCATTAGGGTGAAAAACCTTGATTATTCAGGTTATTTTTCCCCACATCACAAATTTTGCGTACTTACAGAGACCGGTACGTGACTTTGGTCCAATGTGCTCTGCCGCCCATCCTGTCAAGGACTGTGAACTGAGAATTTCCAAAAAATGCTTTTAAAAAGCCCTTAAAATGTCATATTTCTTTCCTTGTTACAATAAAACCAGTTGCTTTCCGCTGCTTTCAAGTTTTACCACAACTGAAAATATTAATTTTTGATTTTCAGATTATTCCAACATTTTATTCCCAAGGAGCGTAGACTGTGAAGACTACCTGCGTTCGAGTTTCACAAAATTCGTATGTAATCTCACGGCTGATTTTATTTTGAAATTATTAGTTTGGCGTCTCATGCCTACAGAGATAGAATGATATTAATGGGAAAATGACCCAAAGGATTAGGGAATTCATTGTACTAGTAGTATTTTGGGGGAGGCGACCTACAGCTGAGGTCATTTGCGCTGTTACGAATGGACAGGAAATAATGAAGGGTGGAGAGAAACCCGGCGTCGGCATTAGCCTACTCTTTACGAAAGGCGCCAAGGGGTCCGCAGCTTGACGCCCCATCCGACGGACGGCGTGCTCACTCAAAGTGCCCTCCACAAAGCACTTTAAGTAGGAATCGAGAAACCACTGAAAAATATTCGATGCAGCCGGGATTGGGAATTCTTATCAAACCGTAAACAATCAGTAGTCATTGATGGGATGAGGTCATTGGAGGTGTATATAACTTCAGGAATGCCACAGGGAAGTGTTATTCTTGATATGCATAAAATACGTAAGTTTTCACCTTAGGGCAGTGATTACCAGATAAATAAAGAAACGGGAGGATTATGAGCGACTCTCTAGCTACTTAGACCAGAAATTGGAGTCGTTTAAGCAATTGGGTTTAAAATTAAATATCAGATGTCTCTTGTGTTGCCGTGAATGGTGCGTGGGAAGAACTAATGCTTGAATCTATCTTTTCGGCAGTCTATCTTTCTTATTTTATGACGATTGTCTGTTCTGCTTATGTAATTAGGGGGATGAATCATTGGGCTGAGTCTTTTGTGTCGGATGTAACAACCACACAGTTGGTATCTTTGCAGTAGGTGCAGTAAGTTTAATTTGGCTTCGAGTCTTCTCATATATAAGGGTTCCCAGTCTAGATCTTTTAGTAAATGCGCGACGCTTTGTGTTCTTTCGTACGAATTTTTCACCAATCTGGCCATTCTCTGCATCGTTTTCAATTCTGTAATCAGTGTTTTTTGAGATTAATCCCATATGATCGCCGCATCCTTAATCTGAGATCTTACTAAAGGAAACTGGTACGTCTCCTTTTCAATTTCACAGCTACATTTTCCAACTATACCTGGGAAGTATGACTCAATGATATTTGAAGTTAAACAGGTTAAGGTTTCCACTGCCGCAGGAGGAGGGGATTTAAAAGTAAATACATGTATATTCTCAGTGATACGAGCTTGTATTCTTTATAATGTTGTTCGCGAACCCGTTACTATTTTTTCAGTTATACACTATATATCTTGCATCAAAAAAGGTTTGAATTCCACCGGTGTAGATCTATAAAATCGTCATCAACTCGCAAATATTGACTTGAAAACTTGTGGGTTCGTGGTCCATAAGGCAACGCAAACTTCTGGCGACAGCCGTGGTGCATGATTTAACTCCGATGATCAATATATCCTCTTTCCCTTTCCAAACCCCGACCCCGTTGGAAAGGTGCCTATATTGTGATCGAGAACGATAAACGATTGTAGTACAGACAGCCACTCAGCCAACCAAAAGGCATGCTCAATTTTTTTTCGAAGGCGTCATTCATAGCCTCCGAAAGGTTTCTTTTCAGCTCACTTTTTGAAATATTTAAGACTCCCAACGCGTGGAGCATTTTCAGCGGAGGAGAGTGGAACCGTTTTCTGTCTGGGTGATTTAAACTCTTTGATCGACTTCTCCCACATTCGATGCGGACGAAGTAGACGCCCGCTGCATAAGTAATGATCTCCTCGCCTCAAGTCAAGTGCGTCCCTTACTCCGGTGCATTTGAAAAGAGACTCTGTCAAGATCCGGAATGGAAAACACCGAATCACCATTGAATTTTACATCTGATCCACTTCATCGGTGTATCAACTTGCGTAAAAATCGACCGAAGAAACATAGTCTTTATCTGCATCATATCCTAGTCGAGTAGCTACGCGAACGTGCTGTTCTTAAAAGGAATGGAAGATGACACATTCTTTTTATGAAAATTATTTGCATACTTAAACTCTTTATTATGCGATCCCGTATTCGGAGAGGAAAAAATAAAAATTTTAGTTCTACCAGTGCTGTAGCCTATTTCTTTTGGTTATAATACTTAATGTTGCCAAAAAATATACTTCCGAGCCTTCATCTCGGTACACAAAACAGAATATGATACTTTCTGGGAGTAATGCAATATTCTCTTTCATTACTTTCTAATGTTTGCTATTGTGAAATAAAAATAAAGGCGGAATAACCGCTGAATATATCGGTTAAAGCGATCTCTGAAGATATTTTAATCCATCTCCAATGGTAGTAAAATTTTAATATCGCCACGTAGTATGTTTGGTATCAGTATTTAAATTTGAAAAGAAGTTGAAATAAGGAAAAGGTTTTTCTAATGGATGTAGCTTGTAGCTAAAAGTCTATCTCACGGTCCTAAAAATCCTGTTCCTTGTTATATTATATTTTTGTAAATATGTATCCTTCGGCCTAGATAATTCAAAACATACGTAATACCGTACCTTGCAACCATTTTCATTCATTGCATTGAAAATTTAATATTTAAAAAGATAGGTTTCTCAATCTCTTTAAAAATTCTATCCTGATTTTTTGCAAAGTTTTATCTTCAATTAAGTTGAAAGCACTGCCGTTTAATTTCCAATTCCATTCAGCAGTGGTCGAATTGTACATAAATAGTTCTTTTGTCTACCATTCATTCCTCGGGACATTTTCCTTTTCTTATCCCCAGGTGACTTTTGAACACGATAAGGTTGTATACTTCAAGTACACTTAATATTGTGGGCTGGATTCGAGTTCCCAGGCCCCAGAATTACGCACTTGGGTTTTTAATAAGTGGCTGCTGTAATAAGTGGCTCAACTATTAACTATTTCCTTCTCTTTTAATTCGCGAATTGATTATGAAACAAAATGAATCGCTAGCCGCGCCGGTCTTTCCGGACAAATATATCAACGGAAAGGCGTCGAGCATCAAACAAGGAGAAGACATTTTCGTCGCCGGAGAGCGAATTCATTTCTTCGCGAGAACGTATATTCTCTCGGAGTTCAAAGAAAGGGTCTTAATTTGATTCTAGGCACTCTTCGCCCCACTCCCTCCCCTCTGTCTCCGCCCATCCCACCCGTAGAGAGAGAGAGGACCTCCACCTCGAAGAAGAGTTGGATGGTGGAGAGGGGGAAAAACAAAAGTCCGTCTTATCATTCCGGGAGGAAATGAAATCTTCTCCACCTCGTCGTCCTCAAAAAGCGCACGGATAATTTTGGCGATGAAAAACTCAATTAAAAAGACCTTTTCCGCTGGCCTTATTTCCAATTTCGTAACCATCCCCCCCCCCCCGCACTCAAAGTTTCTCCGCTCCTGTTAAATCGCGAGTGCCTAGGGGAAGGCCTTTCTGGGACCGCCGATAATTTTTTCGCTGCTCTCCCGACTGACCTCGTTCCCACCTACACCCCCTCAGTTCTCACAATGCTCCTGGAAACTCTTCAGGCGTCCCGATGATCATCTCAAGCGTGTATTCAAGACTCGAGCAAATCATTGTGTGGTTTCATTATTTGCCGAATTCTCAGTCACCACTCTTGAGAATCCCCATTTGTCATAGAATTTCCATCCTCACTTAATTTTGTGAGGGTAGTCTATACATTTTTCTAATGGTCTCTTTAAAAAAATAATTCTAAAGACTGGCAAAAATACGCCCCAATGCTTAATTTTACCATCCTTTTTCCTCAATGGTGCCCGAAAAATTTCTTGTCAGTATTGCTCCCTCCAAAGAAGTATGTGAAGAGGCACTGTAGTGTCTGATGCCAGGTAATGTTTTTTTAGGAGAGGCTAGTAAATGATTTGTTGTCCGATTGTATATTCTTGGTCCATCCAAAACCGGTAGAATACCAACAATAATCAATAAATTAGTAAATATTTTCATTTAGTTTTGTCAAATTTTTTCTATGTTGTATACGTATTAAACCTCCATTTTACGTCCAAAAGGAAAAACAAGAATGTAGTTGTAGGCATGGCATTGGAAGGAAGGACGTTACTGGGAAAAATTCGAAGAAAGCAGAGCTGAGGAGATTCTGAGAGGAAGTGGGATGCTGAAGACTGTTATAGAGGGGAGTATGCTAGGAAAGCAAGGTAGAGAGAGGAAAATAAAGGTATTTCGGTTGAACACAATGGAGGTAAAATGCATGCAGAGCTAAATGAGTTATTTTAATATGCTGCATGGAGCCTTAAGAATATTTTGTGCAATTTTAGTTAAGAGTACCGTAGTATGTAGTCCCAGGGTCCATTAAAAACCTTCTCTAAGCCATTAGACTGCTACTAACAATTGCTTCCTCCCCGTTTTGTGAAGTATTGGACCCGTTTCAATAGATACGACTAAGTTTATCTCCGCTTATGGATTTTTTATAGGTAGCATTCAAAGGTTGAAAATTTTAGTAGCTGTTGTAGTTCAACTTTCTAAATTTGATAGGGTGCGTAATGGAAACTTCTGAATCATGATTGGTAAACATATATGTGTCTGCACCACTTATTTTTACTTACTCTAAAGTATGTAGTTTCTGATGTTAATTTGTGGATGGGAATCATGATGAAACAACTCTAAAGTTTTATCTACGTATAATTAAATACTCGTGTACGAGTTTCAAGTTTCGGCGGTTAGAGTCATCGTTGGGGATGATGATGTTGAACGTCGTAACTTTAGTCGTGTATAAAATATTTAATGTGAAAAAAATAATTTTAATTTTCATTCCAGTAATATATTTTAATTTTACAATCAGGGCTGCAGTGCCCATTACCTAATGTACCGTAGAATTCCTTTCATCTCTTCTTATGTAGGTCATCGGAGTTTTTAAAAGCCTGAGGAGGGGAATTGACGGGAGGGAGAGTCGAGCGAATTGTTCAGAGGCCAGCCACAGCATGTGACACTTAATGAGACGGTGAATTGGTAGTTATTTTAATGCTAGCTCGTGGAAGATGGGGTGGATGAAGAAAATGAAGGACTTGTCCATGTAATAATTATTAAAAAGTGAATGTATTAAAATTTAAAGCAAATAGTACAAAGTTATTTTTGTCTACGTTAAAAATTTTAACAAAGTTACGGCCGAATTTCTTGATTTTTACACTTATGTTAATTTTACGGGAGGCATAGTAGTCCAGTGGTCAGAGTGCTGTGCTGCTCATCCCAGGGCCTGGGTTAGATTCAAGGTGATTCCTCTGGTCACCCTAACTGCGTGACTTTCTAGAAACCAAATTGTTCTGGGAAATCACGGGAGGCACGAGGAAAGGAACTTCATCCTCCCTTTTAATACTCTAATGTATTAATTTCACGCGCCTTTGTGCCGCGAATTGGGCTAAGTATTAGGCTAGCATTACCAAACTTTCCTGATTAGTATGGCTCTTCTTCATTACGTTTAGAGTTTTGCTCAGAGAGCTTGACTCATAGCTTTGAGGAGACGGCTCCAGGTGGTTCTACGAGGAGGGTGGTCTCTCCGGAGAAAGACTACTACCTTCCACCCCAAAGGAACCGCCTTTCCTCCCATCCCAACGCTTAATCATCACCCCTCCGCTAGAGGCACGATACCGCGAAAAAAAGCGCATCGATTTTTCATTACCTCCGTGACGTCCCCGCATAATAACCGCCGAGATATTAATTCCGTGAGTGGTGCCGCGAAGCTGAGCGGAAACCGTCTCTCCGCGAAACGAAGGGACGGTGCTGCCGCAGTCATCCGAGTACAAGATAGGAAGCAGTTGGTTTTTTCGTTCTGTTGTTGGAAAGCGCATTATGCGAAAATACTCTTCGCGAAGAGCGGTTCAACTTTGTAAATAAACACTCCGTCCGTGCGGGAATCCAAATTTGTGTGGTGCATCCTCGTTCGTTCATTAGGGGCTCGTTTATTAGGGACTGTGGTTGTTATTCGTGCAACGAGAAAGAGTAATTAAGGGCAAGTAGGTTTAAAGCTGGGAGAATTGTGAATGCGAAAAGTAAACTGGCGTTGGTATTTTGATTGCTTTCCGCACGGTACGGAAAGAGGCTTGTGGTTAGTGAAAAGATTTTGCTGACATTTCATTCGGACCTCGGCAGGACGCGGTTTGTGCCCTGGCATTTTAGTGGTTTATATCAATGCACCATCAAAAGAATTCCGTCGCTTAAAGTGGAGCGTGGTAAAAATAATTAGGGCGTTAACTTATGCACTTAAAATTTTCTCTTTCCATATTTATCATTTTTAGGATAATTAGAGTTGTTTTCGGACGCTTTTGTAATTCTTCAGAGTCGAAGATCATTCTAAATCTACGTCAACACAATACCCCGCAAGCCGTCGTAAGGGTGTGTGGCCGGGGGTGTTAGGACACCACCCGTAGAACAGAATGCAATTACATGCAAAACAAACAAATGTCAATAGACACCCACACAGAATTATATATATTCATGCAAAACCTATTTTAACTGATTTACATAGAAAATACATATACTATCAACTAACATGCATAAGAACATGCCCCGGAATGTCAACTCAGCGTTTAATCTTGTTCTCGCCTGTAATTCGAACGTCTTTACTATTTCAATTATGACTTCGAATTCTTCATGTTATGATTCCTGACTGTCCGAGGAAAAAACAAACATTTATACCTATCAGAACTGGAGTCTATCTCTCTTGTCTTACCTTTGTGGTGTAACCTACCTAAATAGAGAGGGGCAATAATAATTCCCTTTCTGTCATAGTTAAACTCGTGGGATCTGAATCTTGCTAAAAGTCTAAGTTTCGGTTGTTTAATTCGCGTGATGAGTTTTTGGAAAAAGTGCAATTCCCTCTCGAAAGCCTACTGCATCAGGAACACCGAAATGGAATGTGTAGACTCGATTAAATACTTTGGCGTAACCCTCACCTACAACCACTCCTTGGTGAAACACATGAGGGGAATATGTGGATATGCTAACAAAAAATTAAGACTTATTAGGAGAGATTAGGTAAATGTGATAAAAAGGTTAAAGAGAATGTGTATTCACCCCCTGCCAAACAGCCTAATGGTGGCTTACGGGGCAATAAAAAAAACTAAGAGCCTACCTAAACGGAATGACTACAAAGAAATCTAGTTTCGTCAATTTGTATTGATTTTTCTACCGTACCAAACTACTGATCTTTGCATTCAATTATTTTGGTACACACTTCTCAGCACATACCAATCAACTTATCTTGAATGATATCGCCAGAGAGAGAAGAAAAATCACAGCTGTCAAAATCGAGCACAATGAAAGTCTGCAATTCATAATTTTCTAGTTCTCTTCTGGAGGGTCACGGAAAGTAGATCACGTATTGGAATGAAAAATTGGGTGCTATAGTTCACGTAATTGAAGGTTACCGAATATTTCTGCTCGATGTGTTCATTATGTGACAGTATTTGACACATTTCAATTCCATGTACTTCAGTACCTTTAAACCCTCGCTTCAGCCAGTAAGAATTTTCGCAAGTGCAAGAAACACGGACCTTCACAAAATCTATATTCATTAATGCGCCCGTTCGACGGCCAATGGAGAAAAAACCGCCTGTCAGCAACCGTGTTGGGAGATTCCTCTCTCAAAGACCGTCATTCCGGACGTAATCCCAAGAGCCGCGACAAATTCGGGATTAGCTCGGAGTTTATTTTTATAAACCGAGACGATATTCAGCATAACTCATTCCCGAAAATGTTAATCCCGAACTGCCTTTGTATTCTTCAAAAGTCTCATTAAGCTGGCTTTATATAAAGAGAAAGAATAGTCCGTAAAGTGGATTCGGGGAAAAATCTTGATGATATTCGTTTGCGATTTAATCCAGAAAAGCCTTGTGAAAGGGCAGGAAAAAATTATGTAAAATTTCTGTTGGTAAATTTAATGATATTAAATCATCTCTCGCGCTCGTAAGTATTCTCTTATTCAAAGGATTCGATTAATGAAATCACAGGATTATCCCTCGAAGCCAATGTACACCCGGCGAGTGTGAGATAAGTGGCGTTTCCTCTAAAACATTTAACTTTTTATTTCAGCATTAATATGGTAAAAAAGTCATATTCGCGCTAATTTTTGCCAATAATTTGAAGAATGAGTGCATATATTTACCACGACATTTTCATACTAATTTCTAAGATCTAGGAACGTATCAAATTGTTTAAACTAGGTATTTATTCATTCATAAAATGGCATGGAAAGAAATGGCGATAGGAATAAATTTGGTGGGAAATTCATGAAATCAGTTTGTATTGCATCAAAATTGCGGATGATCAAGCTTTCGTTACCCAGTTCACAAAGGGTAACCCCCAAAGCTTTTACTAATCATTTTCTGAGCGCTTAGAAAATTGGTGTGGTAGATATGAGATGAGAATTGTTACAAATTTTCTGCTTTTTTGCTGGTAACACCGAGGAAAAGCGTTTTTTTTCGTGAATACGTTGTGTATTTTTTCTCAAAGTAATCCATAACTAAGTATTAATATTTTTTATCAGGTAGTCTACCGTTTGATACAGGTTTGTATAGGCACAGAATTAGCAACAACGATACATGTTTTTCCCCTCCAAACGAAACGCAGTCTGACCTCCGACATTACAAGAAACCCTTCAATTCCTCTTAATTACTTCTTCCCTCTATTTCATCCAAGATTACTATTTTTTTCCTACCGAGTTTGCCTAGCGTTCTCCCCAAAATCACAGTCTTCGGCATTCCATTTTTAATCAAGGCTAACCATTGATTTCTCTCGACACTAATCTCTCTTTTCCCACCCTTCCTAGGACTTCTTCGATTGTTTTCCCTTCTATCGATTTCACATTTTGCATTCTTCTTCAAACTCACATCTCAAAAGTCCCCGATCTATGGTTATAATCTTTTTCCATCGGCCATGTTTCCTTGCTGTGCAAAAGCGCGCTACAAATTGAAATGTGCGCTAATGTTTTCTACACTTCCATACTCAACCTTATTGCCATCAATTCCCTCCTACTTGTGAAAGCCTTTTTGCCTAATCAAAACATTAAGGGATAATGTGCGAAAAGCCCAAAAATAATCTCTGCACTCTGTTCACATAGAGTAAGCACATTAATAAAAATATTCTTCTCAATGCATACTAAATAGAGAGAACTATTTTTCAATTGAATTATGTACATTTATCGATGCAATAAATCGTTTTAAGATGCATTGATTAAGTGCATGGCCTTGGATGTAATCAATGTGTTTCATTTTGAGCAATTTTTTTAAAACAACAGTTAATTATGTAGATAAGCCATTGAGTTAGCCGTTGGATGTAATATAATGTGGATCAAATATTTAACTGCATTGTAACAACAGTAGATGATAGTCAATTATAGCATCTACCTTTCTTATCTTGTCAATTCTGTTTTCTTTTCTTCCTCATTCTAGTAGTAACATGGCGGGTGTCCTACCGCACATCCTTGCGACGCTTAGCGAAGTACTATGTAGGTGTAAAATAATTGCAGGAATTTGAAAGTAAGCACTGACGCCATCACTCGATTCGTTGAAGGATAGCTAAGTTCCCTAATCAAATATGTTTCTTACGTTATATGGACAACTCACATATTTAAAACACGATTGGTTACCGAAATTCGCTTATGAGTCAAGCCTTGCATTTACTTTGGCATTCTTTGAAATGAAATATATGAGTATGTACTTACCTATATCGTCGTAAGGTAATGGAACGGAGGTGATGAATAACCGTCCGTAGCGCTCTTGCTTCCATCTTCCTTAGACCAAATCACTTTCAGAATTATGTAGAAATAAGGATCCGATCACGGGAAGGCAATCTTCCCCCCTCCCTCCTCTGCGTTCAGTTTGCCACATCGCTAGATCCCTTGATCCTTCAGCGCCCCGTAATGTGAGAACTTTCAATTAACCTGCTGTGAATTACTCGTACTTGGCTCTATTTCTCCTCTCTCCACGTCATGACCACGATATAGAATGGCAACAGTTGTATGAGAAGAACGGATTTCCCATAATTTGCTTCCTAATCCAGTGGAACGAATTGTGCGGTCAACTCAAATTCTAGTTAGCTAGTTACACTTTTATTCTCTTAGAGCATTGTTTCCCCTAGTAAATTACGATTTAAACGAAGATGTACTGGATTTAACTGGATTACAGATTTTCCATTGTTCCTCAAAGAAAAGGGAGCAATAGACAGCGTCAGCTGGAAGAGGTAGTTGCAACTTTCGGCAAGCAGCGGAGAAGTGTTTTAGACCCCCTACTCTTCTTAATCTACATCAACGATATGGCTTTCCATGTAAGTAGTACCATAAGCTTATTTGCGAAATACACGGTGAACTATCGACCGAAAATGCCGCTATTCGATCTAGAACTACTTTATTTACAAAATTTCGGATTGATGCAAGGAAGGAATCACAATTAGAATCAAATCTTCAAAAAATGTACAACAATGAAATTTAGGACGAAAACAAAAGGGAAACTTAAATCCGCATTCAAAATTGACGTAGTTGAAATGCGAAACTCACAACAAATAGGGTACTTAGGCGTCACCCTAACAAACAAATCTCTCATTGGGCGAGCCCGTGAGGAAAACTTGTGAAGCCACCTTGAAGAAACTTGAATTCATTCGACAAGTTGTAGGAAAATTCAGCAAAAAAGCAAGGGAGAGACTTTGAACTTGTGAGGCACCTCTTGGAATGCGCTGTTAGTATTTTGCATCCATGGGAGAGCGCGTTAATTCAGGAATTGGAAAAGGTTCAGAGAAAATTCACCAGATGTGTTGCTACGAAAAAAGGGTAATCGTGGCAGGTACGTTGGATGAATTGGGCTAAAAGTGTTACTCTTTATGAGGCTCATAAAGAGTAACACTTTTAGAAAGGTACAGGGCATCCAAGTCTTCTGAGGGAATTTTTATGGCACCAAATTGTAATGATAAGGTCGACCAGTTGGTTAAACCAAGAGATATGAGAATCGTCACCAACAGATTCAAGCATTCGTTCTCCCCTCGCAAGATACGCTAAAATAATAAAATGCCACTCAAAAACCCGAATATTTACTTAAATACCATAATTAAATGGTTTAGTCAACTATTACATGATGTATAATATACTGTAGATGTGCATTAATGTATGCGAATGATTTTTTTAAATGAGCCGTTATATATTCAAGTGCATACATTAATAAATAGTATGAAATGTATGGCTAGTGCTATAACACCCACCTCCACGCGCCCACGTGTAGTTTTAGATGATTTGGAACAAAATAACGAAAATTCATGGGAAGCCATAAATGCGATATTGACTCAAGAAGAACATCTCGGAGCAGTAACGACCAACTACATATTTCCAACGCCTCGGTAATTATGTCGCTCATGAAGAGCCAGAGGCACGTAGTCAATGACATAAAGTAGAGAGAGAGAGTGAGTTGAGGCCGTATTGCGATAGTGACAGGAGATATATAGGAGGTGAATATAGAGATAGCGACGGAAAAAATTGGATGAAGCTAGTGGGGGTAGAGGGAAGAATAAGACCAGCGAGGCGAAACATATCCGCAGAAATGTCAGTGCAACGTGTCGTCACCGGGAAATACCACTCCAAGAAATAAAAGTCGCCTTTGAAAAAGTATTTGTCGTATGTGCACGACAGGTTTACGACCTGATAAAAGGCTAACATTCATTGCAAGCGAGTGCGCCATGTCTAACATCCGCGGGCGGGCGGGCTATAATGCTTAAACTTGGTGGGAATTTTGTCATTAGATAATGAGACCGTGAGGGAAGGTGAGGCGTCATATACAGATGTTAAGCTCGCCGAGAGAAATGAAAGCGGAGCAATGTGTATTTCAGGAAAGTTAATTAACTAGAAATTGGGAGTCATAGAATATTTATCTGCAGAAAATGTCCTGATGCTTTAAATGTAATGGTTAATCATAGATTGCCATGACAATTTTACATGTTCACATGAGTTATCACCATTGTATAGATTCCTGTTGAGTTCAGTTTTTGTTGAATGCGTTATTCCATTCATTAAACCGCTCTTGCATAGTTTTATAAAAATAATCTTAAGTAGTCTTCACGGTAGAATGGCTTTATAAATCTTTACCTGAAGAAATTGCTATCCTGTAGCTGTACACCCGGTTTTATTCTCAGCCAACCTCTTCATTTCTTTAATTTCCTTGCCTCTAATTCCTCAACTATTGTGCCTTCACTCACTCTTTTAGTTATTATGATCTACTGCAAGTATTGTGAACAGAGAATTATCTGTGTTGCCGCTAATTTCATCTATCTTTGGTTTAGTAGCTATTTTAAGATTTCCCCACCGTGAAAAAAGCTGACTATAGCAGTTCGTTGGAGAGGGAGTTCGTCAGCAATAGTTAAACTCGTTAATTCCAACTCCATTTTCGGAAATAGTTTTTATAAAATTATGTAAACGGCAGGATTTGATTATCCGTACAGTGCAAAGAAACCTAAATTATCGGGGCAATCAAATTACTAACCTGACTAATTACAGTTATGTATTGTTAATTATGTTAAACACACAACGAAAGTTAATCCGTCCCCCAGTATAAGATTAGCCTTCGCGGCGTTATCCGCATATTGTGAATGGTAAGTGAAGCTAATTGAAGATAGTATCGATACTGAATAGAAGTGAATCCGATGAAAGTCTCCATTTTGAATAGTAGATGGAAACCGTCTCATGCGAATCCGAATGGGATTTATTCCCAATGACGAATTACGGAGCAAAGACTATAGTGTCTCATCAAGGAAAACTTATCTAATTTCCCCGCGCGGATAATACCCTTACACTTAATTTTCGTCAATCCCATCCAGATTATGATTTCTGAAAGCTTGCAATCTCCCTATTCTCATCTCGTTTTTTCATAATGTCTTCGGTTTCTTTCGCGCCCCCCCCCCCCCCCAAAGCCTCTCTCCAACGCGGGACTATATAGACTATATATTTCACCCGGAGGTTTTCGCACAGTGAACGAAATTGCGTTAGAGCCCGAAATGCTGAAGATGCGATGGTGTGAGAACGAGAGGAAGCGTGTCTGCGGGTAGGGGTGGCCACAGGCTGGAACTCCACCCGCCCGTCCCCTCAGCACCTCTTGCAACCCCCGCTAACGACCCAGGTGTGTGGGTGGGTCCTCTTCGAGGAACCCGGATGGAAGGGGAGAATAAAGGTGGCGGGGGAGGGTAGAGGATTTGGAGGAGCCAATAAGGCGGAATAAGGAGTCGTGTGTGTGTGGGGGAGGGGAGAAGGGTGGAGAGGAAATGAAACACCGTGGTGAAGGAAATGAGAGAAGATCGGGAGGAAACGGTAGAGGAGGAAAGGGGGTGATGGGTAGGGGGGGTTTCATGAAGGGAAGGAGGAGGGTGGGAACGGGGGTGGTTTCTGAGCACAACGCCGCTCAACCTTCTCCAAAGGAATCGAGGCGGAAAAGATCGCGGGTCCGAAAAATGGCGGATAAGGAAGTAATTTAATAAGGCCCCTCTCTCCCCCTCCGGAGATGCTGTGGGGAAGGAGATTGAGGAGGCGGAAGGCGGGTGGGTGGGTGGGGGAGTTGGGTGTTCACTGGAGTGCGTTCACCCTGAGCATTTTGCGTGCGAGGACTACGGGCTGGTGAAGTTGTGCTTTTCCCTTGAGGGTAGGACGGTAGGTTTGGATGTCTGGAGTGGAAGGACCCTTAAGGCGCACTCCGTGTAGAGGTATCTCATCCAGATACGCTGACTAAACTTCTTAAATTCTGTTATCCGTTCGGAGAGGACAGCGGACCGATAGCAAAAACGGTCAGCATGTATTTATACACCTAGAGGAAAATTCGCAAGCTTTCACAGACGCGGCAGGATGAAGCTAGGTTATCGCGGGGATTTTAGATTTTGTCATGAAATTTTATCAACTTTAGGTAATGTTATATTTTCGAACGTTGTAATGGCCACTTTATAGTATAGTATCGTTTTCAGCTGGATATTTCGTTTATGATCAATAATTTTGGATGAGAAAAATGGGTCTCAGTTTTTACAGAAATGGTTTCCTCTTAATTTAAGGTGGTTTGGCCTGGCAATGCAATGTGGTGTTTGAATTTTACCTTTAGGTGACCGCGCTCAGCTCCGACGATATGTATTTACGCAGTGAAATAGCATGTAATCCTCGTGTTTCTAGTATTTCTCATTTTAGTTTGTCAAATAATGGCCTGAAGCTTTTTATTCGATATTAACTATTTTATAATGAATCAGATAGAATCTTTTGGGCTTTTTTCTTAAAATTCAGAAACTAAATGTTTTTTCCAAGGATCCCAGTCCGCCAGGGATATCTAAAGTGGGGTCTAAATAGAGTGAAATATCAGTGCCTTTCATCTTTTTCCCGGTATTTCTTCACTAGTTGTCTAATGAAGTCGATTTTATTAAAATTGTTTAGGGGTTGGAAACTAGGATTCCAAGGGTAAAAATACTCTTTTCGTTAGATTTATGTATCAATGTACAGGTATATCACTTTAAAATGTTTCAGCAGTGTGTTTGATGGTACTAATCAAGTATATTACTTCCAGTTCCTACAAAGAATTTGTAAAATAGTGTGATAACAACGGCTTATTTTAAATTTAAATAACCGACGCTACACAACTTTTGTTTTTAGGAAGGAAGCAATATTTATTGCTCGTAAATATCAAGTTTCATACTGTATTTCATGAAAGTCAGTTTGAAAGGTTTTAAACCTCTTACCTTATGAAAATATAAAAAAAATATCCTTTGGTATCTAATAATCAATATATCATATCAGCTCTATAGTAAGAAAGTCATTAAAAAATTCCAAACTCTTGCGAATCAGCCGTCTATGTAATTTCCCCTTAGAGAAGAGAAATTTAAAATATATGTACTTTAAGCATAATTATACCTCAAGGTAACGAGGAAAGGTCTAGTTTTATAAAACGAATATATTACATTATTCTGTTGAATAATATTCCTTGAAATACCCAGGGTATCTGGGGTTATTTCAGTCAAATAGGGTGAGGAAAATCTCTTTCAACGTATTGTAACAACTTCTTTCCTTACCCCGTTATTATAGCAACTTCCTTTTGTACCAACATCTATCCCTACAAATCTATAAGTGTATCCGTGATGAGATTTCTCTTCTCAGAGGAGCATTAATTAGGATTTTATCAGATATAACTGGAGACACCGTTCTTAACTCCTTGCAGTGATATTTTTAAGATTGCATGAAACTGTCTCTTAGTCCCTCTCATTTCTAACCTTACAGTAGTTGACCGTATCATTAGAGACGCTAATTTAGCTGAATATTTTAAACTTTTGTCACTAATGTAAATGAGAAATAAATAATAGGAGTCCATCGCGCTACATTAAGAGACCCCGCGGGGTAATTCCACAAGTTCGGACTTGATTTTGTCAATTTTTACTTCAGAGAAAATTGCGATTCCATTTAATGTTTTTTGTCATTTCACATGACTGTAGTTCATGTAGCAGCAAACGGAAATCTTCGTGATATCAATTGAGAATATATTCGTAAGTAAATAATTCGCGAATAATAAATGACCACAGGCATTTAAACGACAGTGTTATTCGTCATCGATTTGTGAAAAGTTTTGATTTCCAATCATGAAAACAAATATTAAAAAAAAAAACACCCCCCGCCACACGCCCTTGCGGCGGCTTGCGGGGTATTATGTAGATGTAGATGAAAAAAGTTTAGCATTTTTATTGAGGTAAAGCTTTAGATTTCATGAACATCCTGCCCGTTTTAAACAGAGTTACTCACACCCCTTTTTGAAGCAAAATTTGACTGTGACTTTACAATGTGTTTAAAATAACAGAGAAATATGTCGATACAGCTCAATTATGAACAAATTTTAATAAAAAAAAGCCTTAATGGTATGTTAAAATTGAGCAAACTACCCATAAAAGTTTCCGTGTGCAGTAAAATGTCAAGAAATCTAATCCAGGGACCTATTATTAAATAAAAGGAAATGTGTTTCAGTGACGATTTTATTGGGAGTAAAAAAAGGGGAAATGCTTTATGGCGGCGGGAGGTGAAAGTGCCCATCAGTCCTCTCATTTAAGATTTGGCGGTGATCGCACTTGGAAATGAAGTCAAAAATCTGAAATGTAACTATATAAAACCCCCAAGATGTCCTTAAGTGCTCATGAAGAACAGGCAACAACCATGTTAAGAGAACCTCAGGTTGTAAATCAGGAAGGAAGTTCGTCAAAATCTTCATATGGAATGTAAAACTCTACGGATCAGAGAAATTAAACATTGGAGTAGTGAACAAGCGAAGAATATGAAGCCTTTGAAATATGGTGCTGGAGGAGAATGCTGGATATTGAATTGACACGAAAAGTGAAGAACGAAGAAATGACCATATGGAGAACTCTTCGGAAAAAGTGAACAACTCATACACCGATTGGACACACTTTGAGGCAAAAAGGATTAGTTAGAAACAAAATAGGAGGGAAAATTGAAGGGAGACTCCCACGAGAAATCCAAAGAGAAATTACATTGAACAAATAGACGAAAAGTTATCAGGAAGTGAGAGAATAAACCCTAAAAAGGGAGGAATGGAGTTCTACAGTAAAGCGATCTTAGGATTTGAAATCCTGCTGAGGATGTTTTTTTTTGTTTTTCTAATGCAGTCTCCTTGGCATAATTAATATTAAAATTTTCTAATTTTTTACGATTTTGCGAAGGTACACAATAGCTAATGCCTGTAAAAATGAACACGTGATTTTCAAAACAGTAAATTGGTGGAATATTCGAAGTCATTCTTGAGATTTTGAAATTAGGTCGGTTTTTGCTACATTGTAGAATTAGATCGAGTCTTGGTATTCCA